>NC_052021.1:0-744283 GCF_015832195.1 Motacilla alba alba
CAGCCTGAGTTGGTAGAGGTGGCAGCTTGTCCCTGGGCGGCATCTTGATATTCGTGGAAATCCAGCAAGCAGCCGGCCCCTGAGGAACAAGGCCCTACCTGGTACAGAGAAAGGCTTCTTCCCGGGGAAACAAAACCCACCACCCCACGTTCCTGGTCTCAGTTTACAGAGCTGGGTGGGCACACTCAAAGCAACCCGAATTGGCACAGGTGGCAGCTTGTCCCTGGGCGGCATCTTCAGATTCGTGGAAATCCTGCAGGTAGCCTGCCCCTGAGGAACAAGGCCCTACCTGGAACTGACAAAAACTTCTGCCCGGAGAAACAAAACCCACAACCCCACGTTCCTCGTCTCAGTCTGCAGAGATCCATGGGCACTCTCAAAGCAGCCCGGTTTGGCACAGGTGGCAGCTTGTCCCTGGGCGGCACCTTGATATTCGTGGAAATCCAGCAGGCTGCCGGCCCAGAAGGCCCGAGGGCCTACCTGATAATGCAAATGATTCTGCCCAAGGAGACAAAACCCACCAGCCCACGTTCCTGGTCTCAGTTTGCAGAGCTCCATGGGCACTCTCAAAGCAGCCCGAGTTGGCATGGGTGGCAGCTTGTCCCTGGGCGGCACCTTGATATTCGTGGAAATCCAGGAGGCAGACGGCCCGTGAGGAACAAGGCCGTACCTGGTACTGCAAATGCTTCTGCCAAGGAAAACAAAACCCACCAGCCCACGTTCCTGGTCTCAATTTACAGAGCTCCGTGGGCACGCTCAAAGCAGCACGAGTTGGCACAGGTGGCAGCTTGTCCCTGGGCGGCATCATCAGATTCGCGGAAATCCAGCAAGCAGCCGGCCCGGAAGGTCCGAGGGCCTACCTGGTACTGCAAATGATTCTGCCCGGGAAAACAAAATCCACCACCCCACATTCCTGCTCTGATTCTGTAGATCTCCATGGGCACTCTCAAAGAACCTGAGTCGGGACAGGTGGCAGCTTGTCCCTGGGTGGCACCTTGATATTCGTGGAAATCCAGCAAGCAGCCGGCCCGTGAGGGACAAAGCCCTACCTGGTAAAGAGAAAGGCTTCTGCCCGGGGAAACAAAACCCACCAGCCCACGTTCCTGGTCTCAGTTTACAGAGCTACGTGGGCACGCTCAAAGCTGCCGGAGTTGGCACATGTGGCAGCTACTCCCTGGGCGGCATCTTCAGATTCGTGGAAATCCAGCAGGCAGCCGGCCAGACAAGGCCGAGGGCCTACCTGGTATTGTCACTGGCTTCTGCCTGGGGAAACAAAACCCACCAGCCCACGTTCCTGGTCTCATTTTACAGAGATCCATGGGCACTCTCAAAGCAGCCCGAGTTGGCACAGGTGGCAGCTTCTCCCTCGGCGGCACCATGATATTCGTGGAAATCCAGCAGGCAGACTGCCGGTGAGGAACAAGGCCCTACCTGGTACTGACAAAGGCTTACGCCTGGGAAAACAAAACCCACCAGCCCACGTTCCTGGTCTCAGTTTGCAGAGCTCCGTGGGAACTCTCAAAGCAGCCTGAGTTGGCACGAGTGGCAGCTTGTCCCTGGGCGGAATCTTGATATTCGTGGAAATCCAGCAATAAGCCGGCCCCTGAGGAACAAGGCCCTACCTGGTACTGACAAAGGCTTCTGCCCGGGAAAACAAAACTCAGCCCCCCATGTTCCTGGTCTCAGTTTGCAGAGATCTGTGGGCAATCTCAAAGCAGCCTGAGTTGGCAGAGGTGGCAGCTTGTCCCTGGGCGGCATCTTGATATTCGTGGAAATCCAGCAGGCAGACGGACCCAAAGGGCCGAGGGCCGACATGGTACACAGAAAGGCTTCTGCCTGGGGAAACAAAACCCACCAACCCACGTTCCTGGTCTCAGTTTGTAGAGATCCATGGGCACTCTCAAAGCAGCCCGAGTTGGAACAGGTGGAAGCTTGTCCCTGGGCGGCATCTTCAGATTCGTGGAAATACAGCAAGCGGCCTAACCATAAGAAAAAGGGGCCTGCCTAGTTCTAACCAAGGCTTCTGCCCAGGGAAACAAAACCCACCAGCCCACGTTCCTGGTCTGTTTGCAGCACTCTGTGGGAACTCTCAAGGCAGCCCGAGTTGGCACGGGTGGCAGCTTGTCCCTGGGCGGCATCATCAGATTCGCGGAAATCCAGCAAGCAGCCGGCCCGGAAGGTCCGAGGGCCTACCTGGTACTGCAAATGATTCTGCCCGGGAAAACAAAATCCACCACCCCACATTCCTGCTCTGATTCTGTAGATCTCCATGGGCACTCTCAAAGAACCTGAGTCGGGACAGGTGGCAGCTTGTCCCTGGGTGGCACCTTGATATTCGTGGAAATCCAGCAAGCAGCCGGCCCGTGAGGGACAAAGCCCTACCTGGTAAAGAGAAAGGCTTCTGCCCGGGGAAACAAAACCCACCAGCCCACGTTCCTGGTCTCAATTTACAGAGCTACGTGGCCACGCTCAAAGCTGCCGGAGTTGGCACATGTGGCAGCTACTCCCTGGGCGGCATCTTCAGATTCGTGGAAATCCAGCAGGCAGCCGGCCAGACAAGGCCGAGGGCCTACCTGGTATTGTCACTGGCTTCTGCCTGGGGAAAAAAAAACCCACCACCCCACGTTCCTGGTCTCATTTTACAGAGATCCATGGGCACTCTCAAAGCAGCCCGAGTTGGCACAGGTGGCAGCTTCTCCCTCGGCGGCACCATGATATTCGTGGAAATCCAGCAGGCAGACTGCCGGTGAGGAACAAGGCCCTACCTGGTACTGACAAAGGCTTACGCCTGGGAAAACAAAACCCACCAGCCCACGTTCCTGGTCTCAGTTTGCAGAGCTCCGTGGGAACTCTCAAAGCAGCCTGAGTTGGCACGAGTGGCAGCTTGTCCCTGGGCGGAATCTTGATATTCGTGGAAATCCAGCAATAAGCCGGCCCCTGAGGAACAAGGCCCTACCTGGTACTGACAAAGGCTTCTGCCCGGGAAAACAAAACTCAGCCCCCCACGTTCCTGGTCTCAGTTTGCAGAGATCTGTGGGCAATCTCAAAGCAGCCTGAGTTGGCAGGGGTGGCAGCTTGTCCCTGGGCGGCATCTTGATATTTGTGGAAATCCAGCAGGCAGACGGACCCAAAGGGCCGAGGGCCGACATGGTACACAGAAAGGCTTCTGCCTGGGGAAACAAAACCCACCAACCCACGTTCCTGGTCTCAGTTTGTAGAGATCCATGGGCACTCTCAAAGCAGCCCGAGTTGGAACAGGTGGAAGCTTGTCCCTGGGCGGCATCTTCATATTCGTGGAAATCCAGCTGGCAGCCTGCCCCTGAGGAACAAGGCCCTACCTGGTACTGACAAAGGCTTCTGCCCGGGGAAGCAAAACCCACCACCCCACGTTCCTGGTCTCAGTCTGCAGAGCTCCATGGGCACTCTCAAAGCAGCCCAAGTTGGCACAGGTGGCAGCTTGTCCCTGGGCCGGATCTTGATATTCGTGGAAATCCAGCAGGCAGACTGCCCCTGAGGAACAAGGGCCTACCTGGTACTGACAAAGGCTTATGGCTGGGAAAACAAAACCCACCAGCCCACGTTCCTGGTCTCAGTTTGCAGAGCTCCATGGGCACGCTCAAAGCTGCCCGAGTTGGCACAGGTGGCAGCTTGTCCCTGGGCAGCACCTTGATATTCGTGGAAATCCCGCAACCAGCTTAACCATAAGGAAAAGGGGCCTACCTAGTACTGACCAAGGCTTCTGCCCCGGGAAACAAAACCCACCAGCCCACGTTCCTAGTCTCAGTTAACAGAATTCTGTGGGCACTCTCAAAGCAGCCCGAGTTGGCACGGGTGGCAGCTTGTCCGTAGGCCGCATCTTGATATTCGTGGAAATCCAGCCGGCAGCCTACCCCTGAGGAACAAGGCCCTACCTGGTACTGACAAAGGCTTCTGCCCGGGGAAACAAAACTCAGCACCCCACGTTCCTGGTCTCAGTTTGCAGAGATCCATGGGCACTCTCAAAGCAGCCCGAGTTGGCACAGGTGGCAGCTTGTCCCTGGGCGGCACCTTGATATTCCTTGAAATCCAGCGGACAACCGGCCGCGATGGGCCGAGGGCCTACCTGGTACTGCAAATGCTTCTGCCCAAGGAGACAAAACCAACCAGCCCAC
Organism: Motacilla alba alba; assembly: GCF_015832195.1. Classification (NCBI taxonomy): domain Eukaryota; kingdom Metazoa; phylum Chordata; class Aves; order Passeriformes; family Motacillidae; genus Motacilla; species Motacilla alba. The sequence goes on from NC_052021.1 coordinate 4,152, forward strand.
GTTCCTGGTCTCAGTTTGCAGAGATCCATGGGCACTCTCAAAGCAGCCCGAGTTGGCAATGGTGGCCGCTTGTCCCTGGGCGGCATCTTGATATTCGTGGAAATCCAGCAAGAAGCCTGCCCCTGAGGAACAAGGCCCTACCTGGTACGGACAAAGGCTTCTTCCCGGGAAAACAAAACCCACCAGCCCACGTTCCTGGTCTCAGTTTACAGAGCTCCGTGGGAACTCTCAAAGCAGCCGGAGTTGACACGGGTAGCAGCTTGTCCCTGGGCAGCATCTTGATATTCGTGGAAATCCAGCAGGCAGACGGCAAGAAAAGGCCGAGGGCCTACCTGGTATTGACAATGGCTTCGTTCTAGGGAAAAAATACCCACGACCCCATGTTCCTGGTCTCACTTTGCAGAGATCCATGGGCACTCTCACAGCAGCCCGAGTTGGCACAGGTGGCAGCTTGTCCCTGGGCGGCACCTTGATATTTGTGGAAATCCAGCAAGAAGACGGCCCCTGAGGAACAAGGCCCTACCTGGTACTGACAAAGGCTTCTGCCCGGGAAAACAAAACTCAGCACCCCACGTTCCTGGTCTCAGTTTGCAGAGATCCATGGGCACTCTCAATGCAGCCAGAGTTGGCACAGGTGGCAGCTTGTCCCTGGGCGGCATCTTGATATTCGTGGAAATCCAGCAAGAAGCCTGCCCCTGAGGAACAAGGCCTAACCTGGTATGGACAAAGGCTTCTGCCGAGGAAAAAGAAACCCACCAGCCCACGTTCCTGGTCTCAGTTTACAGAGCTCCATGGGCACTCTCAAAGCAGCCTGAGTTGGCAGAGGTGGCAGCTTGTCCTTGGGCAGGATCTTGATATTCGTGGTAATACAGCGGTCAACCGGCCGAGATGGGCCGAGTGCCTACCTGGTAATGCAAATGCTTCTGCCCGCGGAAACAAAAGCCACCACCCCACATTCCTGGTCTCAGTTTACAGAGCTCCGTGGGAACTCTCAAAGCAGCCCGAGTTGACACGGGTAGCAGCTTGTCCCTCGGCAGCATCTTCAGATTCGTGGAAATCCAGCAGGCAGACGGACACAAAAGGCCGAGGGCCTACCTGGTATTGACAATGGCTTTGTCCTAGGGAAAAAAAACCCACCACCCCACGTTCCTGGTCTCAGTTTGCAGAGATCCATGGGCACTCTCAATGCAGCCCGAGTTGGCACGGGTGGCAGCATGTTCCTGGGCGGAATCTTGATATTCGTGGAAATCGAGAAAGAAGCTGGCCCCTGAGGAACAAGGCCCTACCTGGTACTGACAAAGGCTTCTGCCCGGGAAAACAAAACTCAGCACCCCACGTTCCTGGTCTCAGTTTGCAGAGATCTGTGGGCACTCTCAAAGCAGCCTGAGTCTGCACAGGTGGCAGCTTGTGCCTTGGTTGAATCTTGATATTCGTGGAAATCCAGAAAGACGCTTGTCCTGAGGAACAAGGGCCTACCTGGTACTGACAAAGGCTTCTGCCCGGGAAAACAAAACTCAGCACCCCACGTTCCTGGTTTCAGTTTGCAGAGATCCATGGGCACTCTCAAAGCAGCCTGAGTTGGCAGAGGTGGCAGCTTGTCCCTGGGCGGCCTCTTGATATTTGTGGAAATCCAGCAGGCAGACGGACCCGAAGGGCCGAGGGCCAACATGGTACACAGAAAGGCTTCTGCCTGAGGAAACAAAATCCACCACCCCACGTTCCTGGTATTAGTTTGAAGAGCTCCATGGGCACTCTGAAACAGCCCGAGTTGGCACAGGTGGCAGCTTGTCCCTGGGCGGCATCTCGATATTCGTGGAAATCCAGCAGGCCGACGGACCCGAAGGGCCGTTGGCCCACCTGCTACTAGAAATGCTTCTACCCAAGGAGACAAAACCCAGCACCCCACGTTCCTGGTCTCAGTTTGCAGAGCTCCATGGGCACTCTCAAAGCAGCACGAGTTGGCACGGGTGGCAGCTTGTCCCTGGGCGGCATCTCGATATTCGTGGAAATCCAGCCGGCAGCCTGCCCCTGAGGAACAAGGCCCTACCTGGTACTGACAAAGGCTTATGGCTGGAAGAACAAAACCCACCACCCCACGTTCCTGGTCTCAGTTTGCAGAGATCCATGGGCACGCTCAAAGCTGCACAAGTTGGCACAGGTGGCAGCTTGTGCCTGGGCTGCATCTTCAGATTCGTGGAAATCCAGCAGGCTGCCGGACCAGAAGGGCCGAGGGCCTACCTGATACTGCAAATGCTTCTGCCCAAGGAGACAAAACCCACCAGCCCACATTCCTGGTCTCAGTTTTCTGAGCTCCGTAGGCACTCTCAAAGCAGCCCGAGTTGGCACAGGTGGCAGCTTGTCCCTGGGCGGCATCTTGATCTTCTTGGAAATCCAGCGGACAACCGGCCGCGATGGGCCGAGGGCCTACCTGGTCCTGCAAATGCTTCTGCCCTAGGAGACAAACCCACCAGCCCACGATCGTGGTCTCAGTTAGCAGAGATCCATGGGCACTCACAAAGCAGCCCGAGTTGGCACAGGTGGCAGCTTGTCCCTGGGCGGCATCTTGATCTTCGTGGAAATCCAGCGGACAACCGGCCGTGATGGGCCGAGGGCCTACCTTATACTGCAAATGCTTCTGCCCGGGGAAACAAAACCCACCAGCCCACATTCCTGGTCTCAGTCTGCAGAGATCGATGGGCACTCTCAAAGCAGCACGAGTTGGCAATGGTGGAGCTTGTCGCAGCTTGTCCCTGGGCGGCATCTTGATATTCGTGGAAATCCAGCAAGAAGCCGGCCCCTGAGGAACAAGGCCCTAACTGGTACTGACAAAGGCTTCTGCCCGGGAAAACAAAACTCAGCACCCCACGTTCCTGGTCTCAGTTTGCAGAGATCCATGGGCACTCTCAAAGCAGACCGATTTGGCACGGGTGACAGCTTATCCCTGGGCGGCGCCTTGATATACGTGGAATTCCGGCAAGCAGCCGGCCCGTGAGGTACAAGGCCCTACCTGGTACTGACAAAGGCTTCTGCCCTGGTAAATTAAACCCACCAGCCCACGTTCCTGGTCTCAGTTTGCAGGGCTCTGTGGGCACTCTCAAAGCTGCCCGAGTTTGCACGGGTGGCAGCTTGTCCCTGGGCGGCATCTTCAGATTCGTGGAAATCCAGCAGCCAGCCGGCCCCGAAGGGCCGAGCGCCAACATGGTACACAAAATCTTCTGCCTGGGGAAACAAAACCCACCACCCCACGTTCCTGGTGTCAGTTTGCAGAGATCCATGGTCACTCTCAAAGCAGCCCGAGTTGGTACGGGTGGCAGCTTGTCCCTGGGCCGCATCTCGATATTTGTGGAAATCCAGCAGGCAGACGGACCCGAAGGGCCAAGGGCCTACTTGTCCTGCAAATGCTTCTGTCCAAGGAGACAAAACCCACCACCCCACGTTCCGAGTCTCAGTTTGCAGATCTCCATGGGCACTCTCAAAGCAGCCCAAGTTGGCACAGGTGGCAGCTTGTCCCTGGGCCGGATCTTGATATTCGTGGAAATCCAGCAGGCAGACTGCCCCTGAGGAACAAGGGCCTACCTGGTACTGACAAAGGCTTATGGCTGGGAAAACAAAACCCACCAGCCCACGTTCCTGGTCTCAGTTTGCAGAGCTCCATGGGCACGCTCAAAGCTGCCCGAGTTGGCACAGGTGGCAGCTTGTCCCTGGGCAGCACCTTGATATTCGTGGAAATCCCGCAACCAGCTTAACCATAAGGAAAAGGGGCCTACCTAGTACTGACCAAGGCTTCTGCCCGGGGAAACAAAACCCACCAGCCCACGTTCCTGGTCTCAGTTTGCAGAGCTCCATGGGCACTCTCAAAGCAGCCCGAGTTGGCACGGGTGGCAGCTTGTCCGTAGGCCGCATCTTGATATTCGTGGAAATCCAGCCGGCAGCCTACCCCTGAGGAACAAGGCCCTACCTGGTACTGACAAAGGCTTCTGCCCGGGGAAACAAAACTCAGCACCCCACGTTCCTGGTCTCAGTTTGCAGAGATCCATGGGCACTCTCAAAGCAGCCCGAGTTGGCACAGGTGGCAGCTTGTCCCTGGGCGGCACCTTGATATTCCTTGAAATCCAGCGGACAACCGGCCGCGATGGGCCGAGGGCCTACCTGGTACTGCAAATGCTTCTGCCCAAGGAGACAAAACCAACCAGCCCACGTTCCTGGTCTCAGTTTGCAGAGATCCATGGGCACTCTCAAAGCAGCCCGAGTTGGCAATGGTGGCCGCTTGTCCCTGGGCGGCATCTTGATATTCGTGGAAATCCAGCAAGAAGCCTGCCCCTGAGGAACAAGGCCCTACCTGGTACTGACAAAGGCTTCTTCCCGGGAAAACAAAACCCACCAGCCCACGTTCCTGGTCTCAGTTTACAGAGCTCCGTGGGAACTCTCAAAGCAGCCGGAGTTGACACGGGTAGCAGCTTGTCCCTGGGCAGCATCTTGATATTCGTGGAAATCCAGCAGGCAGACGGCAAGAAAAGGCCGAGGGCCTACCTGGTATTGACAATGGCTTCGTTCTAGGGAAAAAATACCCACGACCCCATGTTCCTGGTCTCACTTTGCAGAGATCCATGGGCACTCTCACAGCAGCCCGAGTTGGCACAGGTGGCAGCTTGTCCCTGGGCGGCACCTTGATATTTGTGGAAATCCAGCAAGAAGACGGCCCCTGAGGAACAAGGCCCTACCTGGTACTGACAAAGGCTTCTGCCCGGGAAAACAAAAGTCAGCAGCCCACGTTCCTGGTCTCAGTTTGCAGAGCTCCATGGGCACTCTCAATGCAGCCAGAGTTGGCACAGGTGGCAGCTTGTCCCTGGGCGGCATCTTGATAATATTGGAAATGCAGCGGGCAACCGGCCGCGATGGGCCGAGGGCCTACCTGGTACTGCAAATGCTTCTGCCCTAGGAGACAAACCCACCAGCCCACATTCCTGGTCTCAGTTTGCAGAGATCCATTGGCACGCTCAAAGCAGTCAGAGTTGGCACAGGGGGCAGCTTGTCCCTGGGCGGCATCTTGATATTTGTGGAAATCCTGCCGGCAGCCGGCCCCTGAGGAACAAGGCCCTACCTGGTACTGACAAAGGCTTCTGCCCGGGGAAACAAAACCCACCACCCCACGTTCTTGGTTTCAGTCTGCAGAGATCCATGGGCATTCTCAAAGCAGCCCAAGTGTGCACAGGTGGCAGCTTGTCCCTGGGCGGCATCTTGATATTCGTGGAAATCCAGCGGACAACCGGCCGCGATGGGCCGAGGGCCTACCTGGTACAGACAAATGCTTTTGCCCGCGGAAACAAAACCCACCACCCCTTGTTCCTGGTCTCAGTCTGCCGAGATCCATGGGCACTCTCAAAGCAGCACGAGTTGGAACATGTGGAACCTTGTCCCTGGGCGGCATCTTGATATTCGTGGAAATGCAGAAAGCAGCCTTACCATAAGGAAAAGGGGCCTACCTAGTACTGAACAAGGCTTATGCCCAGGGAAACAATACCCACCAGCCCACGTTCCTGGTCTGTTTGCAGCACTCTGTGGGAACGCTCAAAGCAGCCCGCTTTGGCACAGGTGGCAGATTGTCCCTGGGCGGCACCTTGATATTCTTGGAAATCCAGCAGGCTGCCGGCCCAGAAGGCCCGAGGGCCTACCTGGTATTGACAATGGCTTCGTCCGAGGGAAACAAAACCCACCAGCCTATGTTCCTGGTCTCAGTTTGCAGAGATCCATGGGCACTCTCAAAGCAGCACGAGTTGGCACGGGTGGCAGCTTGTCCCTGGGCGGCATCTTGATATTAGTGGAAATCCAGCAAGAAGCCTACCCCTAAGGGCCGAGGCCCTACCTGCTACTGAAAAAGGCTTCTGCCCGGGAAAACAAAACCCACCAGCCCACGTTCCTGGTCTCAGTTTACAGAGCTCCGTCGGCACTCTCAAACAGCCCGAGTTGGCACGGGTGGCAGCTTGTCCCTGGGCGGCATCTTCAGATTCGTGGAAATCCAGCGGGCTGCCGGCCACAAAATGCCGAGGGCCTACCTGGTATTGACAATGGCTTCGTCCTAGGGAAAAAAACCCACCACCCCACGTTCCTGGTCAAATTTTGAAGAGATCCATGGGAACACTCAAAGCAGCCCGAGTTGGCACGGGTGGCAGCTTGTCCCTGGGCGGAATCTTGATATTCGTGCAAATCCAGAAAGAAGCCGGCCCCTGAGGAACAAGGCCCTACCTGGTACTGACAAAGTCTTCTGCCCGGGAAAACAAAACTCAGCCCCCCACGTTCCTGGTCTCAGTTTGCAGAGCTCCATGGGCACTCTCAAAGCAGCCTGAGTTGGTAGAGGTGGCAGCTTGTCCCTGGGCGGCATCTTGATATTCGTGGAAATCCAGCAAGCAGCCGGCCCCTGAGGAACAAGGCCCTACCTGGTACAGAGAAAGGCTTCTTCCCGGGGAAACAAAACCCACCACCCCACGTTCCTGGTCTCAGTTTACAGAGCTGGGTGGGCACACTCAAAGCAACCCGAATTGGCACAGGTGGCAGCTTGTCCCTGGGCGGCATCTTCAGATTCGTGGAAATCCTGCAGGTAGCCTGCCCCTGAGGAACAAGGCCCTACCTGGAACTGACAAAAACTTCTGCCCGGAGAAACAAAACCCACAACCCCACGTTCCTCGTCTCAGTCTGCAGAGATCCATGGGCACTCTCAAAGCAGCCCGGTTTGGCACAGGTGGCAGCTTGTCCCTGGGCGGCACCTTGATATTCGTGGAAATCCAGCAGGCTGCCGGCCCAGAAGGCCCGAGGGCCTACCTGATAATGCAAATGATTCTGCCCAAGGAGACAAAACCCACCAGCCCACGTTCCTGGTCTCAGTTTGCAGAGCTCCATGGGCACTCTCAAAGCAGCCCGAGTTGGCATGGGTGGCAGCTTGTCCCTGGGCGGCACCTTGATATTCGTGGAAATCCAGGAGGCAGACGGCCCGTGAGGAACAAGGCCGTACCTGGTACTGCAAATGCTTCTGCCAAGGAAAACAAAACCCACCAGCCCACGTTCCTGGTCTCAATTTACAGAGCTCCGTGGGCACGCTCAAAGCAGCACGAGTTGGCACAGGTGGCAGCTTGTCCCTGGGCGGCATCATCAGATTCGCGGAAATCCAGCAAGCAGCCGGCCCGGAAGGTCCGAGGGCCTACCTGGTACTGCAAATGATTCTGCCCGGGAAAACAAAATCCACCACCCCACATTCCTGCTCTGATTCTGTAGATCTCCATGGGCACTCTCAAAGAACCTGAGTCGGGACAGGTGGCAGCTTGTCCCTGGGTGGCACCTTGATATTCGTGGAAATCCAGCAAGCAGCCGGCCCGTGAGGGACAAAGCCCTACCTGGTAAAGAGAAAGGCTTCTGCCCGGGGAAACAAAACCCACCAGCCCACGTTCCTGGTCTCAGTTTACAGAGCTACGTGGGCACGCTCAAAGCTGCCGGAGTTGGCACATGTGGCAGCTACTCCCTGGGCGGCATCTTCAGATTCGTGGAAATCCAGCAGGCAGCCGGCCAGACAAGGCCGAGGGCCTACCTGGTATTGTCACTGGCTTCTGCCTGGGGAAACAAAACCCACCAGCCCACGTTCCTGGTCTCATTTTACAGAGATCCATGGGCACTCTCAAAGCAGCCCGAGTTGGCACAGGTGGCAGCTTCTCCCTCGGCGGCACCATGATATTCGTGGAAATCCAGCAGGCAGACTGCCGGTGAGGAACAAGGCCCTACCTGGTACTGACAAAGGCTTACGCCTGGGAAAACAAAACCCACCAGCCCACGTTCCTGGTCTCAGTTTGCAGAGCTCCGTGGGAACTCTCAAAGCAGCCTGAGTTGGCACGAGTGGCAGCTTGTCCCTGGGCGGAATCTTGATATTCGTGGAAATCCAGCAATAAGCCGGCCCCTGAGGAACAAGGCCCTACCTGGTACTGACAAAGGCTTCTGCCCGGGAAAACAAAACTCAGCCCCCCATGTTCCTGGTCTCAGTTTGCAGAGATCTGTGGGCAATCTCAAAGCAGCCTGAGTTGGCAGAGGTGGCAGCTTGTCCCTGGGCGGCATCTTGATATTCGTGGAAATCCAGCAGGCAGACGGACCCAAAGGGCCGAGGGCCGACATGGTACACAGAAAGGCTTCTGCCTGGGGAAACAAAACCCACCAACCCACGTTCCTGGTCTCAGTTTGTAGAGATCCATGGGCACTCTCAAAGCAGCCCGAGTTGGAACAGGTGGAAGCTTGTCCCTGGGCGGCATCTTCAGATTCGTGGAAATACAGCAAGCGGCCTAACCATAAGAAAAAGGGGCCTGCCTAGTTCTAACCAAGGCTTCTGCCCAGGGAAACAAAACCCACCAGCCCACGTTCCTGGTCTGTTTGCAGCACTCTGTGGGAACTCTCAAGGCAGCCCGAGTTGGCACGGGTGGCAGCTTGTCCCTGGGCGGCATCATCAGATTCGCGGAAATCCAGCAAGCAGCCGGCCCGGAAGGTCCGAGGGCCTACCTGGTACTGCAAATGATTCTGCCCGGGAAAACAAAATCCACCACCCCACATTCCTGCTCTGATTCTGTAGATCTCCATGGGCACTCTCAAAGAACCTGAGTCGGGACAGGTGGCAGCTTGTCCCTGGGTGGCACCTTGATATTCGTGGAAATCCAGCAAGCAGCCGGCCCGTGAGGGACAAAGCCCTACCTGGTAAAGAGAAAGGCTTCTGCCCGGGGAAACAAAACCCACCAGCCCACGTTCCTGGTCTCAATTTACAGAGCTACGTGGCCACGCTCAAAGCTGCCGGAGTTGGCACATGTGGCAGCTACTCCCTGGGCGGCATCTTCAGATTCGTGGAAATCCAGCAGGCAGCCGGCCAGACAAGGCCGAGGGCCTACCTGGTATTGTCACTGGCTTCTGCCTGGGGAAAAAAAACCCACCACCCCACGTTCCTGGTCTCATTTTACAGAGATCCATGGGCACTCTCAAAGCAGCCCGAGTTGGCACAGGTGGCAGCTTCTCCCTCGGCGGCACCATGATATTCGTGGAAATCCAGCAGGCAGACTGCCGGTGAGGAACAAGGCCCTACCTGGTACTGACAAAGGCTTACGCCTGGGAAAACAAAACCCACCAGCCCACGTTCCTGGTCTCAGTTTGCAGAGCTCCGTGGGAACTCTCAAAGCAGCCTGAGTTGGCACGAGTGGCAGCTTGTCCCTGGGCGGAATCTTGATATTCGTGGAAATCCAGCAATAAGCCGGCCCCTGAGGAACAAGGCCCTACCTGGTACTGACAAAGGCTTCTGCCCGGGAAAACAAAACTCAGCCCCCCACGTTCCTGGTCTCAGTTTGCAGAGATCTGTGGGCAATCTCAAAGCAGCCTGAGTTGGCAGGGGTGGCAGCTTGTCCCTGGGCGGCATCTTGATATTTGTGGAAATCCAGCAGGCAGACGGACCCAAAGGGCCGAGGGCCGACATGGTACACAGAAAGGCTTCTGCCTGGGGAAACAAAACCCACCAACCCACGTTCCTGGTCTCAGTTTGTAGAGATCCATGGGCACTCTCAAAGCAGCCCGAGTTGGAACAGGTGGAAGCTTGTCCCTGGGTGGCATCTTCAGATTCGTGGAAATACAGCAAGCGGCCTAACCATAAGAAAAAGGGGCCTGCCTAGTTCTAACCAAGGCTTCTGCCCAGGGAAACAAAACCCACCAGCCCACGTTCCTGGTCTGTTTGCAGCACTCTGTGGGAACTCTCAAGGCAGCCCGAGTTGGCACGGGTGGCAGCTTGTCCCTGGGCGGCATCATCAGATTCGCGGAAATCCAGCAGGCAGCCGGCCCAGAAGGGCCGAGGGCCTACCTGGTACTGCAAATGATTCTGCCCGGGAAAACAAAACCCACAAACCCCACATTCCTGGTCTCAGTCTGCAGAGATCGATGGGCACTCTCAAAGCAGCCCGAGTTGGCACGGGTGGCAGCTTGTCCCTGGGCGGCATCTTCAGATTCGTGGAAATCCAGCAAGCAGCCGGCCCGTGAGGGACAAAGCCCTACCTGGTAAAGAGAAAGGCTTCTGCCCGGGGAAACAAAACCCACCAGCCCACGTTCCTGGTCTCAGTTTACAGAGCTACGTGGCCACGCTCAAAGCTGCCGGAGTTGGCACAGGTGGCAGCTTGTCCCTGGGCGGCATCTTGGTATTCATGGATATCCAGCAAGCAGTCGACCAAAGAAGGCTGAGGGCCTACCTGGTATTGACAATGGCTTCGCCCTAGGGAAACAAAACCCACCACCCCACGTTCCTGGTCTCAGATTTCAGAGCTCCATGGGCACTCTCAAAGCAGCGTGAGTGTGCACAGGTGGTAGTTTGTCCCTGGGCCGCATCTTGATATTCGTGGAAATCCAGCAGGCAGACTGCCTGTGAGGAACAAGGCCCTACCTGGAACTGACAAAGGCTTCTGTCCGGAGAAACAAAACCCACAAGCCCACGTTCCTGGTCTCAGTCTGCAGAGATCCATGGGCACTCTCAAAGCAGCCCGAGTTGACACAGGTGGCAGCTTGTCCCTGGGCGGCACCTTGATCTTCGTGGAAATCCAGCAGGCAGACGGCCCCGCTGGGCCGAGGGCCTAAGTTGTACTGCAAATGATTCTGCCCGGGGAAACAAAATTCGCCACCCCACATTCCTGGTCTCAGTCTGCAGAGCTCCATGGGCACTCTCAAAGCAGCACGAGTTGGCACGGGTGACAGCTTGTCCCTGGGCGGCACCTTGATATTCGTGGAAATCCAGCAGGCTGCCGGCCCAGAAGGGCCGAGGGCCTACCTGATAATGCAAATGCTTCTGCCCAAGGTGACAAAACCCACCAGCCCTCGTTCCTGGTCTCAGTCTGCAGAGATCCATGGGCACTCTCAAAGCAGCCCGAGTTGACACAGGTGGCAGCTTGTCCCTGGGCGGCATCTTGATATTCGTGGAAATCCAGCTGGCAGCCTGCCCCTGAGGAAGAAGGCCCTACCTGGTACTGACAAAGGCTTATGGCTGGAAAAACAAAACCCACCAGCCCACGTTCCTGGTCTCAGTTTACAGAGCTCCATGGGCACGCTCAAAGCTGCCCGAGTAGGCACAGGTGGCATCTTGTCCCTGGGCGGCATCTTGATATTCGTGGAAATCCAGCAGGCTACCGGACCAGAAGGCCCGAGGGCCTACCTGATACTGACAAAGGCTTCTGCCCAAGGAGACAAAACCCACCAGCCCACGTTCCTGGTCTCAGTTTGCTGAGCTCCGTAGGCACTCTCAAAGCAGCCCGAGTTGGCACAGGTGGCAGCTTGTCCCTGGGCGGCACCTTGATCGTCGTGGAAATCCAGCAGGCTGACGGCCCGTGAGGAACAAGGCCCTACCTGGTACTGAAAAAGGCTTCTGGCTGGGGAAACAAAACCCACCACTCCACGTTCCTGGTCTCAATTTACAGAGCTCCGTGGGAACTCTCAAAGCAGCCCGAGTTGGCACAGGTGGCAGCTTGTCCCTGGGCGGCATCTTCAGATTCATGGAAATCCAGCAGGCAGACGGCCCCGAAGGGCCGAAGGCCTACCGGGTACTGCAAATGATTCTGCCCGCGGAAACAAAACCCACCACCCCACATTCCTCGTCTCAGTCTCCAGAGCTCCATGGGCACTCTCAAAGCAGCCCGAGTTGGCTCAGGTGGCAGCTTGTCCCTGGGCCGCACCTTGATATTCGTGGAAATCCAGCAGGCTGCCGGCCCCAAAGGGCCGAGGGCCTACCTGATAATGCAAATGCTTCTGCCCAAGGTGACAAAACCCAGCAGCCCACGTTCCTGGTCTCAGTTTGCAGAGCTCCATGGGCACTCTCAAAGCAGCCCGAGTTGGCACGGGTGGCAGCTTGTCCCTGGGCGGCATCTCGATATTCGTGGAAATCCAGCCGGCAGCCTGCCCCTGAGGAACAAGGCCCTACCTGGTACTGCAAAGGCTTCTGCCAAGGAAAACAAAACCCACCAGCCCACGTTCCTGGTCTCAGTTTGCAGAGATCGATGGGCAGTCTCAAAGGAGCCCGAGTCAGCACGGGTGGCAGCCTCTCCGTGGGCAGCATCTTGATATTCGTGGAAATCCAGCTGGCATACGGACCCGAAGGTCCAAGGGCCTACCTGCTACAGACAAAGCCTTCTGCCCGGGGAAACAAAACCCAGCAGCCCACGTTCCTGGTCTCAGTTTGCAGAGATCCGTGTGCACTCTCAAAGCAGCCCGAGTTGGCACAGGTGGCAGCTTGTCCCTGGGAAGCATCTTCAGATTTGTGGAAATCCAGCAGGCAGCCGTCCCGTGAGGAACAAGGCCCTAACTGGTACTGACAAAGGCTTACGCCTGGGAAAACGAAAACCCACCAGCCCACGTTCCTGGTCTCAGTTTGCAGAGATACGTGGGAGCTCTCAAAGCAGCCGGAGTTGGCACGGGTGGCAGCTTGCCCCTGGGCGGCATCTTGATATTTGTGGAAATCCAGCAGGCACCGGCAACAAAAGGCCGAGGGCCTACCTGGTATTGACAATGGCTTCGTCCTAGGGAAACAAAACCCACCACCCCACGTTCCTGGTCTCAGTTTGTGGAGCTCCATGGGCACTCTCAAAGCAGCCCGAGTTGGCGCAGGTGGCAGCTTGTCCCTGGGCGGCATCTTCAGATTCGTGGAAATCCAGCTGGCAGCCGGCCCGTGAGGAACAAGACCCTACCTGGTACAGAGAAAATCTTCGGCCTCGAAAAACAAAACCCACCAGCCCACGTTCCTGGTCTCAGTTTACAGATATCCGTGTGCACTCTCAAAGCAGCCCGAGTTGGCACGGGTGGCAGCTTGTCCCTGGGCGGCACCTTCATATTCGTGGAAATCCAGCAAGCAGCCGTCCCGTGAGGAACAAGGCGCTACCTAGTACTGAAAAAGGCTACTGCCCGGGGAAACAAAACCCACCAGCCCACGTTCCTGGTCTCAGTTTGCAGAGCTCCGTGGGAACTGTCAAAGCAGCCCGAGTTGGCACGGGTGGCAGATTGTCCCTGGGCGGCATCTTGATATTCGTGGAAATCCAGCAGGCAGACTACCCCTGAGGAACAAGGCCCGACCTGGTACTGACAAAGGCTTCTGCCCGGAGAAAAAAAAACCCACCACCCCACGTTTATGGTCTCAGTTTTCAGAGCTCCGTGGGTACTCGCAAAGCAGCCCGAGTTGGCACGGGTGGCAGATTGTCCCTGGGCGGCATCTTGATATTCGTGGAAATCCAGCCGGCAGCCTGCCCCTGAGGAACAGGGGCCTACCTGGTACTGCAAATGCTTCTGCCTGGGGAAACAAAACCCACCAGCCCACGTTCCTGGTCTCAGTTTGCAGAGATCCATGGGCAGCCTCAAAGCAGCCTGAGTTGGCACGGGTGGCAGCTTCTCCGTGGGCAGCATCTTGATATTTGTGGAAATCCAGCTGGCATACCGACCCGAAGGGCCAAGGGCCTACCTGGTATTGACAAAGCCTTCTGCCCGGGGAAACAAAACCCACCAGCCCACGTTCCTGGTCTCAGTTTGCAGAGATCCGTGTGCATTCTCAAAGCAGCCCGAGTTGGCACAGGTGGCCGCTTGTCCCTGTGCAGCATCTTAAGAGTCATGGAAATCCAGGCGGCAGCCTGCCCCTGAGGAACAAGGCCCTACCTGGTACAGACAAAGGCTTCTGTCCGGGAAAAGAAAACCCACCACCCCACGTTCCTGCTCTCAGTTTACAGAGCTCCATGGGCACTCTCAAAGCAGCCCGAGTTGGCAAGGGTGGCAGCTTGTCCATGGGCGGCACCTTGATATTCGTGGAAATCCAGCAGTCAGCCGGCCCCGAAGGGCCGAGGGCGAACATGGTACACAGAAAGGCTTCTGCCTGGGGAAACAAAACCCACCACCACACGTTCCTGGTATCAGTTTGCAGTGCTCCATGGGCACTCTCAAAGCAGCACGAGTTGGCACGGGTGGCAGCTTCTCCGTGGGCAGCATCTTGATATTTGTGGAAATCCAGCTGGCATACCGACCCGAAGGGCCAAGGGCCTACCTGGTACTGACAAAGCCTTCTGCCCGGGGAAACAAAACCCACCAGCCCACGTTCCTGGTCTCAGTTTGCAGAGATCCGTGTGCATTCTCAAAGCAGCCTGAGTTGGCACAGGTGGCCGCTTGTCCCTGGGCAGCATCTTCAGATTCATGGAAATCCAGCCGGCAGCCGGCCCGTGAGGAACAAGGCCCTACCTGGTACAGACAAAGGCTTCTGCCCGGGGAAACACAACCCACCACCACACGTACCTGGTCTCAGTTTGCAGTGCTCCATGGGCACTCTCAAAGCAGCACGAGTTGGCACAGGTGGCAGCTTGTCCCTGGGCGGCATCTTGATATTCGTGGAAATCCAGCTGGCAGACGGACCCGATGGGCCGAGGGCCTACCTGGTACTGCAAATGCTTCTGCCCAAGGAGACAAAACCCACCACCACACGTTCCTGTTCTGAGTTTACACTGGTCTGTGAGCACTCTCAAAGCAGCCCGAGTTGGCACAGGTGGCAGCTTGTCCCTGGGCGGCATCTTCAGATTCGTGGAAATCCAGCAGGCTGCCGGCCACAAAAGGCCGAGGACCTACCTGGTATTGACAATGGCTTCGTCCTAGGGAAACAAAACCCACCAGCCCACGTTCCTGGTCTCAGTTTGCAGAGATCGATGGGCAGTCTCAAAGCAGCCCGAGTTAGCACGGGTGGCAGCTTCTCCTTGGGCAGCATCTTGATATTCGTGGAAATCCAGCTGGCATACGGACCCGAAGGTCCAAGGGCCTACCTGGTACTGACAAAGGCTTCTGCCCGGGGAAACAAAACCCACCAGCCCACGTTCCTGGTCTCAGTTTGCAGTGATCCGTGTGCACTCTCAAAGCAGCCCGAGTTGGCACAGGTGGCACCTTGTCCCTGGGAAGCATCTTCAGATTCGTGGAAATCCAGCAGGCAGCCGTCCCGTGAGGAACAAGGCCCTACCTGGTACAGACAAAGGCTTCTGCCCGGGGAAACAAAACCCACCAGCCCACGTTCCTGGTCTCAGTTTACAGAGATCCGTGTGCACTCTCAAAGCAGTCCGAGTTGGCACGGGTGGCAGCTTGTCCCTGGGCGGCACCTTGATATTCGTGGAAATCCAGCAAGCAGCCGTCCCGTGAGGAAAAAGGCGCTACCTAGTACTGACAAAGGCTTCTGCCCGGGGAAACAAAACCCACCAGCCCACGTTCCTGGTCTCAGTTTTCAGAGCTCCGTGGGAACTGTCAAAGCAGCCCGAGTTGGCACGGGTGGCAGATTGTCCCTGGGCGGAATCTTGATATTCGTGGAAATCCAGGAGGCAGCCTGCCCCTGAGGAACAAGGCCCTACCTGGTACAGACAAAGGCTTCTGTCCTGGAAAACAAAACCCACCACACCACGTTCCTGGTCTCAGGTTACAGAACTCCATGGGCACTCTCAAAGCAGCCCGAGTTGGCAAGGGTGGCAGCTTGTCCCTGGGCGGCACCTTGATATTCGTGGAAATCCAGCAGGCAGCCGGCCACAAATGGCCGAGGGCCTACCTGGTATTGACAATGGCTTCGTCCTAGGGAAACAAAACCCACCACCCCACGTTCCTGGTCTCAGTTTGCAGAGATCCATGGGCACGCTCAAAGCAGCCCGAATTGACACAGGTGGTAGCTTGTCCCTGGGCGGCAACTTGATATTCATGGAAATCCAGGAGGCAGCCTGCCCCTGAGGAACAAGGCCCTACCTGGTACTGACAAAGGCTTCTGCCCGGGAAAACTTAACTCACCACTCCACGTTCCTGGTCTCAGTTTGCAGAGCTCCATGGGCACTCTCAAAGCAGCCCGGAGAGGCAGAGGCGGCTGCTTGTCCCTGGGTGGCATCTTGATATTCGTGGAAATGCAGCAGGCTGCCGGCCCAGAAGGGTCGAGGGACTACCTGGTACTGCAAATGCTTCTGCCCAAGGAGACAAAACCCACCAGCCCACGCTCCTAGTCTCAGTTTGCAGAGCTCCATGGGCACTCTCAAAGCAGCCCGAGTTGGCACCGGTGGCAGCTTGTCCCCGAGTGGCATATTCAGATTCGTGGAAATCCAGCAGGCAGCCGGCCACAAAAGGCCGAGGGCCTACCTGGTATTGACAATGGCTTCGTCCTAGGGAAACAAAACCCACCAGCCCACGTTCCTGGTCTCAGTTTGCAGAGATCCATGGGCACTCTCAAAGCAGCCCGAGTTGGCGCAGGTGGCAGCTCGTCCCTGGGCGGCATCTTGATATTCGTGGAAATCCAGCCGGCAGCCTGCCCCTGAGGAACAAGGCGCTACCTAGTACTGACAAAGGCTTCTGCCCGGGAAAACAAAACTCAGCACCCCACGTTCCTGGTCTCAGTTTGCAGAGCTCCATGGGCACTCTCAAAGCAGCCCGAGTTGGCACGGGTGGCAGCTTGTCCCTGGGGGGCATCTTCAGATTCGTGGAAATCCAGCAGGCAGCCTACCCCTGAGGAACAAGGCCCGACCTGGTACTGACAAAGGCTTCTGCCTGGGGAAACAAAACCCACCACCCCACGTTACTGGTCTCAGTTTGCAGAGATCCATGGGCACTCACAAAGCAGCCCGACTTGGCACAGGTGGCAGCTTGTCCCTGGGCGGCAACTCGATATTCATGGAAATCCAGGAGGCAGCCTGCCCCTGAGGAACAAGGCCCTACCTGGTACTGACAAAGGCTTCTGCCTGGGGAAACAAAACCCACCACCCCACGTTTACGGTCTCAGTTTTCAGAGCTCCGTGGGAACTCTCAAAGCAGCCCGAGTTGGCACGGGTGGCAGATTGTCCCTGGGCGGCATCTTGATATTCGTGGAAATCCAGCCGGCAGCCTGCCCCTGAGGAACAGGGGCCTACCTGGTAATGCAAATGCTTCTGCCAAGGAAAACAAAACCCACCAGCCCACGTTCCTGGTCTCAGTTTGCAGAGATCCATGGGCACTCTCAAAGCAGCCTGAGTTGGCACGGGTGGCAGCTTCTCCGTGGGCAGCATCTTGATATTTGTGGAAATCCAGCTGGCATACCGACCCGAAGGGCCAAGGGCCTACTTGGTACTGACAAAGCCTTCTGCCCGGGGAAACAAAACCCACCAGCCCACGTTCCTGGTCTCAGTTTGCAGAGATCCGTGTGCATTCTCAAAGCAGCCCGAGTTGGCACAGGTGGCCGCTTGTCCCTGGGCAGCATCTTCAGATTCATGGAAATCCAGCCGGCAGCCGGCCCGTGAGGAACAAGGCCCTACCTGGTACAGACAAAGGCTTCTGCCCGGGGAAACAAAACCCACCAGCCCACGTTCCTGGTCTCAGTTTACAGAGATCCGTGTGCACTCTCAAAGCAGCCCGAGTTGGCACGGGTGGCAGCTTGTTCCTGGGCGGCACCTTGATATTCGTGGAAATCCAGCAAGCAGCCGTCCCGGGAGGAACAAGGCGCTACCCAGTACTGACAAAGGCTTCTGCCCGGGGAAACAAAACCCACCAGCCCACGTTCCTGGTCTCAGTTTGCAGAGCTCCGTGGGCACTCTCAAAGCAGCCCGAGTTGGCACGGGTGGCATCTTGTCCCTGGGCGGCATCTTGATATTCGTGGAAATCCAGCCGGCAGCCTGCCCCTGAGGAACAAGGCCCTACCTGGAGGAGACAAAGGCTTCTGCCCGGGAAAACAAAACCCACCACCCCACGTTCCTGCTCTCAGTTTACAGAGCTCCATGGGCACTCTCAAAGCAGCCCGAGTTGGCAAGGGTGGCAGCTTGTCCATGGGCGGAACCTTGATATTCGTGGAAATCCAGCAGGCAGCCGGCCCCGAAGGGCCGAGGGCCAACATGGTACACAGAAAGGCTTCTGCCTGGGGAAACAAAACCCACCACCACACGTTCCTGGTATCAGTTTGCAGAGCTCCATGGGCACTCTCAAAGCAGCACGAGTTGGCACAGGTGGCAGCTTGTCCCTGGGTGGCATCTTCAGATTCGTGGAAATCCAGCAGGCAGACGGCCACAAAAGGCCGAGGACCTACCTGGTATTGACAATGGCTTCGTCCTAGGGAAACAAAACCCACCAGCCCACGTTCCTGCTCTCAGTTTGCAGAGATCCATGGGCACGCTCAAAGGAGCCCGACTTGGCACAGGTGGCAGCTTGTCCCTGGGCGGCAACTCGATATTCATGGAAATCCAGGAGGCAGCCTGCCCCTGAGGAACAAGGCCCTACCTGGTAATGACAAAGGCTTCTGCCTGCGGAAACAAAACCCACCACCCCACGTTTATGGTCTCAGTTTTCAGAGCTCCGTGGGAACTCTCAAAGCAGCCCGAGTTGGCACAGGTGGCAGCTTGTCCCTGGGCGGCATCTTGATATTCGTGGAAATCCAGCCGGCAGCCTGCCCCTGAGGAACAGGGGCCTACCTGGTACTGCAAATGCTTCTGCCTGGGGAAACAAAACCCAGCAGCCCACGTTCCTGGTCTCAGTTTGCAGAGATCCATGGGCACTCTCAAAGCAGCCCGAGTTGGCACGGGTGGCAGCTTCTCCGTGGGCAGCATCTTGATATTTGTGGAAATCCAGCTGGCATACCGACCCGAAGGGCCAAGGGCCTACCTGGTACAGACAAAGCCTTCTGCCCGGGGAAACAAAACCCACCACCCCACGTTCCTGGTCTCAGTTTGCAGAGATCCGTGTGCATTCTCAAAGCAGCCCGAGTTGGCACAGGTGGCCGCTTGTGCCTGGGCAGCATCTTCAGATTCATGGAAATCCAGCCGGCAGCCGGCCAGTGAGGAACAAGGCCCTACCTGGTACAGACAAAGGCTTCTGCCCGGGGAAACAAAACCCACCAGCCCACGTTCCTGGTCTCAGTTTGCAGAGCTCCATGGGAACGCTCAAAGCAGCCCGAGTTGGTACGGGTGGCAGCTTGTCCCTGGGCGGCATCTTCAGATTCGTGGAAATCCAGCAGGCTGCCGACCCAGAAGGGCCGAGGGCCTACCTGGTACTGCAAATGCTTCTGCCCAAGGAGACAAAAGCCACCAGCCCACGTTCCTGCTCTCAGTTTGCAGAGCTCCGTAGGCACTCTCAAAGCAGCCCGAGTTGGTAGGGGTGGCAGCTTGTCCCTGGGCGGCACGTTAAAATTCGTGGAAATCCAGCAAGCAGCCGACCCGGGAGGAACAAGGCCCTACCTGGTACAGACAAAGGCTTCTGCCCGGGGAAGAAACCCCACCAGCCCACGTTCCTGGTCTCAGTTTACAGAGATCCGTGTGCACTCTCAAAGCAGCCCGAGTTGGCACTGGTGGCAGCTTGTCCCTGGGCGGCATCTTGATCTTCGTGGAAATTCTGCAAGCAGCAGTCCCGTGAGGAACAAGGCGCTACCTAGTACTGTCAAAGGCTTCTGCCCGGGGAAAAAAAACCCACCAGCCCACGTTCCTGGTCTCAGTTTGCAGAGCTCCATGGGAACACTTAAAGCAGCCTGAGTTGGCACGGGTGGTAGCTTGTCCCTGAGCGGCATCTTGATATTCGTGGAAATCCAGCAGGCTGCCAGCCCAGAAGGGCCGAGAGCCTACCTGGTACTGCAAATGCTTCTGCCCAAGGAGACAAAACCCACCAGTCCACGTTCCTGGTCTCAGTTTGCAGAGCTCCGTAGGCACTCTCAAAGCAGCCCGAGTTGGTACGGGTGGCAGCTTGTCCCTGGGCGGCACCTTAAAATTCGTGGAAATCCAGCAAGCAGCCGGCCCGTGAGGAACAAGGCCCTACCAGGTACAGACAAAGGCTTCTGCCCGGGGAACAAAACCCACCAGCCCACGTTCCTGGTCTCAGTTTACAGAGATCCGTGTGCACTCTCAAAGCAGCCCGAGTTGGCACGGGTGGCAGCTTGTCCCTGGGCGGCACCTTGATATTCGTGGAAATCCAGCAAGCAGCCGTCCCGTGAGGAACAAGGCGCTACCCAGTACTGACAAAGGCTTCTGCCCGGGGAAACAAAACCCAGCAGCCCACGTTCCTGGTCTCAGTTTACAGAGCTCCGTGGGAACTCTCAAAGCTGCGCGAGTTGCATGGGTGGCAGATTGTCCCTGGGCGGCATTTTGATATTCGTGGAAATCCAGCCGGTAGCCTGCCCCTGAGGAACAAGGCCCTACCTGGTAGAGACAAAGGCTTCTGCCCGGGAAAACAAAACTCAGCACCCCACGTTCCTGCTCTCAGTTTGCAGAGCTCCATGGGCACTCTCAAAGCAGCCCGAGATGGCACAGGTGGCAGCTTGTCCCTGGGCGGCATCTTCAGATTCGTGGAAATCCAGCCGGCAGCCTGCCCCTGAGGAACAAGGCCCTACCTTGTACAGACAAATGCTTCTGCCCGGGGAAACAAAACACACCACCACACGTTCCTGGTATCAGTTTGCAGTGCTCCATGGGCACTCTCAAAGCAGCCCGAGTTGGCACAGGTGGCAGCTTGTCCCTGGGCGGCATCTTGATATTCGTGGAAATCCAGCTGCCAGACGGACCCGAAGGGCCGAGGGCCTACCTGGTACTTACAAAGGCTTCTGCCCAAGGAGACAAAACCCACCAGCCCACGTTCCTGTTCTGAGTTTACAGTGGTCTGTGGGCACTCTCAAAGCAGCCCGAGTTGGCACAGGTGGCAGCTTGTCCCTGGGCGGCATCTTCAGATTCGTGGAAATCCAGCAGGCAGACGGACCCTGAGGAACAAGGCCCTACCTGGTACAGAGAACGTCTTCTGCCTCGGAAAACAAAACCCACCAGCCAACGTTCCTGGTCTCAGTTTGCAGAGCTCCATTGGCACACTCAAAGCAGCCCGAGTTGGCACAGGTGGCGGCTTGTCCCTGGGCGGCATCTTCAGATTCGTGGTAATCCAGCAGGCAGCCTACCCCTGAGGAACAAGGCCGGACCTGGTACTGACAAAGGCTTCTGCCCGGGGAAACAAAACCCACCAGCCCACGTTCCTGCTCTCAGTTTACAGAACTCTGTGGGAACTCTCAAAGCAGCCCGGATTGGCAGAGGCGGCTTGTCCCTGGGCGGCATCTTGATATTCGTGGAAATCCAGCAGGCTGCCGGCCCAGAAGGGCCGAGGCCCTACCTGGTACAGACAAAGGCTTCTGCACAAGGAGACAAAACCCACCAGCCCACGTTCCTGGTCTCAGTTTACAGAAGTCTGTAGGAACTCTCAAAGCAGCCCAAGTTGGCACGGGTGGCAGCTTGTCCCTGGGCGGCATCTTCAGATTCGTGGAAATCCAGCAGGCAGACGGCCACAAAAGGCCGAGGACCTACCTGGTATTGACAATGGCTTCGTCCTAGGGAAACAAAACCCACCAGCCCACGTTCCTGGTCTCAGTTTGCAGAGATCCATGGGCACTCTCAAAGCAGCCCGAGTTGGCGCAGGTGGCGGCTTGTCCCTGGGTGGCATCTTCAGATTCGTGGAAATCCAGCTGGCAGCCTACCCCTGAGGAACAAGGCCCGACCTGGTACTGACAAAGGCTTCTGCCCGGGGAAACAAAACCCACCAGCCCACGTTCCTGGTCTCAGTGTACAGAAGTCTGTGGGAACTCTCAAAGCAGCCCAAGTTGGCACGGGTGGCAGCTTGTCCATGGGCGGCATCTTCGTATTCATGGAAATCCAGCAGGCAGCCTGCCCCTGAGGGACAAGGCCCTACCTGGTACTGACAAAGGCTTCTGCCCGGGGATAAAAAACCCACCAGCCCACGTTCCTGGTCTCAGTTTGCAGAGCTCCTTGGGCACGTTCAAAGCAGCCCGAGTTGGCACAGGTGGCAGCTTGTCCCTGGGCCGAATCTTCAGATTCGTGGAAATCCAGCCGGCAGCCAGCCCCTGAGGAACAGGGGCCTACCTGGTACTGCAAATGCTTCTGCCCAAGGAGACAAAACCCACCAGCCCACGTTCCTGGTCGCAGTTTGCAGAGCTCCATGGGCAGTCTCAAAGCAGCCCGAGTTGGCACGGGTTGCAGCTTCTCCGTGGGCAGCATCTTGATATTCGTGGAAATCCAGCTGGAATACGGACCCGGAGGGCCAAGGGCCTACCTGGTACTGACAAAGGCTTCTGCCCAAGGAGACAAAACCCACCAGCCCACGTTCCTGGTCTCACTTTGCAGAGCTCCATGGGCACTCTCAAAGCAGCCCAAGTTGGCACAGGTGGCCGCTTGTCCCTGGCCAGCATCTTCAGATTCGTGGAATTCTAGCAGGCAGCCAGCCCGTGAGGAACAAGGCCCTACCTGGTACTGATAAAGGCTTCTGCCCGGGGAAACAAAACCCACCAGCCCACGTTCCTGGTCTCAGTTTACAGAGATCCGTGTGCACTCTCAAAGCAGCCCGAGCTGGCACGGGTGGCAGCTTGTCCCTGGGCGGCATCTTCAGATTCGTGGAAATCCAGCAAGCAGCCCTCCCGTGAGGAACAAGGCGCTACCGAGTACAGACAAAGGCTTCTGCCCGGGGAAACAAAACACACCACCACACGTTCCTGGTATCAGTTTGCAGTGCTCCATGGGCACTCTCAAAGCAGCCCGAGTTGGCACAGGTGGCAGCTTGTCCCTGGGCGGCATTTTGATATTCGTGGAAATCCAGCTGGCAAACGGACCCGAAGGGCCGAGGGCCTACCTGGTACTGACAAAGGCTTCTGCCCAAGGAGACAAAACCCACCAGCCCACGTTCCTGGTCTCAGTTTACAGAAGTCTGTAGGAACTCTCAAAGCAGCCCGAGTTGGCACGGGTGGCAGCTTGTCCCTGGGCGGCATCTTCAGATTCGTGGAAATCCAGCAGGCAGACGGCCACAAAAGGCCGAGGACCTACCTCGTATTGACAATGGCTTCGTCCTAGGGAAACAAAACCCACCACCCCACGTTCCTGGTCTCAGTTTGCAGAGCTCCATGGGCACTCTCAAAGCAGCCCGAGATGGCACAGGTGGCAGCTTGTCCCTGGGCGGCATCTTCAGATTTGTGGAAATCCAGCCGGCAGCCTGCCCCTGAGGAACAAGGCCCTACCTTGTACAGACAAATGCTTCTGCCCGGGGAAACAAAACACACCACCACACGTTCCTGGTATCAGTTTGCAGTGCTCCATGGGCACTCTCAAAGCAGCCCGAGTTGGCACAGGTGGCAGCTTGTCCCTGGGCGGCATCTTGATATTCGTGGAAATCCAGCTGGCAGACGGACCCGAAGGGCCGAGGGCCTACCTGGTACTTACAAAGGCTTCTGCCCAAGGAGACAAAACCCACCAGCCCATGTTCCTGTTCTGAGTTTACAGTGGTCTGTGGGCACTCTCAAAGCAGCCCGAGTTGGCACAGGTGGCAGCTTGTCCCTGGGCGGCATCTTCAGATTCGTGGAAATCCAGCAGGCAGACGGACCCTGAGGAAGAAGGCCCTACCTGGTACAGAGAAAGTCTTCTGCCTCGGAAAACAAAACCCACCAGCCAACGTTCCTGGTCTCAGTTTGCAGAGCTCCATTGGCACACTCAAAGCAGCCCGAGTTGGCACAGGTGGCGGCTTGTCCCTGGGTGGCATCTTCAGATTCGTGGTAATCCAGCAGGCAGCCTACCCCTGAGGAACAAGGCCGGACCTGGTACTGACAAAGGCTTCTGCCCGGGGAAACAAAACCCACCAGCCCACGTTCCTGCTCTCAGTTTACAGAACTCTGTGGGAACTCTCAAAGCAGCCCGGATTGGCAGAGGCGGCTTGTCCCTGGGCGGCATCTTGATATTCGTGGAAATCCAGCAGGCTGCCGGCCCAGAAGGGCCGAGGCCCTACCTGGTACAGACAAAGGCTTCTGCACAAGGAGACAAAACCCACCAGCCCACGTTCCTGGTCTCAGTTTACAGAAGTCTGTGGGAACTCTCAAAGCAGCCCAAGTTGGCACGGGTGGCAGCTTGTCCCTGGGCGGCATCTTCAGATTCGTGGAAATCCAGCAGGCAGACGGCCACAAAAGGCCGAGGACCTACCTGGTATTGACAATGGCTTCGTCCTAGGGAAACAAAACCCACCAGCCCACGTTCCTGGTCTCAGTTTGCAGAGATCCATGGGCACTCTCAAAGCAGCCCGAGTTGGCGCAGGTGGCGGCTTGTCCCTGGGTGGCATCTTCAGATTCGTGGAAATCCAGCTGGCAGCCTACCCCTGAGGAACAAGGCCCGACCTGGTACTGACAAAGGCTTCTGCCCGGGGAAACAAAACCCACCAGCCCACGTTCCTGGTCTCAGTGTACAGAAGTCTGTGGGAACTCTCAAAGCAGCCCAAGTTGGCACGGGTGGCAGCTTGTCCATGGGCGGCATCTTCGTATTCATGGAAATCCAGCAGGCAGCCTGCCCCTGAGGGACAAGGCCCTACCTGGTACTGACAAAGGCTTCTGCCCGGGGATAAAAAACCCACCAGCCCACGTTCCTGGTCTCAGTTTGCAGAGCTCCTTGGGCACGTTCAAAGCAGCCCGAGTTGGCACAGGTGGCAGCTTGTCCCTGGGCCGAATCTTCAGATTCGTGGAAATCCAGCCGGCAGCCAGCCCCTGAGGAACAGGGGCCTACCTGGTACTGCAAATGCTTCTGCCCAAGGAGACAAAACCCACCAGCCCACGTTCCTGGTCGCAGTTTGCAGAGCTCCATGGGCAGTCTCAAAGCAGCCCGAGTTGGCACGGGTTGCAGCTTCTCCGTGGGCAGCATCTTGATATTCGTGGAAATCCAGCTGGAATACGGACCCGGAGGGCCAAGGGCCTACCTGGTACTGACAAAGGCTTCTGCCCAAGGAGACAAAACCCACCAGCCCACGTTCCTGGTCTCAGTTTGCAGAGCTCCATGGGCACTCTCAAAGCAGCCCAAGTTGGCACAGGTGGCCGCTTGTCCCTGGGCAGCATCTTCAGATTCGTGGAAATCTAGCAGGCAGCCAACCCGTGAGGAACAAGGCCCTACCTGGTACTGACAAAGGCTTCTGCCCGGGGAAACAAAACCCACCAGCCCACGTTCCTGGTCTCAGTTTACAGAGATCCGTGTGCACTCTCAAAGCAGCCCGAGCTGGCACGGGTGGCAGCTTGTCCCTGGGCGGCATCTTCAGATTCGTGGAAATCCAGCAAGCAGCCCTCCCGTGAGGAACAAGGCGCTACCGAGTACAGACAAAGGCTTCTGCCCGGGGAAACAAAACACACCACCACACGTTCCTGGTATCAGTTTGCAGTGCTCCATGGGCACTCTCAAAGCAGCCCGAGTTGGCACAGGTGGCAGCTTGTCCCTGGGCGGCATTTTGATATTCGTGGAAATCCAGCTGGCAAACGGACCCGAAGGGCCGAGGGCCTACCTGGTACTGACAAAGGCTTCTGCCCAAGGAGACAAAACCCACCAGCCCACGTTCCTGGTCTCAGTTTACAGAAGTCTGTAGGAACTCTCAAAGCAGCCCGAGTTGGCACGGGTGGCAGCTTGTCCCTGGGCGGCATCTTCAGATTCGTGGAAATCCAGCAGGCAGACGGCCACAAAAGGCCGAGGACCTACCTCGTATTGACAATGGCTTCGTCCTAGGGAAACAAAACCCACCACCCCACGTTCCTGGTCTCAGTTTGCAGAGCTCCATGGGCACTCTCAAAGCAGCCCGAGATGGCACAGGTGGCAGCTTGTCCCTGGGCGGCATCTTCAGATTTGTGGAAATCCAGCCGGCAGCCTGCCCCTGAGGAACAAGGCCCTACCTTGTACAGACAAATGCTTCTGCCCGGGGAAACAAAACACACCACCACACGTTCCTGGTATCAGTTTGCAGTGCTCCATGGGCACTCTCAAAGCAGCCCGAGTTGGCACAGGTGGCAGCTTGTCCCTGGGCGGCATCTTGATATTCGTGGAAATCCAGCTGGCAGACGGACCCGAAGGGCCGAGGGCCTACCTGGTACTTACAAAGGCTTCTGCCCAAGGAGACAAAACCCACCAGCCCATGTTCCTGTTCTGAGTTTACAGTGGTCTGTGGGCACTCTCAAAGCAGCCCGAGTTGGCACAGGTGGCAGCTTGTCCCTGGGCGGCATCTTCAGATTCGTGGAAATCCAGCAGGCAGACGGACCCTGAGGAAGAAGGCCCTACCTGGTACAGAGAAAGTCTTCTGCCTCGGAAAACAAAACCCACCAGCCAACGTTCCTGGTCTCAGTTTGCAGAGCTCCATTGGCACACTCAAAGCAGCCCGAGTTGGCACAGGTGGCGGCTTGTCCCTGGGTGGCATCTTCAGATTCGTGGTAATCCAGCAGGCAGCCTACCCCTGAGGAACAAGGCCGGACCTGGTACTGACAAAGGCTTCTGCCCGGGGAAACAAAACCCACCAGCCCACGTTCCTGCTCTCAGTTTACAGAACTCTGTGGGAACTCTCAAAGCAGCCCGGATTGGCAGAGGCGGCTTGTCCCTGGGCGGCATCTTGATATTCGTGGAAATCCAGCAGGCTGCCGGCCCAGAAGGGCCGAGGCCCTACCTGGTACAGACAAAGGCTTCTGCACAAGGAGACAAAACCCACCAGCCCACGTTCCTGGTCTCAGTTTACAGAAGTCTGTGGGAACTCTCAAAGCAGCCCAAGTTGGCACGGGTGGCAGCTTGTCCCTGGGCGGCATCTTCAGATTCGTGGAAATCCAGCAGGCAGACGGCCACAAAAGGCCGAGGACCTACCTGGTATTGACAATGGCTTCGTCCTAGGGAAACAAAACCCACCAGCCCACGTTCCTGGTCTCAGTTTGCAGAGATCCATGGGCACTCTCAAAGCAGCCCGAGTTGGCGCAGGTGGCGGCTTGTCCCTGGGTGGCATCTTCAGATTCGTGGAAATCCAGCTGGCAGCCTACCCCTGAGGAACAAGGCCCGACCTGGTACTGACAAAGGCTTCTGCCCGGGGAAACAAAACCCACCAGCCCACGTTCCTGGTCTCAGTGTACAGAAGTCTGTGGGAACTCTCAAAGCAGCCCAAGTTGGCACGGGTGGCAGCTTGTCCATGGGCGGCATCTTCGTATTCATGGAAATCCAGCAGGCAGCCTGCCCCTGAGGGACAAGGCCCTACCTGGTACTGACAAAGGCTTCTGCCCGGGGATAAAAAACCCACCAGCCCACGTTCCTGGTCTCAGTTTGCAGAGCTCCTTGGGCACGTTCAAAGCAGCCCGAGTTGGCACAGGTGGCAGCTTGTCCCTGGGCCGAATCTTCAGATTCGTGGAAATCCAGCCGGCAGCCAGCCCCTGAGGAACAGGGGCCTACCTGGTACTGCAAATGCTTCTGCCCAAGGAGACAAAACCCACCAGCCCACGTTCCTGGTCGCAGTTTGCAGAGCTCCATGGGCAGTCTCAAAGCAGCCCGAGTTGGCACGGGTTGCAGCTTCTCCGTGGGCAGCATCTTGATATTCGTGGAAATCCAGCTGGAATACGGACCCGGAGGGCCAAGGGCCTACCTGGTACTGACAAAGGCTTCTGCCCAAGGAGACAAAACCCACCAGCCCACGTTCCTGGTCTCAGTTTGCAGAGCTCCATGGGCACTCTCAAAGCAGCCCAAGTTGGCACAGGTGGCCGCTTGTCCCTGGGCAGCATCTTCAGATTCGTGGAAATCTAGCAGGCAGCCAACCCGTGAGGAACAAGGCCCTACCTGGTACTGACAAAGGCTTCTGCCCGGGGAAACAAAACCCACCAGCCCACGTTCCTGGTCTCAGTTTACAGAGATCCGTGGGCACTCTCAAAGCAGCCCGAGCTGGCACGGGTGGCAGCTTGTCCCTGGGCGGCATCTTCAGATTCGTGGAAATCCAGCAAGCAGCCCTCCCGTGAGGAACAAGGCGCTACCTAGTACTGACAAAGGCTTCTGCCCGGGGAAACAAAACACACCACCACACGTTCCTGGTATCAGTTTGCAGTGCTCCATGGGCACTCTCAAAGCAGCCTGAGTTGGCACAGGTGGCAGCTTGTCCCTGGGCGGCATTTTGATATTCGTGGAAATCCAGCTGGCAGACGGACCCGAAGGGCCGAGGGCCTACCTGGTACTGACAAACGCTTCTGCCCAAGGAGACAAAACCCACCAGCCCACGTTCCTGGTCTCAGTTTACAGAAGTCTGTAGGAACTCTCAAAGCAGCCCAAGTTGGCACGGGTGGCAGCTTGTCCCTGGGCGGCATCTTCAGATTCGTGGAAATCCAGCAGGCAGACGGCCACAAAAGGCCGAGGACCTACCTGGTATTGACAATGGCTTCGTCCTAGGGAAACAAAACCCACCAGCCCACGTTCCTGGTCTCAGTGTACAGAAGTCTGTGGGAACTCTCAAAGCAGCCCAAGTTGGCACGGGTGGCAGCTTGTCCATGGGCGGCATCTTCAGATTCATGGAAATCCAGCAGGTAGCCTGCCCCTGAGGGACAAGGCCCTACCTGGTACTGACAAAGGCTTCTGCCCGGGGATAAAAAACCCACCAGCCCACGTTCCTGGTCTCAGTTTGCAGAGCTCCTTGGGCACGTTCAAAGCAGCCCGAGTTGGCACAGGTGGCAGCTTGTCCCTGGGCCGAATCTTCAGATTTGTGGAAATCCAGCCGGCAGCCAGCCCCTGAGGAACAGGGGCCTACCTGGTACTGCAAATGCTTCTGCCCAAGGAGACAAAACCCACCAGCCCACGTTCCTGGTCTCAGTTTGCAGAGCTCCATGGGCAGTCTCAAAGCAGCCTGAGTTGGCACGGGTGGCAGCTTCTCCGTGGGCAGCATCTTGATATTCGTGGAAATCCAGCTGGAATACGGACCCGGAGGGCCAAGGGCCTACCTGGTACTGACAAAGGCTTCTGCCCAAGGAGACAAAACCCACCAGCCCACGTTCCTGGTCTCAGTTTGCAGAGCTCCATGGGCACTCTCAAAGCAGCCCAAGTTGGCACAGGTGGCCGCTTGTCCCTGGGCAGCATCTTCAGATTCGTGGAAATCTAGCAGGCAGCCAGCCCGTGAGGAACAAGGCCCTACCTGGTACTGACAAAGGCTTCTGCCCGGGGAAACAAAACTCACCAGCCCACGTTCCTGGTCTCAGTTTACAGAGATCCGTGTGCACTCTCAAAGCAGCCCGAGCTGGCACGGGTGGCAGCTTGTCCCTGGGCGGCATCTTCAGATTCGTGGAAATCCAGCAAGCAGCCCTCCCCTGAGGAACAAGGCGCTACCTAGTACTGACAAAGGCTTCTGCCTGGGGAAACAAAACACACCACCACACGTTCCTGGTATCAGTTTGCAGTGCTCCATGGGCACTCTCAAAGCAGCCCGAGTTGGCACAGGTGGCAGCTTGTCCCTGGGCGGCATCTTGATATTCGTGGAAATCCAGCAGTCTGCCAGCCCAGAAGGGCCGAGAGCCTACGTGGTACTGCAAATGCTTCTGCCCAAGGAGAAAAAACCCACCAGTCCACGTTCCTGGTCTCAGTTTGCAGAGCTCCGTAGGCACTCTCAAAGCAGCCCGAGTTGGTACGGGTGGCAGCTTGTCCCTGGGCGGCACCTTAAAATTCGTGGAAATCCAGCAAGCAGCCGGCCCGTGAGGAACAAGGCCCTACCAGGTACAGACAAAGGCTTCTGCCCGGGGAACAAAACCCACCAGCCCACGTTCCTGGTCTCAGTTTACAGAGATCCGTGTGCACTCTCAAAGCAGCCCGAGTTGGCACTGGTGGCAGCTTGTCCCTGGGCGGCACCTTGATATTCGTGGAAATCCAGCAAGCAGCCGTCCCGTGAGGAACAAGGCGCTACCTAGTACTGACAAAGGCTTCTGCCCGGGGAAACAAAACCCAGCAGCCCACGTTCCTGGTCTCAGTTTACAGAGCTCCGTGGGAACTCTCAAAGCTGCGCAAGTTGCATGGGTGGCAGATTGTCCCTGGGCGGCATTTTGATATTCGTGGAAATCCAGCAGGCTGCCTGCCCCTGAGGAACAAGGCCCTACCTGGTAGAGACAAAGGCTTCTGCCCGGGAAAACAAAACTCAGCACCCCACGTTCCTGGTATCAGTTTGCAGAGCTCCATGGGCACTCTCAAAGCAGCCCGAGATGGCACGGGTGGCAGCTTGTCCCTGGGCGGCATCTTGATATTCGTGGAAATCCAGCCGGCAGCCTGCCCCTGAGGAACAAGGCCCTACCTTGTACAGACAAATGCTTCTGCCCGGGGAGACAAAACACACCACCACACGTTCCTGGTATCAGTTTGCAGTGCTCCATGGGCACTCTCAAAGCAGCCCGCGTTGGCACAGGTGGCAGCTTGTCCCTGGGCGGCATCTTGATATTCGTGGAAATCCAGCTGGCAGACGGACCCGAAGGGCCGAGGGCCTACCTGGTACTGACAAAGGCTTCTGCCCAAGGAGACAAAACCCACCAGCCCACGTTCCTGTTCTGAGTTTACAGTGGTCTGTGGGCACTCTCAAAGCAGCCCGAGTTGGCACAGGTGGCAGCTTGTCCCTGGGCGGCATCTTCAGATTCGTGGAAATCCAGCAGGCAGACGGACCCTTAGGAACAAGGCCCTACCTGGTACAGAGAAAGTCTTCTGCCTCGGAAAACAAAACCCACCAGCCAACGTTCCTGGTCTCAGTTTGCAGAGCTCCATTGGCACACTCAAAGCAGCCCGAGTTGGCACTGGTGGCAGCTTGTCCCTGGGCGGCATCTTGATCTTCGTGGAAATTCTGCAAGCAGCAGTCCCGTGAGGAACAAGGCGCTACCTAGTACTGTCAAAGGCTTCTGCCCGGGGAAAAAAAACCCACCAGCCCACGTTCCTGGTCTCAGTTTGCAGAGCTCCATGGGAACACTTAAAGCAGCCTGAGTTGGCACGGGTGGTAGCTTGTCCCTGAGCGGCATCTTGATATTCGTGGAAATCCAGCAGGCTGCCAGCCCAGAAGGGCCGAGAGCCTACCTGGTACTGCAAATGCTTCTGCCCAAGGAGAAAAACCCACCAGTCCACGTTCCTGGTCTCAGTTTGCAGAGCTCCGTAGGCACTCTCAAAGCAGCCCGAGTTGGTACGGGTGGCAGCTTGTCCCTGGGCGGCACCTTAAAATTCGTGGAAATCCAGCAAGCAGCCGGCCCGTGAGGAACAAGGCCCTACCAGGTACAGACAAAGGCTTCTGCCCGGGGAACAAAACCCACCAGCCCACGTTCCTGGTCTCAGTTTACAGAGATCCGTGTGCACTCTCAAAGCAGCCCGAGTTGGCACGGGTGGCAGCTTGTCCCTGGGCGGCACCTTGATATTCGTGGAAATCCAGCAAGCAGCCGTCCTGTGAGGAACAAGGCGCTACCCAGTACTGACAAA
This sequence comes from Motacilla alba alba, assembly GCF_015832195.1. Taxonomy (NCBI): domain Eukaryota; kingdom Metazoa; phylum Chordata; class Aves; order Passeriformes; family Motacillidae; genus Motacilla; species Motacilla alba. Next base: position 35,387 of record NC_052021.1, read on the forward strand.
GGCTTCTGCCCGGGGAAACAAAACCCAGCAGCCCACGTTCCTGGTCTCAGTTTACAGAGCTCCGTGGGAACTCTCAAAGCTGCGCGAGTTGCATGGGTGGCAGATTGTCCCTGGGCGGCATTTTGATATTCGTGGAAATCCAGCCGGTAGCCTGCCCCTGAGGAACAAGGCCCTACCTGGTAGAGACAAAGGCTTCTGCCCGGGAAAACAAAACTCAGCACCCCACGTTCCTGCTCTCAGTTTGCAGAGCTCCATGGGCACTCTCAAAGCAGCCCGAGATGGCACAGGTGGCAGCTTGTCCCTGGGCGGCATCTTCAGATTCGTGGAAATCCAGCCGGCAGCCTGCCCCTGAGGAACAAGGCCCTACCTTGTACAGACAAATGCTTCTGCCCGGGGAAACAAAACACACCACCACACGTTCCTGGTATCAGTTTGCAGTGCTCCATGGGCACTCTCAAAGCAGCCCGAGTTGGCACAGGTGGCAGCTTGTCCCTGGGCGGCATCTTGATATTCGTGGAAATCCAGCTGCCAGACGGACCCGAAGGGCCGAGGGCCTACCTGGTACTTACAAAGGCTTCTGCCCAAGGAGACAAAACCCACCAGCCCACGTTCCTGTTCTGAGTTTACAGTGGTCTGTGGGCACTCTCAAAGCAGCCCGAGTTGGCACAGGTGGCAGCTTGTCCCTGGGCGGCATCTTCAGATTCGTGGAAATCCAGCAGGCAGACGGACCCTGAGGAACAAGGCCCTACCTGGTACAGAGAACGTCTTCTGCCTCGGAAAACAAAACCCACCAGCCAACGTTCCTGGTCTCAGTTTGCAGAGCTCCATTGGCACACTCAAAGCAGCCCGAGTTGGCACAGGTGGCGGCTTGTCCCTGGGCGGCATCTTCAGATTCGTGGTAATCCAGCAGGCAGCCTACCCCTGAGGAACAAGGCCGGACCTGGTACTGACAAAGGCTTCTGCCCGGGGAAACAAAACCCACCAGCCCACGTTCCTGCTCTCAGTTTACAGAACTCTGTGGGAACTCTCAAAGCAGCCCGGATTGGCAGAGGCGGCTTGTCCCTGGGCGGCATCTTGATATTCGTGGAAATCCAGCAGGCTGCCGGCCCAGAAGGGCCGAGGCCCTACCTGGTACAGACAAAGGCTTCTGCACAAGGAGACAAAACCCACCAGCCCACGTTCCTGGTCTCAGTTTACAGAAGTCTGTAGGAACTCTCAAAGCAGCCCAAGTTGGCACGGGTGGCAGCTTGTCCCTGGGCGGCATCTTCAGATTCGTGGAAATCCAGCAGGCAGACGGCCACAAAAGGCCGAGGACCTACCTGGTATTGACAATGGCTTCGTCCTAGGGAAACAAAACCCACCAGCCCACGTTCCTGGTCTCAGTTTGCAGAGATCCATGGGCACTCTCAAAGCAGCCCGAGTTGGCGCAGGTGGCGGCTTGTCCCTGGGTGGCATCTTCAGATTCGTGGAAATCCAGCTGGCAGCCTACCCCTGAGGAACAAGGCCCGACCTGGTACTGACAAAGGCTTCTGCCCGGGGAAACAAAACCCACCAGCCCACGTTCCTGGTCTCAGTGTACAGAAGTCTGTGGGAACTCTCAAAGCAGCCCAAGTTGGCACGGGTGGCAGCTTGTCCATGGGCGGCATCTTCGTATTCATGGAAATCCAGCAGGCAGCCTGCCCCTGAGGGACAAGGCCCTACCTGGTACTGACAAAGGCTTCTGCCCGGGGATAAAAAACCCACCAGCCCACGTTCCTGGTCTCAGTTTGCAGAGCTCCTTGGGCACGTTCAAAGCAGCCCGAGTTGGCACAGGTGGCAGCTTGTCCCTGGGCCGAATCTTCAGATTCGTGGAAATCCAGCCGGCAGCCAGCCCCTGAGGAACAGGGGCCTACCTGGTACTGCAAATGCTTCTGCCCAAGGAGACAAAACCCACCAGCCCACGTTCCTGGTCGCAGTTTGCAGAGCTCCATGGGCAGTCTCAAAGCAGCCCGAGTTGGCACGGGTTGCAGCTTCTCCGTGGGCAGCATCTTGATATTCGTGGAAATCCAGCTGGAATACGGACCCGGAGGGCCAAGGGCCTACCTGGTACTGACAAAGGCTTCTGCCCAAGGAGACAAAACCCACCAGCCCACGTTCCTGGTCTCACTTTGCAGAGCTCCATGGGCACTCTCAAAGCAGCCCAAGTTGGCACAGGTGGCCGCTTGTCCCTGGCCAGCATCTTCAGATTCGTGGAATTCTAGCAGGCAGCCAGCCCGTGAGGAACAAGGCCCTACCTGGTACTGATAAAGGCTTCTGCCCGGGGAAACAAAACCCACCAGCCCACGTTCCTGGTCTCAGTTTACAGAGATCCGTGTGCACTCTCAAAGCAGCCCGAGCTGGCACGGGTGGCAGCTTGTCCCTGGGCGGCATCTTCAGATTCGTGGAAATCCAGCAAGCAGCCCTCCCGTGAGGAACAAGGCGCTACCGAGTACAGACAAAGGCTTCTGCCCGGGGAAACAAAACACACCACCACACGTTCCTGGTATCAGTTTGCAGTGCTCCATGGGCACTCTCAAAGCAGCCCGAGTTGGCACAGGTGGCAGCTTGTCCCTGGGCGGCATTTTGATATTCGTGGAAATCCAGCTGGCAGACGGACCCGAAGGGCCGAGGGCCTACCTGGTACTGACAAAGGCTTCTGCCCAAGGAGACAAAACCCACCAGCCCACGTTCCTGGTCTCAGTTTACAGAAGTCTGTAGGAACTCTCAAAGCAGCCCGAGTTGGCACGGGTGGCAGCTTGTCCCTGGGCGGCATCTTCAGATTCGTGGAAATCCAGCAGGCAGACGGCCACAAAAGGCCGAGGACCTACCTCGTATTGACAATGGCTTCGTCCTAGGGAAACAAAACCCACCACCCCACGTTCCTGGTCTCAGTTTGCAGAGCTCCATGGGCACTCTCAAAGCAGCCCGAGATGGCACAGGTGGCAGCTTGTCCCTGGGCGGCATCTTCAGATTTGTGGAAATCCAGCCGGCAGCCTGCCCCTGAGGAACAAGGCCCTACCTTGTACAGACAAATGCTTCTGCCCGGGGAAACAAAACACACCACCACACGTTCCTGGTATCAGTTTGCAGTGCTCCATGGGCACTCTCAAAGCAGCCCGAGTTGGCACAGGTGGCAGCTTGTCCCTGGGCGGCATCTTGATATTCGTGGAAATCCAGCTGGCAGACGGACCCGAAGGGCCGAGGGCCTACCTGGTACTTACAAAGGCTTCTGCCCAAGGAGACAAAACCCACCAGCCCATGTTCCTGTTCTGAGTTTACAGTGGTCTGTGGGCACTCTCAAAGCAGCCCGAGTTGGCACAGGTGGCAGCTTGTCCCTGGGCGGCATCTTCAGATTCGTGGAAATCCAGCAGGCAGACGGACCCTGAGGAAGAAGGCCCTACCTGGTACAGAGAAAGTCTTCTGCCTCGGAAAACAAAACCCACCAGCCAACGTTCCTGGTCTCAGTTTGCAGAGCTCCATTGGCACACTCAAAGCAGCCCGAGTTGGCACAGGTGGCGGCTTGTCCCTGGGTGGCATCTTCAGATTCGTGGTAATCCAGCAGGCAGCCTACCCCTGAGGAACAAGGCCGGACCTGGTACTGACAAAGGCTTCTGCCCGGGGAAACAAAACCCACCAGCCCACGTTCCTGCTCTCAGTTTACAGAACTCTGTGGGAACTCTCAAAGCAGCCCGGATTGGCAGAGGCGGCTTGTCCCTGGGCGGCATCTTGATATTCGTGGAAATCCAGCAGGCTGCCGGCCCAGAAGGGCCGAGGCCCTACCTGGTACAGACAAAGGCTTCTGCACAAGGAGACAAAACCCACCAGCCCACGTTCCTGGTCTCAGTTTACAGAAGTCTGTGGGAACTCTCAAAGCAGCCCAAGTTGGCACGGGTGGCAGCTTGTCCCTGGGCGGCATCTTCAGATTCGTGGAAATCCAGCAGGCAGACGGCCACAAAAGGCCGAGGACCTACCTGGTATTGACAATGGCTTCGTCCTAGGGAAACAAAACCCACCAGCCCACGTTCCTGGTCTCAGTTTGCAGAGATCCATGGGCACTCTCAAAGCAGCCCGAGTTGGCGCAGGTGGCGGCTTGTCCCTGGGTGGCATCTTCAGATTCGTGGAAATCCAGCTGGCAGCCTACCCCTGAGGAACAAGGCCCGACCTGGTACTGACAAAGGCTTCTGCCCGGGGAAACAAAACCCACCAGCCCACGTTCCTGGTCTCAGTGTACAGAAGTCTGTGGGAACTCTCAAAGCAGCCCAAGTTGGCACGGGTGGCAGCTTGTCCATGGGCGGCATCTTCGTATTCATGGAAATCCAGCAGGCAGCCTGCCCCTGAGGGACAAGGCCCTACCTGGTACTGACAAAGGCTTCTGCCCGGGGATAAAAAACCCACCAGCCCACGTTCCTGGTCTCAGTTTGCAGAGCTCCTTGGGCACGTTCAAAGCAGCCCGAGTTGGCACAGGTGGCAGCTTGTCCCTGGGCCGAATCTTCAGATTCGTGGAAATCCAGCCGGCAGCCAGCCCCTGAGGAACAGGGGCCTACCTGGTACTGCAAATGCTTCTGCCCAAGGAGACAAAACCCACCAGCCCACGTTCCTGGTCGCAGTTTGCAGAGCTCCATGGGCAGTCTCAAAGCAGCCCGAGTTGGCACGGGTTGCAGCTTCTCCGTGGGCAGCATCTTGATATTCGTGGAAATCCAGCTGGAATACGGACCCGGAGGGCCAAGGGCCTACCTGGTACTGACAAAGGCTTCTGCCCAAGGAGACAAAACCCACCAGCCCACGTTCCTGGTCTCAGTTTGCAGAGCTCCATGGGCACTCTCAAAGCAGCCCAAGTTGGCACAGGTGGCCGCTTGTCCCTGGGCAGCATCTTCAGATTCGTGGAAATCTAGCAGACAGCCAACCCGTGAGGAACAAGGCCCTACCTGGTACTGACAAAGGCTTCTGCCCGGGGAAACAAAACCCACCAGCCCACGTTCCTGGTCTCAGTTTACAGAGATCCGTGGGCACTCTCAAAGCAGCCCGAGCTGGCACGGGTGGCAGCTTGTCCCTGGGCGGCATCTTCAGATTCGTGGAAATCCAGCAAGCAGCCCTCCCGTGAGGAACAAGGCGCTACCTAGTACTGACAAAGGCTTCTGCCCGGGGAAACAAAATACACCACCACACGTTCCTGGTATCAGTTTGCAGTGCTCCATGGGCACTCTCAAAGCAGCCTGAGTTGGCACAGGTGGCAGCTTGTCCCTGGGCGGCATTTTGATATTCGTGGAAATCCAGCTGGCAGACGGACCCGAAGGGCCGAGGGCCTACCTGGTACTGACAAACGCTTCTGCCCAAGGAGACAAAACCCACCAGCCCACGTTCCTGGTCTCAGTTTACAGAAGTCTGTAGGAACTCTCAAAGCAGCCCAAGTTGGCACGGGTGGCAGCTTGTCCCTGGGCGGCATCTTCAGATTCGTGGAAATCCAGCAGGCAGACGGCCACAAAAGGCCGAGGACCTACCTGGTATTGACAATGGCTTCGTCCTAGGGAAACAAAACCCACCAGCCCACGTTCCTGGTCTCAGTGTACAGAAGTCTGTGGGAACTCTCAAAGCAGCCCAAGTTGGCACGGGTGGCAGCTTGTCCATGGGCGGCATCTTCGTATTCATGGAAATCCAGCAGGTAGCCTGCCCCTGAGGGACAAGGCCCTACCTGGTACTGACAAAGGCTTCTGCCCGGGGATAAAAAACCCACCAGCCCACGTTCCTGGTCTCAGTTTGCAGAGCTCCTTGGGCACGTTCAAAGCAGCCCGAGTTGGCACAGGTGGCAGCTTGTCCCTGGGCCGAATCTTCAGATTTGTGGAAATCCAGCCGGCAGCCAGCCCCTGAGGAACAGGGGCCTACCTGGTACTGCAAATGCTTCTGCCCATGGAGACAAAACCCACCAGCCCACGTTCCTGGTCTCAGTTTGCAGAGCTCCATGGGCAGTCTCAAAGCAGCCCGAGTTGGCACGGGTGGCAGCTTCTCCGTGGGCAGCATCTTGATATTCGTGGAAATCCAGCTGGAATACGGACCCGGAGGGCCAAGGGCCTACCTGGTACTGACAAAGGCATCTGCCCAAGGAGACAAAACCCACCAGCCCACGTTCCTGGTCTCAGTTTGCAGAGCTCCATGGGCACTCTCAAAGCAGCCCAAGTTGGCACAGGTGGCCGCTTGTCCCTGGGCAGCATCTTCAGATTCGTGGAAATCTAGCAGGCAGCCAGCCCGTGAGGAACAAGGCCCTACCTGGTACTGACAAAGGCTTCTGCCCGGGGAAACAAAACTCACCAGCCCACGTTCCTGGTCTCAGTTTACAGAGATCCGTGTGCACTCTCAAAGCAGCCCGAGCTGGCACGGGTGGCAGCTTGTCCCTGGGCGGCATCTTCAGATTCGTGGAAATCCAGCAAGCAGCCCTCCCCTGAGGAACAAGGCGCTACCTAGTACTGACAAAGGCTTCTGCCTGGGGAAACAAAACACACCACCACACGTTCCTGGTATCAGTTTGCAGTGCTCCATGGGCACTCTCAAAGCAGCCCGAGTTGGCACAGGTGGCAGCTTGTCCCTGGGCGGCATCTTGATATTCGTGGAAATCCAGCAGTCTGCCAGCCCAGAAGGGCCGAGAGCCTATGTGGTACTGCAAATGCTTCTGCCCAAGGAGAAAAAACCCACCAGTCCACGTTCCTGGTCTCAGTTTGCAGAGCTCCGTAGGCACTCTCAAAGCAGCCCGAGTTGGTACGGGTGGCAGCTTGTCCCTGGGCGGCACCTTAAAATTCGTGGAAATCCAGCAAGCAGCCGGCCCGTGAGGAACCAGGCCCTACCAGGTACAGACAAAGGCTTCTGCCCGGGGAACAAAACCCACCAGCCCACGTTCCTGGTCTCAGTTTACAGAGATCCGTGTGCACTCTCAAAGCAGCCCGAGTTGGCACTGGTGGCAGCTTGTCCCTGGGCGGCACCTTGATATTCGTGGAAATCCAGCAAGCAGCCGTCCCGTGAGGAACAAGGCGCTACCTAGTACTGACAAAGGCTTCTGCCCGGGGAAACAAAACCCAGCAGCCCACGTTCCTGGTCTCAGTTTACAGAGCTCCGTGGGAACTCTCAAAGCTGCGCAAGTTGCATGGGTGGCAGATTGTCCCTGGGCGGCATTTTGATATTCGTGGAAATCCAGCAGGCTGCCTGCCCCTGAGGAACAAGGCCCTACCTGGTAGAGACAAAGGCTTCTGCCCGGGAAAACAAAACTCAGCACCCCACGTTCCTGGTATCAGTTTGCAGAGCTCCATGGGCACTCTCAAAGCAGCCCGAGATGGCACGGGTGGCAGCTTGTCCCTGGGCGGCATCTTCAGATTCGTGGAAATCCAGCCGGCAGCCTGCCCCTGAGGAACAAGGCCCTACCTTGTACAGACAAATGCTTCTGCCCGGGGAGACAAAACACACCACCACACGTTCCTGGTATCAGTTTGCAGTGCTCCATGGGCACTCTCAAAGCAGCCCGCGTTGGCACAGGTGGCAGCTTGTCCCTGGGCGGCATCTTGATATTCGTGGAAATCCAGCTGGCAGACGGACCCGAAGGGCCGAGGGCCTACCTGGTACTGACAAAGGCTTCTGCCCAAGGAGACAAAACCCACCAGCCCACGTTCCTGTTCTGAGTTTACAGTGGTCTGTGGGCACTCTCAAAGCAGCCCGAGTTGGCACAGGTGGCAGCTTGTCCCTGGGCGGCATCTTCAGATTCGTGGAAATCCAGCAGGCAGACGGACCCTTAGGAACAAGGCCCTACCTGGTACAGAGAAAGTCTTCTGCCTCGGAAAACAAAACCCACCAGCCAACGTTCCTGGTCTCAGTTTGCAGAGCTCCATTGGCACACTCAAAGCAGCCCGAGTTGGCACAGGTGGCGGCTTGTCCCTGGGCGGCATCTTGATATTTGTGGAAATCCAGCAAGCAGCCGTCCCGTGAGGAACACGGTGCTACCTAGTACTGACAAAGGCTTCTGCCCGGGGAAACAAAACCCAGCAGCCCACGTTCCTGGTCTCAGTTTACAGAGCTCCGTGGGAACTCTCAAAGCTGCGCGAGTTGCATGGGTGGCAGATTGTCCCTGGGCGGCATTTTGATATTCGTGGAAATCCAGCCGGTAGCCTGCCCCTGAGGAACAAGGCCCTACCTGGTAGAGACAAAGGCTTCTGCCCGGGAAAACAAAACTCAGCACCCCACGTTCCTGGTAAGAGTTTGCAGAGCTCCATGGGCACTCTCAAAGCAGCCCGAGATGGCACGGGTGGCAGCTTGTCCCTGGGCGGCATCTTCAGATTCGTGGAAATCCAGCCGGCAGCCTGCCCCTGAGGAACAAGGCCCTACCTTGTACATACAAATGCTTCTGCCCGGGGAAACAAAACACACCACCACACGTTCCTGGTATCAGTTTGCAGTGCTCCATGGGCACTCTCAAAGCAGCCCGAGTTGGCACAGGTGGCAGCTTGTCCCTGGGCGGCATCTTGATATTCGTGGAAATCCAGCTGGCAGACGGACCCGAAGGGCCGAGGGCCTACCTGGTACTGACAAAGGCTTCTGCCCAAGGAGACAAAACCCACCAGCCCACGTTCATGTTCTGAGTTTACAGTGGTCTGTGGGCACTCTCAAAGCAGTCCGAGTTGGCACAGGTGGCAGCTTGTCCCTGGGCGGCATCTTGATATTCGTGGAAATCCAGCAGGCAGACGGACCCTGAGGAACAAGGCCCTACCTGGTACAGAGAAAGTCTTCTGCCTCCGAAAACAAAACCCACCAGCCAACGTTCCTGGTCTCAGTTTGCAGAGCTCCATTGGCACACTCAAAGCAGCCCGAGTTGGCACAGGTGGAAGCTTGTCCCTGGGCGGCATCTTCAGATTCGTGGAAATCCAGCAGGCAGCCTACCCCTGAGGAACAAGGCCGGACCTGGTACTGACAAAGGCTTCTGCCCGGGGATAAAAAACCCACCAGCCCACGTTCCTGCTTTCAGTTTACAGAACTCTGTGGGAACTCTCAAAGCAGCCCGGATTGGCAGAGGCGGCTTGTCCCTGGGCGGCATCTTGATATTCGTGGAAATCCAGCAGGCTGCCGGCCCAGAAGGGCCGAGGCCCTACCTGGTACAGACAAAGGCTTCTGCACAAGGAGACAAAACCCACCAGCCCACGTTCCTGGTCTCAGTTTACAGAAGTCTGTGGGAACACTCAAAGCAGCCCAAGTTGGCACGGGTGGCAGCTTGTCCCTGGGCGGCATCTTCAGATTCGTGGAAATCCAGCAGGCAGACGGCCACAAAAGGCCGAGGACCTACCTGGTATTGACAATGGCTTCGTCCTAGGGAAACAAAACCCACCAGCCTACGTTCCTGGTCTCAGTTTGCAGAGATCCATGGGCACTCTCAAAGCAGCCCGAGTTGGCGTAGGTGGCGGCTTGTCCCTGGGTGGCATATTCAGATTCGTGGAAATCCAGCCGGCAGCCTACCCCTGAGGAACAAGGCCCAACCTGGTACTGACAAAGGCTTCTGCCCGGGGAAACAAAACCCACCAGCCCACGTTCCTGGTCTCAGTGTACAGAAGTCTGTGGGAACTCTCAAAGCAGCCCAAGTTGGCACGGGTGGCAGCTTGTCCATGGGCGGCATCTTCGTATTCATGGAAATCCAGCAGGCAGCCTGCCCCTGAGGGACAAGGCCCTACCTGGTACTGACAAAGGCTTCTGCCCGGGGATAAAAAACCCACCAGCCCACGTTCCTGGTCTCAGTTTGCAGAGCTCCTTGGGCACGTTCAAAGCAGCCCGAGTTGGCACAGGTGGCAGCTTGTCCCTGGGCCGAATCTTCAGATTCGTGGAAATCCAGCCGGCAGCCAGCCCCTGAGGAACAGGGGCCTACCTGGTACTGCAAATGCTTCTGCCCAAGGAGACAAAACCCACCAGCCCACGTTCCTGGTCGCAGTTTGCAGAGCTCCATGGGCAGTCTCAAAGCAGCCCGAGTTGGCACGGGTTGCAGCTTCTCCGTGGGCAGCATCTTGGTATTCGTGGAAATCCAGCTGGAATACGGACCCGGAGGGCCAAGGGCCTACCTGGTACTGACAAAGGCTTCTGCCCAAGGAGACAAAACCCACCAGCCCACGTTCCTGGTCTCAGTTTGCAGAGCTCCATGGGCACTCTCAAAGCAGCCCAAGTTGGCACAGCTGGCAGCTTGTCCCTGGGCAGCATCTTCAGATTCGTGGAAATCTAGCAGGCAGCCAGCCCGTGAGGAACAAGGCCCTACCTGGTACTGACAAAGGCTTCTGGCTGGGGAAACAAAACTCACCAGCCCACGTTCCTGGTCTCAGTTTACAGAGATCCGTGTGCACTCTCAAAGCAGCCCGAGCTGGCACGGGTGGCAGCTATTCCCTGGGCGGCATCTTCAGATTCGTGGAAATCCAGCAAGCAGCCCTCCCGTGAGGAACAAGGCGCTACCTAGTACTGACAAAGGCTTCTGCCCGGGGAAACAAAACACACCACCACACGTTCCTGGTATCAGTTTGCAGTGCTCCATGGGCACTCTCAAAGCAGCCCGAGTTGGCACAGGTAGCCGCTTGTTCCTGGGCGGCATCTTGATATTCGTGGAAATCCAGCTGGCAGACGGACCCGAAGGGCCGAGGCCCGACCTGGTACTGACAAAGGCTTCTGCCCGGGGAAACAAAACCCACCAGCCCACGTTCCTGGTCTCAGTGTACAGAAGTCTGTGGGAACTCTCAAAGCAGCCCAAGTTGGCACGGGTGGCAGCATGTCCCTGGGCGGCAAAGGCTACTGCCTGGGAAAACAAAACTCAGCACCCCACGTTCCTGGTCTCAGTTTGCAGAGATCCATGGGCAGTCTCCAAGCAGCCCGAGTTGGCACAGGGGCAGCTTGTCCCTGGGCAGCATCTTGATATTCGTGGAAATCGAGCGGAGAAGCGGCCGCGATAGGCCGAGGGCGTACCTGGTACTGCAAATGCTTGTGCCCGGGTAAACAAAACCCACCAACCCACATTCCTGGTCTCAGTTTGCAGAGAACGATGGGCACCCTCAAAGCAGCCTGAGTTGGCACAGGTGGCAGCTTGTCCCTGGGCGGCATGTTCATATTCGTGGAAATCCAGCAGGCAGCCGGCCCCTGAGGAACAAGGCCCTACCTGGTACTGACAAAGTCTTCTGCCCGGGAAAACAAAACTCAACACTCCACGTTCCTGGTATCAGTTTGAAGAGCTCCATGGGCACTCTCAAAGCAGCCCGAGTTGGCACAGGTGGCAGCTTGTCCCTGGGCGGCACCTTGATATTTGTTGAAATCCAGCAGGCAGACGGACGTGAAGGGCCGAGGGCCTACCTGGTACTGCAAATGCTTCTGCCCGGGGAAACAAACCCACCAGCCCACGTTTCTGGTCTCAGTTTGCAGAGCTCCATGGGCACTCTCAAAGCAGCCTGAGTTGGCGCAGGTGGCAGCTTGTCCCTGGGCAGCATCTTGATATTCCTGGAAATCCAGCTGGCAGACGGACCGAAAGGCCGAGGGCCTACCTGGTATTGACAAAGCCTTCTGCCCAAGGAGACAAAACCCACCAGTACACGATCCTGGTCTCAGTTTGCAGAGCTCCATGGGCACTCTCAAAGCAGCCCGAGTTGGCACAGGTGGCAGCTTGTCCCTGGGCGGCATCTTGATATTCGTGGAAATCCAGCAGGCAGCCGGCCCCTGAGGAACAAGGCCGGACCTGGTACTGACAAAGGCTTCTGCCCGGGGAAACAAAACCCACCAGCCCACGTTCCTGGTCTCAGTTTGCAGAGCTCCTTGGGCACGTTCAAAGCAGCCCGAGTTGGCACAGGTGGCAGCTTGTCCCTGGGCCGAATCTTCAGATTCGTGGAAATCCAGCCGGCAGCCAGCCCCTGAGGAACAGGGGCCTACCTGGTACTGCAAATGCTTCTGCCCAAGGAGACAAAACCCACCAGCCCACGTTCCTGGTCTCAGTTTACAGAGCTCCATGTGCACTCTCAAAGCAGCCCGAGCTGGCACGGGTGTCAGCTTGTCCCTGGGCGGCACCTTGATATTCGTGGAAATCCAGCAGGCAGCCGGCCCCGAAGGGCCGAGGGCCAACATGGTACACAGAAACGCTTCTGGCTGGGGAAACAAAACCCACCAGCCCACGTTCCTGGTATCAGTTTGCAGTGCGCCATGGGCACTCTCAAAGCAGCCTGAGTTGGCACAGGTGGCAGCTTGTCCCTGGGCGGCATCTTAATATTCGTGGAAATCCAGCAGGCAGCCGGCCCAGAAGGGCCGAGGGATTACTTGGTACTGCAAATGCTTCTGCCCAAGGAGACAAAACCCACCAGCCCACGTTCCGGGTCTCAGTTTGAAGAGCTCCATGGGAACGCTCAAAGCAGCCCGAGTTGGTACGGGTGGCAGCTTGTCCCTGGGCGGAATCTTGATATTCGTGGAAATCCAGCAGGTTGCCGGCCCAGAAGGGCCGAGGGCCTACCTGGTACTGTCAATGCTTCTGCCCAAGGAGACAAAAGCCACCAGCCCACGTTCCTGGTCTCAGTTTGCAGAGCTCCGTAGGCACTCTCAAAGCAGCCCGAGTTGGCACGGGTGGCAGCTTGTCCCTGGGCGGCATGTTCATATTCGTGGAAATCCAGAAGGCAGCCAGCCCCGAAGGGCCGAGGGCCAACATGGTACACAGAAAGGCTTCTGCCTGGGGAAACAAAACCCACCACCACACGTTCCTGGTATCAGTTTGCAGTGCTCCATGGGCACTCTCAAAGCAGCACGAGTTGGCACAGGTGGCAGCTTGTCCCTGGGCGGCATCTTCAGATTCGTGGAAATCCAGCAGGCAGCCAGCCACAAAAGGCCGAGGGCCTACCTGATATTGACAATGGCTTCGTCCTAGGGAAACAAAACCCACCACCCCACGTTCCTGGTCTCAGTTTACAGAGCTCCATTGGAACTCTCAAAGCAGCACGAGTTGGCACGGGTGGCAGCATGTTCCTGGGCGGCAAAGGCTACTGCCTGGGAAAACAAAACTCAGCACCCCTCGTTCCTGGTCTCAGTTTGCAGAGATCCATGGGCAGTCTCCAAGCAGCCCGAGTTGGCACAGGGGCAGCTTGTCCCTGGGCAGCATCTTGATATTTGTGGAAATCGAGCGGAGAAGCGGCCGCGATAGGCCGAGGGCGTACCTGGTACTGCAAATGCTTCTGCCCGGGGAAACAAAACCCACCAACCCACATTCCTGGTCTCAGTTTGCAGAGAACGATGGGCACTCTCCAAGCAGCCTGAGTTGGCAGAGGTGGCAGCTTGTCCCTGGGCGGCATGTTCATATTCCTGGAAATCCAGCAGGCAGCCGGCCCCTGAGGAACAAGGCCCTACCTGGTATAGAGAAAGTCTTCTGCCTCGAAAAACAAAACCCACCAGCCCACGTTCCTGGTCTCAGTTTACAGAGCTCCATGGGCACTCTCAAAGCAGCCCGAGTTGGCAAGGGTGGCAGCTTGTCCCTGGGCGGCACCGTGATATTCGTGGAAATCCAGCAGGCAGCCGGCCCCGAAGGGCCGAGGGCCAACATGGTACACAGAAAGGCTTCTGCCTGGGGAAACAAAATCCACCACCCCACGTTCCTGGTATCAGTTTACAGTGCGCCATGGGCACTCTCAAAGCAGCACGAGTTGGCACAGGTGGCAGCTTGTTCCTGGGCGGCATCTTAATATTCGTGGAAATCCAGCAGCCTGCCGGCCCAGAAGGGCCGAGGGATTACCTGGTACTGCAAATGCTTTTGCGCAAGGAGACAAAACCCACCAGCCCACGTTCCTGGTCTCAGTTTACAGAGATAAGTGTGCACTCTCAAAGCAGCCTGAGTTGGCACGGGTGGCAGCTTGTCCCTGGGCAGCACCTTGATATTCGTGGAAATCCAGCAAGCAGCCGTCCCATGAGGAACAAGGCGCTACCTAGTACTGATAAAGGCTTCTGCCCGGGGAAACAAAACCCACCAGCCCACGTTCCTGGTCTCAGTTTTCAGAGCTCCGTGGGAACGCTCAAAGCAGCCCGAGTTGGCACGGGTGGCAGCTTGTCCCTGGGCGGCATCTTGATATTCGTGGAAATCCAGCCGGTAGCCTGCCCCTGAGGAACAAGGCCCTACCTGGTACTGACAAAGGATTCTGCCTGGGAAAAAAAAACTCAGCACCCCACATTCCTGCTCTCAGTTTACAGAGCTCCATGGGCACTCTCAAAGCAGCCCGAGTTGGCAAGGGTGGCACCTTTTACCTGGGCGGCACCTTGATATTCGTGGAAATCCAGCAGGCAGCCGGCCCCGAAGGGCCGAGCGCCAACATGGTACACAGAAAGGCTTCTGCCTGGGGAAACAAAACCCACCACCACACGTTCCTGGTATCAGTTTGCAGTGCTCCATGGGCACTCTCAAAGCAGCCCGAGTTGGCACAGGTGGCAGCTTGTCCCTGGAAGGCATCTTCAGATTCGTGGAAATCCAGAAGGCAGACTGCCCTTGAGGAACAAGGCCCTACCTGGTACAGAGAAAGTATTCTGCCTCGGAAAACAAAACACACCACCACACATTCCTGGTCTTAGTTTGCAGACCCCATGGGCACTCTCAAAGCAGCGCGAGTTGGCACAGGTGACAGCTTGTCCCTGGGCTGCACCTTGATATTCGTGGAAATCCAGCAAGCAGCCTGCCGGTGAGGAACAAGGCCCTACCTGGTACTGACAAAGACTTCTGCCCGGGAAAATAAACCCACCACCCCACGTCCCTGGTATCAGTTTGCAGAGATCCATGGGCACTCTCAAAGCAGCCCGAGTTGGCACAGGTGGCAGCTTGTCCCTGGGCGGCATCTTGATATTCGTGGAAATCCAGCAGGCAGCCTACCCCTGAGGAACAAGGCCCTACCTGGAACACACAAAGGCTTCTGCCCGGGGAAACAAAACCCACAACCCCACCTTCCTGCTCTCAGTCTGCAGAGATTCATGGGCACTCTCAAAGCAGCCCGAGTTGGCACAGGTGGCAGCTTATCCCTGGAAGGCATCTTCAGATTCGTGGAAATCCAGAAGGCAGACTGCCCGTGAGGAACAAGGCCCTACCTGGTACAGAGAAAGTATTCTGCCTCGGAAAACAAAACACACCACCACACATTCCTGGTCTCAGTCTGCAGAGATTCATGGGCACTCTCCAAGCAGCCCAAGTTTGCACAGGTGGCAGCTTGTCCCTGGGCGGCATCTTGATATTCGTGCAAATCGAGCAGACAAGCGGCCGCGATAGGTCAAGGGCCTACCTGGTACTGCAAATGCTTCTCCCCGGGGAAACAACCCGCCACCCCACATTCCTGGCCTCAGTTTGCAGAGAACGATGGGCACTCTCAAAGCAGCCTGAGTTGGCACAGGTGGCAGCTTGTCCCTGGGCGGCATCTTGATATTCGTGGAAATCCAGCAGGCTGCCGGCCCCTGAGGAACAAGGCCCTACCTGGTACTGCAAATCCTTCTGCCGGGGAAACACACCCACCACCCCACGCTCCTGGTCTCACTTTTCAGTGCTCCATGGGCACTCTCAAAGCAGCCTGAGTTGGCGCAGGTGGCAGCTTGTCCCTGGGCGGCATCTTGATATTCGTGGAAATCCAGCAGGCTGCCGGCCCAGAAGGGCCGAGGGCCTACCTGGTACTGCAAATGCTTCTGCCCAAGGCGAAAAAACCCACCAGCCCACGTTCCTGGTCTCAGTTTTCAGAGCTCCGTGGGAACTCTCAAAGCAGCCCGAGTTGGCACGGGTGGCAGATTGTCCCTGGGCGGCATCTTCAGATTCGTGGAAATCCAGCCGACAGCCTGCCCCTGAGGAACAAGGCCCTACCTGGTACTGACAAAGGATTCTGCCCGGGAAAACAAAACTCAGCACCCCACATTCCTGGTCTCAGTTTGCAGAGCTCCATGGGCACTCTCAAAGCAGCCCGAGTTGGCAAGGGTGTCACCTTTTACCTGGGCGGCATCTTGATATTCGTGGAAATCCAGCAGGCAGCCGGCCCCGAAGGGCCGAGGGCCAACATGGTACACAGAAAGGCTTCTGCCTGGGGAAACAAAACCCACCACCACACGTTCCTGGTATCAGTTTGCAGTGCTCCATGGGCACTCTCAAAGCAGCACGAGTTGGCACAGGTGGCAGCTTGTCCCTGGGCGGCATCTTCAGATTCGTGGAAATCCAACAGGCTGCCGGCCCAGAAGGGCCGAGGGACTACCTGGTATTGACAATGGCTTCGTCCTAGGGAAACAAAACCCCTCCACCCCACGTTCCTGGTCTCAGTTTGCAGAGATCCATGGGCATTCTCAAAGCAGCCCGAGTTGGCACAGGTGGCAGCTTGTCCCTGGGCGGCATCTTCAGATGCGTGGAAATCCAGCAGGCAGCCGGCCCTTAAGGACAAAGGGCCGACCTTGTACTGACAAAAGCTTCTGCCCGGGGAAACAAAACTCACCAGCCCACATTCCTGGCCTCAGTTTGCAGTGATCCATGGGCAATCTCCAAGGAGCCCGAGTTGGCACAGGGGGCAGCTTGTCCCTGGGCAGCATCTTGATATTCGTGGAAATCGAGCGGAGAAGCGGCCGCGATAGGCCGATGGCGTACCTGGTACTGCAAATGCTTCTACCCGGGTAAACAAAACCCACCAACCCACATTCCTGGTCTCAGTTTGCAGAGAACGATGGGCACTCTCAAAGCAGCCTGAGTTGGCACAGGTGGCAGCTTGTCCCTGGGCGGCATCTTGATATTCGTGGAAATCCAGCAGGCATCCGGCCCCTGAGGAACGTGGCCCTACCTGGTACTGACAAAGTCTTCTGCCCGGGAAAACAAAACTCAACTCTCCACGTTCCTGGTATCAGTTTGAAGAGCTACATGGGCACTCTCAAAGCAGCCCGAGTTGGTGCAGGTGGCAGCTTGTCCCTGGGCGGCACCTTGATATTTGTTGAAATCCAGCAGGCAGACGGACGTGAAGGGCCGAGGGCCTACCTGTTACTGCAAATGATTCTGCCCGGGGAATCAAAACCACCAGCCCACGTTCCTGGTCTCAGTTTGCAGAGCTCCATGGGCACTCTCAAAGCAGCCTGAGTTGGCGCAGGTGGCAGCTTGTCCCTGGGCGGCATCTTGATATTCCTGGAAATCCAGCTTGCAGACGGACCGAAAGGCCGAGGGCCTACCTGGTACTGACAAAGGCTTCTGCCAAAGGACACAAAACCCACCAGTACACGATCCTGGTCTCAGTTTGCAGAGCTCCATGGGCACTCTCAAACAGCCCGAGTTGGCACAGGTGGCAGCTTGTCCCTGGGCGGCATCTTGATATTCGTGGAAATCCAGCAGGCAGCCGGCCCCTTAGGAACAAGGCCCTACCCGGTATAGAGAAAGTCTTCTGCCTCGAAAAACAAAACCCACCAGCCCACGTTCCTGGTCTCAGTTTTCAGAGCTCCGTGGGAACTCTCCAAGCAGCCCGAGTTGGCACGGGTGGCAGATTGTCCCTGGGCGGCATCTTGATATTCGTGGAAATCCAGGCGGCAGCCTGCCCCTGAGGAACAAGGCCCTACCTGGTACAGACAAAGGATTCTGCCCGGGAAAACAAAACTCAGCCCCCCACATTCCTGCTCTCAGTTTACAGAGCTCCATGGGCACTCTCAAAGCAGCCCGAGTTGGCAAGGGTGGCACCTTTTACCTGGGCGGCATCTTGATATTCCTGGAAATCCAGCAGGCAGCCGGCCCCGAAGGGCCGAGCGCCAACATGGTACACAGAAAGGCTTCTGCCTGGGGAAACAAAACCCACTACCACACGTTCCTGGTATCAGTTTGCAGTGCTCCATGGGCACTCTCAAAGCAGCACGAGTTGGCACAGGTGGCAGCTTGTCCCTGGGCGGCATCTTCAGATTCGTGGAAATCCAACAGGCTGCCGGCCCAGAAGGGCCGAGGGACTACCTGGTATTGACAATGGCTTCGTCCTAGGGAAACAAAACCCACCACCCAACGTTCCTGGTCTCAGTTTGCAGAGCTCCATGGGCACTCTCAAACCAGCCCGAGTTGGCACAGGTGGCAGCTTGTCCCTGGGCGAAATCTTCAGATTCGTGGAAATCCAGCAGGCAGCCGGCCCGTGAGGAACAAGGCCCTACCTGGTACTGACAAAGCCTTCTGCCCAAGGACACAAAACCCACCAGTACACGATCCTGGTCTCAGTTTGCAGTGCTCCATGGGCACTCTCAAAGCAGCCTGAGTTGGCACAGGTGGCAGCTTGTCCCTGGGCGGCATCTTCAGATTTGTGGAAATCCAGCAGGCAGCCGGCCCCTGAGGAACGAGGGCCTACCTGGTACTGACAAAGGCTACTGCCTGGGAAAACAAAACTCAGCCCCCCACGTTCCTGGTCTCAGTTTTCAGAGATCCATGGGCACTCTCAAAGCAGCCCGAGTTAGCACAGGTGGCAGCTTGTCCCTGGGCAGCATCTTGATATTCGTGGAAATCGAGCGGAGAAGCGGCCGCGATAGTCCGAGGGCGTACCTGGTACTGCAAATGCTTCTACCCGGGTAAACAAAACCCACCAACCCACATTCCTGGTCTCAGTTTGCAGAGAACGATGGGCACTCTCAAAGCAGCCCGAGTTGGCGCAGGTGGCAGCTTGTCCCTGGGCGGCACCTTGATATATTTTGAAATCCAGCAGGCAGACGGACGTGAAGGGCTGAGGGCCTACCTGTTACTGCAAATGCTTCTGCCCGGGGAAACAAACCCACCAGCCCACGTTCCTGGTCTCAGTTTGCAGAGCTCCATGGGCACTCTCAAAGCAGCCCGAGTTGGCAAGGGTGGCAGCTTGTCCCTGGGCGGCACCTTGATATTCGTGGAAATCCAGCAGGCAGCCGGCCCCGAAGGGCCGAGGGCCAACATGGTACACAGAAACGCTTCTGGCTGGGGAAACAAAACCCACCAGCCCACGTTCCTGGTATCAGTTTGCAGAGCTCCATGGGCACTCTCAAAGCAGCCTGAGTTGGCACAGGTGGCAGCTTGTCCCTGGGCGGCATCTTAATATTCGTGGAAATCCAGCAGGCAGCCGGCCCAGAAGGGCCGAGGGATTACTTGGTACTGCAAATGCTTCTGCCCAAGGAGACAAAACCCACCAGCCCACGTTCCGGGTCTCAGTTTGAAGAGCTCCATGGGAACGCTCAAAGCAGCCCGAGTTGGTACGGGTGGCAGCTTGTCCCTGGGCGGAATCTTGATATTCGTGGAAATCCAGCAGGTTGCCGGCCCAGAAGGGCCGAGGGCCTACCTGGTACTGTCAATGCTTCTGCCCAAGGAGACAAAAGCCACCAGCCCACGTTCCTGGTCTCAGTTTGCAGAGCTCCGTAGGCACTCTCAAAGCAGCCCGAGTTGGCACGGGTGGCAGCTTGTCCCTGGGCGGCATGTTCATATTCGTGGAAATCCAGAAGGCAGCCAGCCCCGAAGGGCCGAGGGCCAACATGGTACACAGAAAGGCTTCTGCCTGGGGAAACAAAACCCACCACCACACGTTCCTGGTATCAGTTTGCAGTGCTCCATGGGCACTCTCAAAGCAGCACGAGTTGGCACAGGTGGCAGCTTGTCCCTGGGCGGCATCTTCAGATTCGTGGAAATCCAGCAGGCAGCCAGCCACAAAAGGCCGAGGGCCTACCTGATATTGACAATGGCTTCGTCCTAGGGAAACAAAACCCACCACCCCACGTTCCTGGTCTCAGTTTACAGAGCTCCATTGGAACTCTCAAAGCAGCACGAGTTGGCACGGGTGGCAGCATGTTCCTGGGCGGCAAAGGCTACTGCCTGGGAAAACAAAACTCAGCACCCCTCGTTCCTGGTCTCAGTTTGCAGAGATCCATGGGCAGTCTCCAAGCAGCCCGAGTTGGCACAGGGGCAGCTTGTCCCTGGGCAGCATCTTGATATTTGTGGAAATCGAGCGGAGAAGCGGCCGCGATAGGCCGAGGGCGTACCTGGTACTGCAAATGCTTCTGCCCGGGGAAACAAAACCCACCAACCCACATTCCTGGTCTCAGTTTGCAGAGAACGATGGGCACTCTCAAAGCAGCCTGAGTTGGCAGAGGTGGCAGCTTGTCCCTGGGCGGCATGTTCATATTCCTGGAAATCCAGCAGGCAGCCGGCCCCTGAGGAACAAGGCCCTACCTGGTATAGAGAAAGTCTTCTGCCTCGAAAAACAAAACCCACCAGCCCACGTTCCTGGTCTCAGTTTACAGAGCTCCATGGGCACTCTCAAAGCAGCCCGAGTTGGCAAGGGTGGCAGCTTGTCCCTGGGCGGCACCGTGATATTCGTGGAAATCCAGCAGGCAGCCGGCCCCGAAGGGCCGAGGGCCAACATGGTACACAGAAAGGCTTCTGCCTGGGGAAACAAAATCCACCACCCCACGTTCCTGGTATCAGTTTACAGTGCGCCATGGGCACTCTCAAAGCAGCACGAGTTGGCACAGGTGGCAGCTTGTTCCTGGGCGGCATCTTAATATTCGTGGAAATCCAGCAGCCTGCCGGCCCAGAAGGGCCGAGGGATTACCTGGTACTGCAAATGCTTTTGCGCAAGGAGACAAAACCCACCAGCCCACGTTCCTGGTCTCAGTTTACAGAGATAAGTGTGCACTCTCAAAGCAGCCTGAGTTGGCACGGGTGGCAGCTTGTCCCTGGGCAGCACCTTGATATTCGTGGAAATCCAGCAAGCAGCCGTCCCATGAGGAACAAGGCGCTACCTAGTACTGATAAAGGCTTCTGCCCGGGGAAACAAAACCCACCAGCCCACGTTCCTGGTCTCAGTTTTCAGAGCTCCGTGGGAACGCTCAAAGCAGCCCGAGTTGGCACGGGTGGCAGCTTGTCCCTGGGCGGCATCTTGATATTCGTGGAAATCCAGCCGGTAGCCTGCCCCTGAGGAACAAGGCCCTACCTGGTACTGACAAAGGATTCTGCCTGGGAAAAAAAAACTCAGCACCCCACATTCCTGCTCTCAGTTTACAGAGCTCCATGGGCACTCTCAAAGCAGCCCGAGTTGGCAAGGGTGGCACCTTTTACCTGGGCGGCACCTTGATATTCGTGGAAATCCAGCAGGCAGCCGGCCCCGAAGGGCCGAGCGCCAACATGGTACACAGAAAGGCTTCTGCCTGGGGAAACAAAACCCACCACCACACGTTCCTGGTATCAGTTTGCAGTGCTCCATGGGCACTCTCAAAGCAGCCCGAGTTGGCACAGGTGGCAGCTTGTCCCTGGAAGGCATCTTCAGATTCGTGGAAATCCAGAAGGCAGACTGCCCTTGAGGAACAAGGCCCTACCTGGTACAGAGAAAGTATTCTGCCTCGGAAAACAAAACACACCACCACACATTCCTGGTCTTAGTTTGCAGACCCCATGGGCACTCTCAAAGCAGCGCGAGTTGGCACAGGTGACAGCTTGTCCCTGGGCTGCACCTTGATATTCGTGGAAATCCAGCAAGCAGCCTGCCGGTGAGGAACAAGGCCCTACCTGGTACTGACAAAGACTTCTGCCCGGGAAAATAAACCCACCACCCCACGTCCCTGGTATCAGTTTGCAGAGATCCATGGGCACTCTCAAAGCAGCCCGAGTTGGCACAGGTGGCAGCTTGTCCCTGGGCGGCATCTTGATATTCGTGGAAATCCAGCAGGCAGCCTACCCCTGAGGAACAAGGCCCTACCTGGAACACACAAAGGCTTCTGCCCGGGGAAACAAAACCCACAACCCCACCTTCCTGCTCTCAGTCTGCAGAGATTCATGGGCACTCTCAAAGCAGCCCGAGTTGGCACAGGTGGCAGCTTATCCCTGGAAGGCATCTTCAGATTCGTGGAAATCCAGAAGGCAGACTGCCCGTGAGGAACAAGGCCCTACCTGGTACAGAGAAAGTATTCTGCCTCGGAAAACAAAACACACCACCACACATTCCTGGTCTCAGTCTGCAGAGATTCATGGGCACTCTCCAAGCAGCCCAAGTTTGCACAGGTGGCAGCTTGTCCCTGGGCGGCATCTTGATATTCGTGCAAATCGAGCAGACAAGCGGCCGCGATAGGTCAAGGGCCTACCTGGTACTGCAAATGCTTCTCCCCGGGGAAACAACCCGCCACCCCACATTCCTGGCCTCAGTTTGCAGAGAACGATGGGCACTCTCAAAGCAGCCTGAGTTGGCACAGGTGGCAGCTTGTCCCTGGGCGGCATCTTGATATTCGTGGAAATCCAGCAGGCTGCCGGCCCCTGAGGAACAAGGCCCTACCTGGTACTGCAAATCCTTCTGCCGGGGAAACACACCCACCACCCCACGCTCCTGGTCTCACTTTTCAGTGCTCCATGGGCACTCTCAAAGCAGCCTGAGTTGGCGCAGGTGGCAGCTTGTCCCTGGGCGGCATCTTGATATTCGTGGAAATCCAGCAGGCTGCCGGCCCAGAAGGGCCGAGGGCCTACCTGGTACTGCAAATGCTTCTGCCCAAGGCGAAAAAACCCACCAGCCCACGTTCCTGGTCTCAGTTTTCAGAGCTCCGTGGGAACTCTCAAAGCAGCCCGAGTTGGCACGGGTGGCAGATTGTCCCTGGGCGGCATCTTCAGATTCGTGGAAATCCAGCCGACAGCCTGCCCCTGAGGAACAAGGCCCTACCTGGTACTGACAAAGGATTCTGCCCGGGAAAACAAAACTCAGCACCCCACATTCCTGGTCTCAGTTTGCAGAGCTCCATGGGCACTCTCAAAGCAGCCCGAGTTGGCAAGGGTGTCACCTTTTACCTGGGCGGCATCTTGATATTCGTGGAAATCCAGCAGGCAGCCGGCCCCGAAGGGCCGAGGGCCAACATGGTACACAGAAAGGCTTCTGCCTGGGGAAACAAAACCCACCACCACACGTTCCTGGTATCAGTTTGCAGTGCTCCATGGGCACTCTCAAAGCAGCACGAGTTGGCACAGGTGGCAGCTTGTCCCTGGGCGGCATCTTCAGATTCGTGGAAATCCAACAGGCTGCCGGCCCAGAAGGGCCGAGGGACTACCTGGTATTGACAATGGCTTCGTCCTAGGGAAACAAAACCCCTCCACCCCACGTTCCTGGTCTCAGTTTGCAGAGATCCATGGGCATTCTCAAAGCAGCCCGAGTTGGCACAGGTGGCAGCTTGTCCCTGGGCGGCATCTTCAGATGCGTGGAAATCCAGCAGGCAGCCGGCCCTTAAGGACAAAGGGCCGACCTTGTACTGACAAAAGCTTCTGCCCGGGGAAACAAAACTCACCAGCCCACATTCCTGGCCTCAGTTTGCAGTGATCCATGGGCAATCTCCAAGGAGCCCGAGTTGGCACAGGGGGCAGCTTGTCCCTGGGCAGCATCTTGATATTCGTGGAAATCGAGCGGAGAAGCGGCCGCGATAGGCCGATGGCGTACCTGGTACTGCAAATGCTTCTACCCGGGTAAACAAAACCCACCAACCCACATTCCTGGTCTCAGTTTGCAGAGAACGATGGGCACTCTCAAAGCAGCCTGAGTTGGCACAGGTGGCAGCTTGTCCCTGGGCGGCATCTTGATATTCGTGGAAATCCAGCAGGCATCCGGCCCCTGAGGAACGTGGCCCTACCTGGTACTGACAAAGTCTTCTGCCCGGGAAAACAAAACTCAACTCTCCACGTTCCTGGTATCAGTTTGAAGAGCTACATGGGCACTCTCAAAGCAGCCCGAGTTGGTGCAGGTGGCAGCTTGTCCCTGGGCGGCACCTTGATATTTGTTGAAATCCAGCAGGCAGACGGACGTGAAGGGCCGAGGGCCTACCTGTTACTGCAAATGATTCTGCCC
This sequence comes from Motacilla alba alba, assembly GCF_015832195.1. NCBI lineage: Eukaryota > Metazoa > Chordata > Aves > Passeriformes > Motacillidae > Motacilla > Motacilla alba. The sequence goes on from NC_052021.1 coordinate 59,200, forward strand.
GGGGAATCAAAACCACCAGCCCACGTTCCTGGTCTCAGTTTGCAGAGCTCCATGGGCACTCTCAAAGCAGCCTGAGTTGGCGCAGGTGGCAGCTTGTCCCTGGGCGGCATCTTGATATTCCTGGAAATCCAGCTTGCAGACGGACCGAAAGGCCGAGGGCCTACCTGGTACTGACAAAGGCTTCTGCCAAAGGACACAAAACCCACCAGTACACGATCCTGGTCTCAGTTTGCAGAGCTCCATGGGCACTCTCAAACAGCCCGAGTTGGCACAGGTGGCAGCTTGTCCCTGGGCGGCATCTTGATATTCGTGGAAATCCAGCAGGCAGCCGGCCCCTTAGGAACAAGGCCCTACCCGGTATAGAGAAAGTCTTCTGCCTCGAAAAACAAAACCCACCAGCCCACGTTCCTGGTCTCAGTTTTCAGAGCTCCGTGGGAACTCTCCAAGCAGCCCGAGTTGGCACGGGTGGCAGATTGTCCCTGGGCGGCATCTTGATATTCGTGGAAATCCAGGCGGCAGCCTGCCCCTGAGGAACAAGGCCCTACCTGGTACAGACAAAGGATTCTGCCCGGGAAAACAAAACTCAGCCCCCCACATTCCTGCTCTCAGTTTACAGAGCTCCATGGGCACTCTCAAAGCAGCCCGAGTTGGCAAGGGTGGCACCTTTTACCTGGGCGGCATCTTGATATTCCTGGAAATCCAGCAGGCAGCCGGCCCCGAAGGGCCGAGCGCCAACATGGTACACAGAAAGGCTTCTGCCTGGGGAAACAAAACCCACTACCACACGTTCCTGGTATCAGTTTGCAGTGCTCCATGGGCACTCTCAAAGCAGCACGAGTTGGCACAGGTGGCAGCTTGTCCCTGGGCGGCATCTTCAGATTCGTGGAAATCCAACAGGCTGCCGGCCCAGAAGGGCCGAGGGACTACCTGGTATTGACAATGGCTTCGTCCTAGGGAAACAAAACCCACCACCCAACGTTCCTGGTCTCAGTTTGCAGAGCTCCATGGGCACTCTCAAACCAGCCCGAGTTGGCACAGGTGGCAGCTTGTCCCTGGGCGAAATCTTCAGATTCGTGGAAATCCAGCAGGCAGCCGGCCCGTGAGGAACAAGGCCCTACCTGGTACTGACAAAGCCTTCTGCCCAAGGACACAAAACCCACCAGTACACGATCCTGGTCTCAGTTTGCAGTGCTCCATGGGCACTCTCAAAGCAGCCTGAGTTGGCACAGGTGGCAGCTTGTCCCTGGGCGGCATCTTCAGATTTGTGGAAATCCAGCAGGCAGCCGGCCCCTGAGGAACGAGGGCCTACCTGGTACTGACAAAGGCTACTGCCTGGGAAAACAAAACTCAGCCCCCCACGTTCCTGGTCTCAGTTTTCAGAGATCCATGGGCACTCTCAAAGCAGCCCGAGTTAGCACAGGTGGCAGCTTGTCCCTGGGCAGCATCTTGATATTCGTGGAAATCGAGCGGAGAAGCGGCCGCGATAGTCCGAGGGCGTACCTGGTACTGCAAATGCTTCTACCCGGGTAAACAAAACCCACCAACCCACATTCCTGGTCTCAGTTTGCAGAGAACGATGGGCACTCTCAAAGCAGCCCGAGTTGGCGCAGGTGGCAGCTTGTCCCTGGGCGGCACCTTGATATATTTTGAAATCCAGCAGGCAGACGGACGTGAAGGGCTGAGGGCCTACCTGTTACTGCAAATGCTTCTGCCCGGGGAAACAAACCCACCAGCCCACGTTCCTGGTCTCAGTTTGCAGAGCTCCATGGGCACTCTCAAAGCAGCCCGAGTTGGCAAGGGTGGCAGCTTGTCCCTGGGCGGCACCTTGATATTTGTTGAAATCCAGCAGGCAGACGGACGTGAAGGGCCGAGGGCCTACCTGTTACTGCAAATGATTCTGCCCGGGGAATCAAAACCACCAGCCCACGTTCCTGGTCTCAGTTTGCAGAGCTCCATGGGCACTCTCAAAGCAGCCTGAGTTGGCGCAGGTGGCAGCTTGTCCCTGGGCGGCATATTGATATTCCTGGAAATCCAGCTGGCAGACGGACCGAAAGGCCGAGGGCCTACCTGGTACTGACAAAGGCTTCTGCCCAAGGAGACAAAACCCACCATCCCACGTCCCTGGTCTCAGTTTGCAGAGCTCCATGGGCACTCTCAAAGCAGCCCGAGTTGGCACAGGTGGCAGCTTGTCCCTGGGCGGCATCTTGATATTCGGGGAAATCCAGCAGGCAGCCGGCCCCTTAGGAACAAGGCCCTACCTGGTATAGAGAAAGTCTTCTGCCTCGAAAAACAAAACCCACCAGCCCACGTTCCTGGTCTCAGTTTACCGAGCTCCATGGGCACTCTCAAAGCAGCCCGAGTTAGCACAGGTCGCAGCTTGTCCCTGGGCGGCATCTTGATATTCGTGGAAATCCAGCAGGCAGCCTGCCCCTGAGGAACAAGGCCCTACCTGGTACTGCAAATGCTTCTGCCGGGGAAACACACCCACCACCCCACGCTCCTGGTCTCAGTTTGCAGTGCTCCATGGGCACTCTCAAAGCAGCCTGAGTTGGCGCAGGTGGCAGCTTGTCCCTGGGCGGCATCTTGATATTCGTGGAAATCCAGCAGGCAGCCGGCCCCTGAGGAACGAGGGCCTACCTGGTACTGACAAAGGCTACTGCCTGGGAAAACAAAACTCAGCCCCCCACGTTCCTGGTCTCAGTTTGCAGAGATCCATGGGCATTCTCCAAGCAGCCCGAGTTGGCACAGGGGGCAGCTTGTCCCTGGGCAGCATCTTGATATTCGTGGAAATCCAGCGGAGAAGCGGCCGCGATAGGCCGAGGGCGTACCTGGTACTGCAAATGCTTGTGCCCGGGGAAACAAAACCCACCAACCCACATTCCTGGTCTCAGTTTGCAGGGAACGATGGGCACCCTCAAAGCAGCCCGAGTTGGCGCAGTTGGCAGCTTGTCCCTGGGCGGCACCTTGATATTTTTTGAAATCCAGCAGGCAGACGGCCGCGATGGGCCGAGGGCCTACCTGTTGCTGCAAATGCTTCTGCCCGGGGAAACAAACCCACCAGCCCACGTTCCTGGTCTCAGTTTGCAGAGCTCCATGGGCACTCTCAAAGCAGCCTGAGTTGGCGCAGGTGGCAGCTTGTCCCTGGGCGGCATCTTGATATTCCTGGAAATCCAGCTGGCAGAGGGACCGAAAGGCCGAGGGCCTACCTGGTACTGACAAAGGCTTCTGCCCAAGGAGACAAAACCCACCAGCCCACGTCCCTGGTCTCAGTTTGCAGAGCTCCATGGGCACTCTCAAAGCAGCCTGAGTTGGCACAGGTGGCAGCTTGTCCCTGGGCAGCATCTTGATATTCGTGGAAATCGAGCGGAGAAGCGTCCGCGATAGGCCGAGGGCGTACCTGGTACTGCAAATGCTTGTGCCCGGGGAAACAAAACCCACCAACCCGCATTCCTGGTCTGAGTTTGCAGAGAACGATGGGCACCCTCAAAGCAGCCTGAGTTGGCACAGGTGGCAGCTTGTCCCTGGGCGGCATCTTGATATTCGTGGAAATCCAGCAGGCAGCCGGCCCCTTAGGAACAAGGCCCTACCCGGTATAGAGAAAGTCTTCTGCCTCGAAAAACAAAACCCACCAGCCCACGTTCCTGGTCTCAGATTACAGAGCTCCATGGGCACTCTCAAAGCAGCCCGAGTTGGCACGGGTGACAGCTTGTCCCTGGGCGGCACCTTCAGATTCGTGGAAATCCCGCAAGCAGCCTGTCCGTGAGGAACAAGGCCCTACCTGGTACTGACAAAGGCTTCTGCCCAGAGAAAATAAACCCACCACCCCACGTCCCTGGTATCAGTTTGCAGAGATCCATGGGCACTCTCAAAGCAGCCCGAGTTGGCACAGGTGGCAGCTTGTCCCTGGGCGGCATCTTGATATTCGTGGAAATCCAGCAGGCAGCCTGCCCCTGAGGAACAAGGCCCTACCTGGTACCGACAAAGCCTTCTGCCCGGGGAAACAAAACCCACAACCCCACCTTCCTGCTCTCAGTCTGCAGAGATTCATGGGCACTCTCAAAGCAGCCCAAGTTTGCACAGGTGGCAGCTTGTCCCTGGGCGGCATCTTGATATTCGTGCAAATCGAGCAGACAAGCGGCCGCGATAGGCCAAGGGCCTACCTGGTACTGCAAATGCTTCTCCCCGGGGAAACAAAACCCGCCACCCCACATTCCTGGTCTCAGTTTGCAGAGAACGATGGGCACTCTCAAAGCAGCCTGAGTTGGCACAGGTCGCAGCTTGTCCCTGGGCGGCATCTTGATATTCGTGGAAATCCAGCAGGCAGCCGGCCCCTGAGGAACAAGGCCCTACCTGGTACTGCAAATCCTTCTGCCGGGGAAACACACCCACCACCCCACGCTCCTGGTCTCAGTTTTCAGTGCTCCATGGGCACTCTCAAAGCAGCCTGAGTTGGCGCAGGTGGCAGCTTGTCCCTGGGCGGCATCTTGATATTCGTGGAAATCCAGCAGCCTGCCGGCCCAGAAGGGCAGAGGGCCTACCTGGTACTGCAAATGCTTCTGCCCAAGGAGAAAAAACCCACCAGCCCACGTTCCTGGTCTCAGTTTTCAGAGCTCCGTGGGAACTCTCAAAGCAGCCCGAGTTGGCACGGGTGGCAGATTGTCCCTGGGTGCCATCTTCAGATTCGTGGAAATCCAGCCGACAGCCTGCCCCTGAGGAACAAGGCCCTACCTGGTACTGACAAAGGATTCTGCCTGGGAAAACAAAACTCAGCACCCCACATTCCTGCTCTCAGTTTACAGAGCTCCATGGGCACTCTCAAAGCAGCCCGAGTTGGCAAGGGTGGCACCTTTTACCTGGGCGGCATCTTGATATTCGTGGAAATCCAGCAGGCAGCCGGCCCCGAAGGGCCGAGGGCCAACATGGTACACAGAAAGGCTTCTGCCTGGGGAAACAAAACCCACCACCACACGTTCCAGGTATCAGTTTGCAGTGCTCCATGGGCACTCTCAAAGCAGCCCGAGTTGGCACAGGTGGCAGCTTGTCCCTGGGCGGCATCTTCAGATTCGTGGAAATCCAACAGGCTGCCGGCCCAGAAGGGCCGAGGGACTACCTGGTATTGACAATGGCTTCGTCCTAGGGAAACAAAACCCACCACCCCACGTTCCTGGTCTCAGTTTGCAGAGATCCATGGGCACTCTCAAAGCAGCCCGAGTTGGCACAGGTGGCAGCTTGTCCCTGGGCGGCATCTTCAGATTTGTGGAAATCCAGCAGGCAGCCGGCCCTTAAGGACAAAGGGCCGACCTTGTACTGACAAAAGCTTCTGCCCGGGAAACAAAACTCACCAGCCCACATTCCTGGCCTCAGTTTGCAGTGATCCATGGGCAATCTCCAAGCAGCCCGAGTTGGCACAGGGGGCAGCTTGTCCCTGGGCAGCATCTTGATATTCGTGGAAATCGAGCGGAGAAGCGGCCGCGATAGTCCGAGGGCGTACCTGGTACTGCAAATGCTTCTACCCGGGTAAACAAAACCCACCAACCCACATTCCTGGTCTCAGTTTGCAGAGAACGATGGGCACTCTCAAAGCAGCCCGAGTTGGCGCAGGTGGCAGCTTGTCCCTGGGCGGCACCTTGATATATTTTGAAATCCAGCAGGCAGACGGACGTGAAGGGCTGAGGGCCTACCTGTTACTGCAAATGCTTCTGCCCGGGGAAACAAACCCACCAGCCCACGTTCCTGGTCTCAGTTTGCAGAGCTCCATGGGCACTCTCAAAGCAGCCCGAGTTGGCAAGGGTGGCAGCTTATCCCTGGGCGGCACCTTGATATTTGCTGAAATCCAGCAGGCAGACGGACGTGAAGGGCCGAGGGCCTACCTGTTACTGCAAATGATTCTGCCCGGGGAATCAAAACCACCAGCCCACGTTCCTGGTCTCAGTTTGCAGAGCTCCATGGGCACTCTCAAAGCAGCCTGAGTTGGCGCAGGTGGCAGCTTGTCCCTGGGCGGCATATTGATATTCCTGGAAATCCAGCTGGCAGACGGACCGAAAGGCCGAGGGCCTACCTGGTACTGACAAAGGCTTCTGCCCAAGGAGACAAAACCCACCAGCCCACGTCCCTGGTCTCAGTTTGCAGAGCTCCATGGGCACTCTCAAAGCAGCCCGAGTTGGCACAGGTGGCAGCTTGTCCCTGGGCGGCATCTTGATATTCGTGGAAATCCAGCAGGCAGCCGGCCCCTTAGGAACAAGGCCCTACCTGGTATAGAGAAAGTCTTCTGCCTCGAAAAACAAAACCCACCAGCCCACGTTCCTGGTCTCAGTTTACCGAGCTCCATGGGCACTCTCAAAGCAGCCCGAGTTAGCACAGGTCGCAGCTTGTGCCTGGGCGGCATCTTGATATTCGTGGAAATCCAGCAGGCAGCCTGCCCCTGAGGAACAAGGCCCTACCTGGTACTGCAAATGCTTCTGCCGGGGAAACACACCCACCACCCCACGCTCCTGGTCTCAGTTTGCAGTGCTCCATGGGCACTCTCAAAGCAGCCTGAGTTGGCGCAGGTGGCAGCTTGTCCCTGGGCGGCATCTTGATATTCGTGGAAATCCAGCTGGCAGACGGACCGAAAGGCCGAGGGCCTACCTGGTACTGACAAAGGCTTCTGCCCAAGGAGACAAAACCCACCAGCCCACGTCCCTGGTCTCAGTTTGCAGAGCTCCATGGGCACTCTCAAAGCAGCCCTAGTTGGCACAGGTGGCAGCTTGTCCCTGGGCAGCATCTTGATATTCGTGGAAATCGAGCGGAGAAGCGGCCGCGATAGGCCGAGGGCGTACCTGGTACTGCAAATCCTTGTGCCCGGGGAAACAAAACCCACCAACCCACATTCCTGGTCTCAGTTTGCAGAGAACGATGGGCACCCTCAAAGCAGCCCGAGTTGGCACAGGTGGCAGCTTGTCCCTGGGCGGCATCTTGATATTCGTGGAAATCCAGCGGAGAAGCGGCCGCGATAGGCCGAGGGCGTACCTGGTACTGCAAATGCTTGTTCCCGGGGAAACAAAACCCACCACCCCACGTTCCTGGTCTCAGTTTGCAGAGAATGGTGGGCACTCTCAAACCAGTCCGAGTTGGCACAGGTGGCAGCTTGTCCCTGGGCGGCATCTTCAGATTCATGGAAATCCAGCAGGCAGCCGGCCCGTGAGGAACAAGGCCCTACCTGGTACAGAGAAAGGCTTCTGCCTGGGGAAACAAAACCCCCCATCCCACGTTCCTGGTCTCAGTTTGCAGAGCTCCATGGGCACTCTCAAAGCAGCCCGAGTTGGCACAGGTGGCAGCTTGTCCCTAGGCGGCATCTTGATATTCGTGGAAATCCAGCAGGCAGCCGGCCCCTGAGGCACGAGGGCCTACCTGGTACTGACAAAGTCTTCTGCCCGGGAAAACTAAACTCAGCACCCCACGTTCCTGGTCTCAGTTTGCAGAGATCCATGGGCATTCTCCAAGCAACCCGAGTTGGCACAGGTGGCAGCTTGTCCCTGGGCAGCATCTTGATATTCGTGGAAATCGAGCGGAGAAGCGGCCGCGATAGGCCGAGGGCGTACCTGGTACTGCAAATGCTTGTGCCCGCTGAAACAAAACCCACCAACCCACATTCCTGGTCTCAGTTTGCAGAGAACGATGGGCACCCTCAAAGCAGCCCGAGTTGGCGCAGGTGGCAGCTTGTCCCTGGGCGGCACCTTGATATTTGTTGAAATCCAGCAGGCAGACGGACGTGAAGGGCCGAGGGCCTACCTGTTACTGCAAATGCTTCTGCCCGGGGAAACAAACCCACCAGCCCACGTCCCTGGTCTCAGTTTGCAGAGCTCCATGGGCACTCTCAAAGCAGCACGAGTTGGCGCAGGTGGCAGCTTGTCCCTGGGCGGCATCTTGATATTCCTGGAAATCCAGCTGGCAGACGGACCGAAAGGCCGAGGGCCTACCTGGTACTGACAAAGGCTTCTGCCCGGGGAGACAAAACCCACCAGCCCACGTCCCTGGTCTCAGTTTGCAGAGCTCCATGGGCACTCTCAAAGCAGCCCGAGTTGGCACAGGTGGCAGCTTGTCCCTGGGCAGCATCTTGATATTCGTGGAAATCGAGCGGAGAAGCGGCCGCGATAGGCCGAGGGCGTACCTGGTACTGCAAATGCTTGTGCCCGGGGAAACAAAACCCACCAACCCACATTCCTGGTCTCAGTTTGCAGAGAACGATGGGCACCCTCAAAGCAGCCCGAGTTGGGACAGGTGGCAGCTTGTCCCTGGGCGGCATCTTCAGATTCGTGGAAATCCAGCAGGCAGCCGGCCCCTGAGGAACGGGGCCCTACCTGGTATAGAGAAAGTCTTCTGCATCGAAAAACAAAACCCACAACCCCACGTTCCTGGTCTCAGTTTACAGACCCCATGGGCACTCTCAAAGCAGCGCGAGTTGGCACGGGTGACAGCTTGTCCCTGGGCGGCACCTTGATATTCGGGGAAATGCAGCAAGCAGCCTGCCCATGAGGAACAAGGCCCTACCTGGTACTGACAAAGGCTTCTGCCCGGAGAAAAAAAACCCACCACCCCACGTCCCTGGTCTCAGTTTGCAGAGCTCCATGGGCACTCTCAAAGCAGCCCGAGTTGGCACAGGTGGCAGCTTGTCCCTGGGCGGCACCTTGATATTTGTTGAAATCCAGCAGGCAGCCTGCCCCTGAGGAACAAGGCCCTACGTGGTACAGACAAAGGCTTCTGCCCGGGGAAAGAAAACCCACAACCCCACCTTCCTGTGCAGAGTCTGCAGAGATTCATGGGCACTCTCAAAGCAGCCCAAGTTGGCACAGGTGGCAGCTTGTCCCTGGGCGGCATCTTGATATTCGTGGAAATCCAGCGGACAAGCGGCCGCGATAGGCCGAGGGCCTAGCTGGTACTGCAAATGCTTCTGCCCGGGGAAACAAAACCCGCCACCCCACATTCCTGGTCTCAGTTTGCAGAGAACGATGGGCACTCTCAAAGCAGCCTGAGTTGGCACAGGTCGCAGCTTGTCCCTGGGCGGCATCTTCAGATTCGTGGAAATCCAGCAGGCAGGCGGCCCCTGAGGAACAAGGCCCTACCTGGTACTGCAAATGCTTCTGCCGGGGAAACACACCCACCACCCCACGCTCCTGGTCTCAGTTTGCAGAGCTCCATGGGCACTCTCAAAGCAGCCTGAGTTGGCGCAGGTGGCAGCTTGTCCCTGGGCGGCATCTTGATATTCGTGGAAATCCAGCAGGCTGCCGGCCCAGAAGTGCAGAGGGCCTACCTGGTACTGCAAATGCTTCTGCCCGGGGAAACAAAACCCACCACCCCACGTTCCTGGTCTCAGTTTTCAGAGCTCCGTCGGAACTCTCAAAGCAGCCCGAGTTGGCACGGGTGGCAGATTGTCCCTGGGCGGCATCTTGATATTCGTGGAAATCGAGCCGACAGCCTGCCCCTGAGGAACAAGGCCCTACCTGGTACAGACAAAGGATTCTGCCCGGGAAAACAAAACTCAGCACCCCACATTCCTGGTCTCAGTTTACAGAGCTCCATGGGCACTCTCAAAGCAGCCCGAGTTGGCAAGGGTAGCACCTTTTACCTGGGCGGCATCTTGATATTCCTGGAAATCCAGCAGGCAGACGGCCCCGAAGGGCCGAGGGCCAACATGGTACACAGAAAGGCATCTGCCTGGGGAAACAAAACCCACCACCACACGTTCCTGGTATCAGTTTGCAGTGCTCCATGGGCACTCTCAAAGCAGCACGAGTTGGCACAGGTGGCAGCTTGTCCCTGGGCGAAATCTTCAGATTCGTGGAAATCCAGCAGGCAGCCGGCCCGTGAGGAACAACTCCCTACCTGGTACAGAGAAAGTCTTCTGCCTGGGGAAACAAAACCCCCCATCCCACGTTCCTGGTCTCAGTTTGCAAAGCTCCATGGGCACTCTCAAAGCAGCCCGAGTTGGCACAGGTGGCAGCTTGTCCCTGGGCGGCATCTTCAGATTTGTGGAAATCCAGCAGGCAGCCGGCCCCTGAGGAACGAGGGCCTACCTGGTACTGACAAAGGCTACTGCCTGGGAAAACAAAACTCAGCACCCCACGTTCCTGGTCTCAGTTTGCAGAGATCCATGGGCATTCTCCAAGCAGCGCGAGTTGGCACAAGTGGCAGCTTGTCCCTGGGCAGCATCTTGATATTCGTGGAAATCGAGCGGAGAAGCGGCCGCGATAGGCCGAGGGCGTACCTGGTACTGCAAATGCTTGTGCCCGGGGAAACAAAACCCACCAACCCACATTCCTGGTCTCAGTTTGCAGAGAACGATGGGCACCCTCAAAGCACCCCGAGTTGGCGCAGGTGGCAGCTTGTCCCTGGGCGGCACCTTGATATTTGTTGAAATCCAGCAGGCAGACGGACGTGAAGGGCCGGGGGCCTACCTCGTACTGCAAATGTTTCTGCCCGGGGAAACAAACCCACCAGCCCACGTTCCTGGTCTCAGTTTGCAGAGCTCCATGGGCACTCTCAAAGCAGCCTGAGTTGGAGCAGGTGGCAGCTTGTCCCTGGGCGGCATCTTGATATTCCTGGAAATCCAGCTGGCAGACGGACCGAAAGTCCGAGGGCCTACCTGGTACTGACAAAGGCTTCTGCCCAAGGAGACAAAACCCACCAGTACACGTTCCTGGTCTCAGTTTGCAGAGCTCCATGGGCACTCTCAAAGCAGCCCGAGTTGGCACAGGTGGCAGATTGTCCCTGGGCGGCACCTTGATATTCGTGGAAATCCAGCAGGCAGACGGCCCCTTAGGAACAAGGCCCTACCTGGTATAGAGAAAGTCTTCTGCCTCGAAAAACAAAAGCCACCAGCCCACGTTCCTGGTCTCAGTTTACAGAGCTCCATGGGCACTCTCAAAGCAGCCCGAGTTGGCACAGGTGGCAGCTTGTCCCTGGGCGGCATGTTCATATTCGTGGAAATCCAGCAGGCAGCCTGCCCTTGAGGAACAAGGACCTACCTGGTACTGACAAAGGCTTCTGCCAAAGGAGACAAAACCCACCACCCCACGTTCCTGCTCTCAGTTTGCAGAGCTCCATGGGCACGCTCAAAGCAGCCCGACTTGGCACAGGTGGCAGCTTGTCCCTGGGCGGCATCTTGATATTCGTGGATATCGAGCAGACAGGCGGCCGCGATAGGCCGAGGGCCTACCTGGTACTGCAAATGCTGCTGCCCGGGGAAAAAAAACCCGCCACCCCACATTCCTGGTCTCAGTTTGCAGAGAACGATGGGCACTCTCAAAGCAGCCTGAGTTGGCACAGGTCGCAGCTTGTCCCTGGGCGGCATCTTGATATTCGTGGAAATCCAGCAGGCAGACGGCCCCTGAGGAACAAGGCCCTATCTGGTACTGCAAATCCTTCTGCCGGGGAAACAAACCCACCACCCCACGCTCCTGGTCTCAGTTTGCAGTGCTCCATGGGCACTCTCAAAGCAGCACGAGTTGGCACAGGTGGCAGCTTGTCCCTGGGCGGCATCTTGATATTCGTGGAAATCCAGCAGGCTGCCGGCCCAGTAGGGCCGAGGGACTACCTGGTATTGACAATGGCTTCGTCCTAGGGAAACAAAACCCACCACCCCACGTTCCTGGTCTCAGTTTGCAGAGAACGATGGGCACTCTCAAAGCAGCCCGAGTTGGCATAGGTGGCGGCTTGTCCCTGGGCGGCATGTTCATATTCGTGGAAATCCAGGAGGCAGCCTGCCCCTGAGGAACGTGGCCCTACCTGGTACTGACAAAGGCTTCTGCCCGGGAAAACAAAACTCACCACTCCACGTTCCTGGTATCAGTTTGCAGAGCTCCATGGGCACTCCCAAAGCCGCCCGAGTTGGCACAGGTGGCAGCTTGTCCCTGGGCGGCACCTTGATATTTGTTGAAATCCAGCAGGCAGACGGCCGCGATGGGCCGAGGGCCTACCTGGTACTGCAAATGCTTCTGCCCGGGGAAACAAACCCACCAGCCCACGTTCCTGGTCTCAGTTTGCAGAGCTCCATGGGCACTCTCAAAGCAGCCCGAGTTGGCGCAGGTGGCAGCTTGTCCCTGGGCGGCATCTTGGTATTCGTGGAAATCCAGCTGGCAGACGGACCCGAAAGGCCGAGGGCCTACCTGGTACTGACAAAGGCTTCTGCCCAAGGAGAAAAAACCCACCAGCCCACGTCCCTGGTATCAGTTTGCAGAGATCCATGGGCACTCTCAAAGCAGCCCGAATTGGCACAGGTGGCAGCTTGTCCCTGGGCGGCCTCTTCAGATTCGTGGAAATCCAGCAGGCAGCCTGCCCCTGAGGAACAAGGCCTTACCTGGTACTGACAAAGGGTTCTGCCCGGGAAAACAAAACTCACCACTCCACGTTCCTGCTCTAATTTTGCAGAGCTCCATGGGCACTCTCAAAGCAGCCCGAGTTGGCACAGGTGGCAGCTTGTCCCTGGGCGGCACCTTAATATTTGCTGAAATCTAGCAGGCAGACGGACGCGAAGGGCCGAGGGCCTACCTGGTACTGCAAATGCTTCTGCCCGGGGAAACAAACCCACCCGCCCACGTTCCTGGTCTCAGTTTGCAGTGCTCCATGGGCACACTCAAAGCAGCCTGAGTTGGCGCAGGTGGCAGCTTGTCCCTGGGCGGCATCTTGGTATTCGTGGAAATCCAGCTGGCAGACGGACCCGAAAGCCCGAGGGCCTACCTGGTGCTGACAAAGGCTTCTACCCAAGGAGACAAAACCCACCAGCCCACGTTCCTGGTCTCAGTTTGCAGAGATCCATGGGCACTCTCAAAGCAGCGTGAGTTGGCACAGGTGGCAGCTTGTCCCTGGGCGGCATCTTCAGATTCGTGGAAATCCAGCAGGCAGCCGGCCCCTGAGGAACAAGGCCCTACCTGGTATAGAGAAAGTCTTCTGCCTCGGAAAACAAAACCACCAGCCCACGTTCCTGGTCACAGTCTGCAGAGCTCCATGGGCACTCTCAAAGCAGCCCGAGTTGGCACAGGTGGCAGCTTGTCTCTGGGCAGCACCTTGATATTCGTGGAAATCCAGCGGACCACCGGCCGCGATGGGCCGAGGGACTACCTGGCACTGCAAGTGCTTCTGCCCGGGGAAAAAAAAACCACCAGCCCACGTTCCTGGTCTCAAGTTTACAGAGCTCCATGGGCACTCTCAAAGCAGCCCGAGTTGGCACAGGTGGCAGCTTGTCCCTGGGCGGCATGTTCATATTCGTGGAAATCCAGCAGGCAGCCTGCCCTTGAGGAACAAGGCCCTACCTGGTACTGACAAAGGCTTCTGCCAAAGGAGACAAAACCCACCACCCCACGTTCCTGCTCTCAGTTTGCAGAGCTCCATGGGCACGCTCAAAGCAGCCCGACTTGGCACAGGTGGCAGCTTGTCCCTGGGCGGCATCTTGATATTCGTGGATATCGAGCAGACAGGCGGCCGCGATAGGCCGAGGGCCTACCTGGTACTGCAAATGCTGCTGCCCGGGGAAAAAAAACCCGCCACCCCACATTCCTGGTCTCAGTTTGCAGAGAACGATGGGCACTCTCAAAGCAGCCTGAGTTGGCACAGGTCGCAGCTTGTCCCTGGGCGGCATCTTGATATTCGTGGAAATCCAGCAGGCAGACGGCCCCTGAGGAACAAGGCCCTATCTGGTACTGCAAATCCTTCTGCCGGGGAAACAAACCCACCACCCCACGCTCCTGGTCTCAGTTTGCAGTGCTCCATGGGCACTCTCAAAGCAGCACGAGTTGGCACAGGTGGCAGCTTGTCCCTGGGCGGCATCTTGATATTCGTGGAAATCCAGCAGGCTGCCGGCCCAGTAGGGCCGAGGGACTACCTGGTATTGACAATGGCTTCGTCCTAGGGAAACAAAACCCACCACCCCACGTTCCTGGTCTCAGTTTGCAGAGAACGATGGGCACTCTCAAAGCAGCCCGAGTTGGCATAGGTGGCGGCTTGTCCCTGGGCGGCATGTTCATATTCGTGGAAATCCAGGAGGCAGCCTGCCCCTGAGGAACGTGGCCCTACCTGGTACTGACAAAGGCTTCTGCCCGGGAAAACAAAACTCACCACTCCACGTTCCTGGTATCAGTTTGCAGAGCTCCATGGGCACTCCCAAAGCCGCCCGAGTTGGCACAGGTGGCAGCTTGTCCCTGGGCGGCACCTTGATATTTGTTGAAATCCAGCAGGCAGACGGCCGCGATGGGCCGAGGGCCTACCTGGTACTGCAAATGCTTCTGCCCGGGGAAACAAACCCACCAGCCCACGTTCCTGGTCTCAGTTTGCAGAGCTCCATGGGCACTCTCAAAGCAGCCCGAGTTGGCGCAGGTGGCAGCTTGTCCCTGGGCGGCATCTTGGTATTCGTGGAAATCCAGCTGGCAGACGGACCCGAAAGGCCGAGGGCCTACCTGGTACTGACAAAGGCTTCTGCCCAAGGAGAAAAAACCCACCAGCCCACGTCCCTGGTATCAGTTTGCAGAGATCCATGGGCACTCTCAAAGCAGCCCGAATTGGCACAGGTGGCAGCTTGTCCCTGGGCGGCCTCTTCAGATTCGTGGAAATCCAGCAGGCAGCCTGCCCCTGAGGAACAAGGCCTTACCTGGTACTGACAAAGGGTTCTGCCCGGGAAAACAAAACTCACCACTCCACGTTCCTGCTCTAATTTTGCAGAGCTCCATGGGCACTCTCAAAGCAGCCCGAGTTGGCACAGGTGGCAGCTTGTCCCTGGGCGGCACCTTAATATTTGCTGAAATCTAGCAGGCAGACGGACGCGAAGGGCCGAGGGCCTACCTGGTACTGCAAATGCTTCTGCCCGGGGAAACAAACCCACCCGCCCACGTTCCTGGTCTCAGTTTGCAGTGCTCCATGGGCACACTCAAAGCAGCCTGAGTTGGCGCAGGTGGCAGCTTGTCCCTGGGCGGCATCTTGGTATTCGTGGAAATCCAGCTGGCAGACGGACCCGAAAGCCCGAGGGCCTACCTGGTGCTGACAAAGGCTTCTACCCAAGGAGACAAAACCCACCAGCCCACGTTCCTGGTCTCAGTTTGCAGAGATCCATGGGCACTCTCAAAGCAGCGTGAGTTGGCACAGGTGGCAGCTTGTCCCTGGGCGGCATCTTCAGATTCGTGGAAATCCAGCAGGCAGCCGGCCCCTGAGGAACAAGGCCCTACCTGGTATAGAGAAAGTCTTCTGCCTCGGAAAACAAAACCACCAGCCCACGTTCCTGGTCACAGTCTGCAGAGCTCCATGGGCACTCTCAAAGCAGCCCGAGTTGGCACAGGTGGCAGCTTGTCTCTGGGCAGCACCTTGATATTCGTGGAAATCCAGCGGACCACCGGCCGCGATGGGCCGAGGGACTACCTGGCACTGCAAGTGCTTCTGCCCGGGGAAAAAAAAACCACCAGCCCACGTTCCTGGTCTCAAGTTTACAGAGCTCCATGGGCACTCTCAAAGCAGCCCGAGTTGGCACAGGTGGCAGCTTGTCCCTGGACGGCATCTTCAGATTCGTGGAAATCCGGAAGGCAGAATGCCCGTGAGGAACAAGGCCCTACCTGGTACAGAGAAAGTCTTCTGCCTCGGAAAACAAAACCCACCAGCCCACGTTCCTGGTCTCAGTTTGCCGAGATCCATGGGCACTCTCAAAGCAGCGTGAGTTGGCACAGGTGGCAGCTTGTCCCTGGGCGGCATCTTGGTATTCGTGGAAATCCAGCTGGCAGACGGACCCGAAAGCCCGAGGGCCTACCTGGTGCTGACAAAGGCTTCTACCCAAGGAGACAAAACCCACCACCCCACGTTCCTGGTCTCAAGTTTACAGAGCTCCATGGGCACTCTCAAAGCAGCCCGAGTTGGCACAGGTGGCAGCTTGTCCCTGGACGGCATCTTCAGATTCGTGGAAATCCGGAAGGCAGAATGCCCGTGAGGAACAAGGCCCTACCTGGTACAGAGAAAGTCTTCTGCCTCGGAAAACAAAACCCACCAGCCCACGTTCCTGGTCTCAGTTTGCCGAGATCCATGGGCACACTCAAAGCAGCCTGAGTTGGCGCAGGTGGCAGCTTGTCCCTGGGCGGCATCTTGGTATTCGTGGAAATCCAGCTGGCAGACGGACCGGAAAGCTCGAGGGCCTACCTGGTGCTGACAAAGGCTTCTACCCAAGGAGACAAAACCCACCACCCCACGTTCCTGGTCTCAGTTTGCAGAGATCCATGGGCACTCTCAAAGCAGCGTGAGTTGGCACAGGTGGCAGCTTGTCCCTGGGCGGCATCTTCAGATTCGTGGAAATCCAGCAGGCAGCCGGCCCGTGAGGAACAAGGCCCTACCTGGTATAGAGAAAGTCTTCTGCCTCGGAAAACAAAACCACCAGCCCACGTTCCTGGTCACAGTCTGCAGAGCTCCATGGGCACTCTCAAAGCAGCCCGAGTTGGCACAGGTGGCAGCTTGTCTCTGGGCAGCACCTTGATATTCGTGGAAATCCAGCGGACCACCGGCCGCGATGGGCCGAGGGACTACCTGGCACTGCAAGTGCTTCTGCCCGGGGAAAAAAAAACCACCAGCCCACGTTCCTGGTCTCAAGTTTACAGAGCTCCATGGGCACTCTCAAAGCAGCCCGAGTTGGAACAGGTGGCAGCTTGTCCCTGGACGGCATCTTCAGATTCGTGGAAATCCGGAAGGCAGAATGCCCGTGAGGAACAAGGCCCTACCTGGTACAGAGAAAGTCTTCTGCCTCGGAAAACAAAACCCACCAGCCCACGTTCCTGGTCTCAGTTTGCCGAGATCCATGGGCACTCTCAAAGCAGCCCGAGTTGGCACAGGTGGCAGCTTGTCCATGGGCGGCATCTTCAGATTCGTGGAAATCCAGCAGGCAGCCTGCCCCTGAGGAACAAGGCCCTACCTGGTACCGACAAAGGCTTCTGCCCGGGGAAACAAAACCCACAACCCCAACTTCCTGCTCTCAGTTTGCAGAGATTCATGGGCACTCTCAAAGCAGCCCGAGTTGGCAGAGGTGGCAGCTTGTCCCTGGGCCGCATCTTGATATTCCTGGAAATCGAGCGGACAAGCGGCCGCGATAGGCCGAGGGCCTACCTGGTACTGCAAATGCTTCTGCCCGGGGAAAGAAACCCACCAGCCCACGTTCCTGGTCTCAGTTTGCCGTGCTCCATGGGCACTCTCAAAGCAGCCTGTGTTGGCGCAGGTGGCAGCTTGTCCCTGGGCGGAATCTTGGAATTTGTGGAAATCCAGCGTGCAGACGGACACGAAAGGCCGAGGGCCTACCTGGTACTGACAAAGGCTTCTACCCAAGGAGACAAAACCCACCAGCCCACGTCCCTGGTCTCAGTTTGCAGAGCTCCATGGGCACTCTCAAAGCAGCCTGAGTTGGCACAGGTGGCAGCTTGTCCCTGGGCGGCATCTTGATATTCGTCGAAATCCAGCAGACCACCGGCCGCGATGGGCCGAGGGACTACCTGGCACTGCAAATGCTTCTGCCCGGGGAAAAAAAACCCACCAGCCCACGTTCCTGATCTCAAGTTTACAGAGCTCCATGGGCACTCTCAAAGCAGCCCCAGTTGGCACAGGTGGCACCTTGTCCCTGGGCGGCATCTTCAGATTCGTGGAAATCCAGAAGGCAGACTGCCCCTGAGGAACAAGGCCCTACCTGGTACAGAGAAAGTCTTCTGCTTCGGAAAACAAAACCCACCACCACACATTCCTCGTCTCAGTCTGCAGAGATCCATGGGCACTCTCAAAGCAGCCCCAGTTTACAGAGGTGGCAGCTTGTCCCTGGGCGGCATCTTCAGATTCGTGGAAATCGAGCGGACAAGCGGCCGCGATAGGCCGAGGGCCTACCTGGTACTGCAAATGCTTCTGCCCGGGGAAATAAAACCCGCCACCCCACATTCCTGGTCCCAATTTGCAGAGAACGATGGGCACCCTCAAAGCAGCCTGAGTTGGCACGGGTGGCAGCTTGTCCCTGGGCGGCATCTTGATATTCGTGGAAATCCAGCAGGCAGCCGGCCCCTGAGGAACAAGGCCCTACCTGGTACAGACAAAGGCTTCTGCCCGGGGAAAAAAAACCTACCAGCCCATGTTCCTGGTCTCAGTTTGCAGAGATCCATGGGCACTCTCAAAGCAGCCCGAGTTGTCACAGGTGGCAGCTTGTCCCTGGGCGGCACCTTGATATTCGTGGAAATCCAGCAAGCAGCCTAACCATAAGGAAGAGGGGCCTACCTAGTACTGACAAAGGCTTCTGCCCGGGGAAAAAAAACCTACCAGCCCACGTTCCTGGTCTCAGTTTACAGAACTCAGTGGGAACTCTCAAAGCAGCCCGATTTGGCACGGGTGGCAGCTTGTCCATGGGCTGCATCTTGATATTCGTGGTAATCCAGCGGGCAGCCTGACCCTGAGGAGCAAGGCCCTACCTGGTACTGACAAAGGCTTCTGCCCGGGGAAAAAAACCCCACCACTCCACGTTCCTGCTCTCAGTTTGCAGAGCTCCATGGGCACTCCCAAAGCAGCCCGAGTTGGCGCAGGAGGCAGCTTGTCCCTGGGCGGCACTTTGATATTTGTTGAAATCCAGCAGGCAGACGGCCACGATGGGCCGAGGGCCTACCTGGTACTGCAAATGCTTCTGCCTGGGGAAACAAACCCACCAGCCCACGTTTCTGGTCTCAGTTTGCAGAGCTCCATGGGCACTCTCAAAGCAGCCCGAGTTGGCACAGGTGGCAGCTTGTCCCTTGCCAGCATCTTGGTATTCGTGGAAATCCAGCGGACCACCTGCCGCGATGGGCCAAGGGACTACCTGGCCCTGCAAATGCTTCTGCCCGGGGAAACAAACCCACCAGCCCACGTTCCTGGTCTCAGTTTGCAGAGCTCCATGGGCACTCTCAAAGCAGCCCGAGTTGGCACCGGTGGCAGCTTGTCCCTGGGCGGCATCTTCAGATTCGTGGAAATCCAGCAGTCAGCCTGCCCCTGAGGAACAAGGCCCTACCTGGTACAGACAAAAGCTTCTGCCCGGGGAAACAAAACACACAACCGCACCTTCCTGCTCTCAGTTTGCAGAGCTCCATGGGCACTCTCAAAGCAGCCCGAGTTGGCACAGGTGGCAGCTTGTCCCTGGGCGGCATCTTGGTATTCGTGGAAATCCAGCTGGCAGACTGACCCGAAACACCGAGGGCCTACCTGGTACTGCAAATGCTTCTGCCCGGGGAAACAAAACCCGCCACCCCACATTCCTGGTCTCAGTTTGCAGAGAACAATGGGCACTCTCAGAGCAGCCTGAGTTGGCACAGGTGGCAGCTTGTCCCTGGGCGGCATCTTCAGATTCGTGGAAATCCAGCAGGCAGCCGGCCCCTGAGGAACAAGGCCCTACCTGGTACTGACAAAGGCTTCTGCCCGGGGAAACAAAACACACAACCCCACCTTCCTGCTCTCAGTCTGCAGAGCTCCATGGGCACTCTCAAAGCAGCCCGAGTGTGCACAGGTGGCAGCTTGTCCCTGGGCGACACCTTAAAATTTGTTGAAATCCAACAGCCAGACGGACCCGAAGGGCCGAGGGCCTATCTGGTACTGCAAATGCTTCTGCCCGGGGAAACAAAGCCCGTCACCCCACATTCCGGGTCTCAGATTGCAGAGAACGATGGGAACTCTCAAAGCAGCCCGAGTTGGCACAGGTGGCAGCTTGTCCCTGGGCGGCATGTTCATATTCGTGGAAATCCAGCAGGCAGCCGGCCCCTGAGGAACGTGGACCTACCTGGTACTGACAAAGGCTTCTGCCCGGGAAAACAAAACTCAGCACCCCACGTTCCTGGTCTCAGTTTGCAGAGCTCCATGGGCACTCCCAAAGCAGCCCGAGTTGGCACCGGTGGCAGCTTGTCCCTGGGCTGCAACTTGATATTTTTTGAAATCCAGCAGGCAGACGGCCGCGATGGGCCGAGGGCCTACCTGGTACTGCAAATGCTTCTGCCCGGCGAAACAAACCCACCAGCCCACGTTCCTGGTCTCAGTTTGCAGAGCTCCATGGGCACTCTCAAAGCAGCCTGAGTTGGCACAGGTGGCGGCTTGTCCCTGGGCTGCATGTTCATATTCGTGGAAATCCAGCAGGCAGCCGGCCCCTGAGGAACGTGGACCTACCTGGTACTGACAAAGGCTTCTGCCCGGGAAAACAAAACTCACCACTCCACGTTCCTGGTCTCAGTTTGCAGAGCTCCATGGGCACTCCCAAAGCAGCCCGAGTTGGCACAGGTGGCAGCTTGTCCCTGGGCGGCACCTTGATATTTGTTGAAATCCAGCAGGCAGACGGCCGCGATGGGCCGAGGGCCTACCTGGTACTGCAAATGCTTCTGCCCGGGGAAACAAACCCACCAGCCCACGTTCCTGGTCTCAGTTTGCAGAGCTCCATGGGCACTCTCAAAGCAGCCCGAGTTGGCGCAGGTGGCAGCTTGTCCCTGGGCGGCATCTTCAGATTCGTGGAAATCCAGCGGGCAGCCGGCCTGTGAGGAACAAGGCCCTACCTGGTACAGAGAAAGTCTTCTGCCTCGGAAAACAAAACCCACCAGCCCACGTTCCTGGTCTCAGTTTGCAGAGCTCCATGGGCACTCTCAAAGCAGCACGAGTTGGCACAGGTGGCAGCTTGTCCCTGGGCAGCATCTTGGTATTCGTGGAAATCCTGCGGACCACCGGCCGCGATGGGCCGAGGGACTACCTGGCACTGCAAATGCTTCTGCCCGGGGAAACAAAACACACCAGCCCACGTTTTTGGTCTCAGCTTGCAGAGCTCCATGGGCACTCTCAAAGCAGCCCGAGTTGGCACAGGTGGCACCTTGTCCCTGGGCGGCATCTTCATATTCGTGGAAATCCAGCAGGCAGCCGGCCCGTGAGGAACAAGGCCCTACCTGGTACAGAGAAAGTCTTCTGCCTCGGAAAACAAAACCCACCAGCCCATGTTCCTGGGCTCAGTTTGCAGAGCTCCATGGGCACTCTCAAAGCAGCCCGAGTTGGCACAGGTGGCAGCTTGTCCCTGGGCAGCACCTTGATATTCGTGGAAATCCAGCAAGCAGACAAACTATAAGGAACAGGGGCCTACCTAGTACTGACAAAGGCTTCTGCCCGGGGAAACAAAACACACAACCCCACCTTCCGGCTCTCAGTCTGCAGAGCTCCATGGGCACTCTCAAAGCAGCCCGAGTTGGCACAGGTGGCAGCTTGTCCCTGGGCGGCATCTTGGTATTCGTGGAAATCCAGCTGGCAGACTGACCCGAAAGTCCGAGGGCCTACCTGGTACTGACAAAGGCTTCTGCCCAAGGAGACAAAACCCACCACCCCACGTTCCTGGTCTCAGTTTGCAGAGCTCCATGGGCACTCTCAAAGCAGCCCGAGTTGGCACAGGTGGCAGCTTGTCCCTGGGCGGCATCTTCAGATTCGTGGAAATCCGTCTGGGAGCCGGCCCCTGAGGAACAAGGCCCTACCTGGTATAGAGAAAGTTTTCTGCCTAGGAAAACAAAACCCACCAGCCCACGTTCCTGGTCTCAGTTTGCAGAGCTCCATGGGCACTCTCAAAGCAGCCCGAGGTGGCACAGGTGGCAGCTTGTCCCTGGGCAGAATCTTGTTATTCGTGGAAATACAGCGGACCACCGGCCGCGATGGGCTGAGGGACGACCTGGCCCTGCAAATGCTTCTGCCCGGGGAAACAAAACCCACCAGTAAACGTTCCTGGTCTCAGTTTGCAGAGCTCCATTAGTACTCTCAAAGCGGCCGAGTTGGCACAGGTGGCAGCTTGTCCCTGGGCGGCACCTTGATATTCGTGGAAATCCAGCAAGCGGCCTAACCATAAGGAACAGGGACCTACCTAGTACTGACAAAGGCTTCTGCCCAGGGAAACAAAACCTACCCGCCCACGTTCCTGGTCTCAGTTTACAGAACTCTGTGGGAAATCTCAAAGCAGCCCGAGTTGGCACAGGTGGCAGCTTTTGCATGGGCTGCATCTTGATATTCGTGGAAATCCAGGAGGCAGCCCGCCCCTGAGGAGCAAGGCCCTACCTGGTACTGACAAAGGCTTCTGCCCCGGGTAAAAAAACCCACCAGCCCACGTTCCTGGTCTCAGTTTGCAGAGATCCGTGTGCACTCTCAAAGCAGCGTGAGTTGGCACAGGTGGCAGCTTGACCCTGGGCGGCATCTTGATATTCGTGGAAATCGAGCGGACAAGCGGCCGCGATACGCCGAGGGCCTACCTGGTACTGCAAATGCTTCTGCCCAGGGAAACAAAACCCGCCACCCCACATTCCTGGTCTCAGTTTGCAGAGAACAATGGGCACTCTCAGAGCAGCCTGAGTTGGCACAGGTGGCAGCTTGTCCCTGGGCGGCATCTTCAGATTCGTGGAAATCCAGCAGGCAGCCGGCCCCTGAGGAACAAGGCCCTACCTGGTACCGACAAAGGCTTCTGCCCGGGGAAACAAAACACACAACCCCACCTTCCTGCTCTCAGTCTGCAGAGCTCCATGGGCACTCTCAAAGCAGCCCGAGTGTGCACAGGTGGCAGCTTGTCCCTGGGCGACACCTTAAAATTTGTTGAAATCCAGCAGGCAGACGGACCCGAAGGGCCGAGGGCCTATCTGGTACTGCAAATGCTTCTGCCCGGGGAAACAAACCCACCAGCCCACGTTCCTGGTCTCAGTTTGCAGAGCTCCATGGGCACTCTCAAAGCAGCCTGAGTTGGCACAGGTGGCAGCTTGTCCCTGGGCGGCATGTTCATATTCGTGGAAATCCAGCAAGCAACCTAACCATAAGGAAAAGTGGCCTACCTAGTACTGACAAAGGCTTCTGCCCAGGGAAACAAAACCTACCACCCCACGTTCTTGGTCTCAGTTTGCAGTGCTCCATGGGCACCCTCAAAGCAGCCTGAGTTCGCGCAGGTGGCAGCTTGTCCCTGGGCGGCATCTTCAGATTCGAGGAAATCCAGCAGGCAGCCGGCCCGTGAGGAACAAGGCCCTACATGGTACAGAGAAAGTCTTCTGCCTCAGAAAACAAAACCTTCTCCATGACTTCTCGACGAGAAAAAAGTGTGCCAGCACTGCAACCATCTACCGGTCTCGCTTGACGAGTTCACCCAGTTCTTTGCACCTCGCAGCACAAAAAGACCCGCAAGAGTTTCCACGGAGTGTTGCAGGATCTCTAGAAAGATGCATTGCAAAGTTGTCAAAAAACTTCTTCCATTTCCATGCTAACTCTGATTTTAAAAGGCATGAGAGGGTCAATGCACCATCTCGCAGCAATTCGAGAGCTGTGCACACAAGGCTGTCGTTGTGCGGCTTGCTTCTTCACCCTCTGCAAGCTGCCGGCTCTCCGTCTTCCGAAGGCGAAAGAGCCGCTTCTTCGCGCACTGCTGCTTGTGCCGGTGGCGGTGCGCTCCGGAGCACTGCTTCGGGCGAAAGACGCCCGCGAGCGGCACTTCGCTCCGGACAGCCCCGTACCTCCGTCTTCTGCCTCTCTCGTCGTCTGCATCCTAGCCAAAAGATTCTCCATGACTTCTCGACGAGAGAAAGTGTGCCAGCACTGCAAACATCTTAACATCTTGCTTCACGAGTTCACCCAGTTCTTTGCATCTCGCAGCGCAAAGAGACCCGCAAGAGTTTCCACGGAGTGTTGCAGGAGCACTAGCAAGATGCACAGCAAAGTTGTCCAAAAACTTCTTCCATTCGCATGTTAACGTGATTTTGAAAGGCATGCGAGTGGCAGTGCACCATCCCGCAGCAGTTCGAGAGCTGCGCACACAAGGCTGGTGTCGTGCGGCTTGCTTCTTCACCTCCTGCAAGCTGCCGGCTCTCCGTCTACCGAAGGCGAACGAGCCGCTTCTTCGCGCACTGCTGCTTATGCCGGTCTCGGTGCGCCCCCGTGCGCTGCTTCGGGCGAAAGACGCCCGCGAGCGGCACTTCGCTCCGGACAGCCCTGTACCTCCGGCTTCTGCATCTCTCGTCGTCTGTATCCTAGCCAAAAGCTTCTCCATGACTTCTCGCCGAGAGAAAGTGTGCCAGCACTGCAAACATCTTCCGATCTCGCTTGACGAGTTCACCCAGTTCTTTGCATCTCGCAGCGCAAAAAGACCCACAAGAGTTTCCACGGAGTGTTGCAGAAGCACTAGCAAGATACATAGCAAAGTTGTCCAAAAACTTCTTCCATTCGCATGTAACGTGATTTTGAAAGGCATGCGAGTGGCAGTGCACCATCCCGCAGCAATTCGAGAGCTGCGCACACAAGGCTGTCGTTGTGCGGCTTGCTTCTTCACCCTCTGCAAGCTGCCGGCTCTCCGTCTACCGAAGGCGAAAGAGCCGCTTCTTCGCGCACTGCTGCTTGTGCCGGTGGCGGTGCACTCCGGAGCGCTGCTTCGGGCGAAAGACGCCCGCGAGCGGCACTTCGCTCCGGACAGCCCCGTACCTCCAGCTTCTGCCTCTCTCGTCGTCTGTATCCTAGCCAAAAGCTTCTCCATGACTTCTTGACGAGAAAAAAGTGTGCCAGCACTGCAACCATCTACCGATCTCGCTTGAGGAGTTCACCAAGTTCTTTGCACCTCGCAGCACAAAAAGACCCGCAAGAGTTTCCACGGAGTGTTGCAGGATCTCTAGCAAGATACATAGCAAAGTTGTCCAAAAACTTCTTCCATTTCCATTCTAACTGTGATTTTAAAAGGCATGCGAGTGTCAGTGCACCATCTCGAAGCAATTCGAGAGCTGTGCACACAAGGCTGTCGTTGTGCGGCTTGCTTCTTCACCCTCTGCAAGCTGCCGGCTCTCCGTCTTCCGAAGGCGAAAGAGCCGCTTCTTCGCGCACTGCTGCTTGTGCCGGTGGCGGTGCGCTCCGGAGCGCTGCTTCGGGCGAAAGACGCCGACGAGCGGCACTTCGCTCCGGACAGCCCCGTACCTCCGGCTTCTGCCTCTCTCGTCGTCTGTATCCTAGCCAAAAGCTTCTCCATGACTTCTCGACGAGAGAGAAAGTGTGCCAGCACTGCAAACATCTTCCGATCTTGCTTGACGAGTTCACCCAGTTCTTTGCATCTCGCAGCACAAAGAGACCCGCAAGAGTTTCCACGGAGTGTTGTAGGAACACTAGCAAGATACATAGCAAAGTTGTCCAAAAACTTCTTCCATTCGCATGTAACGTGATTTTGAAAGGCATGCGAGTGGCAGTGCACCATCCCGCAGCAGTTCGAGAGCTGCGCACACAAGGCTGTCGTTGTGCGGCTTGCTTCTTCACCCTCTGCAAGCTGCCGGCTCTCCGTCTTCCGAAGGCGAAAGAGCCGCTTCTTCGCGCACTGCTGCTTGTGCCGGTGGCGGTGCGCTCCGGAGCGCTGCTTCGGGCGAAAGACGCCCGCGAGCGGCACTTCGCTCCGGACAGCCCCGTACCTCCGGCTTCTGCCTCTCTCGTCGTCTGTATCCTAGCCAAAAGCTTCTCCATGACTTCTCGACGAGAGAGAAAGTGTGCCAGCACTGCAAACATCTTCCGATCTCGCTTGACGAGTTCACCCAGTTCTTTGCATCTCGCAGCGCAAAGAGACCCACAAGAGTTTCCACGTAGTGTTGCAGAAGCACTAGCAAGATACATAGCAAAGTTGTCCAAAAACTTCTTCCATTCGCATGTAACGTGATTTTGAAAGGCATGCGAGTGGCAGTGCACCATCCCGCAGCAATTCGAGAGCTGTGCACACAAGGCTGTCGTTGTGCGGCTTGCTTCTTCACCCTCTGCAAGCTGCCGGCTCTCCGTCTTCCGAAGGCGAAAGAGCCGCTTCTTCGCGCACTGCTGCTTGTGCCGGTGGCGGTGCGCTCCGGAGCGCTGCTTCGGGCGAAAGACGCCGGCGAGCGGCACTTCGCTCCGGACAGCCCCGTACCTCCGGCTTCTGCCTCTCTCGTCGTCTGTATCCTAGCCAAAAGCTTCTCCATGACTTCTCGACGAGAGAGAAAGTGTGCCAGCACTGCAAACATCTTAACATCTTGCTTGACGAGTTCACCCAGTTCTTTGCATCTCGCAGCACAAAGAGACCCGCAAGAGTTTCCACGGAGTGTTGTAGGAACACTAGCAAGATACATAGCAAAGTTGTCCAAAAACTTCTTCCATTCGCATGTAACGTGATTTTGAAAGGCATGCGAGTGGCAGTGCACCATCCCGCAGCAGTTCGAGAGCTGCGCACACAAGGCTGTCGTTGTGCGGCTTGCTTCTTCACCCTCTGCAAGCTGCCGGCTCTCCGTCTTCCGAAGGCGAAAGAGCCGCTTCTTCGCGCACTGCTGCTTGTGCCGGTGGCGGTGCGCTCCGGAGCGCTGCTTCGGGCGAAAGACGCCCGCGAGCGGCACTTCGCTCCGGACAGCCCCGTACCTCCGGCTTCTGCCTCTCTCGTCGTCTGCATCCTAGCCAAAAGCTTCTCCATGACTTCTCGACGAGAGAGAAAGTGTGCCAGCACTGCAAACATCTTCCGATCTCGCTTGACGAGTTCACCCAGTTCTTTGCATCTCGCAGCGCAAAGAGACCCCCAAGAGTTTCCACGGAGTGTTGCAGAAGCACTAGCAAGATACATAGCAAAGTTGTCCAAAAACTTCTTCCATTCGCATGTAACGTGATTTTGAAAGGCATGCGAGTGGCAGTGCACCATCCCGCAGCAGTTCGAGAGCTGCGCACACAAGGCTGTCGTTGTGCGGCTTGCTTCTTCACCCTCTGCAAGCTGCCGGCTCTCCGTCTTCCGAAGGCGAAAGAGCCGCTTCTTCGCGCACTGCTGCTTGTGCCGGTGGCGGTGCGCTCCGGAGCGCTGCTTCGGGCGAAAGACGCCCGCGAGCGGCACTTCGCTCCGGACAGCCCCGTACCTCCGGCTTCTGCCTCTCTCGTCGTCTGTATCCTAGCCAAAAGCTTCTCCATGACTTCTCGCCGAGAGAAAGTGTGCCAGCACTGCAAACATCTTCCGATCTCGCTTGACGAGTTCACCCAGTTCTTTGCATCTCGCAGCGCAAAGAGACCCGCAAGAGTTTCCACGGAGTGTTGCAGAAGCACTAGCAAGATACATAGCAAAGTTGTCCAAAAACTTCTTCCATTCGCATGTAACGTGATTTTGAAAGGCATGCGAGTGGCAGTGCACCATCCCGCAGCAGCTTGAGAGCTGTGCACACAAGGCTGTCGTTGTGCGGCTTGCTTCTTCACCCTCTGCAAGCTGCCGGCTCTCCGTCTTCCGAAGGCGAAAGAGCCGCTTCTTCGCGCACTGCTGCTTGTGCCGGTGGCGGTGCGCTCCGGAGCGCTGCTTCGGGCGAAAGACGCCCGCGAGCGGCACTTCGCTCCGGACAGCCCCGTACCTCCGGCTTCTGCCTCTCTCGTCGTCTGCATCCTAGCCAAAAGCTTCTCCATGACTTCTCGACGAGAGAGAAAGTGTGCCAGCACTGCAAACATCTTCCGATCTCGCTTGACGAGTTCACCCAGTTCTTTGCATCTCGCAGCGCAAAGAGACCCGCAAGAGTTTCCACGGAGTGTTGCAGGAACACTAGCAAGATACATAGCAAAGTTGTCCAAAAACTTCTTCCATTCGCATGTAACGTGATTTTGAAAGGCATGCGAGTGGCAGTGCACCATCCCGCAGCAGTTCGAGAGCTGTGCACACAAGGCTGTCGTTGTGCGGCTTGCTTCTTCACCCTCTGCAAGCTGCCGGCTCTCCGTCTTCCGAAGGCGAAAGAGCCGCTTCTTCGCGCACTGCTGCTTGTGCCGGTGGCGGTGCGCTCCGGAGCGCTGCTTCGGGCGAAAGACGCCGGCGAGCGGCACTTCGCTCCGGACAGCCCCGTACCTCCGGCTTCTGCCTCTCTCGTCGTCTGTATCCTAGCCAAAAGCTTCTCCATGACTTCTCGACGAGAGAGAAAGTGTGCCAGCACTGCAAACATCTTCCGATCTCGCTTGACGAGTTCACCCAGTTCTTTGCATCTCGCAGCGCAAAGAGACCCGCAAGAGTTTCCACGGAGTGTTGCAGGAGCACTAGCAAGATACATAGCAAAGTTGTCCAAAAACTTCTTCCATTCGCATGTAACGTGATTTTGAAAGGCATGCGAGTGGCAGTGCACCATCCCGCAGCAGTTCGAGAGCTGCGCACACAAGGCTGTCGTTGTGCGGCTTGCTTCTTCACCCTCTGCAAGCTGCCGGCTCTCCGTCTTCCGAAGGCGAAAGAGCCGCTTCTTCGCGCACTGCTGCTTGTGCCGGTGGCGGTGCGCTCCGGAGCGCTGCTTCGGGCGAAAGACGCCCGCGAGCGGCACTTCGCTCCGGACAGCCCCGTACCTCCGGCTTCTGCCTCTCTCGTCGTCTGCATCCTAGCCAAAAGCTTCTCCATGACTTCTCGACGAGAGAGAAAGTGTGCCAGCACTGCAAACATCTTCCGATCTCGCTTGACGAGTTCACCCAGTTCTTTGCATCTCGCAGCGCAAAAAGACCCACAAGAGTTTCCACGGAGTGTTGCAGAAGCACTAGCAAGATACATAGCAAAGTTGTCCAAAAACTTCTTCCATTCGCATGTAACGTGATTTTGAAAGGCATGCGAGTGGCAGTGCACCATCCCGCAGCAATTCGAGAGCTGTGCACACAAGGCTGTCGTTGTGCGGCTTGCTTCTTCACCCTCTGCAAGCTGCCGGCTCTCCGTCTTCCGAAGGCGAAAGAGCCGCTTCTTCGCGCACTGCTGCTTGTGCCGGTGGCGGTGCGCTCCGGAGCGCTGCTTCGGGCGAAAGACGCCCGCGAGCGGCACTTCGCTCCGGACAGCCCCGTACCTCCGGCTTCTGCCTCTCTCGTCGTCTGTATCCTAGCCAAAAGCTTCTCCATGACTTCTCGACGAGAGAGAAAGTGTGCCAGCACTGCAAACATCTTCCGATCTCGCTTGACGAGTTCACCCAGTTCTTTGCATCTCGCAGCGCAAAGAGACCCGCAAGAGTTTCCACGGAGTGTTGTAGGAACACTAGCAAGATACATAGCAAAGTTGTCCAAAAACTTCTTCCATTCGCATGTAACGTGATTTTGAAAGGCATGCGAGTGGCAGTGCACCATCCCGCAGCAGTTCGAGAGCTGCGCACACAAGGCTGTCGTTGTGCGGCTTGCTTCTTCACCCTCTGCAAGCTGCCGGCTCTCCGTCTTCCGAAGGCGAAAGAGCCGCTTCTTCGCGCACTGCTGCTTGTGCCGGTGGCGGTGCGCTCCGGAGCGCTGCTTCGGGCGAAAGACGCCCGCGAGCGGCACTTCGCTCCGGACAGCCCCGTACCTCCGGCTTCTGCCTCTCTCGTCGTCTGTATCCTAGCCAAAAGCTTCTCCATGACTTCTCGACGAGAGAGAAAGTGTGCCAGCACTGCAAACATCTTCCGATCTCGCTTGACGAGTTCACCCAGTTCTTTGCATCTCGCAGCGCAAAGAGACCCGCAAGAGTTTCCACGGAGTGTTGCAGGAACACTAGCAAGATACATAGCAAAGTTGTCCAAAAACTTCTTCCATTCGCATGTAACGTGATTTTGAAAGGCATGCGAGTGGCAGTGCACCATCCCGCAGCAGTTCGAGAGCTGTGCACACAAGGCTGTCGTTGTGCGGCTTGCTTCTTCACCCTCTGCAAGCTGCCGGCTCTCCGTCTTCCGAAGGCGAAAGAGCCGCTTCTTCGCGCACTGCTGCTTGTGCCGGTGGCGGTGCGCTCCGGAGCGCTGCTTCGGGCGAAAGACGCCCGCGAGCGGCACTTCGCTCCGGACAGCCCCGTACCTCCGGCTTCTGCCTCTCTCGTCGTCTGCATCCTAGCCAAAAGCTTCTCCATGACTTCTCGCCGAGAGAGAAAGTGTGCCAGCACTGCAAACATCTTCCGATCTCGCTTGACGAGTTCACCCAGTTCTTTGCATCTCGCAGCGCAAAGAGACCCGCAAGAGTTTCCACGGAGTGTTGCAGGAACACTAGCAAGATACATAGCAAAGTTGTCCAAAAACTTCTTCCATTCGCATGTAACGTGATTTTGAAAGGCATGCGAGTGGCAGTGCACCATCCCGCAGCAGTTCGAGAGCTGCGCACACAAGGCTGTCGTTGTGCGGCTTGCTTCTTCACCCTCTGCAAGCTGCCGGCTCTCCGTCTTCCGAAGGCGAAAGAGCCGCTTCTTCGCGCACTGCTGCTTGTGCCGGTGGCGGTGCGCTCCGGAGCGCTGCTTCGGGCGAAAGACGCCCGCGAGCGGCACTTCGCTCCGGACAGCCCCGTACCTCCGGCTTCTGCCTCTCTCGTCGTCTGTATCCTAGCCAAAAGCTTCTCCATGACTTCTCGCCGAGAGAGAAAGTGTGCCAGCACTGCAAACATCTTCCGATCTCGCTTGACGAGTTCACCCAGTTCTTTGCATCTCGCAGCGCAAAAAGACCCGCAAGAGTTTCCACGGAGTGTTGCAGAAGCACTAGCAAGATACATAGCAAAGTTGTCCAAAAACTTCTTCCATTCGCATGTAACGTGATTTTGAAAGGCATGCGAGTGGCAGTGCACCATCCCGCAGCAATTCGAGAGCTGTGCACACAAGGCTGTCGTTGTGCGGCTTGCTTCTTCACCCTCTGCAAGCTGCCGGCTCTCCGTCTTCCGAAGGCGAAAGAGCCGCTTCTTCGCGCACTGCT
The DNA here is from genome assembly GCF_015832195.1 of Motacilla alba alba. Taxonomy (NCBI): domain Eukaryota; kingdom Metazoa; phylum Chordata; class Aves; order Passeriformes; family Motacillidae; genus Motacilla; species Motacilla alba. The sequence goes on from NC_052021.1 coordinate 89,817, forward strand.
GCTTGTGCCGGTGGCGGTGCGCTCCGGAGCGCTGCTTCGGGCGAAAGACGCCCGCGAGCGGCACTTCGCTCCGGACAGCCCCGTACCTCCGGCTTCTGCCTCTCTCGTCGTCTGCATCCTAGCCAAAAGCTTCTCCATGACTTCTCGACGAGAGAGAAAGTGTGCCAGCACTGCAAACATCTTCCGATCTCGCTTGACGAGTTCACCCAGTTCTTTGCATCTCGCAGCGCAAAGAGACCCGCAAGAGTTTCCACGGAGTGTTGTAGGAACACTAGCAAGATACATAGCAAAGTTGTCCAAAAACTTCTTCCATTCGCATGTAACGTGATTTTGAAAGGCATGCGAGTGGCAGTGCACCATCCCGCAGCAGTTCGAGAGCTGCGCACACAAGGCTGTCGTTGTGCGGCTTGCTTCTTCACCCTCTGCAAGCTGCCGGCTCTCCGTCTTCCGAAGGCGAAAGAGCCGCTTCTTCGCGCACTGCTGCTTGTGCCGGTGGCGGTGCGCTCCGGAGCGCTGCTTCGGGCGAAAGACGCCCGCGAGCGGCACTTCGCTCCGGACAGCCCCGTACCTCCGGCTTCTGCCTCTCTCGTCGTCTGTATCCTAGCCAAAAGCTTCTCCATGACTTCTCGCCGAGAGAGAAAGTGTGCCAGCACTGCAAACATCTTCCGATCTCGCTTGACGAGTTCACCCAGTTCTTTGCATCTCGCAGCGCAAAGAGACCCGCAAGAGTTTCCACGGAGTGTTGTAGGAACACTAGCAAGATACATAGCAAAGTTGTCCAAAAACTTCTTCCATTCGCATGTAACGTGATTTTGAAAGGCATGCGAGTGGCAGTGCACCATCCCGCAGCAGTTCGAGAGCTGCGCACACAAGGCTGTCGTTGTGCGGCTTGCTTCTTCACCCTCTGCAAGCTGCCGGCTCTCCGTCTTCCGAAGGCGAAAGAGCCGCTTCTTCGCGCACTGCTGCTTGTGCCGGTGGCGGTGCGCTCCGGAGCGCTGCTTCGGGCGAAAGACGCCCGCGAGCGGCACTTCGCTCCGGACAGCCCCGTACCTCCGGCTTCTGCCTCTCTTGTCGTCTGCATCCTAGCCAAAAGCTTCTCCATGACTTCTCGACGAGAGAAAGTGTGCCAGCACTGCAAACATCTTTCGATCTCGCTTGACGAGTTCACCCAGTTCTTTGCATCTCGCAGCGCAAAGAGACCCCCAAGAGTTTCCACGGAGTGTTGCAGAAGCACTAGCAAGATACATAGCAAAGTTGTCCAAAAACTTCTTCCATTCGCATGTAACGTGATTTTGAAAGGCATGCGAGTGGCAGTGCACCATCCCGCAGCAGTTCGAGAGCTGCGCACACAAGGCTGTCGTTGTGCGGCTTGCTTCTTCACCCTCTGCAAGCTGCCGGCTCTCCGTCTTCCGAAGGCGAAAGAGCCGCTTCTTCGCGCACTGCTGCTTGTGCCGGTGGCGGTGCGCTCCGGAGCGCTGCTTCGGGCGAAAGACGCCCGCGAGCGGCACTTCGCTCCGGACAGCCCCGTACCTCCGGCTTCTGCCTCTCTCGTCGTCTGCATCCTAGCCAAAAGCTTCTCCATGACTTCTCGACGAGAGAGAAAGTGTGCCAGCACTGCAAACATCTTCCGATCTCGCTTGACGAGTTCACCCAGTTCTTTGCATCTCGCAGCGCAAAGAGACCCGCAAGAGTTTCCACGGAGTGTTGCAGAAGCACTAGCAAGATACATAGCAAAGTTGTCCAAAAACTTCTTCCATTCGCATGTAACGTGATTTTGAAAGGCATGCGAGTGGCAGTGCACCATCCCGCAGCAGTTCGAGAGCTGCGCACACAAGGCTGTCGTTGTGCGGCTTGCTTCTTCACCCTCTGCAAGCTGCCGGCTCTCCGTCTTCCGAAGGCGAAAGAGCCGCTTCTTCGCGCACTGCTGCTTGTGCCGGTGGCGGTGCGCTCCGGAGCGCTGCTTCGGGCGAAAGACGCCCGCGAGCGGCACTTCGCTCCGGACAGCCCCGTACCTCCGGCTTCTGCCTCTCTCGTCGTCTGTATCCTAGCCAAAAGCTTCTCCATGACTTCTCGACGAGAGAGAAAGTGTGCCAGCACTGCAAACATCTTCCGATCTCGCTTGACGAGTTCACCCAGTTCTTTGCATCTCGCAGCGCAAAGAGACCCCCAAGAGTTTCCACGGAGTGTTGCAGAAGCACTAGCAAGATACATAGCAAAGTTGTCCAAAAACTTCTTCCATTCGCATGTAACGTGATTTTGAAAGGCATGCGAGTGGCAGTGCACCATCCCGCAGCAGTTCGAGAGCTGCGCACACAAGGCTGTCGTTGTGCGGCTTGCTTCTTCACCCTCTGCAAGCTGCCGGCTCTCCGTCTTCCGAAGGCGAAAGAGCCGCTTCTTCGCGCACTGCTGCTTGTGCCGGTGGCGGTGCGCTCCGGAGCGCTGCTTCGGGCGAAAGACGCCCGCGAGCGGCACTTCGCTCCGGACAGCCCCGTACCTCCGGCTTCTGCCTCTCTCGTCGTCTGCATCCTAGCCAAAAGCTTCTCCATGACTTCTCGACGAGAGAGAAAGTGTGCCAGCACTGCAAACATCTTCCGATCTCGCTTGACGAGTTCACCCAGTTCTTTGCATCTCGCAGCGCAAAGAGACCCGCAAGAGTTTCCACGGAGTGTTGCAGGAACACTAGCAAGATACATAGCAAAGTTGTCCAAAAACTTCTTCCATTCGCATGTAACGTGATTTTGAAAGGCATGCGAGTGGCAGTGCACCATCCCGCAGCAGTTCGAGAGCTGCGCACACAAGGCTGTCGTTGTGCGGCTTGCTTCTTCACCCCTGCAAGCTGCCGGCTCTCCGTCTTCCGAAGGCGAAAGAGCCGCTTCTTCGCGCACTGCTGCTTGTGCCGGTGGCGGTGCGCTCCGGAGCGCTGCTTCGGGCGAAAGACGCCCGCGAGCGGCACTTCGCTCCGGACAGCCCCGTACCTCCGGCTACTGCCTCTCTCGTCGTCTGTATCCTAGCCAAAAGCTTCTCCATGACTTCTCGACGAGAGAGAAAGTGTGCCAGCACTGCAAACATCTTCCGATCTTGCTTGACGAGTTCACCCAGTTCTTTGCATCTCGCAGCGCAAAAAGACCCCCAAGAGTTTCCACGGAGTGTTGCAGAAGCACTAGCAAGATACATAGCAAAGTTGTCCAAAAACTTCTTCCATTCGCATGTAACGTGATTTTGAAAGGCATGCGAGTGGCAGTGCACCATCCCGCAGCAATTCGAGAGCTGTGCACACAAGGCTGTCGTTGTGCGGCTTGCTTCTTCACCCTCTGCAAGCTGCCGGCTCTCCGTCTTCCGAAGGCGAAAGAGCCGCTTCTTCGCGCACTGCTGCTTGTGCCGGTGGCGGTGCGCTCCGGAGCGCTGCTTCGGGCGAAAGACGCCCGCGAGCGGCACTTCGCTCCGGACAGCCCCGTACCTCCGGCTACTGCCTCTCTCGTCGTCTGCATCCTAGCCAAAAGCTTCTCCATGACTTCTCGACGAGAGAGAAAGTGTGCCAGCACTGCAAACATCTTCCGATCTTGCTTGACGAGTTCACCCAGTTCTTTGCATCTCGCAGCGCAAAGAGACCCGCAAGAGTTTCCACGGAGTGTTGCAGAAGCACTAGCAAGATACATAGCAAAGTTGTCCAAAAACTTCTTCCATTCGCATGTAACGTGATTTTGAAAGGCATGCGAGTGGCAGTGCACCATCCCGCAGCAGTTCGAGAGCTGTGCACACAAGGCTGTCGTTGTGCGGCTTGCTTCTTCACCCTCTGCAAGCTGCCGGCTCTCCGTCTTCCGAAGGCGAAAGAGCCGCTTCTTCGCGCACTGCTGCTTGTGCCGGTGGCGGTGCGCTCCGGAGCGCTGCTTCGGGCGAAAGACGCCCGCGAGCGGCACTTCGCTCCGGACAGCCCCGTACCTCCGGCTTCTGCCTCTCTCGTCGTCTGTATCCTAGCCAAAAGCTTCTCCATGACTTCTCGACGAGAGAGAAAGTGTGCCAGCACTGCAAACATCTTCCGATCTCGCTTGACGAGTTCACCCAGTTCTTTGCATCTCGCAGCGCAAAGAGACCCGCAAGAGTTTCCACGGAGTGTTGTAGGAACACTAGCAAGATACATAGCAAAGTTGTCCAAAAACTTCTTCCATTCGCATGTAACGTGATTTTGAAAGGCATGCGAGTGGCAGTGCACCATCCCGCAGCAATTCGAGAGCTGTGCACACAAGGCTGTCGTTGTGCGGCTTGCTTCTTCACCCTCTGCAAGCTGCCGGCTCTCCGTCTTCCGAAGGCGAAAGAGCCGCTTCTTCGCGCACTGCTGCTTGTGCCGGTGGCGGTGCGCTCCGGAGCGCTGCTTCGGGCGAAAGACGCCCGCGAGCGGCACTTCGCTCCGGACAGCCCCGTACCTCCGGCTACTGCCTCTCTCGTCGTCTGTATCCTAGCCAAAAGCTTCTCCATGACTTCTCGACGAGAGAGAAAGTGTGCCAGCACTGCAAACATCTTCCGATCTCGCTTGACGAGTTCACCCAGTTCTTTGCATCTCGCAGCGCAAAGAGACCCCCAACAGTTTCCACGGAGTGTTGCAGAAGCACTAGCAAGATACATAGCAAAGTTGTCCAAAAACTTCTTCCATTCGCATGTAACGTGATTTTGAAAGGCATGCGAGTGGCAGTGCACCATCCTGCAGCAGTTCGAGAGCTGCGCACACAAGGCTGGTGTTGTGCGGCTTGCTTCTTCACCTCCTGCAAGCTGCCGGCTCTCCGTCTTCCGAAGGCGAAAGAGCCGCTTCTTCGCGCACTGCTGCTTGTGCCGGTGGCGGTGCGCTCCGGAGCGCTGCTTCGGGCGAAAGACGCCCGCGAGCGGCACTTCGCTCCGGACAGCCCCGTACCTCCGGCTTCTGCCTCTCTCGTCGTCTGTATCCTAGCCAAAAGCTTCTCCATGACTTCTCGCCGAGAGAGAAAGTGTGCCAGCACTGCAAACATCTTCCGATCTTGCTTGACGAGTTCACCCAGTTCTTTGCATCTCGCAGCGCAAAGAGACCCGCAAGAGTTTCCACGGAGTGTTGTAGGAACACTAGCAAGATACATAGCAACGTTGTCCAAAAACTTCTTCCATTCGCATGCTAACGTGATTTTGAAAGGCATGCGAGTGGCAGTGCACCATCCCGCAGCAGTTCGAGAGCTGCGCACACAAGGCTGCTGTTGTGCGGCTTGCTTCTTCACCTCCTGCATGCTGCCGGCTCTCCGTCTACCGAAGGCGAAAGAGCCACTTCTTCGCGCACTGCTGCTTGTGCCGGTCTCGTTGCGCCCCCCTGCGCTGCTTCGGTCGAAAGACGCCCGCGAGCGGCACTTCGCTCTGGACCGACCCGTACCTCCGTCGTCTGCCTCTCTCGTCGTCTGCATCCTAGCCAAAAGCTTCTCCATGATTTTTCGCCGACAGAAATTGGCTGCCAGCACAGCAAACGTCTCCCAGTCTTGGCCCTGATTTTTGTCGTGGCTGCGCATTTTTGAAGCATTTATCTTTTTAATAAATTTTTTTCGAGATGGCTCTGATCTCTTCATACTTATCCCTGTGCGGTCAAGACGCAGCAACAATACATTCTTTAGAAAGGAAAAGATCTCGAGAGATATTCCAGTCCATCGGTGTGGCGCAGCTGCTGAAATAGGGCAAAGCTGAAGAACCTTGCTCCGCTTAATTTCTGTGCAGCTCACAGCAGGCGAAGCATGAGGCAGCCGAGCACAGCGCTTTTGTGCGCTCTTAATGGAATTGCAAAGAATCCCGCAGCTTTTCATCCACACGCACAGTCAGCTGCATTCGCTTTTGCTTCTTGAAAAACTCACCGCTCTCCTTATATCGGTGTAGATCTTGATCTCTGGTTCCTGGGACTTTACCCAAGTGTTTGCTGTTTTGTACTTTCTTCTTTGGCAGTCAGAAACTTGTGCTATTATCCGGTACATGTTTCTTGGAAAACATTTCCTGTCTAAAAATGGTACATAGCTGCAATTTACCCGACTGTATATAACTACTCTTTTACTGTATAAAAAAAAGGTTATTAGAATGATACACCACCTGAATTTCAATGATTGAAAAAAGCGTCTTACTTCTTTTTCCTATTCTCTGTATTTCCTTCTCTTTGTCATGTTTCTTTGGCTAATATGTGCGTGCCCAATGGTTATTCTGTTCCTGTTGTGGGATAGCAAATGTTCAGGCTCTTCTAATTTTGTCACTAATTAAATAATCCATCTTCCCCGCCGGAAAGATGCAGGATGTGTCTCATTTTCACTGCTCCTGTTTTGTTTCCTTATTCTTTTGAATGGCTCCCTGTCTTCCTACTCACACTCTGAGTAACGAATTTCTAATTTTCTTTCCTATCTGCCTTTATCAATTTTTCTCTGACTTGGATGCTATTGAATTAAGCCATGCCAAGTTGAAGAATTGCATCAAGAAGAGTTCTCAATGAAAAAAAAATTTACTTTTGGGGTTCTATCACAGAAGAGTTCAAAGACTCTTCCCATGTGAAGAATATCTGATGAATATCTTAAAAACTATCATCTCTGTGCAAGTATTTTGCATCCAGTTCTTGCTCTAGTCCTTGCTTTGGCAAATTTGACACAAGTGCGGCATTGTGTGTTTTGCAGCTTCTAGGGAGATGGTTCCAGGTCTTGAGAAAGTCGTGGGCTTTGTCTCAACTTTAGACATCTGAAAATCATCTAGGCATCCCAAAGACTCATTAGAAATACAAATACCTGCAGGGAACCGGAGGTGAGCTTCATCTTACCATGTGTCTTGAACAGGGTGTTCTATGTGTGAAAGAGATTCTAGTCAGAATTCTGCTCAGTACAGTCCATCAAGTTGAGAGAATTGATCATTTTAATCTGGGCTTTATATCCACAGAAGCTGAAGGTGTCTCCATGCTCCAGTGCCTATCAGTCTTCTCAAATATTTCAATCCATGAGTTGAATTCTAGCAGCAAAAACTTTTTCTCAAGGTGACCTTTACCAAGAGACTCAATGTTAGGTGGAATCAAACAACTCCTTTTTTGTCCATTTTATCGAAAGTGATCTTAAAGATTCAATCCATATGCTTAGGTGAGAGAAATCCTACCATTGGCAGATGGCATGTATTGGCCAGTATTGACAGCAGAAAGAAGCAAAAAAGCATGCCAAAAAATGCTGAATGCAGTAAGCAGACCATCAAGCAAACCCGTGGAAAAATAGTTGCTTTGTATGTAAGATGAATCGGAGAGATACATATGGAGTTCTTCATGATGTTTTTCATTGACATTTAAAATAAAGAAGAGGCTAAAACTATGATGGAAGGGATTAATTGCTTGATGTTAGAGTATTTCTTTAGAGAGACGTACCAAGTGAATACATGTTTAACCAGTTATCAGCTTCCCATCAGCAATGGGTGCACTTTAATTGCCTTCAAAAGCTGTAATGATATACTTTTCAAAGCAATTTTTTCCCCCTTATCCTTGCAAGAGCTTTTTTCTGTTATTTTTGAATAATAAGGAAAAATTTCCAGTAAAGGATCAACCGGCTGCTCTGTCATTTAATATTAGAAAACACTTATGGTATACTTTCTAGAAGAAAAAGTACCTAAAACAAGGAGTATTCCCATTATGATTGTAAAATATTCTTCCAATCATAAGAAAATCAAAAATTATAGTATTTCAAGGATCCCACACTCCTAGAACACATTCATTTAACACACTCATAATTTATGAAACACAGCTTGTAATTAGACCTTTAAGAGGCAAACAGAACGTTGTATCCACAGGCACTGTGAGAGCAGCCTGAGTTGGCACAGGTGGCAGGTTGTACGTGAGCTAGATCTTGATCAATGCAGAATTACAGCAGCCAGCCGGGGCCAGTACGCAAGGCCATTCTAAAAAAATGTGGTGGGCTTTTTCCCAGGGAAACAAAACTCACCACCTCACCTTCCTGGTCTCAGACCCCAAATGGACACAAAAGTATTGTGCAAACATCAGCCCAGGAAAAAAAGATCAACACCTCACCGTCTAGGTCTCAGTTTGCAGAGCTCTGTGGGCACTATCCAAGCTCCCAGCATTGGCACAACTATCAACCTTTCATTGGATGGCTTCCTGATTATTACAGAAATCGAGCAGGCACCAAGTATCAACGTGCTGAGGGACACCTAGGTACTGTGCAGGACACTGCCCAAGGAGAAAAAACCCACCACCCCACGTTCCTGGTCTCAGTTTGCAGAGCTCCATGGGCACTCTCAAAGCAGCCCGAGTTGGCACAGGTGGCAGCATGTCCCTGGGCGGCATCTTGAGATCCATGGAAATCCAGCCGGCTGCCGGGCCCGAAGGGCCGAGGGCCGACCTTGTAATGACAAAGGCTTCTGCCCGGGGAAACAACACCGACAAACCCACGTTCCTGGTCTCAGTTTGAAGAACTCCGTGGGCACTCTCAAAGCAGCCCGAGTTGGCACAGGTGGCAGCTTGTCCCTGGGCGGCATCTTGATATTCGTGGAATTCCAGCAGGCTGCCGGCCCCTTAGTGTCGAGGGCCTACCTGGTACTGACAAATGCTTCTGTCTGGGAAAACAAAACCCACTAGCCCACGTTCCTGGTCTAAGTTTGCAGAGCTTCCAGGGCATTCTCAAAGAAGCCCGAGTTGGCACAGGTGGCAGCTTGTCCCTAGGCAGCATATTGATAATCGTGGAAATCCAGCCGGCAGCTTGCCTCTGAGGAACAAGGCCCTACCTGGTACTGCAAAGGCATCTGCATGAGAAAATAAAAGCCATAACATCACGTTCCTGGTCTCAGTTTGCAGAGCTCCATGGGCACTCTCAAAGCAGCGCAAGTTGGCACAAGTGGCTGCTTGTCCCTGGGCAGCATCTTGATATTTGTGGAAATCCAGCAGGCTGCCAGCCCAAAAGGGCCGAGGGCCTACCTGGTAATGACAGAGGCTTCTGCCCGGGAAAACAAAACCCACCAGCCCACGTTCCTGGTCTCAGATTGCAGAGCTCCATGGGCACTCTCAAAGCAGCCCGAGTTGGCACAGGTGGCAGCTTGTCCCTGGGCAGCATCCTGATATTCGTGGAAATCCAGCAGGCAGATGGCCCCGAAGGGCCAAGGGCCTACTTGGAACTGCAAATGCTTATGCCCGGGAAAATAAAACCCACAGCCCCACGTTCCTGGTGTCAGATTGCAGAGCTCCATGGGCACTCTCAAAGCAGCCCGAGTTGGCACAGGTGGCAGCTTGTCCCTGTGCGGCATCTTGATATTCGTGGAATTCCAGTGGGCAGCCGGCCCAGAGTGGCCGTGGGCCTACCTGGTACTGACAAAGGCTTCTGCCCGGGGAACCAAATTTCCTCAACCCGAGTTCCTGGTATCAGTTTGCAGAGCTCCATGGGCACTCTCAAAGCGGATCGAGTGGCACAGGTGGCAGCTTGTCACTGGGCGGCAACTTGATATTTGTGGAAACCCAGGAAGCAGCCTGTCCCTGAAGAACAAGGCCCTACCTGGCACTGACAAAGGCTTCTGCCCGGGAAAACCAAACCCACAACCCCACGGTCGTGGTCTCAGTTTGCAGAGCTCCATGGGCACTCTCAAAGCATCCCGAGTTGGCACAGGTGGCAGCTTGTCCCTGGGCGGCACCTTGTCCCTGGGCGGCACCTTGATATTCGATGAAATCCAGTCGGCAGACCGACCCGAAGGGCCGAGGGCCTACCTGGTACTGCAAATGCTTCTGCCCAGGAAAACAAAACCTACCAGCCCACATTCCTGGTCTCAGATTGAAGAGCTCCATGGGCACTCTCAAAGCAGCCCGAGTTGGCACGGGTGGCAGCTTGTCCCTGGGCGGCATCATGATATTCGTGGAAATCCAGTAGGCTGCCAGCCCAAAAGGGCCGAGGGCCTACCTGGTAATGACAGAGGCTTCTTCCCGGGAAAACAAAACCCACCAACCAACGTTCCTGGTCTCAGTTTGCAGAGCTCCATGGGCATTCTCAAAGCAGCCCGAGTTGGCACAGGTGGCAGCTTGTCCCCGAGCGGCATCTTCAGAAACGTGGCAATCCAGCCGGCAGCCTGCCCCTGAAGAACAAGGCCCTACCTGGTACTGACAAAGGCATCTGCACGAGAAAATAAAAGCCATAACCCCACGTTCCTGGTCTCAGTTTGCAGAGCTCCATGGGCACTCTCAAAGCATCCCGAGTTGGCACGGGTGGCAGCTTGTCCCTGGGCAGCATCTTCAGATTCGTGGAAATCCAGCAGGCTGCCAGCCCAAAAGGGCCGAGAGGCTACCTGGTAATGACAGAGGCTTCTGCCCGGGAAAACAAAACCCACCAGCCCACGTTCTTGGTCTCAGTTTGCAGAGCTCCATGGGCACTCTCAAAGCAGCCCGAGTTGGCACAGGTGGCAGCTTGTCCCTGGGTGACATCTTGATATTCGTCAAAATCCAGCGGGCAGCTGGCCACGAAGGGCCAAGGGCCTACCTGGTACTGACAAAATGCTTCTGCCCGGGGAAACAAAAGCCACAACCGCACGTTACTGGTCTCAGTTTGCGGAGATTCCTGGGCATTCTCAAACAGCCCGAGTTGGCACAGGTGGCAGCTTGTCCCCGGGCGGCATCTTCAGAAAGGTGGCAATCCAGCCGGCATCCTGCCCCTGAGGAACAAGGCCCTACCTGGTACTGATAAAGGCTTCTGCACGAGAAAATAAAAGCCACAACCCCACGTTCCTGGTCTCAATTTTCAGAGCTCCATGGGCACTCTCAAAGCAGCCCGAGTTGGCAAAGGTGGCAGCTTGTCCCTGGGCAGTACCTTGATATTCGTGGAAATCCAGCAGGCAGAGAGACCCAAAGGGCCGAGGGCCTACCTGGTAATGACAAATGCTTCTGCCCGGGAAAACCAAACCCACAACCCCATGTTCCTGGTCTCAGTTTGCAGAGCTCCATGGGCACTCTCAAAGCAGCCCGAGTTGGCACAGGTGGCAGCTTGTCCCTGGGCGGCATCTTGATATTCGTGGAAACCCAGCAAGCAGCCTACCCCCAAGGGCGAGGGCCTCCCTGGTACTGATAGAGGCTTCTGCCTGGGGAAACAAAACCCACCAGCCCACGTTCCTGGTCTCAGTTTGCAGAGCTCCATGGGCACTCTCAAAGCAGCCCGAGTTGGCACAGGTGGCTACTTGTCCCTGAGCGGCAACTGGATATACGTGAAAATCCAGCGAACAGCCGGCCAGAAAGGGCCGAAGCCCTACCTGGTACTGACAAAGGCTTCTGCCCAGGGAACCAAATTTCGTCAACCCATGTTCCTGGTCTCAGATTGCAGAGCTCCATGGGCACTCTCAAAGCAGCCCGAGTCGGCAGAGGTGACAACTTGTCCTTGGGTGGCACCTTGATATTCGTGGAAATCCAGCAGGCAGACAGACCCGAAGGGCCGAGGGCCTACCTGGTACTGACAAATGCTTCTCTCTGGGAAAACAAAACCTAGCAGCCCACGTTCCTGGTCTCAGTTTTCAGAGCTCCATGGGCACTCTCAAAGCAGCCCGAGTTGGCACAGGTGGCAGCTTGTCCCCGAGCGGCATCTTGAGAAACGTGGAAATCCAGCCAGCAGCCTGCCCCTGAGGAACAAGGCCCTACCTGGTACTCACAAAGGCTTCTGCCCGGGAAAACAAAAGCCATAACCCCACCTTCCTGGTCTCAATTTTCAGAGCTCCATGGGCACTCTCCAAGCAGCCCGAGTTGGCACAGGTGGCAGCTTGTCCCAGGACGGCATCTTGATATTCGTGGAAACCCAGGAAGCAGCCGGCCCCGGAGGGCTGAGGGACTAGCTGGCACAGACAAATGCTTCTCTCTGGGAAAACAAAACCCACCAGCCCACGTTACTGGTCTCAATTTTCAGAGCTCCATGGGCACTCTCAAAGCAGCCCGAGTTGGCACAGGTGGCAGCTTGTCCCTGGGCAACATCTTGATATCCGGGGAAATCCAGGTGGCAGCCAGCCACGAAGGGCCGAGGGCCTACCGGGTAATGACAAAGGCTTCTGCCCGGGGAAACAAAATCCAGAACCCCACGTTCTAGGTCTCAGTTTGCAGAACTCCATGGGAACTCTCAAAGCAGCCCGAGTTGGCACAGGTGGCAGCTTGTCCCTGGGCGACATCTTGATATTCATGGAAATGCAGCAGGTAGCCGGCGCCGAAGGGCCAAGGGCCTACCTGGTACAGCAAATGCTTATGCCCGGGAAAATAAAACATACCAGCCCCAGGTTCCTGGTGTCAGATTGCAGAGCTCTATGGGCACTCACAAAGCAGCCCGAGTTGGTACAGGTGGCAGCTTGTCCCTCGGCGGCATCTTGATATTCGTGGAAACCCAGCAAGCAGCCTACCCCCAAGGGCGAGGGCCTACCTTGTACTGACAGAGGCTTCTGCCTGGGGAAACAAAACCCACCACCCCACGTTCCTGGTCTGAAATTGCAGAGCTCCATGGGCACTCTCAAAGCAGCCCGAGTTGGCACAGGTGGCAGCTTGTCACTGGGCGGAAACTTGATATACGTGAAAATCCAGCGGTCAGCCGGCCAGAAAGGGCCGAAGCCCTACCTGGTACTGACAAAGGCTTCTGCCCGGGGAACCAAATTTCGTCAACCCATGTTCCTGGTCTCAGTTTGCAGAGCTCCATGGGCACTCTCAAAGCAGCCCGAGTTGGCACAGGTGGCAGCTTGTCCCCGAGCGGCATCTTCAGAAACGTGGCAATCCAGCCGGCAGCCTGCCCCTGAGGAACAAGGCCCTACCTGGTACTGACAAAGGCATCTGCACGAGAAAATAAAAGCCATAATCCCACGTTCCTGGTCTCAATTTTCAGAGCTCCATGGGCACTCTCAAAGCAGCCCGAGTTGGCACGTGTGGCAGCTCGTCCCTGGGCAGTACATCTTGATATTCGTGGAAATCTAGCAGGCAGACAGACCCGAAGGGCCGAGGGCATACCTGGTAATGACAAAGGCTTCTGCCCGGGAAAACAAAACCTACCAGCCCACGTTCCTGATCTCATTCTGCAGAGCTCCATGGGCACTCTAAAAGCAGCCCGAGTTGGCACGGGTGGCAGCTTGTCCCTGGGCGGAATCTTGATATTCGTGGAAATCCAGCAGGCAGCCTGCCCCGAAGGGCCGAGGGCCGACTTGGCACTGCAAATGCTTATGCCCGGGAAAATAAAACCCACAACCCCACGTTCCTGGTGTCAGATTGCAGAGCTCCATGGGCACTCTCAAAGCAGCCCGAGTTGGCACAGGTGGCAGCTTGTCCCTGGGCGGCATCTTAATATTCGTGGAATTCCAGTGGGCAGCCGGCCCAGAGTGACCGAGGGCCTACCTGGTACTGACAAAGGCTTCTGCCCGGGGAACCAAATTTCGTCAACCCCACGTTCCTGGTCTCAGTTTTCAGAGCTCCATGGGCACTCTCATAGCGGCCCGAGTTGGTACAGGTGGCAGGTTGTCCTTGGGTGGCATCTTGATATTCGTGGAAATCCTGCAGGCAGCCTGCCCCTGAGGAACAAGGCCCTACCTGATACTGACAAAGGCTTCTTCCCTTGGTAACGAAACCCACCACCCCGCGTTCCTGGTCTCAGTTTGCAGAGCTCCAAGTTGCAGGTTGTCCCTCGGCAGCATCTTAAGAAATGTGGAAATCCAGCCGGCTGCGTACCCCTGAGGAACAAGGCCCTACCTGGTACTGACAAAGGCTTCTGCACGAGAAAATACAAGCCATAACCCCACGTTCCTGGCCTCCGTTTACAGAGCTCCATGGGAACTCTCAAAGCAGCCCGAGTTGGCACGTGTGGCAGCTTGTCCCTGGGCAGTACCTTGATATTCGTGGAAATCCAGCAGGCAGACAGACCCGAAGGGCCGAGGGCCTGCCTGGTATTGCAAATGCTTCTGCCCGGGAAAACAAAACACACCAGCCCACGTTCCTGGTCTCAGTTTGCAGAGCTCCATGGGCACTCTCAAAGCAGCCCGAGTTGGCACAGGTGGCAGCTTGTCCCTGGGCGGCATCATGATATTCGTGGAAATCCAGTAGGCTGCAAGACCAAAAGGGCCGAGGGCCTACCGGGTAATGACAGAGGCTTCTGCCCGGGAAAACAAAACCCACCACCCAACGTTCCTGGTCTCAGTTTCCAGAGCTCCATGGGCATTCTCAAAGCAGCCCGAGTTGGCACAGGTGGCAGCTTGTCCCTGGGCGGCATCTTGATATTCGTCAAAATCCAGCGGGCAGCCGGCCACGAAGGGCCAAGGGCCTACCTGGTACTGAAACTGCTTCTGCCCGGGGAAACAAAAGCCACAACCGCACGTTACTGGTCACAGTTTGCAGAGCTTCCTGGGCATTCTCAAAGCAGCCCGAGTTGGCACAGGTGGCAGCCTGTCCCCGTGCGGCATCTTCAGAAACGCGGCAATCCAGCCAGCAGCCTGCCCCTAAAGAACAAGGCCCTACCTGGTACTGACAAAGGCTTCTGCACGAGAAAATAAAAGCCATAACCCCACGTTCCTGGTCTCAATTTTCAGAGCTCCATGGGAACTCTAAAAGCAGCCCGAGTTGCCACAGGTGGCAGCTTGTCCCTGGGCAGTACATTGATATTCGTGGAAATCCAGCAGGCAGACAGACCTGAAGGGCCGAGGGCCTACCTGGTAATGACAGAGGCTTCTGCCCGGGAAAACAAAACCTACCAGCCCACGTTCCTGATCTCAGTCTGCAGAGCTCCATGGGCACTCTAAAAGCAGCCCGAGTTGGCACAGGTGGCAGCTTGTCCCTGGGCGGCATCTTGATATTCGTGGAAATCCAGAAGGCAGACGGCCCCGAAGGGCCGAGGGCCTACCTGGCACTGCAAATGCTTATGCACGGGAAAATAAAACCCACAACCCCACGTTCCTGGTGTCAGATTGCAGAGCTCCATGGGCACTCTCAAAGCAGCCTGAGTTGGCACAGGAGCCAGCTGGTCCCTGGGCGGCATCTTGATATTCGTGGAAATCCAGCAGGCTGCCAGCCCAAAAGGGCCGAGAGGCTACCTGGTAATGACAAAGGCTTCTGCCCGGGAAAACAAAACCCACCAGCCGACGTTCTTGGTCTGAGTTTGCAGAGCTCCATGGGCACTCTCAAAGCAGCCCGAGTTGGCACAGGGGGCAGCTTGTCCCAGGGCGGCATCTTGATATTCGTCAAAATCCAGCGGGCAGCCGGCCACGAAGGGCCAAGGCCCTACCTGGTACTGACAAAGGCTTCTGCACGAGAAAATAAAAGCCATAACCCCACGTTCCTGGTCACAATTTTCAGAGCTCCATGGGCACTCTCAAAGCAGCCCGAGTTGGCACAGGTGGCAGCTTGTCCCTGGGCGGCATCTTGATATTCGTGGAAACCCAGCAAGCAGCCTACCCCCAAGGGCGAGGGCCTACCTGGTACTGATAGAGTCTTCTGCCTGGGGAAACAAAACCCACCAGCCCACGTTCCTGGTCTCAGATTGCAGAGCTCCATGGGCACTCTCAAAGCAGCCCGAGTTGGAACGGGTGGCTACTTGTCCCTGGGCGGCAACTGGATATACGTGAAAATCCAGCGAACAGCCGGCCAGAAAGGGCCGAAGCCCTACCTGGTACTGACAACGGCTTCTGCCCAGGGAACCAAATTTCGTCAACCCATGTTCCTGGTCTCAGATTGCAGAGCTCCATGGGCACTCTCAAAGCAGCCCAATTCGGCAGAGTTGACAACTTGTCCCTGGGTGGCACCTTGATATTCGTGGAAATCCAGCAGGCAGACAGACCCGAAGGGCCAAGGGCCTACCTGGTACTGACAAATGCTTCTCTCTGGGAAAACAAAACCTAGCAGCCCACGTTCCTGGTCTCAGTTTGCAGAGCTCCATGGGCACTCTCAAAGCAGCCCGAGTTGACACAGGTGGCAGCTTTTCCCTCGGCGGCATCTTCAGATTGTTGGAAATCCAGCCGGCAGCCTCCCCCTGAGGAACAAGGCCCTACCTGGTACTGACAAAGGCTTCTGCCCGGGAAAACAAAAGCCATAACCCCACGTTCCTGGTCTCAGTTTTCAGAGCTCCATGGGCACTCTCCAAGCAGCCCGAGTTGGCACAGGTGGCAGCTTGTCCCAGGGCGGCATCTTGATATTCGTGGAAACCCAGGAAGCAGCCGGCCCCGGAGGGCTGAGGGACTAGCTGGCACAGACAAATGCTTCTCTCTGGGAAAACAAAACCCACTACCCCACGTTACTGGTCTCAATTTTCAGAGCTCCATGGGCACTCTCAAAGCAGCCCGAGTTGGCACAGGTGGCAGCTTGTCCCTGGGCAACATCTTGATATCCGGGGAAATCCAGGTGGCAGCCGGCCACGAAGTGCCGAGGGCCTACCGGGTAATGACAAAGGCTTCTGCCCGGGGAAACAAAATCCAGAACCCCACGTTCTAGGTCTCAGTTTGCAGAACTCCATGGGAACTCTCAAAGCAGCCCGAGTTGGCACATGTGGCAGCTTGTCCCTGGGAAGCATCTTGATATTCATGGAAATGCAGCAGGTAGCCGGCCCCGAAGGGCCAAGGGCCTACCTGGTACTGCAAATGCTTATGCCCGGGAAAATAAAACATACCAGCCCCAGGTTCCTGGTCTCAGATTGCAGAGCTCTATGGGCACTCTCAAAGCAGCCCGAGTTGGTACAGGTGGCAGCTTGTCCCTCGGCGGCATCTTGATATTCGTGGAAACCCAGCAAGCAGCCTACCCCCAAGGGCGAGGGCCTACCTTGTACTGACAGAGGTTTCTGCCTGGGGAAACAAAACCTACCAGCCCACGTTCCTGATCTGAAATTGCAGAGCTCCATGGGCACTCTCAAAGCAGCCCGAGTTGGCACAGGTGGCAGCTTGTCACTGGGCGGAAACTTGATATACGTGAAAATCCAGCGGTCAGCCGGCCAGAAAGGGCCGAAGCCCTATGTGGTACTAACAAAGGCTTCTGCCCAGGGAACCAAATTTCGTCAACCCATGTTCCTGGTCTCAGTTTGCAGAGCTCCATGGGCACTCTCAAAGCAGCCCGAGTTGGCACAGGTGGCAGCTTGTCCCTGGGCGGCACCTTGATATTCGTGGAAATCCAGTCGGCAGACCGACCCGAAGGTCTGAGGGCCTACCTGGTACTGACAAATGCTTCTGCCCAGGAAAACAAAACCTACAAGCCCACGTTCCTGGTCTCAGATTGCAGAGCTCCATGGGCACTCTCAAAGCAGCCCGCGTTGGCACGGGTGGCAGCTTGTGCCTGGGCGGCATCTTGATATTGGTGGAAATCCAGCAGGCTGCCAGCCCAAAAGGGCCGAGGGCCTACCTGGTAATGACAGAGGCTTCTGCCCGGGAAAACAAAACCCACCACCCCACGTTCCAGGTCTCAGTTTGCAGAGCTCCATGGGCACTCTCAAAGCATCCCGAGTTGGCACAGGTGGCAGCTTCTCCCTGGGCAGCATCTTGATATTCGTCAAAATCCAGCGGGCAGCCGGCCACGAAGGGCCGAGGGCCTACCTGGTCTTGAAAATGCTTCTGCCCGGGGAAACAAAAGCCACAACCGCACGTTACTGGTCTCAGTTTGCGGAGCTTCCTGGGCATTCTCAAAGCAGCCCGAGTTGGCACGTGTGGCAGCTCGTCCCTGGGCAGTACATTGATATTTGTGGAAATCCAGCAGGCAGACAGACCCGAAGGGCCGAGGGCCTACCTGGTAATGACAAAGGCTTCTGCCCGGGAAAACAAAACCTACCAGCCCACGTTCCTGATCTCATTCTGCAGAGCTCCATGGGCACTCTAAAAGCAGCCCGAGTTGGCACGGGTGGCAGCTTGTCCCTGGGCGGTATCTTGATATTCGTGGAAATCCAGCAGGCAGCCTGCCCCGAAGGGCCGAGGGCCGACCTGGCACTGCAAATGCTTATGCCCGGGAAAATAAAACCCACAACCCCACGTTCCTGGTGTCAGATTTCAGAGCTCCATGGGCACTCTCAAAGCAGCCCGAGTTGGCACAGGTGGCAGCTTGTCCCTGGGCGGCATCTTGATATTCGTGGAATTCCAGTGGGCAGCCGGCCCAGAGTGACCGAGGGCCTACCTGGTACTGACAAAGGCTTCTGCCCGGGGAACCAAATTTCGTCAACCCCTGTTCCTGGTCTCAGTTTTCAGAGCTCCATGGGCACTCTCATAGCGGCCCAAGTTGGTACAGGTGGCAGCTTGTCCTTGGGAGGCATCTTGATATTCGTGGAAATCCTGCAGGCAGCCTGCCCCTGAGGAACAAGGCCCTACCTGATACTGACAAAGGCTTCTTCCCTTGGTAACGAAACCCACCACCCCGCGTTCCTGGTCTCAGTTTGCAGAGCTCCATGGGCACGCTCAACGAAGCCCAAGTTGGCACAGGTGGCAGGTTGTCCCTCGGCAGCATCTTAAGAAATGTGGAAATCCAGCCGGCTGCGTGCCCCTGAGGAACAAGGCCCGACGTGGTACTGACAAAGGCTTCTGCACGAGAAAATACAAGCCATAACCCCACGTTCCTGGCCTCCGTTTACAGAGCTCCATGGGAACTCTCAAAGCAGCCCGAGTTGGCACAGGTGGCAGCTTGTCCCAGGACGGCATCTTGATATTCGTGGAAACCCAGGAAGCAGCCGGCCCCGGAGGGCTGAGGGACTAGCTGGCACAGACAAATGCTTCTCTCTGGGAAAACAAAACCCACCAGCCCACGTTACTGGTCTCAATTTTCAGAGCTCCATGGGCACTCTCAAAGCAGCCCGAGTTGGCACAGGTGGCAGCTTGTCCCTGGGCAACATCTTGATATCCGGGGAAATCCAGGTGGCAGCCAGCCACGAAGGGCCGAGGGCCTACCGGGTAATGACAAAGGCTTCTGCCCGGGGAAACAAAATCCAGAACCCCACGTTCTAGGTCTCAGTTTGCAGAACTCCATGGGAACTCTCAAAGCAGCCCGAGTTGGCACAGGTGGCAGCTTGTCCCTGGGCGACATCTTGATATTCATGGAAATGCAGCAGGTAGCCGGCGCCGAAGGGCCAAGGGCCTACCTGGTACAGCAAATGCTTATGCCCGGGAAAATAAAACATACCAGCCCCAGGTTCCTGGTGTCAGATTGCAGAGCTCTATGGGCACTCACAAAGCAGCCCGAGTTGGTACAGGTGGCAGCTTGTCCCTCGGCGGCATCTTGATATTCGTGGAAACCCAGCAAGCAGCCTACCCCCAAGGGCGAGGGCCTACCTTGTACTGACAGAGGCTTCTGCCTGGGGAAACAAAACCCACCACCCCACGTTCCTGGTCTGAAATTGCAGAGCTCCATGGGCACTCTCAAAGCAGCCCGAGTTGGCACAGGTGGCAGCTTGTCACTGGGCGGAAACTTGATATACGTGAAAATCCAGCGGTCAGCCGGCCAGAAAGGGCCGAAGCCCTACCTGGTACTGACAAAGGCTTCTGCCCGGGGAACCAAATTTCGTCAACCCATGTTCCTGGTCTCAGTTTGCAGAGCTCCATGGGCACTCTCAAAGCAGCCCGAGTTGGCACAGGTGGCAGCTTGTCCCCGAGCGGCATCTTCAGAAACGTGGCAATCCAGCCGGCAGCCTGCCCCTGAGGAACAAGGCCCTACCTGGTACTGACAAAGGCATCTGCACGAGAAAATAAAAGCCATAATCCCACGTTCCTGGTCTCAATTTTCAGAGCTCCATGGGCACTCTCAAAGCAGCCCGAGTTGGCACGTGTGGCAGCTCGTCCCTGGGCAGTACATCTTGATATTCGTGGAAATCTAGCAGGCAGACAGACCCGAAGGGCCGAGGGCATACCTGGTAATGACAAAGGCTTCTGCCCGGGAAAACAAAACCTACCAGCCCACGTTCCTGATCTCATTCTGCAGAGCTCCATGGGCACTCTAAAAGCAGCCCGAGTTGGCACGGGTGGCAGCTTGTCCCTGGGCGGAATCTTGATATTCGTGGAAATCCAGCAGGCAGCCTGCCCCGAAGGGCCGAGGGCCGACTTGGCACTGCAAATGCTTATGCCCGGGAAAATAAAACCCACAACCCCACGTTCCTGGTGTCAGATTGCAGAGCTCCATGGGCACTCTCAAAGCAGCCCGAGTTGGCACAGGTGGCAGCTTGTCCCTGGGCGGCATCTTAATATTCGTGGAATTCCAGTGGGCAGCCGGCCCAGAGTGACCGAGGGCCTACCTGGTACTGACAAAGGCTTCTGCCCGGGGAACCAAATTTCGTCAACCCCACGTTCCTGGTCTCAGTTTTCAGAGCTCCATGGGCACTCTCATAGCGGCCCGAGTTGGTACAGGTGGCAGGTTGTCCTTGGGTGGCATCTTGATATTCGTGGAAATCCTGCAGGCAGCCTGCCCCTGAGGAACAAGGCCCTACCTGATACTGACAAAGGCTTCTTCCCTTGGTAACGAAACCCACCACCCCGCGTTCCTGGTCTCAGTTTGCAGAGCTCCAAGTTGCAGGTTGTCCATCGGCAGCATCTTAAGAAATGTGGAAATCCAGCCGGCTGCGTACCCCTGAGGAACAAGGCCCTACCTGGTACTGACAAAGGCTTCTGCACGAGAAAATACAAGCCATAACCCCACGTTCCTGGCCTCCGTTTACAGAGCTCCATGGGAACTCTCAAAGCAGCCCGAGTTGGCACGTGTGGCAGCTTGTCCCTGGGCAGTACCTTGATATTCGTGGAAATCCAGCAGGCAGACAGACCCGAAGGGCCGAGGGCCTGCCTGGTATTGCAAATGCTTCTGCCCGGGAAAACAAAACACACCAGCCCACGTTCCTGGTCTCAGTTTGCAGAGCTCCATGGGCACTCTCAAAGCAGCCCGAGTTGGCACAGGTGGCAGCTTGTCCCTGGGCGGCATCATGATATTCGTGGAAATCCAGTAGGCTGCAAGACCAAAAGGGCCGAGGGCCTACCGGGTAATGACAGAGGCTTCTGCCCGGGAAAACAAAACCCACCACCCAACGTTCCTGGTCTCAGTTTCCAGAGCTCCATGGGCATTCTCAAAGCAGCCCGAGTTGGCACAGGTGGCAGCTTGTCCCTGGGCGGCATCTTGATATTCGTCAAAATCCAGCGGGCAGCCGGCCACGAAGGGCCAAGGGCCTACCTGGTACTGAAACTGCTTCTGCCCGGGGAAACAAAAGCCACAACCGCACGTTACTGGTCACAGTTTGCAGAGCTTCCTGGGCATTCTCAAAGCAGCCCGAGTTGGCACAGGTGGCAGCCTGTCCCCGTGCGGCATCTTCAGAAACGCGGCAATCCAGCCAGCAGCCTGCCCCTAAAGAACAAGGCCCTACCTGGTACTGACAAAGGCTTCTGCACGAGAAAATAAAAGCCATAACCCCACGTTCCTGGTCTCAATTTTCAGAGCTCCATGGGAACTCTAAAAGCAGCCCGAGTTGCCACAGGTGGCAGCTTGTCCCTGGGCAGTACATTGATATTCGTGGAAATCCAGCAGGCAGACAGACCTGAAGGGCCGAGGGCCTACCTGGTAATGACAGAGGCTTCTGCCCGGGAAAACAAAACCTACCAGCCCACGTTCCTGATCTCAGTCTGCAGAGCTCCATGGGCACTCTAAAAGCAGCCCGAGTTGGCACAGGTGGCAGCTTGTCCCTGGGCGGCATCTTGATATTCGTGGAAATCCAGAAGGCAGACGGCCCCGAAGGGCCGAGGGCCTACCTGGCACTGCAAATGCTTATGCACGGGAAAATAAAACCCACAACCCCACGTTCCTGGTGTCAGATTGCAGAGCTCCATGGGCACTCTCAAAGCAGCCTGAGTTGGCACAGGAGCCAGCTGGTCCCTGGGCGGCATCTTGATATTCGTGGAAATCCAGCAGGCTGCCAGCCCAAAAGGGCCGAGAGGCTACCTGGTAATGACAAAGGCTTCTGCCCGGGAAAACAAAACCCACCAGCCGACGTTCTTGGTCTGAGTTTGCAGAGCTCCATGGGCACTCTCAAAGCAGCCCGAGTTGGCACAGGGGGCAGCTTGTCCCAGGGCGGCATCTTGATATTCGTCAAAATCCAGCGGGCAGCCGGCCACGAAGGGCCAAGGCCCTACCTGGTACTGACAAAGGCTTCTGCACGAGAAAATAAAAGCCATAACCCCACGTTCCTGGTCACAATTTTCAGAGCTCCATGGGCACTCTCAAAGCAGCCCGAGTTGGCACAGGTGGCAGCTTGTCCCTGGGCGGCATCTTGATATTCGTGGAAACCCAGCAAGCAGCCTACCCCCAAGGGCGAGGGCCTACCTGGTACTGATAGAGTCTTCTGCCTGGGGAAACAAAACCCACCAGCCCACGTTCCTGGTCTCAGATTGCAGAGCTCCATGGGCACTCTCAAAGCAGCCCGAGTTGGAACGGGTGGCTACTTGTCCCTGGGCGGCAACTGGATATACGTGAAAATCCAGCGAACAGCCGGCCAGAAAGGGCCGAAGCCCTACCTGGTACTGACAACGGCTTCTGCCCAGGGAACCAAATTTCGTCAACCCATGTTCCTGGTCTCAGATTGCAGAGCTCCATGGGCACTCTCAAAGCAGCCCAATTCGGCAGAGTTGACAACTTGTCCCTGGGTGGCACCTTGATATTCGTGGAAATCCAGCAGGCAGACAGACCCGAAGGGCCAAGGGCCTACCTGGTACTGACAAATGCTTCTCTCTGGGAAAACAAAACCTAGCAGCCCACGTTCCTGGTCTCAGTTTGCAGAGCTCCATGGGCACTCTCAAAGCAGCCCGAGTTGGCACAGGTGGCAGCTTTTCCCTCGGCGGCATCTTCAGATTGTTGGAAATCCAGCCGGCAGCCTCCCCCTGAGGAACAAGGCCCTACCTGGTACTGACAAAGGCTTCTGCCCGGGAAAACAAAAGCCATAACCCCACGTTCCTGGTCTCAGTTTTCAGAGCTCCATGGGCACTCTCCAAGCAGCCCGAGTTGGCACAGGTGGCAGCTTGTCCCAGGGCGGCATCTTGATATTCGTGGAAACCCAGGAAGCAGCCGGCCCCGGAGGGCTGAGGGACTAGCTGGCACAGACAAATGCTTCTCTCTGGGAAAACAAAACCCACTACCCCACGTTACTGGTCTCAATTTTCAGAGCTCCATGGGCACTCTCAAAGCAGCCCGAGTTGGCACAGGTGGCAGCTTGTCCCTGGGCAACATCTTGATATCCGGGGAAATCCAGGTGGCAGCCGGCCACGAAGTGCCGAGGGCCTACCGGGTAATGACAAAGGCTTCTGCCCGGGGAAACAAAATCCAGAACCCCACGTTCTAGGTCTCAGTTTGCAGAACTCCATGGGAACTCTCAAAGCAGCCCGAGTTGGCACATGTGGCAGCTTGTCCCTGGGAAGCATCTTGATATTCATGGAAATGCAGCAGGTAGCCGGCCCCGAAGGGCCAAGGGCCTACCTGGTACTGCAAATGCTTATGCCCGGGAAAATAAAACATACCAGCCCCAGGTTCCTGGTCTCAGATTGCAGAGCTCTATGGGCACTCTCAAAGCAGCCCGAGTTGGTACAGGTGGCAGCTTGTCCCTCGGCGGCATCTTGATATTCGTGGAAACCCAGCAAGCAGCCTACCCCCAAGGGCGAGGGCCTACCTTGTACTGACAGAGGTTTCTGCCTGGGGAAACAAAACCTACCAGCCCACGTTCCTGATCTGAAATTGCAGAGCTCCATGGGCACTCTCAAAGCAGCCCGAGTTGGCACAGGTGGCAGCTTGTCACTGGGCGGAAACTTGATATACGTGAAAATCCAGCGGTCAGCCGGCCAGAAAGGGCCGAAGCCCTATGTGGTACTAACAAAGGCTTCTGCCCAGGGAACCAAATTTCGTCAACCCATGTTCCTGGTCTCAGTTTGCAGAGCTCCATGGGCACTCTCAAAGCAGCCCGAGTTGGCACAGGTGGCAGCTTGTCCCTGGGCGGCACCTTGATATTCGTGGAAATCCAGTCGGCAGACCGACCCGAAGGTCTGAGGGCCTACCTGGTACTGACAAATGCTTCTGCCCAGGAAAACAAAACCTACAAGCCCACGTTCCTGGTCTCAGATTGCAGAGCTCCATGGGCACTCTCAAAGCAGCCCGCGTTGGCACGGGTGGCAGCTTGTGCCTGGGCGGCATCTTGATATTGGTGGAAATCCAGCAGGCTGCCAGCCCAAAAGGGCCGAGGGCCTACCTGGTAATGACAGAGGCTTCTGCCCGGGAAAACAAAACCCACCACCCCACGTTCCAGGTCTCAGTTTGCAGAGCTCCATGGGCACTCTCAAAGCATCCCGAGTTGGCACAGGTGGCAGCTTCTCCCTGGGCAGCATCTTGATATTCGTCAAAATCCAGCGGGCAGCCGGCCACGAAGGGCCGAGGGCCTACCTGGTCTTGAAAATGCTTCTGCCCGGGGAAACAAAAGCCACAACCGCACGTTACTGGTCTCAGTTTGCGGAGCTTCCTGGGCATTCTCAAAGCAGCCCGAGTTGGCACGTGTGGCAGCTCGTCCCTGGGCAGTACATTGATATTTGTGGAAATCCAGCAGGCAGACAGACCCGAAGGGCCGAGGGCCTACCTGGTAATGACAAAGGCTTCTGCCCGGGAAAACAAAACCTACCAGCCCACGTTCCTGATCTCATTCTGCAGAGCTCCATGGGCACTCTAAAAGCAGCCCGAGTTGGCACGGGTGGCAGCTTGTCCCTGGGCGGTATCTTGATATTCGTGGAAATCCAGCAGGCAGCCTGCCCCGAAGGGCCGAGGGCCGACCTGGCACTGCAAATGCTTATGCCCGGGAAAATAAAACCCACAACCCCACGTTCCTGGTGTCAGATTTCAGAGCTCCATGGGCACTCTCAAAGCAGCCCGAGTTGGCACAGGTGGCAGCTTGTCCCTGGGCGGCATCTTGATATTCGTGGAATTCCAGTGGGCAGCCGGCCCAGAGTGACCGAGGGCCTACCTGGTACTGACAAAGGCTTCTGCCCGGGGAACCAAATTTCGTCAACCCCTGTTCCTGGTCTCAGTTTTCAGAGCTCCATGGGCACTCTCATAGCGGCCCAAGTTGGTACAGGTGGCAGCTTGTCCTTGGGAGGCATCTTGATATTCGTGGAAATCCTGCAGGCAGCCTGCCCCTGAGGAACAAGGCCCTACCTGATACTGACAAAGGCTTCTTCCCTTGGTAACGAAACCCACCACCCCGCGTTCCTGGTCTCAGTTTGCAGAGCTCCATGGGCACGCTCAACGAAGCCCAAGTTGGCACAGGTGGCAGGTTGTCCCTCGGCAGCATCTTAAGAAATGTGGAAATCCAGCCGGCTGCGTGCCCCTGAGGAACAAGGCCCGACGTGGTACTGACAAAGGCTTCTGCACGAGAAAATACAAGCCATAACCCCACGTTCCTGGCCTCCGTTTACAGAGCTCCATGGGAACTCTCAAAGCAGCCCGAGTTGGCACGGGTGGCAGCTTGTCCCTGGGCAGTACCTTGATATTCGTGGAAATCCAGCAGGCAGACAGACCCGAAGGGCCGAGGGCCTGCCTGGTATTGCAAATGCTTCTGCCCGGGAAAACAAAACACACCAGCCCACGTTCCTGGTCTCAGTTTGCAGAGCTCCATGGGCACTCTCAAAGCAGCCCGAGTTGGCACAGGTGGCAGCTTGTCCCTGGGCGGCACCATGATGTTCGATGAAATCCAGTAGGCAGACCGACCCGAAGGGCCGAGGGCCTACCTGGTACTGCAAATGCTTCTGCCCAGGAAAACAAAACCTACAAGCCCACGTTCCTGGTGTCAGATTGAAGAGCTCCATGGGCACTCTCAAAGCAGCCCGAGTTGGCACAGGTGGCAGCTTGTCCCTGGGCGGCATCATGATATTCGTGGAAATCCAGTAGACTGCAAGACCAAAAGGGCCGAGGGCCTACCGGGTAATGACAGAGGCTTCTGCCCGGGAAAACAAAACCCACCACCCAACGTTCCTGGTCTCAGTTTCCAGAGCTCCATGGGCATTCTCAAAGCAGCCCGAGTTGGCACAGGTGGCAGCTTGTCCCTGGGCGGCATCTTGATATTCGTCAAAATCCAGCGGGCAGCCGGCCACGAAGGGCCAAGGGCCTACCTGGTACTGAAACTGCTTCTGCCCGGGGAAACAAAAGCCACAACCGCACGTTACTGGTCACAGTTTGCAGAGCTTCCTGGGCATTCTCAAAGCAGCCCGAGTTGGCACAGGTGGCAGCTTGTCCCCGTGCGGCATCTTCAGAAACGCGGCAATCCAGCCAGCAGCCTGCCCCTGAAGAACAAGGCCCTACCTGGTACTGACAAAGGCTTCTGCACGAGAAAATAAAAGCCATAACCCCACGTTCCTGGTCTCAATTTTCAGAGCTCCATGGGAACTCTAAAAGCAGCCCGAGTTGGCACGTGTGGCAGCTTGTCCCTGGGCAGTACATTGATATTCGTGGAAATCCAGCAGGCAGACAGACCTGAAGGGCCGAGGGCCTACCTGGTAATGACAGAGGCTTCTGCCCGGGAAAACAAAACCTACCAGCCCACGTTCCTGATCTCAGTCTGCAGAGCTCCATGGGCACTCTAAAAGCAGCCCGAGTTGGCACAGGTGGCAGCTTGTCCCTGGGCGGCATCTTGATATTCGTGGAAATCCAGAAGGCAGACGGCCCTGAAGGGCCGAGGGCCTACCTGGCACTGCAAATGCTTATGCCCGGGAAAATAAAACCCACAACCCCACGTTCCTGGTGTCAGATTGCAGAGCTCTATGGGCACCGTCAAAGCAGCCTGAGTTGGCACAGGATCCAGCTGGTCCCTGGGCGGCATCTTGATATTCGTGGAAATCCAGCAGGCTGCCAGCCCAAAAGGGCCGAGAAGCTACCTGGTAATGACAAAGGCTTCTGCCCGGGAAAACAAAACCCACCAGCCCACGTTCTTGGTCTCAGTTTGCAGAGCTCCATGGGCACTCTCAAAGCAGCCCGAGTTGGCACAGGGGGCAGCTTGTCCCAGGGCGGCATCTTGATATTCGGCAAAATCCAGCGGGCAGCCGGCCACGAAGGGCCAAGGGCCTACCTGGTACTGACAAAATGCTTCTGCCCGGGGAAACAAAAGCCACAACCGCACGTTACTGGTCTCAGTTTGCGGAGATTCCTGGGCATTCTCAAAGCAGCCCGAGTTGGCACAGGTGGCAGCTTGTCCCCGGGCGGCATCTTCAGAAAGGTGGCAATCCAGCCGGCAGCCTGCCCCTGAGGAACAAGGCCCTACCTGGTACTGACAAAGGCTTCTGCACGAGAAAATAAAAGCCATAACCCCACGTTCCTGGTCACAATTTTCAGAGCTCCATGGGCACTCTCAAAGCAGCCCGAGTTGGCACAGGTGGCAGCTTGTCCCTGGGTGGCATCTTGATATTCGTGGAAACCCAGCAAGCAGCCTACCTCCAAGGGCGAGGGCCTACCTGGTACAGATAGAGTCTTCTGCCTGGGGAAACAAAACCCACCAGCCCACATTCCTGGTCTGAAATTGCAGAGCTCCATGGGCACTCTCAAAGCAGCCCGAGTTGGAACGGGTGGCTACTTGTCCCTGGGCGGCAACTGGATATACGTGAAAATCCAGCGAACAGCCGGCCAGAAAGGGCCGAAGCCCTACCTGGTACTGACAACGGCTTCTGCCCAGGGAACCAAATTTCGTCAACCCATGTTCCTGGTCTCAGATTGCAGAGCTCCATGGGCACTCTCAAAGCAGCCCAAGTCGGCAGAGGTGACAACTTGTCCCTGGGTGGCACCTTGATATTCGTGGAAATCCAGCAGGCAGACAGACCCGAAGGGCCGAGGGCCTACCTGGTACTGACAAATGCTTCTCTCTGGGAAAACAAAACCTAGCAGCCCACGTTCCTGGTCTCAGTTTGCAGAGCTCCATGGGCACTCTCAAAGCAGCCCGAGTTGGCACAGGTGGCAGCTTGTCCCTGGGCAACATCTTGATATCCGGGGAAATCCAGGTGGCAGCCCGCCACGAAGGGCCGAGGGCCTACCGGGTAATGACAAAGGCTTCTGCCCGGGGAAACAAAATCCAGAACCCCACGTTCTAGGTCTCAGTTTGCAGAACTCCATGGGAACTCTCAAAGCAGCCCGAGTTGGCACATGTGGCAGCTTGTCCCTGGGAAGCATCTTGATATTCATGGAAATGCAGCAGGTAGCCGGCCCCGAAGGGCCAAGGGCCTACCTGGTACTGCAAATGCTTATGCCCGGGAAAATAAAACCTACCAGCCCCAGGTTCCTGGTCTCAGATTGCAGAGCTCTATGGGCACTCTCAAAGCAGCCCGAGTTGGTACAGGTGGCAGCTTGTCCCTGGGCGGCATCTTGATATTCGTGGAAACCCAGCAAGCAGCCTACCCCCAAGGGCGAGGGCCTACCTGGTACAGATAGAGTCTTCTGCCTGGGGAAACAAAACCCACCAGCCCACATTCCTGGTCTGAAATTGCAGAGCTCCATGGGCACTCTCAAAGCAGCCCGAGTTGGAACGGGTGGCTACTTGTCCCTGGGCGGCAACTGGATATACGTGAAAATCCAGCGAACAGCCGGCCAGAAAGGGCCGAAGCCCTACCTGGTACTGACAACGGCTTCTGCCCAGGGAACCAAATTTCGTCAACCCATGTTCCTGGTCTCAGATTGCAGAGCTCCATGGGCACTCTCAAAGCAGCCCAAGTCGGCAGAGGTGACAACTTGTCCCTGGGTGGCACCTTGATATTCGTGGAAATCCAGCAGGCAGACAGACCCGAAGGGCCGAGGGCCTAGCTGGTACTGACAAATGCTTCTGCCCAGGAAAACAAAACCTACCAGCCCACGTTCCTGGTCTCAGATTGCAGAGCTCCATGGGCACTCTCAAAGCAGCCCGAGTTGGCACGGGTGGCAGCTTGCCCCTGGACGGCAAC
This sequence comes from Motacilla alba alba, assembly GCF_015832195.1. NCBI lineage: Eukaryota > Metazoa > Chordata > Aves > Passeriformes > Motacillidae > Motacilla > Motacilla alba. The sequence goes on from NC_052021.1 coordinate 118,689, forward strand.
TTGATATATGTGAAAATCCAGCGAACAGCCGGCCAGAAAAGGCCGAAGCCCTATGTGGTACTGACAAAGGCTTCTGCCCAGGGAACCAAATTTCGTCAACCCATGTTCCTGGTCTCAGATTGCAGAGCTCCATGGGCACTCTCAAAGCAGCCCGACTTGCCACAGGTGGCAGCTTGTCCCTGGGCGGCACCTTGATATTCGTGGAAATCCAGTCGGCAGACCGACCCGAAGGTCTGAGGGCCTACCTGGTACTGACAAATGCTTCTGCCCAGGAAAACAAAACCTACAAGCCCACGTTCCTGGTCTCAGATTGCAGAGCTCCATGGGCACTCTCAAAGCAGCCCGCGTTGGCACGGGTGGCAGCTTGTGCCTGGGCGGCATCTTGATATTGGTGGAAATCCAGCAGGCTGCCAGCCCAAAAGGGCCGAGGGCCTACCTGGTAATGACAGAGGCTTCTGCCCGGGAAAACAAAACCCACCACCCCACGTTCCAGGTCTCAGTTTGCAGAGCTCCATGGGCACTCTCAAAGCATCCCGAGTTGGCACAGGTGGCAGCTTTTCCCTGGGCAGCATCTTGATATTCGTCAAAATCCAGCGGGCAGCCGGCCACGAAGGGCCGAGGGCCTACCTGGTCTTGAAAATGCTTCTGCCCGGGGAAACAAAAGCCACAACCGCACGTTACTGGTCTCAGTTTGCGGAGCTTCCTGGGCATTCTCAAAGCAGCCCGAGTTGGCACGTGTGGCAGCTCGTCCCTGGGCAGTACATTGATATTTGTGGAAATCCAGCAGGCAGACAGACCCGAAGGGCCGAGGGCCTACCTGGTAATGACAAAGGCTTCTGCCCGGGAAAACAAAACCTACCAGCCCACGTTCCTGATCTCATTCTGCAGAGCTCCATGGGCACTCTAAAAGCAGCCCGAGTTGGCACGGGTGGCAGCTTGTCCCTGGGCGGTATCTTGATATTCGTGGAAATCCAGCAGGCAGCCTGCCCCGAAGGGCCGAGGGCCGACCTGGCACTGCAAATGCTTATGCCCGGGAAAATAAAACCCACAACCCCACGTTCCTGGTGTCAGATTTCAGAGCTCCATGGGCACTCTCAAAGCAGCCCGAGTTGGCACAGGTGGCAGCTTGTCCCTGGGCGGCATCTTGATATTCGTGGAATTCCAGTGGGCAGCCGGCCCAGAGTGACCGAGGGCCTACCTGGTACTGACAAAGGCTTCTGCCCGGGGAACCAAATTTCGTCAACCCCTGTTCCTGGTCTCAGTTTTCAGAGCTCCATGGGCACTCTCATAGCGGCCCAAGTTGGTACAGGTGGCAGCTTGTCCTTGGGAGGCATCTTGATATTCGTGGAAATCCTGCAGGCAGCCTGCCCCTGAGGAACAAGGCCCTACCTGATACTGACAAAGGCTTCTTCCCTTGGTAACGAAACCCACCACCCCGCGTTCCTGGTCTCAGTTTGCAGAGCTCCATGGGCACGCTCAACGAAGCCCAAGTTGGCACAGGTGGCAGGTTGTCCCTCGGCAGCATCTTAAGAAATGTGGAAATCCAGCCGGCTGCGTGCCCCTGAGGAACAAGGCCCTACGTGGTACTGACAAAGGCTTCTGCACGAGAAAATACAAGCCATAACCCCACGTTCCTGGCCTCCGTTTACAGAGCTCCATGGGAACTCTCAAAGCAGCCCGAGTTGGCACGGGTGGCAGCTTGTCCCTGGGCAGTACCTTGATATTCGTGGAAATCCAGCAGGCAGACAGACCCGAAGGGCCAAGGGCCTGCCTGGTATTGCAAATGCTTCTGCCCGGGAAAACAAAACACACCAGCCCACGTTCCTGGTCTCAGTTTGCAGAGCTCCATGGGCACTCTCAAAGCAGCCCGAGTTGGCACGTGTGGCAGCTTGTCCCTGGGCGGCACCATGATGTTCGATGAAATCCAGTAGGCAGACCGACCCGAAGGGCCGAGGGCCTACCTGGTACTGCAAATGCTTCTGCCCAGGAAAACAAAACCTACAAGCCCACGTTCCTGGTGTCAGATTGAAGAGCTCCATGGGCACTCTCAAAGCAGCCCGAGTTGGCACAGGTGGCAGCTTGTCCCTGGGCGGCATCATGATATTCGTGGAAATCCAGTAGACTGCAAGACCAAAAGGGCCGAGGGCCTACCGGGTAATGACAGAGGCTTCTGCCCGGGAAAACAAAACCCACCACCCAACGTTCCTGGTCTCAGTTTCCAGAGCTCCATGGGCATTCTCAAAGCAGCCCGAGTTGGCACAGGTGGCAGCTTGTCCCTGGGCGGCATCTTGATATTCGTCAAAATCCAGCGGGCAGCCGGCCACGAAGGGCCAAGGGCCTACCTGGTACTGAAACTGCTTCTGCCCGGGGAAACAAAAGCCACAACCGCACGTTACTGGTCACAGTTTGCAGAGCTTCCTGGGCATTCTCAAAGCAGCCCGAGTTGGCACAGGTGGCAGCTTGTCCCCGTGCGGCATCTTCAGAAACGCGGCAATCCAGCCAGCAGCCTGCCCCTGAAGAACAAGGCCCTACCTGGTACTGACAAAGGCTTCTGCACGAGAAAATAAAAGCCATAACCCCACGTTCCTGGTCTCAATTTTCAGAGCTCCATGGGAACTCTAAAAGCAGCCCGAGTTGGCACGTGTGGCAGCTTGTCCCTGGGCAGTACATTGATATTCGTGGAAATCCAGCAGGCAGACAGACCTGAAGGGCCGAGGGCCTACCTGGTAATGACAGAGGCTTCTGCCCGGGAAAACAAAACCTACCAGCCCACGTTCCTGATCTCAGTCTGCAGAGCTCCATGGGCACTCTAAAAGCAGCCCGAGTTGGCACAGGTGGCAGCTTGTCCCTGGGCGGCATCTTGATATTCGTGGAAATCCAGAAGGCAGACGGCCCTGAAGGGCCGAGGGCCTACCTGGCACTGCAAATGCTTATGCCCGGGAAAATAAAACCCACAACCCCACGTTCCTGGTGTCAGATTGCAGAGCTCCATGGGCACCGTCAAAGCAGCCTGAGTTGGCACAGGATCCAGCTGGTCCCTGGGCGGCATCTTGATATTCGTGGAAATCCAGCAGGCTGCCAGCCCAAAAGGGCCGAGAAGCTACCTGGTAATGACAAAGGCTTCTGCCCGGGAAAACAAAACCCACCAGCCCACGTTCTTGGTCTCAGTTTGCAGAGCTCCATGGGCACTCTCAAAGCAGCCCGAGTTGGCACAGGGGGCAGCTTGTCCCAGGGCGGCATCTTGATATTCGTCAAAATCCAGCGGGCAGCCGGCCACGAAGGGCCAAGGGCCTACCTGGTACTGACAAAATGCTTCTGCCCGGGGAAACAAAAGCCACAACCGCACGTTACTGGTCTCAGTTTGCGGAGATTCCTGGGCATTCTCAAACAGCCCGAGTTGGCACAGGTGGCAGCTTGTCCCCGGGCGGCATCTTCAGAAAGGTGGCAATCCAGCCGGCAGCCTGCCCCTGAGGAACAAGGCCCTACCTGGTACTGACAAAGGCTTCTGCACGAGAAAATAAAAGCCATAACCCCACGTTCCTGGTCACAATTTTCAGAGCTCCATGGGCACTCTCAAAGCAGCCCGAGTTGGCACAGGTGGCAGCTTGTCCCTGGGTGGCATCTTGATATTCGTGGAAACCCAGCAAGCAGCCTACCCCCAAGGGCGAGGGCCTACCTGGTACAGATAGAGTCTTCTGCCTGGGGAAACAAAACCCACCAGCCCACATTCCTGGTCTGAAATTGCAGAGCTCCATGGGCACTCTCAAAGCAGCCCGAGTTGGAACGGGTGGCTACTTGTCCCTGGGCGGCAACTGGATATACGTGAAAATCCAGCGAACAGCCGGCCAGAAAGGGCCGAAGCCCTACCTGGTACTGACAACGGCTTCTGCCCAGGGAACCAAATTTCGTCAACCCATGTTCCTGGTCTCAGATTGCAGAGCTCCATGGGCACTCTCAAAGCAGCCCAAGTCGGCAGAGGTGACAACTTGTCCCTGGGTGGCACCTTGATATTCGTGGAAATCCAGCAGGCAGACAGACCCGAAGGGCCGAGGGCCTACCTGGTACTGACAAATGCTTCTCTCTGGGAAAACAAAACCTAGCAGCCCACGTTCCTGGTCTCAGTTTGCAGAGCTCCATGGGCACTCTCAAAGCAGCCCGAGTTGGCACAGGTGGCAGCTTGTCCCTGGGCAACATCTTGATATCCGGGGAAATCCAGGTGGCAGCCCGCCACGAAGGGCCGAGGGCCTACCGGGTAATGACAAAGGCTTCTGCCCGGGGAAACAAAATCCAGAACCCCACGTTCTAGGTCTCAGTTTGCAGAACTCCATGGGAACTCTCAAAGCAGCCCGAGTTGGCACATGTGGCAGCTTGTCCCTGGGAAGCATCTTGATATTCATGGAAATGCAGCAGGTAGCCGGCCCCGAAGGGCCAAGGGCCTACCTGGTACTGCAAATGCTTATGCCCGGGAAAATAAAACCTACCAGCCCCAGGTTCCTGGTCTCAGATTGCAGAGCTCTATGGGCACTCTCAAAGCAGCCCGAGTTGGTACAGGTGGCAGCTTGTCCCTGGGCGGCATCTTGATATTCGTGGAAACCCAGCAAGCAGCCTACCCCCAAGGGCGAGGGCCTACCTGGTACAGATAGAGTCTTCTGCCTGGGGAAACAAAACCCACCAGCCCACATTCCTGGTCTGAAATTGCAGAGCTCCATGGGCACTCTCAAAGCAGCCCGAGTTGGAACGGGTGGCTACTTGTCCCTGGGCGGCAACTGGATATACGTGAAAATCCAGCGAACAGCCGGCCAGAAAGGGCCGAAGCCCTACCTGGTACTGACAACGGCTTCTGCCCAGGGAACCAAATTTCGTCAACCCATGTTCCTGGTCTCAGATTGCAGAGCTCCATGGGCACTCTCAAAGCAGCCCAAGTCGGCAGAGGTGACAACTTGTCCCTGGGTGGCACCTTGATATTCGTGGAAATCCAGCAGGCAGACAGACCCGAAGGGCCGAGGGCCTACCTGGTACTGACAAATGCTTCTCTCTGGGAAAACAAAACCTAGCAGCCCACGTTCCTGGTCTCAGTTTGCAGAGCTCCATGGGCACTCTCAAAGCAGCCCGAGTTGGCACAGGTGGCAGCTTGTCCCTGGGCAACATCTTGATATCCGGGGAAATCCAGGTGGCAGCCCGCCACGAAGGGCCGAGGGCCTACCGGGTAATGACAAAGGCTTCTGCCCGGGGAAACAAAATCCAGAACCCCACGTTCTAGGTCTCAGTTTGCAGAACTCCATGGGAACTCTCAAAGCAGCCCGAGTTGGCACATGTGGCAGCTTGTCCCTGGGAAGCATCTTGATATTCATGGAAATGCAGCAGGTAGCCGGCCCCGAAGGGCCAAGGGCCTACCTGGTACTGCAAATGCTTATGCCCGGGAAAATAAAACATACCAGCCCCAGGTTCCTGGTCTCAGATTGCAGAGCTCTATGGGCACTCTCAAAGCAGCCCGAGTTGGTACAGGTGGCAGCTTGTCCCTCGGCGGCATCTTGATATTCGTGGAAACCCAGCAAGCAGCCTACCCCCAAGGGCGAGGGCCTACCTTGTACTGACAGAGGCTTCTGCCTGGGGAAACAAAACCTACCAGCCCACGTTCCTGATCTGAAATTGCAGAGCTCCATGGGCACTCTCAAAGCAGCCCGAGTTGGCACAGGTGGCAGCTTGTCACTGGGCGGAAACTTGATATACGTGAAAATCCAGCGGTCAGCCGGCCAGAAAGGGCCGAAGCCCTACCTGGTACTGACAAAGGCTTCTGCCCAGGGAACCAAATTTCGTCAACCCATGTTCCTGGTCTCAGTTTGCAGAGCTCCATGGGCACTCTCAAAGCAGCCCGAGTTGGCACAGGTGGCAGCTTGTCCCTGGGCGGCACCTTGATATTCGTGGAAATCCAGTCGGCAGACCAACCCGAAGGTACGAGGGCCTAGCTGGTACTGACAAATGCTTCTGCCCAGGAAAACAAAACCTACCAGCCCACGTTCCTGGTCTCAGATTGCAGAGCTCCATGGGCACTCTCAAAGCAGCCCGAGTTGGCACGGGTGGCAGCTTGCCCCTGGACGGCAACTTGATATATGTGAAAATCCAGCGAACAGCCGGCCAGAAAAGGCCGAAGCCCTATGTGGTACTGACAAAGGCTTCTGCCCAGGGAACCAAATTTCGTCAACCCATGTTCCTGGTCTCAGATTGCAGAGCTCCATGGGCACTCTCAAAGCAGCCCGACTTGCCACAGGTGGCAGCTTGTCCCTGGGCGGCACCTTGATATTCGTGGAAATCCAGTCGGCAGACCAACCCGAAGGTACGAGGGCCTACCTGGTACTGACAAATGCTTCTGCCCAGGAAAACAAAACCTACCAGCCCACGTTCCTGGTCTCAGATTGCAGAGCTCCATGGGCACTCTCAAAGCAGCCCGAGTTGGCACGGGTGGCAGCTTGCCCCTGGACGGCAACTTGATATATGTGAAAATCCAGCGAACAGCCGGCCAGAAAAGGCCGAAGCCCTATGTGGTACTGACAAAGGCTTCTGCCCAGGGAACCAAATTTCGTCAACCCATGTTCCTGGTCTCAGATTGCAGAGCTCCATGGGCACTCTCAAAGCAGCCCGAGTAGGCACAGGTGGCAGCTTGTCCCTGGGCGGCACCTTGATATTCGTGGAAATCCAGTCGGCAGACCGACCCGAAGGGCCGAGGGCCTACCTGGTACTGCAAATGCTTCTGCCCGGGAAAACAAAACCTACCAGCCCACGTTCCTGGTCTCAGATTGCAGAGCTCCATGGGCGCTCTCAAAGCAGCCCGCGTTGGCACGGGTGGCAGCTTGTCCCTGGGCGGCATCTTGATATTGGTGGAAATCCAGCAGGCTGCCAGCCCAAAAGGGCCGAGGGCCTACCTGGTAATGACAAAGGCTTCTGCCCGGGAAAACAAAACCCACCACCCCACGTTCCAGGTCTCAGTTTGCAGAGCTCCATGGGCACTCTCAAAGCAGCCCGAGTTGGCACAGGTGGCAGCTTGTCTCCGAGCGGCATCTTCAGAAACGTGGCAATCCAGCCGGCATCCTGCCCCTGAGGAACAAGGCCCTACCTGGTACTGACAAAGGCATCTGCACAAGAAAATAAAAGCCATAATCCCACGTTCCTGGTCTCAATTTTCAGAGCTCCGTGGGCACTCTCAAAGCAGCCCGAGTTGGCACGTGTGGCAGCTCGTCCCTGGGCAGTACATTGATATTTGTGGAAATCCAGCAGGCAGACAGACCCGAAGGGCCGAGGGCCTACCTGGTAATGACAAAGGCTTCTGCCCGGGAAAACAAAACCTACCAGCCCACGTTCCTGATCTCATTCTGCAGAGCTCCATGGGCACTCTAAAAGCAGCCCGAGTTGGCACGGGTGGCAGCTTGTCCCTGGGCGGTATCTTGATATTCGTGGAAATCCAGCAGGCAGCCTGCCCAAAAGGGCCGAGGGCCTACCTGGCACTGCAAATGCTTATGCCTGGGAAAATAAAACCCACAACCCCACGTTCCTGGAGTCAGATTGCAGAGCTCCATGGGCACTCTCAAAGCAGCCCGAGTTGGCACAGGTGGCAGCTTGTCCCTGGGCGGCATCTTGATATTCGTGGAATTCCAGTGGGCAGCCGGCCCAGAGTGACCGAGGGCCTACCTGGTACTGACAAATGCTTCTGCCCGGGGAACCAAATTTCGTCAACCCCTGTTCCTGGTGTCAGTTTGCAGAGCTCCATGGGCACTCTCATAGCGGCCTGAGTTGGCACAGGTGGCAGCTTGTCCCTGGGTGGCATCTTGATATTCGTGGAAACCCAGGAAGCAGCCGGCCCCGGAGGGCTGAGGGACCACCTGGTCTTGAAAATGCTTCTGCCCGGGGAAACAAAAGCCACAACCGCACGTTACTGGTCTCAGTTTGCAGAGTTTCCTGGGCATTCTCAAAGCAGCCCGAGTTGGCACAGGTGGCAGCTTGTCCCCGAGCGGCATCTTCAGAAACGTGGCAATCCAGCCGGCAGCCTGCCCCTGAGGAACAAGGCCCTACCTGGTACTGACAAAGGCTTCTGCACGAGAAAATAAAAGCCACCACCCAACGTTCCTGGTCTCAGTTTGCAGAGCTCCATGGGCACTCTCAAAGCAGCCCGAGTTGGCACAGGTGGCAGCTTGTCCCTGGGCGGCATCTTGGTATTCGTGGAATTGCAGTGGGCAGCCGGCCCAGAGTGACCGAGGGCCTACCTGGTACGGACAAAGGCTTCTGCCCGGGGAACCAAATTTCGTCAACCCACGTTCCTAGTCTCAGTTTGCAGAGTTCCATGGGCACTCTCATAGCGGCCCGAGTTGACACAGGTGGCAGCTTGTCCCTGGGCGGCATCTTGATAGTCGTGGAAACCCAGGAAGCAGCCGGCCCAGGAGGGCTGAGGGACTACCTGGTACTGACAAATGCTTCTCTCTGGGAAAACAAGACCCAGAACCCCACGTTCCTGGTGTCAGATTGCAGAGCTCCATGGGCACCGTCAAAGCAGCCTGAGTTGGCACAGGATCCAGCTGGTCCCTGGGCGGCATCTTGATATTCGTGGAAATCCAGCAGGCTGCCAGCCCAAAAGGGCCGAGAAGCTACCTGGTAATGACAAAGGCTTCTGCCCGGGAAAACAAAACCCACCAGCCCACGTTCTTGGTCTCAGTTTGCAGAGCTCCATGGGCACTCTCAAAGCAGCCCGAGTTGGCACAGGGGGCAGCTTGTCCCAGGGCGGCATCTTGATATTCGTCAAAATCCAGCGGGCAGCCGGCCACGAAGGGCCAAGGGCCTACCTGGTACTGACAAAATGCTTCTGCCCGGGGAAACAAAAGCCACAACCGCACGTTACTGGTCTCAGTTTGCGGAGATTCCTGGGCATTCTCAAACAGCCCGAGTTGGCACAGGTGGCAGCTTGTCCCTGGGTGGCATCTTGATATTCGTGGAAACCCAGCAAGCAGCCTACCCCCAAGGGCGAGGGCCTACCTGGTACAGATAGAGTCTTCTGCCTGGGGAAACAAAACCCACCAGCCCACATTCCTGGTCTGAAATTGCAGAGCTCCATGGGCACTCTCAAAGCAGCCCGAGTTGGAACGGGTGGCTACTTGTCCCTGGGCGGCAACTGGATATACGTGAAAATCCAGCGAACAGCCGGCCAGAAAGGGCCGAAGCCCTACCTGGTACTGACAACGGCTTCTGCCCAGGGAACCAAATTTCGTCAACCCATGTTCCTGGTCTCAGATTGCAGAGCTCCATGGGCACTCTCAAAGCAGCCCAAGTCGGCAGAGGTGACAACTTGTCCCTGGGTGGCACCTTGATATTCGTGGAAATCCAGCAGGCAGACAGACCCGAAGGGCCGAGGGCCTACCTGGTACTGACAAATGCTTCTCTCTGGGAAAACAAAACCTAGCAGCCCACGTTCCTGGTCTCAGTTTGCAGAGCTCCATGGGCACTCTCAAAGCAGCCCGAGTTGGCACAGGTGGCAGCTTGTCCCTGGGCAACATCTTGATATCCGGGGAAATCCAGGTGGCAGCCCGCCACGAAGGGCCGAGGGCCTACCGGGTAATGACAAAGGCTTCTGCCCGGGGAAACAAAATCCAGAACCCCACGTTCTAGGTCTCAGTTTGCAGAACTCCATGGGAACTCTCAAAGCAGCCCGAGTTGGCACATGTGGCAGCTTGTCCCTGGGAAGCATCTTGATATTCATGGAAATGCAGCAGGTAGCCGGCCCCGAAGGGCCAAGGGCCTACCTGGTACTGCAAATGCTTATGCCCGGGAAAATAAAACCTACCAGCCCCAGGTTCCTGGTCTCAGATTGCAGAGCTCTATGGGCACTCTCAAAGCAGCCCGAGTTGGTACAGGTGGCAGCTTGTCCCTGGGCGGCATCTTGATATTCGTGGAAACCCAGCAAGCAGCCTACCCCCAAGGGCGAGGGCCTACCTGGTACAGATAGAGTCTTCTGCCTGGGGAAACAAAACCCACCAGCCCACATTCCTGGTCTGAAATTGCAGAGCTCCATGGGCACTCTCAAAGCAGCCCGAGTTGGAACGGGTGGCTACTTGTCCCTGGGCGGCAACTGGATATACGTGAAAATCCAGCGAACAGCCGGCCAGAAAGGGCCGAAGCCCTACCTGGTACTGACAACGGCTTCTGCCCAGGGAACCAAATTTCGTCAACCCATGTTCCTGGTCTCAGATTGCAGAGCTCCATGGGCACTCTCAAAGCAGCCCAAGTCGGCAGAGGTGACAACTTGTCCCTGGGTGGCACCTTGATATTCGTGGAAATCCAGCAGGCAGACAGACCCGAAGGGCCGAGGGCCTACCTGGTACTGACAAATGCTTCTCTCTGGGAAAACAAAACCTAGCAGCCCACGTTCCTGGTCTCAGTTTGCAGAGCTCCATGGGCACTCTCAAAGCAGCCCGAGTTGGCACAGGTGGCAGCTTGTCCCTGGGCAACATCTTGATATCCGGGGAAATCCAGGTGGCAGCCCGCCACGAAGGGCCGAGGGCCTACCGGGTAATGACAAAGGCTTCTGCCCGGGGAAACAAAATCCAGAACCCCACGTTCTAGGTCTCAGTTTGCAGAACTCCATGGGAACTCTCAAAGCAGCCCGAGTTGGCACATGTGGCAGCTTGTCCCTGGGAAGCATCTTGATATTCATGGAAATGCAGCAGGTAGCCGGCCCCGAAGGGCCAAGGGCCTACCTGGTACTGCAAATGCTTATGCCCGGGAAAATAAAACATACCAGCCCCAGGTTCCTGGTCTCAGATTGCAGAGCTCTATGGGCACTCTCAAAGCAGCCCGAGTTGGTACAGGTGGCAGCTTGTCCCTCGGCGGCATCTTGATATTCGTGGAAACCCAGCAAGCAGCCTACCCCCAAGGGCGAGGGCCTACCTTGTACTGACAGAGGCTTCTGCCTGGGGAAACAAAACCTACCAGCCCACGTTCCTGATCTGAAATTGCAGAGCTCCATGGGCACTCTCAAAGCAGCCCGAGTTGGCACAGGTGGCAGCTTGTCACTGGGCGGAAACTTGATATACGTGAAAATCCAGCGGTCAGCCGGCCAGAAAGGGCCGAAGCCCTACCTGGTACTGACAAAGGCTTCTGCCCAGGGAACCAAATTTCGTCAACCCATGTTCCTGGTCTCAGTTTGCAGAGCTCCATGGGCACTCTCAAAGCAGCCCGAGTTGGCACAGGTGGCAGCTTGTCCCTGGGCGGCACCTTGATATTCGTGGAAATCCAGTCGGCAGACCAACCCGAAGGTACGAGGGCCTAGCTGGTACTGACAAATGCTTCTGCCCAGGAAAACAAAACCTACCAGCCCACGTTCCTGGTCTCAGATTGCAGAGCTCCATGGGCACTCTCAAAGCAGCCCGAGTTGGCACGGGTGGCAGCTTGCCCCTGGACGGCAACTTGATATATGTGAAAATCCAGCGAACAGCCGGCCAGAAAAGGCCGAAGCCCTATGTGGTACTGACAAAGGCTTCTGCCCAGGGAACCAAATTTCGTCAACCCATGTTCCTGGTCTCAGATTGCAGAGCTCCATGGGCACTCTCAAAGCAGCCCGACTTGCCACAGGTGGCAGCTTGTCCCTGGGCGGCACCTTGATATTCGTGGAAATCCAGTCGGCAGACCAACCCGAAGGTACGAGGGCCTACCTGGTACTGACAAATGCTTCTGCCCAGGAAAACAAAACCTACCAGCCCACGTTCCTGGTCTCAGATTGCAGAGCTCCATGGGCACTCTCAAAGCAGCCCGAGTTGGCACGGGTGGCAGCTTGCCCCTGGACGGCAACTTGATATATGTGAAAATCCAGCGAACAGCCGGCCAGAAAAGGCCGAAGCCCTATGTGGTACTGACAAAGGCTTCTGCCCAGGGAACCAAATTTCGTCAACCCATGTTCCTGGTCTCAGATTGCAGAGCTCCATGGGCACTCTCAAAGCAGCCCGAGTAGGCACAGGTGGCAGCTTGTCCCTGGGCGGCACCTTGATATTCGTGGAAATCCAGTCGGCAGACCGACCCGAAGGGCCGAGGGCCTACCTGGTACTGCAAATGCTTCTGCCCGGGAAAACAAAACCTACCAGCCCACGTTCCTGGTCTCAGATTGCAGAGCTCCATGGGCGCTCTCAAAGCAGCCCGCGTTGGCACGGGTGGCAGCTTGTCCCTGGGCGGCATCTTGATATTGGTGGAAATCCAGCAGGCTGCCAGCCCAAAAGGGCCGAGGGCCTACCTGGTAATGACAAAGGCTTCTGCCCGGGAAAACAAAACCCACCACCCCACGTTCCAGGTCTCAGTTTGCAGAGCTCCATGGGCACTCTCAAAGCAGCCCGAGTTGGCACAGGTGGCAGCTTGTCTCCGAGCGGCATCTTCAGAAACGTGGCAATCCAGCCGGCATCCTGCCCCTGAGGAACAAGGCCCTACCTGGTACTGACAAAGGCATCTGCACAAGAAAATAAAAGCCATAATCCCACGTTCCTGGTCTCAATTTTCAGAGCTCCGTGGGCACTCTCAAAGCAGCCCGAGTTGGCACGTGTGGCAGCTCGTCCCTGGGCAGTACATTGATATTTGTGGAAATCCAGCAGGCAGACAGACCCGAAGGGCCGAGGGCCTACCTGGTAATGACAAAGGCTTCTGCCCGGGAAAACAAAACCTACCAGCCCACGTTCCTGATCTCATTCTGCAGAGCTCCATGGGCACTCTAAAAGCAGCCCGAGTTGGCACGGGTGGCAGCTTGTCCCTGGGCGGTATCTTGATATTCGTGGAAATCCAGCAGGCAGCCTGCCCAAAAGGGCCGAGGGCCTACCTGGCACTGCAAATGCTTATGCCTGGGAAAATAAAACCCACAACCCCACGTTCCTGGAGTCAGATTGCAGAGCTCCATGGGCACTCTCAAAGCAGCCCGAGTTGGCACAGGTGGCAGCTTGTCCCTGGGCGGCATCTTGATATTCGTGGAATTCCAGTGGGCAGCCGGCCCAGAGTGACCGAGGGCCTACCTGGTACTGACAAATGCTTCTGCCCGGGGAACCAAATTTCGTCAACCCCTGTTCCTGGTGTCAGTTTGCAGAGCTCCATGGGCACTCTCATAGCGGCCTGAGTTGGCACAGGTGGCAGCTTGTCCCTGGGTGGCATCTTGATATTCGTGGAAACCCAGGAAGCAGCCGGCCCCGGAGGGCTGAGGGACCACCTGGTCTTGAAAATGCTTCTGCCCGGGGAAACAAAAGCCACAACCGCACGTTACTGGTCTCAGTTTGCAGAGTTTCCTGGGCATTCTCAAAGCAGCCCGAGTTGGCACAGGTGGCAGCTTGTCCCCGAGCGGCATCTTCAGAAACGTGGCAATCCAGCCGGCAGCCTGCCCCTGAGGAACAAGGCCCTACCTGGTACTGACAAAGGCTTCTGCACGAGAAAATAAAAGCCACCACCCAACGTTCCTGGTCTCAGTTTGCAGAGCTCCATGGGCACTCTCAAAGCAGCCCGAGTTGGCACAGGTGGCAGCTTGTCCCTGGGCGGCATCTTGGTATTCGTGGAATTGCAGTGGGCAGCCGGCCCAGAGTGACCGAGGGCCTACCTGGTACGGACAAAGGCTTCTGCCCGGGGAACCAAATTTCGTCAACCCACGTTCCTAGTCTCAGTTTGCAGAGTTCCATGGGCACTCTCATAGCGGCCCGAGTTGACACAGGTGGCAGCTTGTCCCTGGGCGGCATCTTGATAGTCGTGGAAACCCAGGAAGCAGCCGGCCCAGGAGGGCTGAGGGACTACCTGGTACTGACAAATGCTTCTCTCTGGGAAAACAAGACCCAGAACCCCACGTTCCTGGTGTCAGATTGCAGAGCTCCATGGGCACCGTCAAAGCAGCCTGAGTTGGCACAGGATCCAGCTGGTCCCTGGGCGGCATCTTGATATTCGTGGAAATCCAGCAGGCTGCCAGCCCAAAAGGGCCGAGAAGCTACCTGGTAATGACAAAGGCTTCTGCCCGGGAAAACAAAACCCACCAGCCCACGTTCTTGGTCTCAGTTTGCAGAGCTCCATGGGCACTCTCAAAGCAGCCCGAGTTGGCACAGGGGGCAGCTTGTCCCAGGGCGGCATCTTGATATTCGTCAAAATCCAGCGGGCAGCCGGCCACGAAGGGCCAAGGGCCTACCTGGTACTGACAAAATGCTTCTGCCCGGGGAAACAAAAGCCACAACCGCACGTTACTGGTCTCAGTTTGCGGAGATTCCTGGGCATTCTCAAACAGCCCGAGTTGGCACAGGTGGCAGCTTGTCCCTGGGTGGCATCTTGATATTCGTGGAAACCCAGCAAGCAGCCTACCCCCAAGGGCGAGGGCCTACCTGGTACAGATAGAGTCTTCTGCCTGGGGAAACAAAACCCACCAGCCCACATTCCTGGTCTGAAATTGCAGAGCTCCATGGGCACTCTCAAAGCAGCCCGAGTTGGAACGGGTGGCTACTTGTCCCTGGGCGGCAACTGGATATACGTGAAAATCCAGCGGTCAGCCGGCCAGAAAGGGCCGAAGCCCTACCTGGTACTGACAACGGCTTCTGCCCAGGGAACCAAATTTCGTCAACCCATGTTCCTGGTCTCAGATTGCAGAGCTCCATGGGCACTCTCAAAGCAGCCCAAGTCGGCAGAGGTGACAACTTGTCCCTGGGTGGCACCTTGATATTCGTGGAAATCCAGCAGGCAGACAGACCCGAAGGGCCGAGGGCCTACCTGGTACTGACAAATGCTTCTCTCTGGGAAAACAAAACCTAGCAGCCCACGTTCCTGGTCTCAGTTTGCAGAGCTCCATGGGCACTCTCAAAGCAGCCCGAGTTGGCACAGGTGGCAGCTTGTCCCTGGGCAACATCTTGATATCCGGGGAAATCCAGGTGGCAGCCCGCCACGAAGGGCCGAGGGCCTACCGGGTAATGACAAAGGCTTCTGCCCGGGGAAACAAAATCCAGAACCCCACGTTCTAGGTCTCAGTTTGCAGAACTCCATGGGAACTCTCAAAGCAGCCCGAGTTGGCACATGTGGCAGCTTGTCCCTGGGAAGCATCTTGATATTCATGGAAATGCAGCAGGTAGCCGGCCCCGAAGGGCCAAGGGCCTACCTGGTACTGCAAATGCTTATGCCCGGGAAAATAAAACCTACCAGCCCCAGGTTCCTGGTCTCAGATTGCAGAGCTCTATGGGCACTCTCAAAGCAGCCCGAGTTGGTACAGGTGGCAGCTTGTCCCTGGGCGGCATCTTGATATTCGTGGAAACCCAGCAAGCAGCCTACCCCCAAGGGCGAGGGCCTACCTGGTACAGATAGAGTCTTCTGCCTGGGGAAACAAAACCCACCAGCCCACATTCCTGGTCTGAAATTGCAGAGCTCCATGGGCACTCTCAAAGCAGCCCGAGTTGGAACGGGTGGCTACTTGTCCCTGGGCGGCAACTGGATATACGTGAAAATCCAGCGAACAGCCGGCCAGAAAGGGCCGAAGCCCTACCTGGTACTGACAACGGCTTCTGCCCAGGGAACCAAATTTCGTCAACCCATGTTCCTGGTCTCAGATTGCAGAGCTCCATGGGCACTCTCAAAGCAGCCCAAGTCGGCAGAGGTGACAACTTGTCCCTGGGTGGCACCTTGATATTCGTGGAAATCCAGCAGGCAGACAGACCCGAAGGGCCGAGGGCCTACCTGGTACTGACAAATGCTTCTCTCTGGGAAAACAAAACCTAGCAGCCCACGTTCCTGGTCTCAGTTTGCAGAGCTCCATGGGCACTCTCAAAGCAGCCCGAGTTGGCACAGGTGGCAGCTTGTCCCTGGGCAACATCTTGATATCCGGGGAAATCCAGGTGGCAGCCCGCCACGAAGGGCCGAGGGCCTACCGGGTAATGACAAAGGCTTCTGCCCGGGGAAACAAAATCCAGAACCCCACGTTCTAGGTCTCAGTTTGCAGAACTCCATGGGAACTCTCAAAGCAGCCCGAGTTGGCACATGTGGCAGCTTGTCCCTGGGAAGCATCTTGATATTCATGGAAATGCAGCAGGTAGCCGGCCCCGAAGGGCCAAGGGCCTACCTGGTACTGCAAATGCTTATGCCCGGGAAAATAAAACATACCAGCCCCAGGTTCCTGGTCTCAGATTGCAGAGCTCTATGGGCACTCTCAAAGCAGCCCGAGTTGGTACAGGTGGCAGCTTGTCCCTCGGCGGCATCTTGATATTCGTGGAAACCCAGCAAGCAGCCTACCCCCAAGGGCGAGGGCCTACCTTGTACTGACAGAGGCTTCTGCCTGGGGAAACAAAACCTACCAGCCCACGTTCCTGATCTGAAATTGCAGAGCTCCATGGGCACTCTCAAAGCAGCCCGAGTTGGCACAGGTGGCAGCTTGTCACTGGGCGGAAACTTGATATACGTGAAAATCCAGCGGTCAGCCGGCCAGAAAGGGCCGAAGCCCTACCTGGTACTGACAAAGGCTTCTGCCCAGGGAACCAAATTTCGTCAACCC
Organism: Motacilla alba alba; assembly: GCF_015832195.1. NCBI lineage: Eukaryota > Metazoa > Chordata > Aves > Passeriformes > Motacillidae > Motacilla > Motacilla alba. The sequence goes on from NC_052021.1 coordinate 135,196, forward strand.
ATGTTCCTGGTCTCAGTTTGCAGAGCTCCATGGGCACTCTCAAAGCAGCCCGAGTTGGCACAGGTGGCAGCTTGTCCCTGGGCGGCACCTTGATATTCGTGGAAATCCAGTCGGCAGACCAACCCGAAGGTACGAGGGCCTAGCTGGTACTGACAAATGCTTCTGCCCAGGAAAACAAAACCTACCAGCCCACGTTCCTGGTCTCAGATTGCAGAGCTCCATGGGCACTCTCAAAGCAGCCCGAGTTGGCACGGGTGGCAGCTTGCCCCTGGACGGCAACTTGATATATGTGAAAATCCAGCGAACAGCCGGCCAGAAAAGGCCGAAGCCCTATGTGGTACTGACAAAGGCTTCTGCCCAGGGAACCAAATTTCGTCAACCCATGTTCCTGGTCTCAGATTGCAGAGCTCCATGGGCACTCTCAAAGCAGCCCGACTTGCCACAGGTGGCAGCTTGTCCCTGGGCGGCACCTTGATATTCGTGGAAATCCAGTCGGCAGACCAACCCGAAGGTACGAGGGCCTACCTGGTACTGACAAATGCTTCTGCCCAGGAAAACAAAACCTACCAGCCCACGTTCCTGGTCTCAGATTGCAGAGCTCCATGGGCACTCTCAAAGCAGCCCGAGTTGGCACGGGTGGCAGCTTGCCCCTGGACGGCAACTTGATATATGTGAAAATCCAGCGAACAGCCGGCCAGAAAAGGCCGAAGCCCTATGTGGTACTGACAAAGGCTTCTGCCCAGGGAACCAAATTTCGTCAACCCATGTTCCTGGTCTCAGATTGCAGAGCTCCATGGGCACTCTCAAAGCAGCCCGAGTAGGCACAGGTGGCAGCTTGTCCCTGGGCGGCACCTTGATATTCGTGGAAATCCAGTCGGCAGACCGACCCGAAGGGCCGAGGGCCTACCTGGTACTGCAAATGCTTCTGCCCGGGAAAACAAAACCTACCAGCCCACGTTCCTGGTCTCAGATTGCAGAGCTCCATGGGCGCTCTCAAAGCAGCCCGCGTTGGCACGGGTGGCAGCTTGTCCCTGGGCGGCATCTTGATATTGGTGGAAATCCAGCAGGCTGCCAGCCCAAAAGGGCCGAGGGCCTACCTGGTAATGACAAAGGCTTCTGCCCGGGAAAACAAAACCCACCACCCCACGTTCCAGGTCTCAGTTTGCAGAGCTCCATGGGCACTCTCAAAGCAGCCCGAGTTGGCACAGGTGGCAGCTTGTCTCCGAGCGGCATCTTCAGAAACGTGGCAATCCAGCCGGCATCCTGCCCCTGAGGAACAAGGCCCTACCTGGTACTGACAAAGGCATCTGCACAAGAAAATAAAAGCCATAATCCCACGTTCCTGGTCTCAATTTTCAGAGCTCCGTGGGCACTCTCAAAGCAGCCCGAGTTGGCACGTGTGGCAGCTCGTCCCTGGGCAGTACATTGATATTTGTGGAAATCCAGCAGGCAGACAGACCCGAAGGGCCGAGGGCCTACCTGGTAATGACAAAGGCTTCTGCCCGGGAAAACAAAACCTACCAGCCCACGTTCCTGATCTCATTCTGCAGAGCTCCATGGGCACTCTAAAAGCAGCCCGAGTTGGCACGGGTGGCAGCTTGTCCCTGGGCGGTATCTTGATATTCGTGGAAATCCAGCAGGCAGCCTGCCCAAAAGGGCCGAGGGCCTACCTGGCACTGCAAATGCTTATGCCTGGGAAAATAAAACCCACAACCCCACGTTCCTGGAGTCAGATTGCAGAGCTCCATGGGCACTCTCAAAGCAGCCCGAGTTGGCACAGGTGGCAGCTTGTCCCTGGGCGGCATCTTGATATTCGTGGAATTCCAGTGGGCAGCCGGCCCAGAGTGACCGAGGGCCTACCTGGTACTGACAAATGCTTCTGCCCGGGGAACCAAATTTCGTCAACCCCTGTTCCTGGTGTCAGTTTGCAGAGCTCCATGGGCACTCTCATAGCGGCCTGAGTTGGCACAGGTGGCAGCTTGTCCCTGGGTGGCATCTTGATATTCGTGGAAACCCAGGAAGCAGCCGGCCCCGGAGGGCTGAGGGACCACCTGGTCTTGAAAATGCTTCTGCCCGGGGAAACAAAAGCCACAACCGCACGTTACTGGTCTCAGTTTGCAGAGTTTCCTGGGCATTCTCAAAGCAGCCCGAGTTGGCACAGGTGGCAGCTTGTCCCCGAGCGGCATCTTCAGAAACGTGGCAATCCAGCCGGCAGCCTGCCCCTGAGGAACAAGGCCCTACCTGGTACTGACAAAGGCTTCTGCACGAGAAAATAAAAGCCACCACCCAACGTTCCTGGTCTCAGTTTGCAGAGCTCCATGGGCACTCTCAAAGCAGCCCGAGTTGGCACAGGTGGCAGCTTGTCCCTGGGCGGCATCTTGGTATTCGTGGAATTGCAGTGGGCAGCCGGCCCAGAGTGACCGAGGGCCTACCTGGTACGGACAAAGGCTTCTGCCCGGGGAACCAAATTTCGTCAACCCACGTTCCTAGTCTCAGTTTGCAGAGTTCCATGGGCACTCTCATAGCGGCCCGAGTTGACACAGGTGGCAGCTTGTCCCTGGGCGGCATCTTGATAGTCGTGGAAACCCAGGAAGCAGCCGGCCCAGGAGGGCTGAGGGACTACCTGGTACTGACAAATGCTTCTCTCTGGGAAAACAAGACCCAGAACCCCACGTTCTAGGTCTCAGTTTTCAGAGCTCCATGGGCACTCTCAAAGCAGCCCAAGTTGGCACAGGTGGCAGCTTGTCCCTGGGCGGCATCTTGATATTCGTGGAAACCCAGCAAGCAGCCTACCACCAAGGGCGAGGCCCTACCTTGTACTGACAGAGGCTTCTGCCTGGGGAAACAAAACACATCAGCCCACGTTCCTGGTCTGAAATTGTGAGCTCCATGGGCACTCTCAAAGCAGCCCGAGTTGGCACAGGTGGCAGCTTGTCACTGGGCGGCATCTTGATATTCGTGGAAACCCAGGAAGCAGCCGGCCCCGGAGGGCTGAGGGACTACCTGGTACAGACAAATGCTTCTCTCTGGGAAAACAAAACCCATAAACCCACGTTCCTGGTCTCAGTTTTCAGAGCTCCATGGGCACTCTCAAAGCAGCCCGAGTTGGCACATGTGGCAGCTTGTCCCTGGGCGGCATCTTGATATTCGTGGAAATCCAGCAGGCAGACGGCCCCGAAGGGCCGTGGGCCTACCTGGCACTGCAAAGGCTTATGCCCGGGAAAATAAAACCCACAACCCCACGTTCCTGGCGTCAGATTACAGAGATCCATGGGCACTCTCAAAGCAGCCCGAGTTGGCACAGGTGGCAGCTGGTCCCTGGGCGGCATCTTGATATACGTGAAAATCCAGCGGACAGCCGGCCAGAAAGGGCCGAAGCCCTAGGTGGTACTGACAAAGGCTTCTGCCCAGGGAACCAAATTTCGTCAACCCATGTTCCTGGTCTCAGATTGCAGAGCTCCATGGGCACTCTCAAAGCAGCCCGAGTTGGCACAGGTGGCAGCTTGTCCCTGGGCGGCACCTTGATATTCGTGGAAATCCAGCAGGCAGACAGACCCGAAGGGCCGAGGGCCTACCTGGTACTGACAAATGCTTCTGCCCGGGAAAACAAAACCTACCAGCCCACGTTCCTGGTCTCAGATTGCAGAGCTCCATGGGCACTCTCAAAGCAGCCCGAGTTGGCACAGGGGGCAGCTTGTCCCTGGGCGGCATCTTGATATTCGTGGAAATCCAGCAGGCTGCTAGCCCAAAAGGGCCGAGGGCCTACCTGGTAATGACAGAGGCTTCTGCCCGGGAAAACAAAACCCACCACCCAACGTTCCTGGTCTCAGTTTGCAGAGCTCCATGGGCACTCTCAAAGAAGCCCGAGTTGGCACAGGTGGCATCTTGTCCCTGGGTGGCATCTTGATATTCGTGGAAACCCAGGAAGCAGCCGGCCCCGGAGGGCTGAGGGACTACCTGGTCTTGAAAATGCTTCTGCCCGGGGAAACAAAAGCCACAACCGCACGTTACTGGTCTCAGTTTGCGGAGCTTCCTGGGCATTCTCAAAGCAGCCCGAGTTGGCACAGGTGGCAGCTTGTCCCCGAGCGGCATCTTCAGAAACGTGGAAATCCAGCCGGCAGCCTGCCCCTGAAGAACAAGGCCCTACCTGGTACTGACAAAGGCTTCTGCCCGGGGAACCAAATTTCATCAACCCCTGTTCCTGGTGTCAGTTTGCAGAGCTCCATGGGAACTCTCATAGCGGCCTGAGTTGGCACAGGTGGCAGCTTGTCCCTGGGTGGCATCTTGATATTCGTGGAAACCCAGGAAGCAGCCGGCCCGGGAGGGCTGAGGGACTACCAGGTACTGACAAAGGCTTCTCTCTGGGAAAACAAAACCCACTAGCCCATGTTCCTGATCTCAGTTTTCAGAGCTCCATGGGCACTCTCAAAGCAGCCCGAGTTGGTACAGGTGGCAGCTTGTCCCCGAGCGGCATCGTCAGAAATGTGGAAATCCAGCCAGCAGCCTGCCCCTGAGGAACAAGGCCCTACCTGGTACTGACAAAGGCTTCTACACGAGAAAATAAAAGCCATAATCCCACGTTCCTGGTCTCAATTTTCAGAGCTCCATGGGCACTCTCAAAGCAGCCCAAGTTGGCACGTGTGGCAGCTTGTCCCTGGGCAGTACATTGATATTCGTGGAAATCCAGCAGGCAGACAGACCCGAAGGGCCGAGGGCCTACCTGGTAATGACAGAGGCTTCTGCCCGGGAAAACAAAACCTACCAGCCCACGTTCCTGATCACAGTCTGCAGAGCTCCATGGGCACTCTAAAAGCAGCCCGAGTTGGCACGGGTGGCAGCTTGTCCCTGGGCGGCATCTTGATATGCGTGGAAATCCAGCAGGCAGACGGCCCCGAAGGGCCGAGGGCCTAGCCTGGTATTGCAAATGCTTCTGCCCAAGGAGACAAAACACACCAGCCCACGTTCCTGGTCTAAGTTTGCAGAGCTCCATGGGCACTCTCAAAGCAGCCCGAGTTGGCACGGGTGGCAGCTTGTCCCTGGGCGGCATCTTGATATTCGTGGAAATCCAGTGGGCAGCCGGCCCAGAGTGACCGAGGGCCTACCTGGTACTGACAAATGCTTCTGCCCGGGAAAACAAAACCCACCAGCCCACGTTCCTGGTCTCAGTTTCCAGAGCTCCATGGGCACACTCAAAGCATCCCGAGTTGCCACAGGTGGCAGCTTCTCCCTGGGCGGCATCTTGATATTCGTCAAAATCCAGCGGGCAGCCGGCCACGAAGGGCCAAGGCCCTACCTGGTACTGAAAATGCTTCTGCCCGGGGAAACAAAAGCCACAACCGCACGTTACTGGTCTCAGTTTGCAGAGCTTCCTGGGCATTCTCAAAGCAGCCCGAGTTGGCACAGGTGGCAGCTTGTCCCCGAGCGGCATCTTCAGAAACGTGGCAATCCAGCCGGCAGCCTGCCCCTGAGGAACAAGGCCCTACCTGGTACTGACAAAGGCTTCTGCACGAGAAAATAAAAGCCATAACCCCACGTTCCTAGTCTCAGTTTGCAGAGCTCCATGGGCACTCTCAAAGCAGCCTGAGTTGGCACGGGTGGCAGCTTGCCCCTGGACGGCAACTTGATATACATGAAAATCCAGCGAACAGCCGGCCAGAAAGGGCCGAAGCCCTAGGTGGTACTGACAAAGGCTTCTGCCCAGGGAACCAAATTTCGTCAACCCATGTTCCTGGTCTCAGATTGCAGAGCTCCATGGGCACTCTCAAAGCAGCCCGAGTTGGCACAGGTGGCAGCTTGTCCCTGGGCGGCACCTTGATATTCGTGGAAATCCAGTCGGCAGACCGACCCGAAGGGCCGAGGGCCTACCTGGTACTGCAAATGCTTCTGCCCGGGAAAACAAAACCTACCAGCCCACGTTCCTTGTCTCAGATTGCAGAGCTCCATGGGCAATCTCAAAGCAGCCCGAGTTGGCACAGGGGGCAGCTTGTCCCTGGGCGGCATCTTGATATTCGTGGAAATCCAGCAGGTTGCTAGCCCAAAAGGGCCGAGGGCCTACCTGGTAATGACAGAGGCTTCTGCCCGGGAAAACAAAACCCACCACCGTACGTTCCTGGTCTCAGTTTGCAGAGCTCCATGGGCATTCTCAAAGAAGCCCGAGTTGGCACAGGTGGCATCTTGTCCCTGGGTGGCATCTTGATATTCGTGGAAACCCAGGAAGCAGCCGGCCCCGGAGGGCTGAGGGACTACCTGGTCTTGAAAATGCTTCTGCCTGGGGAAACAAAAGCCACAACCGCACGTTACTGGTCTCAGTTTGCGGAGCTTCCTGGGCATTCTCAAAGCAGCCCGAGTTGGCACAGGTGGCAGCTTGTCCCCGAGCGGCATCTTCAGAAACGTGGAAATCCAGCCGGCAGCCTGCCCCTGAAGAACAAGGCCCTACCTGGTACTGACAAAGGCTTCTGCCCGGGGAACCAAATTTCATCAACCCCTGTTCCTGGTGTCAGTTTGCAGAGCTCCATGGGAACTCTCTTAGCGGCCTGAGTTGGCACAGGTGGCAGCTTGTCCCTGGGGGGCATCTTGAAATTCGTGGAAACCCAGGAAGCAGCCGGCCCCGGAGGGCTGAGGGACTACCTGGTACTGACAAAGGCTTCTCTCTGGGAAAACAAAACCCACTAGCCCACGTTCCTGGTCTCCGTTTTCAGAGCTCCATGGGCACTCTCAAAGCAGCCCGAGTTGGTACAGGTGGCAGCTTGTCCCCGAGCGGCATCGTCAGAAACGTGGAAATCCAGCTGGCAGCCTGCCCCTGAGGAACAAGGCCCTACCTGGTACTGACAAAGGCTTCTACACGAGAAAATAAAAGCCATAATCCCACGTTCCTGGTCTCAATTTTCAGAGCTCCATGGGAACTCTCAAAGCAGCCCGAGTTGGCACGTGTGGCAGCTTGTCCCTGGGCAGTACATTGATATTTGTGGAAATCCAGCAGGCAGACAGACCCGAAGGGCCGAGGGCCTACCTGGTAATGACAGAGGCTTCTGCCCGGGAAAACAAAACCTACCAGCCCACGTTCCTGATCTCAGTCTGCAGAGCTCCATGGGCACTCTAAAAGCAGCCCGAGTTGGCACAGGTGGCAGCTTGTCCCTGGGCGGCATCTTGATATTCGTGGAAATCCAGCAGGCAGACGGCCCCGAAGGGCCGAGGGCCTACCTGGCACTGCAAATGCTTATGCCCGGGAAAATAAAACCCACAACCCCACGTTCCTGGTGTCAGATTGCAGAGCTCCATGGGCACTCTCAAAGCAGCCCGAGTTGGCACAGGTGGCAGCTGGTCCCTGGGCGGCATCTTGATATTCGTGGAATTCCAGTGGGCAGCCGGCCCAGAGTGACCGAGGGCCTACCTGGTACTGACAAAGGCTTCTGCCCGGTGAAACCAAATTTCGTCAACCCCTGTTCCTGGTGTCAGTTTGCAGAGCTCCATGGGCACTCTCATAGCGGCCTGAGTTGGCACAGGTGGCAGCTTGTCCCTGGGTGGCATCTTGATATTCGTGGAAACCCAGGAAGCAGCAGGCCCCGGAGGGCTGAGGGACTACCTGGTACTGACAAAGGCTTCTCTCTGGGAAAACAAAACCCACTAGCCCACGTTCCTGGTCTCAGTTTTCAGAGCTCCATGGGCACTCTCAAAGCAGCCCGAGTTGGTTCAGGTGGCAGCTTGTCCCTAGGCGGCATTTTCAGATTCTTGGAAATCCAGCAGGCAGCCTGCCCCTGAGGAACAAGGCCCTACCTGGTACTGACAAAGGCTTCTTCCCAGAGAAACGGAACCCACCACCCCGCGTTCCAGGTCTCAGTTTGCAGAGCTCCATGGGCACTCTCAAAGCAGCCCCAGTTGGCACAGGTGGCAGCTTGTCCCTCGGCAGCATCTTCAGAAATGTGGAAATCCAGCCGGCAGCCTGCCCCTGAGGAACAAGGCCCTACCTGGTACTGACAAAGGCTTCTGCACGAGAAAATAAAACCCATAACCCCACGTTCCTGGTCTCAGTTTGCAGAGCTCCATGGGCACTCTCAAAGCAGCCCGAGTTGGCACGGGTGGCAGCTTGTCCCTGGGCGGCATCTTGATATTCGTCAAAATCCAGCGGGCAGCCGGCCACGAAGGGCCAAGGGCCTACCTGGTACTGAAAATGCTTCTGCCCGGGGAAACAAAAGCCACAACCGCACGTTAATGGTCTCAGTTTGCAGAGCTTCCTGGGCATTCTCAAAGCAGCCCGAGTTGGCACAGGTGGCAGCTTGTCCCCGAGCGGCATCTTCAGAAACGTGGCACTCCAGCCGGCAGCCTGCCCCTGAGGAACAAGGCCCTACCTGGTACTGACAAAGGCTTCTGCACGAGAAAATAAAAGCCATAACCCCACGTTCCTGGTCTCAGATTGCAGAGCTCCATGGGCACTCTCAAAGCAGCCCGAGTTGGCACAGGTGGCAGCTTGTCCCTGGGCGGCATCTTGGTATTCGTGGAATTGCAGTGGGCAGCCGGCCCAGAGTGACCGAGGGCCTACCTGGTACTGACAAAGGCTTCTGCCCAGGGAACCAAATTTCGTCAACCCACGTTCCTGGTCTCAGTTTGCAGAGTTCCATGGGAACTCTAAAAGCAGCCCGAGTTGGCACAGGTGGCAGCTTGTCCCTGGGCGGCACCTTGATATTCGTGGAAATCCAGTCGGCAGACCGACCCGAAGGGCCGAGGGCGTACCTGGTACTGACAAATGCTTCTGCCCGGGAAAACAAAACCTACCAGCCCACGTTCCTTGTCTCAGATTGCAGAGCTCCATGGGCACTCTCAAAGCATCCCGAGTTGCCACAGGTGGCAGCTTGTCCCTGGGCGGCATCTTGATATTCGGCAAAATCCAGCGGGCAGCCGGCCACGAAGGGCCAAGGGCCTACCTGGTACTGAAAATGCTTCTGCCCGGGGAAACAAAATCCACAACCGCACGTTAATGGTCTCAGTTTGCAGAGCTTCCTGGGCATTCTCAAAGCAGCCCGAGTTGGCACAGGTGGCAGCTTGTCCCCGAGCGGCATCTTCAGAAACGTGGCACTCCAGCCGGCAGCCTGCCCCTGAGGAACAAGGCCCTACCTGGTACTGACAAAGGCTTCTGCACGAGAAAATAAAAGCCATAACCCCACGTTCCTGGTCTCAGATTGCAGAGCTCCATGGGCACTCTCAAAGCAGCCCGAGTTGGCACAGGTGGCAGCTTGTCCCTGGGCGGCATCTTGGTATTCGTGGAATTGCAGTGGGCAGCCGGCCCAGAGTGACCGAGGGCCTACCTGGTACTGACAAAGGCTTCTGCCCGGGGAACCAAATTTCGTCAACCCACGTTCCTGGTCTCAGTTTGCAGAGTTCCATGGGGACTCTCATAGCGGTCCGAGTTGGCACATGTGGCAGGTTGTCCCAGGGCGGAATCTTGATATTTGTGGAAACCCAGGAAGCAGCCTGCCCCTGAGGAACCAGGCCCTACCTGGTAATGACAAATGCTTCTCTCTGGGAAAACAAAACTCAGAACCCCACGTTCTCGGTCTCAGTTTTCAGAGCTCCATGGGCACTCTCATAGCGGCCCGAGTTGGCACAGGTGGCAGGTTGTCCCAGGGCGGAATCTTGATATTTGTGGAAACCCAGCAAGCAGCCTGCCCCTGAGGAACAAGGCCCTACCTGGTAATGACAAATGCTTCTCTCTGGGAAAACAAAACTCAGAACCCCACGTTCTAGGTCTCAGTTTTCAGAGCTCCATGGGCACTCTCAAAGCAGCCCAAGTTGGCACAGGTGGCAGCTTGTCCCTGGGCGGCATCTTGATATTCGTGGAAACCCAGGAAGCAGCCTACCCTCAAGGGCGAGGGCCTACCTTGTACTGACAGAGGCTTCTGCCTGGGGAAACCAAACCCATCAGCCCACTTTCCTGGTCTGAAATTGCAGAGCTCCATGGGCACTCTCAAAGCAGCCCGAGTTGGCACAGGTGGCAGCTTGTCACTGGGCGGCATCTTGATATTCGTGGAAACCCAGGAAGCAGCCGGCCCCGGAGGGCTGAGGGATTACCTGGTACAGACAAATGCTTCTCTCTGGGAAAACAAAACCCATAACCCTACGTTCCTGGTCTCAGTTTGCAGAGCTCGATGGGCACTCTCAAAGCAGCCCGAGTTGGCACGGGTGGCAGCTTGCCCCTGGACGGCAACTTGATATACGTGAAAATCCAGCAAACAGCCGGCCAGAAAGGGCCGAAGCCCTAGGTGGTACTGACAAAGGCTTCTGCCCAGGGAAACAAATTTCGTCAACCCATGTTCCTGGTCTCAGATTGCAGAGCTCCATGGGCACTCTCAAAGCAGCCCGAGTTGGCACAGGTGGCAGCTTGTCCCTGGGCGGCACCTTGATATTCGTGGAAATCCAGTCGGCAGACCGACCCGAAGGGCCGAGGGCCTACCTGGTACTGACAAATGCTTCTGCCCGGGAAAACAAAACCTACCAGCCCACGTTCCTGGTCTCAGATTGCAGAGCTCCATGGGCACTCTCAAAGCAGCCCGAGTTGGCACGGGTGGCAGCTTGTCCCAGGGCGGCATCTTGATATTCGTGGAATTCCAGTGGGCAGCCGGCCCAGAGTGACCGAGGGCCTACCTGGTACTGACAAAGGCTTCTGCCCGGTGAAACCAAATTTCGTCAACCCCTGTTCCTGGTGTCAGTTTGCAGAGCTCCATGGGCACTCTCATAGCGGCCTGAGTTGGCACAGGTGGCAGCTTGTCCCTGGGTGGCATCTTGATATTAGTGGAAACCCAGGAAGCAGCAGGCCCCGGAGGGCTGAGGGACTACCTGGTACTGACAAAGGCTTCTCTCTGGGAAAACAAAACCCACTAGCCCACGTTCCTGGTCTCAGTTTTCAGAGCTCCATGGGCACTCTCAAAGCAGCCCGAGTTGGTTCAGGTGGCAGCTTGTCCCTAGGCGGCATTTTCAGATTCTTGGAAATCCAGCAGGCAGCCTGCCCCTGAGGAACAAGGCCCTACCTGGTACTGACAAAGGCTTCTTCCCAGAGAAACGGAACCCACCACCCCGCGTTCCAGGTCTCAGGTTGCAGAGCTCCATGGGCACTCTCAAAGCAGCCCAAGTTGGCACAGGTGGCAGCTTGTCCCTCGGCAGCATCTTCAGAAATGTGGAAATCCAGCCGGCAGCCTGCCCCTGAGGAACAAGGCCCTACCTGGTACTGACAAAGGCTTCTGCACGAGAAAATAAAACCCATAACCCCACGTTCCTGGTCTCAGTTTGCAGAGCTCCATGGGCACTCTCAAAGCAGCCCGAGTTGGCACGGGTGGCAGCTTGTCCCTGGGCGGCATCTTGATATTCGGCAAAATCCAGCGGGCAGCCGGCCACGAAGGGCCAAGGGCCTACCTGGTACTGAAAATGCTTCTGCCCGGGGAAACAAAAGCCACAACCGCACGTTAATGGTCTCAGTTTGCAGAGCTTCCTGGGCATTCTCAAAGCAGCCCGAGTTGGCACAGGTGGCAGCTTGTCCCCGAGCGGCATCTTCAGAAACGTGGCACTCCAGCCGGCAGCCTGCCCCTGAGGAACAAGGCCCTACCTGGTACTGACAAAGGCTTCTGCACGAGAAAATAAAAGCCATAACCCCACGTTCCTGGTCTCAGATTGCAGAGCTCCATGGGCACTCTCAAAGCAGCCCGAGTTGGCACAGGTGGCAGCTTGTCCCTGGGCGGCATCTTGGTATTCGTGGAATTGCAGTGGGCAGCCGGCCCAGAGTGACCGAGGGCCTACCTGGTACTGACAAAGGCTTCTGCCCAGGGAACCAAATTTCGTCAACCCACGTTCCTGGTCTCAGTTTGCAGAGTTCCATGGGAACTCTAAAAGCAGCCCGAGTTGGCACAGGTGGCAGCTTGTCCCTGGGCGGCACCTTGATATTCGTGGAAATCCAGTCGGCAGACCGACCCGAAGGGCCGAGGGCGTACCTGGTACTGACAAATGCTTCTGCCCGGGAAAACAAAACCTACCAGCCCACGTTCCTTGTCTCAGATTGCAGAGCTCCATGGGCACTCTCAAAGCATCCCGAGTTGCCACAGGTGGCAGCTTGTCCCTGGGCGGCATCTTGATATTCGGCAAAATCCAGCGGGCAGCCGGCCACGAAGGGCCAAGGGCCTACCTGGTACTGAAAATGCTTCTGCCCGGGGAAACAAAATCCACAACCGCACGTTAATGGTCTCAGTTTGCAGAGCTTCCTGGGCATTCTCAAAGCAGCCCGAGTTGGCACAGGTGGCAGCTTGTCCCCGAGCGGCATCTTCAGAAACGTGGCACTCCAGCCGGCAGCCTGCCCCTGAGGAACAAGGCCCTACCTGGTACTGACAAAGGCTTCTGCACGAGAAAATAAAAGCCATAACCCCACGTTCCTGGTCTCAGATTGCAGAGCTCCATGGGCACTCTCAAAGCAGCCCGAGTTGGCACAGGTGGCAGCTTGTCCCTGGGCGGCATCTTGGTATTCGTGGAATTGCAGTGGGCAGCCGGCCCAGAGTGACCGAGGGCCTACCTGGTACTGACAAAGGCTTCTGCCCGGGGAACCAAATTTCGTCAACCCACGTTCCTGGTCTCAGTTTGCAGAGTTCCATGGGGACTCTCATAGCGGCCCGAGTTGGCACATGTGGCAGGTTGTCCCAGGGCGGAATCTTGATATTTGTGGAAACCCAGGAAGCAGCCTGCCCCTGAGGAACCAGGCCCTACCTGGTAATGACAAATGCTTCTCTCTGGGAAAACAAAACTCAGAACCCCACGTTCTAGGTCTCAGTTTTCAGAGCTCCATGGGCACTCTCATAGCGGCCCGAGTTGGCACAGGTGGCAGGTTGTCCCAGGGCGGAATCTTGATATTTGTGGAAACCCAGCAAGCAGCCTGCCCCTGAGGAACAAGGCCCTACCTGGTAATGACAAATGCTTCTCTCTGGGAAAACAAAACTCAGAACCCCACGTTCTAGGTCTCAGTTTTCAGAGCTCCATGGGCACTCTCAAAGCAGCCCAAGTTGTCACAGGTGGCAGCTTGTCCCTGGGCGGCATCTTGATATTCGTGGAAACCCAGGAAGCAGCCTACCCTCAAGGGCGAGGGCCTACCTTGTACTGACAGAGGCTTCTGCCTGGGGAAACCAAACCCATCAGCCCACTTTCCTGGTCTGAAATTGCAGAGCTCCATGGGCACTCTCAAAGCAGCCCGAGTTGGCACAGGTGGCAGCTTGTCACTGGGCGGCATCTTGATATTCGTGGAAACCCAGGAAGCAGCCGGCCCCGGAGGGCTGAGGGATTACCTGGTACAGACAAATGCTTCTCTCTGGGAAAACAAAACCCATAACCCTACGTTCCTGGTCTCAGTTTGCAGAGCTCGATGGGCACTCTCAAAGCAGCCCGAGTTGGCACGGGTGGCAGCTTGCCCCTGGACGGCAACTTGATATACGTGAAAATCCAGCAAACAGCCGGCCAGAAAGGGCCGAAGCCCTAGGTGGTACTGACAAAGGCTTCTGCCCAGGGAAACAAATTTCGTCAACCCATGTTCCTGGTCTCAGATTGCAGAGCTCCATGGGCACTCTCAAAGCAGCCCGAGTTGGCACAGGTGGCAGCTTGTCCCTGGGCGGCACCTTGATATTCGTGGAAATCCAGTCGGCAGACCGACCCGAAGGGCCGAGGGCCTACCTGGTACTGACAAATGCTTCTGCCCGGGAAAACAAAACCTACCAGCCCACGTTCCTGGTCTCAGATTGCAGAGCTCCATGGGCACTCTCAAAGCAGCCCGAGTTGGCACGGGTGGCAGCTTGTCCCAGGACGGCATCTTGATATTCGTGGAAATCCAGCAGGCTGCCAGCCCAAAAGGGCCGAGGGCCTACCTGGTAATGACAGAGGCTTCTGCCCGGGAAAACAAAACCCACCACCCAACGTTCCTGGTCTCAGTTTGCAGAGCTCCATGGGAACTCTCATAGCGGCCTGAGTTGGCACAGGTGGCAGCTTGTCCCTGGGTGGCATCTTGATATTCGTGGAAACCCAGGAAGCAGCAGGCCCCGGAGGGCTGAGGGACTACCTGGTACTGACAAAGGCTTCTCTCTGGGAAAACAAAACCCACTAGCCCACGTTCCTGGTCTCAGTTTTCAGAGCTCCATGGGCACTCTCAAAGCAGCCCGAGTTGGTACAGGTGGCAGCTTGTCCCTAGGCGGCATTTTCAGATTCTTGGAAATCCAGCAGGCAGCCTGCCCCTGAGGAACAAGGCCCTACCTGGTACTGACAAAGGCTTCTTCCCAAGGAAACGGAACCCACCACTCCGCGTTCCTGGTCTCAGTTTGCAGAGCTCCATGGGCACTCTCAACGCAGCCCAAGTTGGCACAGGTGGCAGCTTGTCCCTCGGCAGCATCTTCAGAAATGTGGAAATCCAGCCGGCAGCCTGCCCCTGAGGAACAAGGCCCTACCTGGTACTGACAAAGGCTTCTGCACGAGAAAATAAAAGCCATAACCCCACGTTCCTGGTCTCAGTTTGCAGAGCTCCATGGGAACTCTCAAGGCAGCCCAAGTTGGCACAGGTGGCAGCTTGTCCCTGGGCAGTACCTTGATATTCGTGGAAATCCAGCAGGCAGACAGACCCGAAGGGCCGAGGGCCTGCCTGGTATTGCAAATGCTTCTGCCCGGGAAAACAAAACACACCAGCCCACGTTCCTGGTCTCAGTTTGCAGAGACCCATGGGCACTCTCAAGGCAGCCCGAGTTGGCACAGGTGGCAGCTTGCCCCTGGACGGCATCTTGGTATTCGTGGAATTGCGGTGGGCAGCCGGCCCAGAGTGACCGAGGGCCTACCTGGTACTGGCAAAGGCTTCTGCCCGGGGAAACAAATTTCGTCAACCCACGTTCCTGGTCTCAGTTTGCAGAGTTCCATGGGCACTCTCATAGCGGCCCGAGTTGGCACAGGTGGCAGCTTGTCCCAGGGCGGCATCTTGATATTCGTGGAAACCCAGGAAGCAGCCGGCCCAGGAGGGCTGAGGGACTACCTGGTACTGACAAAGGCTTCTGCCCGGGGAACCAAATTTCGTCAACCCATGTTCCTGGTCTCAGTTTGCAGAGTTCCATGGGCACTCTCATAGCGGCCCGAGTTGGCACAGGTGGCAGCTTGTCCCAGGGCGGCATCTTGATATTCGTGGAAACCCAGGAAGCAGCCGGCCCAGGATGGCTGAGGGACTACCTGGTAATGACAAATGCTTCTCTCTGGGAAAACAAAACCCAGAACCCCACGTTCTAGGTCTCAGTTTTCAGAGCTCCATGGGCACTCTCAAAGCAGCCCAAGTTGGCACAGGTGGCAGCTTGTCCCTGGGCGGCATCTTGATATTCGTGGAAACCCAGCAAACAGCCTACCCCCAAGGGCGAGGGCCTACCTTGTACTGACAGAGGCTTCTGCCTGGGGAAACAAAACCCACCACCCCACGTTCCTGGTCTGAAATTGCAGAGCTCCATGGGCACTCTCAATGCAGCCCGAGTTGGCACAGGTGGCAGCTTGTCACTGGGCGGCATCTTGATATTCGTGGAAACCCAGGAAGCAGCCGGCCCCGGGGGGCTGAGGGACTACCTGGTACAGACAAATGCTTCTCTCTGGGAAAACAAAACCCATAACCCCACGTTCCTGGCCTCAGTTTGCAGAGCTCGATGGGCACTCTCAAAGCAGCCCGAGTTGGCACGGGTGGCAGCTTGCCCCTGGACGGCAACTTGATATACGTGAAAATCCAGCAAATAGCTGGCCAGAAAGGGCCGAAGCCCTACCTGGTACTGACAAAGGCTTCTGCCCAAGGAACCAAATTTCGTCAACCCATGTTCCTGGTCTCAGATTGCAGAGTTCCATGGGCACTCTCATAGCGGCCAGAGTTGGCACAGGTGGCAGCTTGTCCCCGAGCGGCATCTTCAGAAATGTGGAAATCCAGCCGGCAGCCTGCCCCTGAGGAACAAGGCCCTACCTGGTACTGACAAAGGCTTCTCCACGAGAAAATAAAAGCCATAACCCCACGTTCCTGGTCTCAGTTAGCAGAGCTCCATGGACACTCTCAAAGCAGCCCAAGTTGGCACAGGTGGCAGCTTGTCCCTGGGCAGTACCTTGAATTCGTGGAAATCCAGCAGGCAGACGGACCAGAAGGGCCGAGGGCCTACCTGGTACTGAATAATGCTTCTTCCCGAGAAAACAAAACCTACCAGCCCACGTTCCTGGTGTCAGATTGCAGAGCTCCATGGGCAATCTCAAAGCAGCCCGAGTTGGCACAGGTTGCAACTTGTACCTAGTCGGCACCTTGATATTCGTGGAAATGCAGCAGGCAGCCTGCCCCGAAGGGCCGAAGCCCTACCTGGTACTGCAAATGCTTCTGCGTGGGGAAACAAACCCCACCAGCCCACGTTCCTGGTCTCAGTTTGCAGAGCCCAATGGGCACTCTCAAAGCAGCCCGAGTTGGCACAGGTGGCAGCTTGTCCCTGGGCGACATCTTGATATTCATCAAAATCCAGCGGGCAGCCGGCCATGATGGGCCAAGGGCCTACCTGGTACTGACAAAATGCTTCTGCCCGGGGAAACAAAAGCCACAACCGCACGTTACAGGTCTCAGTTTGCGGAGCTTCCTGGGCATTCTCAAAGCAGCTCGAGTTGGCACAGGTGGCAGCTTGTCCCTGGAAGGCATCTTCAGAAACGTGGCAATCCAACCGGCAGCCTGCCCCTGAGGAACAAGGCCCTACCTGGTACTGACAAAGGCTTCTGCACGAGAAAATAAAAGCCATAACCCCACGTCCCTGGTCTCAATTTTCAGAGCTCCATGGGAACTCTCAAAGCAGCCTTTGTTGGCACAGGTGGCAGCTTGTCCCTGGGCAGTACCTTGATATTCGTGGAAATCCAGCAGGCAGGCAGACCCGAAGGGCCGAGGGCCTACCTGGTACTGCAGGAAAACAAAACCTACCAGCCCACGTTCCTGGTCTCAGATTGCAGAGCTCCATGGGCACTCTCAAAGCAGCCCGAGTTGGCACAGGTGGCAGCTTGTCCCTGGGCGGCATCTTGATATTCATGGAAATGCAGCAGGCAGCCGGCCCCGAAGGGCCAAGGGCCTACCTGGTACTGCAAATGCTTATGCCCGGGAAAATAAAACCTACCAGCCCCAAGTTCCTGGTCTCAGTTTGCAGAGCTCCATGGGCACTCTCAACGAAGCCCCAGTTGGCACATGTGGCAGCTTGTCCCTGGGCGGCATCTTGATATTCGTGGAATTCCAGTGGGCAGCCGGCCCAGAGTGACCGAGGGCCTACCTGGTACTGACAAAGGCTTCTGCCCGGGGAACCAAGTTTCGTCAACCCAAGTTCCTGGTCTCAGTTTGCAGAGTTCCATGGGCACTCTCAAAGCAGCCCCAGTTGGCAGAGGTGGCAGCTTGTCCCTGGGCGGCATCTTGATATTCGTGGAATTCCAGTGGGCAGCCGGCCCAGAGTCGCCGAGGGACTACCTGGTACTGACAATGGCTTCTGCCCGGGGAACCAAGTTTCGTCAACCCAAGTTCCTGGTCTCAGTTTGCAGAGCTCCATGGGCACTCTCAATGCGGCCCGAGTTGGCACAGGTGGCAGCTTGTCACTGGGCGGAATCTTGATATTTGTGGAAACCCAGGAAGCAGCCTGCCCCTGAGGAACAAGGCCCTACCTGGTACTGACAAAGGCTTCTGCCCGGGAAAACCAAACCCACAACCCCACGTTCCTGGTCTCAGTTTGCAGAGCTCCATGGGCACTCTCAAAGCAGCCCGAGTTGGCACAGGTGGCAGCTTGTCCCTGGGCGGCATCTTGATATTCGTGGAAACCCAGGAAGCAGCCGGCCCCGGAGGGCTGAGGGACTACCTGATACAGACAAATGCTTCTCTCTGGGAAAACAAAACCCATAACCCCACGTTCCTGGTCTCAGTTTCCAGAGCTCCATGGGCACTCTCAAAGCAGCCCGAGTTGGCACGGGTGGCAGCTTGCCCCTGGACGGCAACTTGATATACGTGAAAATCCAGCTAATAGCCGGCCAGAAAGGGCCGAAGCCCTAGGTGGTACTGACAAAGGCTTCTGCCCAGGGAACCAAATTTCGTCAACCCATGTTCCTGGTCTCAGATTGCAGAGCTCCATGGGCACTCTCAAAGCAGCCCGAGTTGGCACAGGTGGCAGCTTGTCCCTGGGCGGCACCATGATATTCGTGGAAATCCA
Source organism: Motacilla alba alba (assembly GCF_015832195.1). Taxonomy (NCBI): domain Eukaryota; kingdom Metazoa; phylum Chordata; class Aves; order Passeriformes; family Motacillidae; genus Motacilla; species Motacilla alba. The sequence continues at coordinate 153,417 of NC_052021.1, forward strand.
GTCGGCAGACCAACCCGAAGGGCCGAGGGCCTACCTGGTACTGCAAATGCTTCTGCCCGGGAAAACAAAACCTACCACCCTACGTTCCTGGTCTCAGTTTGCAGAGCTCTATGGGCACTCTCAAAGCGGCCCGAGTTGGCACGGGTGGCAGGTTGTCCCTGGGCGGAATCTTGATATTTGTGGAAACCCAGGAAGCAGCCTGCCCCTGAGGAACAAGGCCCTACCTGGTACTGACAATGGCTTCTGCCCGGGAAAACGAAACCCACAACCCCACGTTCCTGGTCTCAGTTTGCAGAGCTCCATGGGCACTCTCAAAGCAGCCCGAGTTGGCGCGGGTGGCAGCTTGTCCCTGGGCGGCATCTTGATATTCGTGGAAACCCAGCAAGCAGCCTACCCCCAAGGGCGAGGGCCTACCTTGCACTCAAAGAGGCTTCTGCCTGGGAAAACAAAACCCACCAGCCCACGTTCCTGGTCTCAGATTGCAGAGCTCCATGGGCACTCTCAAAGAAGCCCGAGTTGGCACGGGTGGCAGCTTGTCCCTGGGCGGCATCTTGATATTCGTGGAAATCCAGTAGGCAGACGGCCCCGAAGGGCCGAGGGCCTACCTGGCACTGCAAATGCTTATGCCCGGGAAAATAAAACCCACAACCCCACGTTCCTGGTGTCAGATTGCAGAGCTCCATGGGCACTCTCAAAGCAGCCCGAGTTGGCACAGGTGGCAGCTTGTCCCTGGGCGGCATCTTGATATTCGTGGAATTCCAGTGGGCAGCCGGCCCAGAGAGACCGAGGGCCTACCTGGTACTGACAAAGGCTTCTGCCCGGGAACCAAATTTCGTCAACCCCTGTTCCTGGTGTCAGTTTGCAGAACTCCATGGGCACTCTCATAGCGGCCTGAGTTGGCACAGGTGGCAGCTTGTCCCTGGGTGGCATCTTGATATTCGTGGAAACCCAGGAAGCAGCCGGCCCCGGAGGGCTGAGGGACTACCGGGTACTGACAAAGGCTTCTCTCTGGGAAAACAAAACCCACTACCCCACGTTCCTGGTCTCAGTTTTCAGAGCTCCATGGGCACTCTCAAAGCAGCCCGAGTTGGTACAGGTGGCAGCTTGTCCCTAGGCGGCATTTTCAGATTCGTGGAAATCCAGCAGGCAGCCTGCCCCTGAGGAACAAGGCCCTACCTGGTACTGACAAAGGCTTCTGCCGGAGGAAATACAAGCCATAACCCCACGTTCCTGGTCTCAGTTTGCAGAGCTCCATGGGAACTCTCAAAGCAGCCCAAGTTTGCACAGCTGGCAGCTTGTCCCTGGGCAGTACCTTGATATTCGTGGAAATCCAGCAGGCAGACAGACCCGAAGGGCCGAGGGCCTGCCTGGTATTGCAAATGCTTCTGCCCGGGAAAACAAAACACACCAGCCCACGTTCCTGGTGTCAGATTGCAGAGCTCCATGGGCAATCTCAAAGCAGCCCGAGTTGGCACAGGTTGCAACTTGTACCTAGTCGGCACCTTGATATTCGTGGAAATGCAGCAGGCAGCCTGCCCCGAAGGGCCGAAGCCCTACCTGGTACTGCAAATGCTTCTGCGTGGGGAAACAAACCCCACCAGCCCACGTTCCTGGTCTCAGTTTGCAGAGCCCAATGGGCACTCTCAAAGCAGCCCGAGTTGGCACAGGTGGCAGCTTGTCCCTGGGCGACATCTTGATATTCATCAAAATCCAGCGGGCAGCCGGCCATGATGGGCCAAGGGCCTACCTGGTACTGACAAAATGCTTCTGCCCGGGGAAACAAAAGCCACAACCGCACGTTACAGGTCTCAGTTTGCGGAGCTTCCTGGGCATTCTCAAAGCAGCTCGAGTTGGCACAGGTGGCAGCTTGTCCCTGGAAGGCATCTTCAGAAACGTGGCAATCCAACCGGCAGCCTGCCCCTGAGGAACAAGGCCCTACCTGGTACTGACAAAGGCTTCTGCACGAGAAAATAAAAGCCATAACCCCACGTCCCTGGTCTCAATTTTCAGAGCTCCATGGGAACTCTCAAAGCAGCCTTTGTTGGCACAGGTGGCAGCTTGTCCCTGGGCAGTACCGTGATATTCGTGGAAATCCAGCAGGCAGGCAGACCCGAAGGGCCGAGGGCCTACCTGGTACTGCAGGAAAACAAAACCTACCAGCCCACGTTCCTGGTCTCAGATTGCAGAGCTCCATGGGCACTCTCAAAGCAGCCCGAGTTGGCACAGGTGGCAGCTTGTCCCTGGGCGGCATCTTGATATTCATGGAAATGCAGCAGGCAGCCGGCCCCGAAGGGCCAAGGGCCTACCTGGTACTGCAAATGCTTATGCCCGGGAAAATAAAACCTACCAGCCCCAAGTTCCTGGTCTCAGTTTGCAGAGCTCCATGGGCACTCTCAACGAAGCCCCAGTTGGCACATGTGGCAGCTTGTCCCTGGGCGGCATCTTGATATTCGTGGAATTCCAGTGGGCAGCCGGCCCAGAGTGACCGAGGGCCTACCTGGTACTGACAAAGGCTTCTGCCCGGGGAACCAAGTTTCGTCAACCCAAGTTCCTGGTCTCAGTTTGCAGAGTTCCATGGGCACTCTCAAAGCAGCCCCAGTTGGCAGAGGTGGCAGCTTGTCCCTGGGCGGCATCTTGATATTCGTGGAATTCCAGTGGGCAGCCGGCCCAGAGTCGCCGAGGGACTACCTGGTACTGACAATGGCTTCTGCCCGGGGAACCAAGTTTCGTCAACCCAAGTTCCTGGTCTCAGTTTGCAGAGCTCCATGGGCACTCTCAATGCGGCCCGAGTTGGCACAGGTGGCAGCTTGTCACTGGGCGGAATCTTGATATTTGTGGAAACCCAGGAAGCAGCCTGCCCCTGAGGAACAAGGCCCTACCTGGTACTGACAAAGGCTTCTGCCCGGGAAAACCAAACCCACAACCCCACGTTCCTGGTCTCAGTTTGCAGAGCTCCATGGGCACTCTCAAAGCAGCCCGAGTTGGCACAGGTGGCAGCTTGTCCCTGGGCGGCATCTTGATATTCGTGGAAACCCAGGAAGCAGCCGGCCCCGGAGGGCTGAGGGACTACCTGATACAGACAAATGCTTCTCTCTGGGAAAACAAAACCCATAACCCCACGTTCCTGGTCTCAGTTTCCAGAGCTCCATGGGCACTCTCAAAGCAGCCCGAGTTGGCACGGGTGGCAGCTTGCCCCTGGACGGCAACTTGATATACGTGAAAATCCAGCTAATAGCCGGCCAGAAAGGGCCGAAGCCCTAGGTGGTACTGACAAAGGCTTCTGCCCAGGGAACCAAATTTCGTCAACCCATGTTCCTGGTCTCAGATTGCAGAGCTCCATGGGCACTCTCAAAGCAGCCCGAGTTGGCACAGGTGGCAGCTTGTCCCTGGGCGGCACCATGATATTCGTGGAAATCCAGTCGGCAGACCAACCCGAAGGGCCGAGGGCCTACCTGGTACTGCAAATGCTTCTGCCCGGGAAAACAAAACCTACCACCCTACGTTCCTGGTCTCAGTTTGCAGAGCTCTATGGGCACTCTCAAAGCGGCCCGAGTTGGCACGGGTGGCAGGTTGTCCCTGGGCGGAATCTTGATATTTGTGGAAACCCAGGAAGCAGCCTGCCCCTGAGGAACAAGGCCCTACCTGGTACTGACAATGGCTTCTGCCCGGGAAAACGAAACCCACAACCCCACGTTCCTGGTCTCAGTTTGCAGAGCTCCATGGGCACTCTCAAAGCAGCCCGAGTTGGCGCGGGTGGCAGCTTGTCCCTGGGCGGCATCTTGATATTCGTGGAAACCCAGCAAGCAGCCTACCCCCAAGGGCGAGGGCCTACCTTGCACTCAAAGAGGCTTCTGCCTGGGAAAACAAAACCCACCAGCCCACGTTCCTGGTCTCAGATTGCAGAGCTCCATGGGCACTCTCAAAGAAGCCCGAGTTGGCACGGGTGGCAGCTTGTCCCTGGGCGGCATCTTGATATTCGTGGAAATCCAGTAGGCAGACGGCCCCGAAGGGCCGAGGGCCTACCTGGCACTGCAAATGCTTATGCCCGGGAAAATAAAACCCACAACCCCACGTTCCTGGTGTCAGATTGCAGAGCTCCATGGGCACTCTCAAAGCAGCCCGAGTTGGCACAGGTGGCAGCTTGTCCCTGGGCGGCATCTTGATATTCGTGGAATTCCAGTGGGCAGCCGGCCCAGAGAGACCGAGGGCCTACCTGGTACTGACAAAGGCTTCTGCCCGGGAACCAAATTTCGTCAACCCCTGTTCCTGGTGTCAGTTTGCAGAACTCCATGGGCACTCTCATAGCGGCCTGAGTTGGCACAGGTGGCAGCTTGCCCCTGGGTGGCATCTTGATATTCGTGGAAACCCAGGAAGCAGCCGGCCCCGGAGGGCTGAGGGACTACCGGGTACTGACAAAGGCTTCTCTCTGGGAAAACAAAACCCACTACCCCACGTTCCTGGTCTCAGTTTTCAGAGCTCCATGGGCACTCTCAAAGCAGCCCGAGTTGGTACAGGTGGCAGCTTGTCCCTAGGCGGCATTTTCAGATTCGTGGAAATCCAGCAGGCAGCCTGCCCCTGAGGAACAAGGCCCTACCTGGTACTGACAAAGGCTTCTGCCGGAGGAAATACAAGCCATAACCCCACGTTCCTGGTCTCAGTTTGCAGAGCTCCATGGGAACTCTCAAAGCAGCCCAAGTTTGCACAGCTGGCAGCTTGTCCCTGGGCAGTACCTTGATATTCGTGGAAATCCAGCAGGCAGACAGACCCGAAGGGCCGAGGGCCTGCCTGGTATTGCAAATGCTTCTGCCCGGGAAAACAAAACACACCAGCCCACGTTCCTGGTGTCAGATTGCAGAGCTCCATGGGCAATCTCAAAGCAGCCCGAGTTGGCACAGGTTGCAACTTGTACCTAGTCGGCACCTTGATATTCGTGGAAATGCAGCAGGCAGCCTGCCCCGAAGGGCCGAAGCCCTACCTGGTACTGCAAATGCTTCTGCGTGGGGAAACAAACCCCACCAGCCCACGTTCCTGGTCTCAGTTTGCAGAGCCCAATGGGCACTCTCAAAGCAGCCCGAGTTGGCACAGGTGGCAGCTTGTCCCTGGGCGACATCTTGATATTCATCAAAATCCAGCGGGCAGCCGGCCATGATGGGCCAAGGGCCTACCTGGTACTGACAAAATGCTTCTGCCCGGGGAAACAAAAGCCACAACCGCACGTTACAGGTCTCAGTTTGCGGAGCTTCCTGGGCATTCTCAAAGCAGCTCGAGTTGGCACAGGTGGCAGCTTGTCCCTGGAAGGCATCTTCAGAAACGTGGCAATCCAACCGGCAGCCTGCCCCTGAGGAACAAGGCCCTACCTGGTACTGACAAAGGCTTCTGCACGAGAAAATAAAAGCCATAACCCCACGTCCCTGGTCTCAATTTTCAGAGCTCCATGGGAACTCTCAAAGCAGCCTTTGTTGGCACAGGTGGCAGCTTGTCCCTGGGCAGTACCTTGATATTCGTGGAAATCCAGCAGGCAGGCAGACCCGAAGGGCCGAGGGCCTACCTGGTACTGCAGGAAAACAAAACCTACCAGCCCACGTTCCTGGTCTCAGATTGCAGAGCTCCATGGGCACTCTCAAAGCAGCCCGAGTTGGCACAGGTGGCAGCTTGTCCCTGGGCGGCATCTTGATATTCATGGAAATGCAGCAGGCAGCCGGCCCCGAAGGGCCAAGGGCCTACCTGGTACTGCAAATGCTTATGCCCGGGAAAATAAAACCTACCAGCCCCAAGTTCCTGGTCTCAGTTTGCAGAGCTCCATGGGCACTCTCAACGAAGCCCCAGTTGGCACATGTGGCAGCTTGTCCCTGGGCGGCATCTTGATATTCGTGGAATTCCAGTGGGCAGCCGGCCCAGAGTGACCGAGGGCCTACCTGGTACTGACAAAGGCTTCTGCCCGGGGAACCAAGTTTCGTCAACCCAAGTTCCTGGTCTCAGTTTGCAGAGTTCCATGGGCACTCTCAAAGCAGCCCCAGTTGGCAGAGGTGGCAGCTTGTCCCTGGGCGGCATCTTGATATTCGTGGAATTCCAGTGGGCAGCCGGCCCAGAGTCGCCGAGGGACTACCTGGTACTGACAATGGCTTCTGCCCGGGGAACCAAGTTTCGTCAACCCAAGTTCCTGGTCTCAGTTTGCAGAGCTCCATGGGCACTCTCAATGCGGCCCGAGTTGGCACAGGTGGCAGCTTGTCACTGGGCGGAATCTTGATATTTGTGGAAACCCAGGAAGCAGCCTGCCCCTGAGGAACAAGGCCCTACCTGGTACTGACAAAGGCTTCTGCCCGGGAAAACCAAACCCACAACCCCACGTTCCTGGTCTCAGTTTGCAGAGCTCCATGGGCACTCTCAAAGCAGCCCGAGTTGGCACAGGTGGCAGCTTGTCCCTGGGCGGCATCTTGATATTCGTGGAAACCCAGGAAGCAGCCGGCCCCGGAGGGCTGAGGGACTACCTGATACAGACAAATGCTTCTCTCTGGGAAAACAAAACCCATAACCCCACGTTCCTGGTCTCAGTTTCCAGAGCTCCATGGGCACTCTCAAAGCAGCCCGAGTTGGCACGGGTGGCAGCTTGCCCCTGGACGGCAACTTGATATACGTGAAAATCCAGCTAATAGCCGGCCAGAAAGGGCCGAAGCCCTAGGTGGTACTGACAAAGGCTTCTGCCCAGGGAACCAAATTTCGTCAACCCATGTTCCTGGTCTCAGATTGCAGAGCTCCATGGGCACTCTCAAAGCAGCCCGAGTTGGCACAGGTGGCAGCTTGTCCCTGGGCGGCACCATGATATTCGTGGAAATCCAGTCGGCAGACCAACCCGAAGGGCCGAGGGCCTACCTGGTACTGCAAATGCTTCTGCCCGGGAAAACAAAACCTACCACCCTACGTTCCTGGTCTCAGTTTGCAGAGCTCTATGGGCACTCTCAAAGCGGCCCGAGTTGGCACGGGTGGCAGGTTGTCCCTGGGCGGAATCTTGATATTTGTGGAAACCCAGGAAGCAGCCTGCCCCTGAGGAACAAGGCCCTACCTGGTACTGACAATGGCTTCTGCCCGGGAAAACGAAACCCACAACCCCACGTTCCTGGTCTCAGTTTGCAGAGCTCCATGGGCACTCTCAAAGCAGCCCGAGTTGGCGCGGGTGGCAGCTTGTCCCTGGGCGGCATCTTGATATTCGTGGAAACCCAGCAAGCAGCCTACCCCCAAGGGCGAGGGCCTACCTTGCACTCAAAGAGGCTTCTGCCTGGGAAAACAAAACCCACCAGCCCACGTTCCTGGTCTCAGATTGCAGAGCTCCATGGGCACTCTCAAAGAAGCCCGAGTTGGCACGGGTGGCAGCTTGTCCCTGGGCGGCATCTTGATATTCGTGGAAATCCAGTAGGCAGACGGCCCCGAAGGGCCGAGGGCCTACCTGGCACTGCAAATGCTTATGCCCGGGAAAATAAAACCCACAACCCCACGTTCCTGGTGTCAGATTGCAGAGCTCCATGGGCACTCTCAAAGCAGCCCGAGTTGGCACAGGTGGCAGCTTGTCCCTGGGCGGCATCTTGATATTCGTGGAATTCCAGTGGGCAGCCGGCCCAGAGAGACCGAGGGCCTACCTGGTACTGACAAAGGCTTCTGCCCGGGAACCAAATTTCGTCAACCCCTGTTCCTGGTGTCAGTTTGCAGAACTCCATGGGCACTCTCATAGCGGCCTGAGTTGGCACAGGTGGCAGCTTGCCCCTGGGTGGCATCTTGATATTCGTGGAAACCCAGGAAGCAGCCGGCCCCGGAGGGCTGAGGGACTACCGGGTACTGACAAAGGCTTCTCTCTGGGAAAACAAAACCCACTACCCCACGTTCCTGGTCTCAGTTTTCAGAGCTCCATGGGCACTCTCAAAGCAGCCCGAGTTGGTACAGGTGGCAGCTTGTCCCTAGGCGGCATTTTCAGATTCGTGGAAATCCAGCAGGCAGCCTGCCCCTGAGGAACAAGGCCCTACCTGGTACTGACAAAGGCTTCTTCCCTTGGTAACGAATCCCACCACCCCGGATTCCTGGTCTCAGTTTGCAGAGCTCCATGGGCACTCTCAATGCAGCCCAAGTTGGCACAGGTGGCAGGTTGTCCCTCGGCAGCATCTTCAGAAATGTGGAAATCCAGCCGGCTGCGTGCCCCTGAGGAACAAGGCCCTACCTGGTACTGACAAAGGCTTCTGCACGAGAAAATAAAACCCATAACCCCACGTTCCTGGTCTCAGTTTGCAGAGCTCCATGGGAACTCTCAAAGCAGCCCAAGTTTGCACAGGTGGCAGCTTGTCCCTGGGCAGTACCTTGATATTCGTGGAAATCCAGCAGGCAGACAGACCCGAAGGGCCGAGGGCCTGCCTGGTATTGCAAATGCTTCTGCCCGGGAAAACAAAACACACCAGCCCACGTTCCTGGACTCAGTTTGCAGAGCTCCATGGGCACTCTCAAAGCAGCCCGAGTTGGCACGGGTGGCAGCTTGTCCCTGGGCGGCATCTTGATATTCGTGGAAATCCAGTGGGCAGCCGGCCCAGAGTGACCGAGGGCCTACCTGGTACTGACAAATGCTTCTGCCCGGGAAAACAAAACCCACCAGCCCACGTTCCTGGTCTCAGTTTCCAGAGCTCCATGAGCACACTCAAAGCATCCCGAGTTGCCACACGTGGCAGCTTGTCCCTGGGCGGCATCTTGATATTCGTCAAAATCCAGCGGGCAGCCGGCCACGAAGGGCCAAGGGCCTACCTGGTACTGAAAATGCTTCTGCCCGGGGAAACAAAAGCCACAACCGCACGTTACTGGTCTCAGTTTGAAGAGCTTCCTGGGCATTCTCAAAGCAGCCCGAGTTGGCACAGGTGGCAGCTTGTCCCCGAGCGGCATCTTTAGAAACGTGGCAATCCTGCCGGCAGCCTGCCCCTGAGGAACAAGGCCCTACCTGGTACTGACAAAGGCTTCTGCACGAGAAAATAAAAGCCATAACCCCACGTTCCTGGTCTCAGATTGCAGAGCTCCATGGGCACTCTCAAAGCAGCCCGAGTTGGCACAGGTGGCAGCTTGTGCCTGGGCGGCATCTTGGTATTCGTGGAATTGCAGTGGGCAGCCGGCCCAGAGTGACCGAGGGCCTACCTGGTACTGACAAAGGCTTCTGCCCGGGGAACCAAATTTCGTCGACCCACGTTCCTGGTCTCAGTTTGCAGAGTTCCATGGGCACTCTCATAGCGGCCCGAGTTGGCACAGGTGGCAGCTTGTCCCAGGGCGGCATCTTGATAGTCGTGGAAACCCAGGAAGCAGCCGGCCCAGGAGGGCTGAGGGAATACCTGGTACTGACAAAGGCTTCCCTCTGGGAAAACAAAACCCAGAACCCGACGTTCTAGGTCTCAGTTTTCAGAGCTCCATGGGCACTCTCAAAGCAGCCCAAGTTGGCACATGTGGCAGCTTGTCCCTCGGCGTCATCTTCAGAAATGTGGAAATCCAGCCAGCAGCCTGCCCCTGAGGAACAAGGCCCTACCTGGTACTGACAAAGGATTCTGCACGAGAAAATAAAAGCCATAACCCCACGTTCCTGGCCTCAGTTTGCAGAGCTCCATGGGCACTCTCAAAGCAGCCCAAGTTGGCACAGGTGGCAGCTTGTCCCTGGGCAGTACCTTGATATTCGTGGAAATCCAGCAGGCAGACAGACCCGAAGGGCCGAGGGCCTGCCTGGTATTGCAAATGCTTCTGCCCGGGAAAACAAAACACACCAGCCCACGTTCCTGGTCTCAGTTTGCAGAGACCCATGGGCACTCTCAAGGCAGCCCGAGTTGGCACAGGTGGCAGCTTGCCCCTGGACGGCATCTTGGTATTCGTGGAATTGCGGCGGGCAGCCGGCCCATAGTGACCGAGGGCCTACCTGGTACTGGCAAAGGCTTCTGCCCGGGGAAACAAATTTCGTCAACCCACGTTCCTGGTCTCAGTTTGCAGAGTTCCATGGGCACTCTCATAGCGGCCCGAGTTGGCACAGGTGGCAGCTTGTCCCAGGGCGGCATCTTGATATTCGTGGAAACCCAGGAAGCAGCCGGCCCAGGAGGGCTGAGGGACTACCTGGTACTGACAAAGGCTTCTGCCCGGGGAACCAAATTTCGTCAACCCATGTTCCTGGTCTCAGTTTGCAGAGTTCCATGGGCACTCTCATAGCGGCCCGAGTTGGCACAGGTGGCAGCTTGTCCCAGGGCGGCATCTTGATATTCGTGGAAACCCAGGAAGCAGCCGGCCCAGGATGGCTGAGGGACTACCTGGTAATGACAAATGCTTCTCTCTGGGAAAACAAAACCCAGAACCCCACGTTCTAGGTCTCAGTTTTCAGAGCTCCATGGGCACTCTCAAAGCAGCCGAAGTTGGCACAGGTGGCAGCTTGTCCCTGGGCGGCATCTTGATATTCGTGGAAACCCAGCAAACAGCCTACCCCCAAGGGCGAGGGCCTACCTTGTACTGACAGAGGCTTCTGCCTGGGGAAACAAAACCCACCACCCCACGTTCCTGGTCTGAAATTGCAGAGCTCCATGGGCACTCTCAATGCAGCCCGAGTTGGCACAGGTGGCAGCTTGTCACTGGGCGGCATCTTGATATTCGTGGAAACCCAGGAAGCAGCCGGCCCCGGGGGGCTGAGGGACTACCTGGTACAGACAAATGCTTCTCTCTGGGAAAACAAAACCCACAATCCTACGTTCCTGGTCTCAGTTTGCAGAGCTCCGTGGGCACTCTCAAAGCAGCCCGAGTTGGCACGGGTGGCAGCTTGCCCCTGGACGGCAACTTGATATACGTGAAAATCCAGCAAATAGCTGGCCAGAAAGGGCCGAAGCCCTACCTGGTACTGACAAAGGCTTCTGCCCAAGGAACCAAATTTCGTCAACCCATGTTCCTGGTCTCAGATTGCAGAGTTCCATGGGCACTCTCATAGCGGCCAGAGTTGGCACAGGTGGCAGCTTGTCCCCGAGCGGCATCTTCAGAAATGTGGAAATCCAGCCGGCAGCCTGCCCCTGAGGAACAAGGCCCTACCTGGTACTGACAAAGGCTTCTCCACGAGAAAATAAAAGCCATAACCCCACGTTCCTGGTCTCAGTTAGCAGAGCTCCATGGACACTCTCAAAGCAGCCCAAGTTGGCACAGGTGGCAGCTTGTCCCTGGGCAGTACCTTGAATTCGTGGAAATCCAGCAGGCAGACGGACCAGAAGGGCCGAGGGCCTACCTGGTACTGAATAATGCTTCTTCCCGAGAAAACAAAACCTACCAGCCCTCGTTCCTGGTGTCAGATTGCAGAGCTCCATGGGCAATCTCAAAGCAGCCCGAGTTGGCACAGGTTGCAACTTGTACCTAGTCGGCACCTTGATATTCGTGGAAATGCAGCAGGCAGCCTGCCCCCAAGGGCCGAAGCCCTACCTGGTACTGCAAATGCTTCTGCGTGGGGAAACAAACCCCACCAGCCCACGTTCCTGGTCTCAGTTTGCAGAGCCCAATGGGCACTCTCAAAGCAGCCCGAGTTGGCACAGGTGGCAGCTTGTCCCTGGGCGACATCTTGATATTCATCAAAATCCAGCGGGCAGCCGGCCATGATGGGCCAAGGGCCTACCTGGTACTGACAAAATGCTTCTGCCCGGGGAAACAAAAGCCACAACCGCACGTTACAGGTCTCAGTTTGCGGAGCTCCATGGGCACTCTCAAAGCAGCCCGAGTTGGCGCGGGTGGCAGCTTGTCCCTGGGCGGCATCTTGATATTCGTGGAAACCCAGCAAGCAGCCTACCCCCAAGGGCGAGGGCCTACCTTGCACTCAAAGAGGCTTCTGCCTGGGAAAACAAAACCCACCAGCCCACGTTCCTGGTCTCAGATTGCAGAGCTCCATGGGCACTCTCAAAGAAGCCCGAGTTGGCACGGGTGGCAGCTTGTCCCTGGGCGGCATCTTGATATTCGTGGAAATCCAGTAGGCAGACGGCCCCGAAGGGCCGAGGGCCTACCTGGCACTGCAAATGCTTATGCCCGGGAAAATAAAACCCACAACCCCACGTTCCTGGTGTCAGATTGCAGAGCTCCATGGGCACTCTCAAAGCAGCCCGAGTTGGCACAGGTGGCAGCTTGTCCCTGGGCGGCATCTTGATATTCGTGGAATTCCAGTGGGCAGCCGGCCCAGAGAGACCGAGGGCCTACCTGGTACTGACAAAGGCTTCTGCCCGGGAACCAAATTTCGTCAACCCCTGTTCCTGGTGTCAGTTTGCAGAACTCCATGGGCACTCTCATAGCGGCCTGAGTTGGCACAGGTGGCAGCTTGTCCCTGGGTGGCATCTTGATATTCGTGGAAACCCAGGAAGCAGCCGGCCCCGGAGGGCTGAGGGACTACCGGGTACTGACAAAGGCTTCTCTCTGGGAAAACAAAACCCACTACCCCACGTTCCTGGTCTCAGTTTTCAGAGCTCCATGGGCACTCTCAAAGCAGCCCGAGTTGGTACAGGTGGCAGCTTGTCCCTAGGCGGCATTTTCAGATTCGTGGAAATCCAGCAGGCAGCCTGCCCCTGAGGAACAAGGCCCTACCTGGTACTGACAAAGGCTTCTTCCCTTGGTAACGAATCCCACCACCCCGGATTCCTGGTCTCAGTTTGCAGAGCTCCATGGGCACTCTCAATGCAGCCCAAGTTGGCACAGGTGGCAGGTTGTCCCTCGGCAGCATCTTCAGAAATGTGGAAATCCAGCCGGCTGCGTGCCCCTGAGGAACAAGGCCCTACCTGGTACTGACAAAGGCTTCTGCCGGAGGAAATACAAGCCATAACCCCACGTTCCTGGTCTCAGTTTGCAGAGCTCCATGGGAACTCTCAAAGCAGCCCAAGTTTGCACAGGTGGCAGCTTGTCCCTGGGCAGTACCTTGATATTCGTGGAAATCCAGCAGGCAGACAGACCCGAAGGGCCGAGGGCCTGCCTGGTATTGCAAATGCTTCTGCCCGGGAAAACAAAACACACCAGCCCACGTTCCTGGACTCAGTTTGCAGAGCTCCATGGGCACTCTCAAAGCAGCCCGAGTTGGCACGGGTGGCAGCTTGTCCCTGGGCGGCATCTTGATATTCGTGGAAATCCAGTGGGCAGCCGGCCCAGAGTGACCGAGGGCCTACCTGGTACTGACAAATGCTTCTGCCCGGGAAAACAAAACCCACCAGCCCACGTTCCTGGTCTCAGTTTCCAGAGCTCCATGAGCACACTCAAAGCATCCCGAGTTGCCACACGTGGCAGCTTGTCCCTGGGCGGCATCTTGATATTCGTCAAAATCCAGCGGGCAGCCGGCCACGAAGGGCCAAGGGCCTACCTGGTACTGAAAATGCTTCTGCCTGGGGAAACAAAAGCCACAACCGCACGTTACTGGTCTCAGTTTGAAGAGCTTCCTGGGCATTCTCAAAGCAGCCCGAGTTGGCACAGGTGGCAGCTTGTCCCCGAGCGGCATCTTTAGAAACGTGGCAATCCTGCCGGCAGCCTGCCCCTGAGGAACAAGGCCCTACCTGGTACTGACAAAGGCTTCTGCACGAGAAAATAAAAGCCATAACCCCACGTTCCTGGTCTCAGATTGCAGAGCTCCATGGGCACTCTCAAAGCAGCCCGAGTTGGCACAGGTGGCAGCTTGTGCCTGGGCGGCATCTTGGTATTCGTGGAATTGCAGTGGGCAGCCGGCCCAGAGTGACCGAGGGCCTACCTGGTACTGACAAAGGCTTCTGCCCGGGGAACCAAATTTCGTCAACCCACGTTCCTGGTCTCAGTTTGCAGAGTTCCATGGGCACTCTCATAGCGGCCCGAGTTGGCACAGGTGGCAGCTTGTCCCAGGGCGGCATCTTGATAGTCGTGGAAACCCAGGAAGCAGCCGGCCCAGGAGGGCTGAGGGAATACCTGGTACTGACAAAGGCTTCCCTCTGGGAAAACAAAACCCAGAACCCGACGTTCTAGGTCTCAGTTTTCAGAGCTCCATGGGCACTCTCAAAGCAGCCCAAGTTGGCACATGTGGCAGCTTGTCCCTCGGCGTCATCTTCAGAAATGTGGAAATCCAGCCAGCAGCCTGCCCCTGAGGAACAAGGCCCTACCTGGTACTGACAAAGGATTCTGCACGAGAAAATAAAAGCCATAACCCCACGTTCCTGGCCTCAGTTTGCAGAGCTCCATGGGCACTCTCAAAGCAGCCCAAGTTGGCACAGGTGGCAGCTTGTCCCTGGGCAGTACCTTGATATTCGTGGAAATCCAGCAGGCAGACGGACCAGAAGGGCCGTGGGCCTACCTGGTACTGACAAATGCTTCTGCCCGGGAAAACAAAACCTACCAGCCCACGTTCCTGGTCTCAGCTTGCAGAGCTCCATGGGCAATCTCAAAGCAGCCCGAGTTGGCACAGGTGGCAGCTTGTACCTGGGCGGCACCTTGATATTCATGGAAATACAGCAGGCAGCCTGCCCCGAAGGGCCGAGGGCCTACCTGGTACTGCAAATGCTTCTGCGTGGGGAAACAAACCCCACCACCCCACGTTCCTGGTCTCAGTTTGCAGAGCCCAATGGGCACTCTCAAAGCAGCCCAAGTTGGCACGGGTGGCAGCTTGTCCCTGGGCGGCATCTTGATATTCGTGGAAATCCAGCAGGCTGCCAGCCCAAAAGGGCCGAGGGCCTACCTGGTAATGACAGAGGCTTCTGCCCGGGGAACCTAGTTTCTTCAACCCAAGTTGCTGGTCTCAGTTTGCAGAGCTCCATGGGCACTCTCAAAGAAGTCCGAGTTGGCACAGGTGGCAGCTTGTCCCTGGGCGACATCTTGATATTCGTCAAAATCCAGCGGGCAGCCGGCCACGAAGGGCCAAGGGCCTACCTGGTACTGACAAAATGCTTCTGCCCGGGGAAACAAAAGCCACAACCGCACGTTACTGGTCTCAGTTTGCGGAGCTTCCTGGTCATTCTCAAAGCGGCCCGAGTTGGCACAGGTGGCAGGTTGTCCCTGGGCGGAATCTTGATATTTGTGGAAACCCAGGAAGCAGCCTGCCCCTGAGGAACAAGGCCCTACCTGGTACTGACAAAGGCTTCTGCCCGGGAAAACCAAACCCACAAGCCCACGTTCCTGGTCTCAGATTGCAGAGCTCCATGTGCACTCTCAAAGCAGCCCGAGTTGCCACAGGTGGCAGCTTGTCCCTGGGCGGCATCTTGATATTCGTGGAAACCCAGCAAGCAGCCTATCCCCAAGGGCGAGGGCCTACCTTGTACTGACAGAGGCTTCTGCCTGGGGAAACAAAACCCACCAGCCCACGTTCCTGGTCTGAAATTGCAGAGCTCCATGGGCACTCTCAAAGCAGCCCGATTTGGCACAGGTGGCAGCTTGTCAATGGGCGGCAACTTGATATACGTGGAAATCCAGCGGACAGCCGGCCAGAAAGGGCCGAAGCCCTACCTGGTACTGACAAAGGCTTCTGCCCAGTGAACCAAATTTCGTCAACCCATGTTCCTGGTCTCAGATTGCAGAGCTCCATGGGCACTCTCAAAGCAGCCCGAGTTGGCACAGGTGGCAGCTTGTCACTGGGCGGCATCTTGATATTCGTGGAAACCCAGGAAGCAGCCGGCCCCGGAGGGCTGAGGGACTACCTGGTACAGACAAATGCTTCTCTCTGGGAAAACAAAACCCACTACCCCACGTTCCTGGTCTCAGTTTGCAGAGCTCCATGGGCACTCTCAAAGCAGCCCGAGTTGGCACAGGTGGCAGCTTGTCCCTGGGCAACATCTTGATATTCGGGGAAATCCAGCTGGCAGCCGGCCACGAAGGGCCGAGGGCCTACCTGGTACTGACAAAGGCTTCTGCCCGGGAAAACAAAACCCAGAACCCCACGTTCTAGGTCTCAGTTTGCAGAGCTCCATGGGCACTCTCAAAGAAGCCCGACTTGGCAGAGGTGGCAGCTTGTCCCTGGGCGGCATTTTGAGATTGGGGGAAATCCAGCAGGCAGCCTGCCCCTGAGGAACAAGGCCCTACCTGGTACTGACAAAGGCTTCTTCCCAGGGAAAAGAAACCCACCACCCCGCGTTCCTGGTCTCAGTTTGCAGAGCTCCATGGGCACTCTCAAAGCAGCCCAAGTTGGCGCAGGTGGCAGCTTGTCCCCGAGCGGCATCTTCAGAAATGTGGAAATCCAGCCGGCAGCCTGCCCCTGAGGAACAAGGCCCTACCTGGTACTGACAAACGATTCTGCACGAGAAAATAAAAGCCATAACCCCACGTTCCTGGTCTCAGTTTGCAGAGCTCCATGGGCACTCTCAAAGCAGCCCGAGTTGGCACAGGTGGCAGCTTGTCCCTGGGCAGTACCTTGATATTCGTGGAAATGCAGCAGGCAGCCTGCCCCGAAGGGCCAAGGCCCTACCTGGTACTGCAAATGCTTCTGCGGGGGGAAACAAACCCCACCACCCCACGTTCCTGGTCTCAGTTTGCAGAGTTCCATGGGCACTCTCAAAGCATCCCAAGTTGGCACGGGTGGCAGCTTGTCCCTGGGCGGCATCTTGATATTCATGGAAATCCAGCAGGCTGCCAGCCCAAAAGGGCCGAGGGCCTACCTGGTACTGACAGAGGCTTCTGCCCGGGGAACCTAGTTTCGTCAACCCAAGTTGCTGGTCTCAGTTTGCAGAGCTCCATGGGCACTCTCAAAGAAGTCCGAGTTGGCACAGGTGGCAGCTTGTCCCTGGGCGACATCTTGATATTCGTCAAAATCCAGCGGGCAGCCGGCCACGAAGGGCCAAGGGCCTACCTGGTACTGACAAAATGCTTCTGCCTGGGGAAACAAAAGCCACAACCGCACGTTACTGGTCTCAGTTTGCAGAGCTTCCTGGGCACTCTCAAAGCGGCCCGAGTTGGC
Organism: Motacilla alba alba; assembly: GCF_015832195.1. Lineage (NCBI taxonomy): Eukaryota > Metazoa > Chordata > Aves > Passeriformes > Motacillidae > Motacilla > Motacilla alba. The sequence continues at coordinate 170,311 of NC_052021.1, forward strand.
ACAGGTGGCAGGTTGTCCCTGGGCGGAATCTTGATATTTGTGGAAACCCAGGAAGCAGCCTGCCCCTGAGGAACAAGGCCCTACCTGGTACTGACAATGGCTTCTGCCCGGGAAAACCAAACCCACAACCCCACGTTCCTGGTCTCAGATTGCAGAGCTCCATGGGCACTCTCAAAGCAGCCCGAGTTGCCACAGGTGGCAGCTTGTCCCTGGGCGGCATCTTGATATTCGTGGAAACCCAGCAAGCAGCCTACCCCCAAGGGCGAGGGCCTACCTTGTACTCAAAGAGGCTTCTGCCTGGGAAAACAAAACCCACCAGCCCACGTTCCTGGTCTCAGATTGCAGAGCTCCATGGGCACTCTCAAAGCAGCCCGAGTTGGCACAGGTGGCAGCTTGTCCCTGGGCGGCACCTTGATATTCGTGGAAATCCAGCGGACAGCCGGCCAGAAAGGGCTGAAGCCCTACCTGGAAATGACAAAGGCTTCTGCCCAGGGAACCAAATTTCGTCAACCCATGTTCCTGGTCTCAGTTTGCAGAGCTCCATGGGCACTCTCAAAGCAGCCCGAGTTGGCACAGGTGGCAGCTTGTCCCTGGGCGGCACCTTGATATTCGTGAAAATTTAGTCGGCAGACCGACCCGAAGGGCTGAGGGCCTACCTGGTACTGCAAATGCTTATGCCCGGGAAAACAAAACCTACCAGCCCACGTTCCACATCTCAGATTGCAGAGCTCCATGGGCACTCTCAAAGCAGCCCGAGTTGGCACGGGTGGCAGCTTGCCCCTGGACGGCAACTTGATATTTGTGGAAATCCAGCGAATAGCCGGCCAGAAAGGGCCGAAGCCGTACCTGGTACTGACAAAGGCTTCTGCCCAGGGAACCAAATTTCGCCAACCCATGTTCCTGGTCTCAGTTTGCAGAGCTCCATGGGAACTCTCAAAGCAGCCCGAGTTGGCACAGGTGGCAGCTTGTCCCTGGGCGGCACCTTGATATTTGTGGAAATCCAGTCGGCAGACGGCCCCGAAGGGCCGAGGGCCTACCTGGTACTGCAAATGCTTCTGCCCGGGAAAACAAAACCTACCACCCCACGTTCCTGGTCTCAGTTTGCAGAGCTCCATGGGCACTCTCAAAGCAGCCCGAGTTGGCACAGGTGGCAGCTTGTCCCTGGGCGGCACCTTGATATTCGTGGAAATCCAGTCGGCAGACCGACCCGAAGGGCCGAGGGCCTACCTGGAACTGCAAAGGCTTCTGCCCAGGAAAACAAAACCTACCAGCCCACGTTCCTGGTCTCAGATTGCAGAGCTCCATGGGCACTCTCAAAGCAGCCCGAGTTGGCACAGGTGGCAGCTTGTCCCTGGGCGGCATCTTGGTATTCGCGGAATTGCAGTGGGCAGCCGGCCCAGAGTGACCGAGGGCCTAGCTGGTACTCACAAAGGCTTCTGCCCGGGGAACCAAATTTCGTCAACCCACGTTCCTGGTCTCAGTTTGCAGAGTTCCATGGGCACTCTCATAGCGGCCCGAGTTGGCACAGGTGGCAGCTTGTCCCTGGGCGGCACCTTGATATTCGTGGAAATCCAGTCGGCAGACCGACCCGAAGGGCCGAGGGCCTACCTGGAACTGCAAAGGCTTCTGCCCAGGAAAACAAAACCTACCAGCCCACGTTCCTGGTCTCAGATTGCAGAGCTCCATGGGCACTCTCAAAGCAGCCCGAGTTGGCACAGGTGGCAGCTTGTCCCTGGGCGGCACCTTGATATTCGTGGAAATCCAGTCGGCAGACCGACCCGAAGGGCCGAGGGCCTACCTGGAACTGCAAAGGCTTCTGCCCAGGAAAACAAAACCTACCAGCCCACGTTCCTGGTCTCAGATTGCAGAGCTCCATGGGCACTCTCAAAGCAGCCCGAGTTGGCACAGGTGGCAGCTTGTCCCTGGGCGGCATCTTGGTATTCGCGGAATTGCAGTGGGCAGCCGGCCCAGAGTGACCGAGGGCCTAGCTGGTACTGACAAAGGCTTCTGCCCGGGGAACCAAATTTCGTCAACCCACGTTCCTGGTCTCAGTTTGCAGAGTTCCATGGGCACTCTCATAGCGGCCCGAGTTGGCACAGGTGGCAGCTTGTCCCAGGGCGGCATCTTGATAGTCGTGGAAACCCAGCAAGCAGCCGGCCCAGGAGGGCTGAGGGACTACCTGGTACTGACAAAGGGTTCTCTCTGGGAAAACAAAACCCAGAACCCCACGTTCTAGGTCTCAGTTTGCAGAGCTCCATGGGCACTCTCAAAGCAGCCCGAGTTGGCACAGGTGGCAGCTTGTCCCTGGGCAGCATTTTCAGATTCGTGGAAATCCAGCCAGCAGCCTGCCCCTGAGGAACAAGGCCCTACCTGGTACTCACAAAGGCTTCTTCCCTGGTAACGAAACCCACCACCCCGCGTTCCTGGTCTCAGTTTTCAGAGCTCCATGGGCACCCTCCAAGCAGCCCAAGTTGGCACAGGTGGCAGCTTGTCCCTGCGTGGCATCTTCAGAAACGCGGCAATCCAGCCGGCAGCCTGCCCCTGAGGAACAAGGCCCTACCTGGTACTGACAAAGGCTTCTGCACGAGAAAACAAAAGCCATAACGCCACGTTCCTGGTCTCAATTTTCAGAGCTCCATGGGCACTCTCAAAGCAGCCCGAGTTGGCACAGTTGGCAGCTTGTCCCTGGGCGGCACCTTGATATTCATGGAAATCCAGGAGGCAGTCAGACCCGAAGGGCCGAGGGCCTACCTGGTAATGACAGAGGCTTCTGCCCGGGAAAACAAAACCAACCAGCCGACGTTCCTGATCTCAGTCTGCAGAGCTCCATGGGCACTCTCAAAGCAGCCCGAGTTAGCACAGGTGGCAGCTTGTCCCTGGGCGGCATCTTGATATTCGTGGAAATCCAGCAGGCTGCCCGCCAAAAAGGGCCGAGGGCCTGCCTGGTAATGACAGAGGTTTCTGCCCGGGAAAACAAAACCCACCAGCCCACGTTCCTGGTCTCAGATTGCAGAGCTCCATGGGCACTCTCAAAGCAGCCCGAGTTGGCACAGGTGGCAGCTTGTACCTGGGCCGCACCTTGATATTCGTGGAAATCCAGCAGGCAGACGGCCCCGAAGGGCCGAGGGCCTACCTGGTATTGCAAATGCTTCTGCCCGGGAAAACAAAACACACCAGCCCACGTTCCTGGTCTCAGTTTGCAGAGCTCCATGGGCACTCTCAAAGCAGCCCGAGTTGGCACAGGTGGCAGCTTGTCCCTGGGCGGCATCTTGATACTCGTGGAAATCCAGCATGCAGCCGGCCCCGGAAGGCCGAGGGCCTACCTGGTACTGACAAAGGCTTCTGCCCGGGGAAACAAGACCCACCACGCCACGTTCCTGGTCTCAGTTTGCATAGCTCCATGGGCACTCTCAAAGCAGCCCAAGTTGGCACAGGTGGCAGCTTGTCCCTGGGTGGCATCTTCAGGTCCGTGGAAATCCAGCATGCAGCCGGCCCCGGAAGAATATGGCCCTACCTGGTACTGACAAATGCTTCTGCTCGGGGACACAAGACCCACCACCCCACGTTCCTGGTCACAGTTTGCAGAGCTCCATGGGAGCTCTCAAAGCAGACAAAGCTGGTACAGGTGGCAGCTTGTCCCTCGGCAGCATCTTGATATTCATGGAAATCCTGCCAGCAGCCGGCCCCGAAGGGCCGAGGGCCTACCTGGTACGGACAATGGCTTCTGCCCGGGGAAACAAGACGCACCAACCCATGTTCATGGTCTCAGTTTGCAGAGCTGCATGGGCACTCTCAAAGTAGCCCGAGTTGGAAAAGATGGCAGCTTGTCCCTGGGCTGCGCCTTGATATTCGTGGAAATCCAGTTGGCAGCCAGCCCTTGAATGCTGAGGGCCTACCTGGTACTGAGAAAGGCTTCTTCCAAGGGAAACAAAGCCCAAGAAGCCACGTTCGTGGTCTCAGTTTGCACAGCTCCGTGGGCACTCTCAAAGCAGCCCGAGTTGGCGCAGGTGGCAGTTTGTCCCTTGGCGGCACCTTGATATTCGTGGAAATCCAGTGGGCAGCTGACCCCGAATGGCCGAGGGCATACAAGGTACTCACTAAGGCTTCTGCCCGGGGAAACAAGACCCACCACGCAACGTTCCTGGTCTCAGTTTCAGAGCTCCATGGGCACTCTCAAAGCAGCCCAAGTTGGCACAGGTGGCAGCTTGTCCCTGGGCGGCATCTTCAGATTCGTGGAAATCCTGCAGGCCGCCTGCCCCTGAGGAATAAGGCTCTACCTGGTACGGAGAAATGCTTCTGCCCAGGAAAACAAAACTCAGTACCCCACGTTCCTGGTCTCACTTTGCAGAGCTACATGGACACTTTCAAAGCAGTCCGAGTTGGCACTGGTGGCAGCTTGTCCCTGTGCAGCATCTTGATATTCATGGAAATCCAGCAGGCAGCCGGCCCCTGAGGAACAAGGGCCTACCTGGTACCGACAAATGCTTCTGCCCAGGGAAACAAAAGCCACAAACCCACGTTCCTGGTCTCAGTTTGCAGAGCTCCATGGGCACTCTCAAAGCAGCCCAAGTTGGCACAGGTGGCAGCTTGTCCCCGAGCGGCATCTTGATATCTGTGGAAATCCAGCGAGCAGCCAGCCCCGGAGGGCAGAGTGCCCACCTGCTACTGACAAATGCTTCTGCCTGGGGAAACAAAACCCACCACCCCACGTTCCTGGTCACAGTTTGCAGAGCTCGATGGGCACTCTCAAAGCAGCCAAAGCTGGTACAGGTGGCAGCTTGTCCCTGGGTAGCACCTTGATATTCGTGGAAATCAAGCCGGCAGCTGACACCGAATGGCCGAGGGCCTACAAGGTACTCACAAAGGCTTCTGCCCGGGGAAACAAGACCCACCACGCAACGTTCCTGGTCTCAGTTTCAGAGCTGCATGGGCACTCTCAAAGCAGCCCGAGTTGGCAGAGGTGGCAGCTTGTCCCTGGGCAGCACGTTGATATTCGAGGAAATCCAGCGAGCAGCCAGCCCTGGTGTGCAGAGGGCCTACCTCGTACTGACAATGGCTTCTCCCAAGGGAAACAAAGCCCAAGAACCCACGTTCCTGGTCTCAGTTTGCACAGCTCCGTGGGCACTCTCAAAGAAGCCTGAGTTGGCACCGGTGGCAGCTTGTCCCTTGGCGGCATCTTGATATTCGTGGAAATCCAGCGGACAGCTGACCACGAAGGGCCGAGGGCCTACATGGTACTGACAAATCTTCTGCCTGGGGAAACCAGACCCACCACCCCACGCTCCTGGTCTCAGTTTCAGAGCTCCAAGGGGACTCTCAAAGCAGCCCGAGTTGGCACAGGTGGCAGCTTGTCCATGGGTGGCATCCTGATATATCTGGAAATCCAGAGAGCAGCCAGCCCCGGAGGGCCGAGGGCCTACCTGCTACTGACAAACGCTTCTGCTGGGGGACACAAGACGCACAACCCCACGTTCCTGGTCACACTTTGCAGAGCTCCATGGGGGCTCTCAAAGCAGACAAAGCTGGCACAGGTGGCAGCTTGTCCCTGGGCAGCACCTTGATATTCGTGGAAATCCAGCGAGCAGCCAGGCCCGGAGGGCCGAGGGCCTACCTGGTACTGACAAAGGCTTCTTCCAAGGGAAACAAAGCCCAAGAACCCACATTCGTGGTCGCAGTTTCAGAGCTCCATGGGAACTTTCAAAGCAGCCTGAGTTGGCACAGGTGGCAGCTCGTCCCTGGGCGGCATCTTGATATTCGTGGAAATCCAGCGGGGAGCTGACCCCGACAGGCCGAGGGCGTACCTGGTACTGACAAATGCTTCTGCCCGGGGAAACAAGACCCACCACCCGACACTCCAGGTCTCACTTTGCAGAGCTCCATGGGCACTCTCAAAGAAGCCCGGGTTTGCACGGAGGGAAGCTTGTCCCTGGGCGGCATCTTGATATTCGTGGAAATCCAGCCGGCAGCCGGCCCCTAAGGGCCGAGGGCCTACCTGGTACTGACAAAGGCTTCTGCCTGGGGAAACAAGACCCACCACCCCACATTCCTGGTCTCAGTTTGCAGAGCTCCGTGGGAACTCTCAAAGCAGCCCGAGTTGGCACAGGTGGCAGCTTGTCCCTTGGCGGCACCTTGATATTCGTGGAAATCCAGCAGGCAGCCGGCCCCGAAGGGCCGAGGGCCTACCTGGTACTGACAAAGGGTTCTTCCAAGAGAAAAAACACCCACCACCCCACGTTCCTGGTCTCAGTTTGCAGAGGTCTGTGGGCACTCTCAAAGCAGCCCGAGTTGGCAGAGTTGGCAGCTTGTCCCTGCGCGGCATCTTGATATTCATGGAAATCCAGCGGGCAGCTGACACCAAAGGGCCGAGGGCCAACATGGTACTCACAAAGGCTTCTGCCCGGGGAAACAAGACCCACCACCCACTTCCCTGGTCTCAGTTTACAGAGCTCCATGGGCACTGTCCAAGCCTCTCGAGCTGACACAGGTGGCAGTTTTTCTCTGGGCGGCATCTTGATATTCGTGGAAATCCAGAGGGCAGCCGGCCCCGAATGGCCGAGGGCCTGCCCGCTACAGCAAATGCTTCTGCCTGGGGAAACAAGACCCACCAACCCACGTTCCTGGTCTCAGTTTGCAGAGCTCGATGGGCACTCTGAAAGCAGCCCAAGTTGGCACAGGTGGCAGCTTGTCCGTGGGCAGCATCTTGATATTCGTGGAAATCCAGCAGGCAGCTGACCCCGAAAAGCCGAGGGGCTTCATGGTATTGACAAAGGCTTCTCCCGGGGAAACAAGACCCACCACGCAATGTTCCTGGTTTTAGGTTCCAGAGCTGCATGGGCACTCTGAAAGCAGCCCGAGTTGGCACAGGTGGCAGCTTGTCCCTGGGCGGCACCTTGATATTCGTGGAAATCTTGCCGGCAGCCGGCCCCGAAGGGCCGAGGGCCTACCTGGTGCTGCAAAGGCTTCTTCCAAGGGAAACAATACCCACCACCCCACGTTCCTGGTCTCAATTTACAGAGCTCCATGGGCACTCTCAAAGCAGCCCGAGTTGGCACAGATGGCAGCTTGTCCCTGGGCGGCACCTTGATATTCGTGGAAATCCAGCTGGCAGCCGGCCCCGAAGGGCCGAGGGCCTACCTGGTACTGCAAAGGCTTCTTCCAAGGGAAACAATACCCACCACCCCACGTTCGTGGTCTCAGTTTGCAGAGCTCAATGGGCACTCTCAAAGTAGCCCGAGTGGGAACAGGTGGCAGTTTGTCCCCGTCCGGCATCTTGATATTCGTGGAAATCCAGCGGGCAGCTGACCCCGAAGGGCAAAGGGCCTACATGGTACTCACAAAGGCTTCTGCCTGGGGAAACCAGACGCACCACGCCACGTTCCTGGTCGCAGTTTCAGAGCTCCATGGGAACTCTCAAAGCAGCCTGAGTTGGCACAGGTGGCAGCTCGTCTCTGGGCGGCATCTTGATATTTGTGGAAATCCAGCATGCAGCTGGCTCCGGAGGTCCGAGGGCCTACCTGGTACTGACAAAGGCTTCTGCCCGGGAAAACAAAACTCACCATCTCATGTTTGCGGTCTCAGTTTGCAGAGCTCCATGGGCACTCTCAAAGCAGCCCGAGTTGGCACAGGTGGCAGCTTGTCCCTGGGCGGCATCTCGATATTCATGGAAATCCAGCGGGCAGCTGACACCGAAGGGCCGAGGGCCAACATGGTACTCACAAAGGCTTCTGCCCGGGGAAACAAGACCCACCACCCACTTCCCTGGTCTCAGTTTACAGAGCTCCATGGGCACTGTCCAAGCCTCTCGAGCTGACACAGGTGGCAGTTTGTCTCTCGGCGGCATCTTGATATTCGTGGAAATACAGCGGGCAGCCGACCCCGAATGGCCGAGGGCCTGCCCGCTACAGCAAATGCTTCTGCCTGGGGAAACAAAACCCACCAACCCACGTTCCTGGTCTCAGTTTGCAGAGCTCGATGGGCACTCTCAAAGCAGCCCAAGTTGGCACAGGTGGCAGCTTGTCCGTGTGCAGCATCTTGATATTCGTGGAAATCCAGCAGGCAGCTGACCCCGAAAAGCCGAGGGGCTTCATTGTATTGACAAAGGCTTCTCCCGGGGTAACAAGACCCACCACGCAACCTTCCTAGTTTTAGGTTCCAGAGCTGCATGGGCACTCTGAAAGCAGCCCGAGTTGGCACAGGTGGCAGCTTGTCCCTGGGCGGCACCTTGATATTCGTGGAAATACAGCGGGCAGCCGGCCCCGAAGGGCCGAGGGCCTACCTGGTGCTGCAAAGGCTTCTTCCAAGGGAAACAATACCCACCACCCCAGGTTCCTAGTCTCAGTTTGCAGAGCTCCATGGGCACTCTCAAAGTAGCCCGAGTTGGCACAGGTGGCAGCTTGTCCCTGGGTGGCATCTTGATATATCTGGAAATCCAGAGAGCAGCCAGCCCCGGAGGGCCGAGGGCCTACCTGCTACTGACAAATGCTTCTGCCTGGGGAAAAAAAACCCAACACCCCACGTTCCTGGTCACACTTTGCAGAGCTCCATGGGCACACTCAAAGTAGCCTGAGTTGGCACAGGTGGCAGCTTGTCCGTGGGCAGCATCTTGATATTCATGGAAATCCTGCCAGCAGCCGGCCCCGACGGGCCGAGGGCCTACCTGGTACTGACAAATGCTTCTGCTGGGGGACACAAGACCCACCACGCAACGTTCCTGGTCACAGTTTGCAGAGCTCCATGGGCACTCTCAAAGCAGCCAAAGCTGGCACAGGTGGCAGCTTGTCCCTGGGCAGCACCTTGATATTCGTGGAAATCAAGCGAGCAGCCAGCCCGGGAGGGCCGAGGGCCTACCTGGTACTGACAAAGGCTTCTTCCAAGGGAAATAAAGCCCAAGAACCCACATTCCTGGTCTCAGTTTCCAGAGCTCCATGGGCACTCTCAAAGCAGCCCGAGTTGGCACAGATGGCAGCTTGTCCCTGGGCGGCATCTTGATATTCGTGGAAATCCAGCCGGCAGCTGGCCCCGAAGGGCTGAGGGCCTACCTGGTACTGCAAAGGCTTCTTCCAAGGGAAACAATACCCACCACCCCACGTTCCACATCTCAGTTTGCAGAGCTCCATGGGCACTCTCAAAGTAGCCCGAGTTGGCACAGGTGGCAGTTTGTCCCTGGGTGGCATCTTGATATATCTGGAAATCCAGAGAGCAGCCGGCCCCGGAGGGCAGAGGGCCTACCTGCTACTGACCAATGCTTCTGTTCGGGGAAACAAAACCCAACACCCCACGTTCCTGGTCTCAGTTTGCAGAGCTCGATGGGCACTCTCAAAGTAGCCTGAGTTGGCACAGGTGGCAGCTTGTCCCTGGGCGGCACCTTGATATTCGTGGAAATCCAGCAAGCAGCCAGTCCCGGAGGGCAGAGGGCCCACCTGGTACTTACAAATTCTTCTGCTCGGGGACACAAACCCACCACCCCACATTCCTGGTCTCAGTTTGCAGAGCTCCATGGGCACTCTCAAAGTAGCCCGAGTTGGCACAGGTGGCAGCTTGTCCCTGGGCAGCATCTTGATATTCATGGAAATCCAGCCGGCAGCCGGCCCCGACGGGTCAAGGGCCTACATGGTACTCACAAAGGCTTCTGCCTGGGGAAACCAGACCCACCAAGCCACGTTCCTGGTCTCAGTTTCAGAGCTGCATGGGAACTCTCAAAGCAGCCCGAGTTGGCACAGGTGGCAGATTGTCCCTGGGCAGCACCTTGATATTCGTGGAAATCAAGCGAGCAGCCAGCCCCGGAGGGCCGAGGGCCTACCTGGTAGTGACAAAGGCTTCATCCAAGGGAAAAAAAGCCCAAGACCCGCGTTCCTGGTCTCACTTTGCAGAGCTCCATGGGCACTCTCAAAGCAGCCCGAGTTGGCACAGGTGGCAGCTTGTCCCTTGGCGGCATCTTGATATTCGTGGAAATCCAGCGGGCAGCTGACCCCGAAGGGCCGGGGCCTACATTGTACTAACAAAGGCTTCTGCCTGGGGAAAAAAAACCCACCACGCCACGTTCCTGGTCTCAGTTTCAGAGCTGCATGGGCATTCTCAAAGCAGCCCGAGTTGGCACAGGTGGAAGCTTGTCCCTGGGCAGCATCTTGATATTCGTGGAAATCCTGCCGTCAGCCGGCCCCGACGGGCCGATGGCATACCTGGTACTGACAAAGGCTTCTGCCTTGGGATTCAAAACCCACAACCCGACGTTCCTGGTTTCAGTTTGAAGAGTTCCATGGGCACTCTCAAAGCAGCACGAGTTGGCACAGGTGGCAGCTTGTCCCTTGGCGGCATCTTGATATTCGTGGAAATCCAGCAGTCTGTCTGCCATTAAGGACCAAGGGCCTACCTGCTACTGCAAATGCTTCTGCCCGGGGAAACAAGACCCACCAACCCACGTTCCTGGTCTCAGTTTCCAGTGCTCCATGGGCACTCTCAAAGCAGCCCGAGTTGGAACAGGTGGCAGCTTGTCCCTGGGCGGCATCTTGATATTCGTGGAAATCCAGCAGGCAGCCTGCCCCTTAGGGCCGAGGGCCTACCTGGTACAGATAAAGGCTTCTGCCCAGGGAAACAAAATACACCACCCCACGTTTCTGGACTCAATTTGCAGAGCTCCATGGGCACTCTCAAAGCAGCCCGAGTTGGCACAGGTGGCAGCTTGTCCCTTGGCGGCATCTTGATTATTGCAGAAATCTCACAAACAGCCAGCATTATTATGCTGTGGGCCACCCATGTATCTTGCAAGCTTCTGCCCAGGGAAGCAAAAGTTACAACCCAACGTTCCACATCTCAGTTTTCAGAGCTCCATTGGCACTGTCCAAGGTGCACGTGTTGGCACAGGTGGCAGCTTCTTCCTGGGCGGCATCTTTATTATTCATGGAAATCCAGCTGGCCACCGGTCCCGCCAGACAAAGGGCCACCCAGGACTTGTGAATGCTTCTGCCCAGGGAAAATAACCTTACCACCTTACTTCCCTGGTCTCAGTTTGCAGAGCTCCATGGGCACTGTCTAAGCAGCCTGAGTTGGTAGAGGTGGCAGCTTTTTCCTGGGCAGCATCTTGCTTATTCCGGAAATCCAGGGAGCAGCCGGACCCTGCCTGAAAAAGGCCAACCAGGTATTTCATGGCCTTCTGCCCCGGAGAGATATACTCAACACCCCACGTTCCTGGTCTCAGTTTGCAGAGCTCTATTGGCATTGTCCAAGCAGCCTGCGATGGGCACTGCTGGCAGCTTGTCTCTTGGTGCACCTTGACTGTTTCTAAAATCCAGAGGCACCCGGCATCTTCGTGCTTTTGGACACCCAGGTATTCTGGTGGCTTCTGGACAGGGAATTAAAACTGACCACCTCACGTTCCTGGTCTCAGTGTGCAAAGCTGCATAGGAAGTGCAAGTAATCCCGTCCACTTCTTTGAAAGAGCTTTTCCATGACTTCTCGCTATGGAGAAAGTGTGCCAGCACTGCAAACATCTCCCGGTCTTGCTAGACGAGTTCACCAAGTTCTTTGCATCTCGCAGCGCAAAGAGACCCGCAAGAGTTTCCACAGTGTGTTGCATTAGCACCAGCAAGATGCGTAGCAAAGTTGTCAAAAATCTTCTTCCATTCGAATGCTAACGTAATTTTACAATGCGTGCGAGTGGCAAAGCACCATCCCGCAGTAGTTCAAGAGCTTCACACACTGTGCCGATGTTACGAATCTTTCCTCTTCACCTCCTGCAAGCTGCGGGATCTCGGTCTACTGAAGGCGAAAGAGCCGCTTCGCACACTGCTGCTTGTGCCGGTGGCGGTGTGCTCCAGAGCGCTGCTTCGGGCGAAAGACGTCCGCCAGCGGCACTTCGCTCCGGACAGCCCCGTACCTCCGGCTTCTGCCTCTCTCGTCGTCTGCATCCTAGCCAAAAGCTTCTCCATGACTTCTCGCTGAGAGAGAAAGTGTGCCAGCACTGCAAACATCTTCCGTACTTGCTTGACGAGTTCACCCTGTTCTTTGCATCTCACAGCGCAAAGAGACCCGCAAGAGTTTCCACGGAGTGTTGCATTAGCACTAGCAAGATGCATTGCAAAGTTGTCAAAAAACTTCTTCCATTCGAATGCTAACGTGATTTTGAAAGGCATGCGAGTGGCAATCCACCATCCCGTAGCAGTTCAAGAGCTGCGCACACAATGCTGGTGTTGTGCGGCTTGCTTCTTCACCTCCTGCAAGCTGCCAGCTCTCCGTCTGCCGGAATGAGAAAGAGCCGCTTCTTCGCGCGCTGCTGGTTGTGCCGGTGGCGGTGCGCTCCGGAGTGCTGCTTCGGGCGAAAGACGCCCGCGAGCGGCACTTCGCTCCGGACAGCCCCGTGCCTCCGGCTTCTGCCTCTCTCGTCGTCTGCATCCTAGCCAAAAGGTTCTCCATGACCTCTCGCCGAGAGAGAAACTTTGCCAGCTCTGCAAACCTCTTCCGGTCTTGCTTGACGAGTTCATCCAGTTCCTTGCATCTCACAGCGCAAAGAGACCCGCAAGAGTTTCCACGGAGTGTTGCAGGAGCACCAGCAAGATGCATTGCAAAGTTGTCAAAAAACTTCCTCCATTCGCATGCTATCGTAATTTTAAAAGGCATGCGAGTGTCAAACCACCGTCCCGCATCAGTTTGAGAGCTGCGCACAAAATGCCGATGTCGTGCGGCTTGCTTCTTCACCTCCTGCAAGCTGCCGGCACTCCGTCTGCCTGAGGCGAAAGAGCCGCTTCTTCGCGCACTGCTGCTTGTGCCGGTGGCGGTGCGCTCCGGAGCGCTGCTTCGGGCGAAAGACGTCCGCCAGCGGCACTTCGCTCCGGACAGCCCCGTACCTCCGGCTTCTGCCTCTCTCGTCGTCTGCATCCTAGCCAAAAGCTTCTCCATGACCTCTCGCCGAGAGAGAAAGTGTGCCAGCACTGCAAACATCTTCCGATCTTGCTTGACGAGTTCATTCAGTTTCTTGCATCTCGCAGTGCAAAGAGACCTGTGGGGTTTCACCCCCGGATTGGGATGACCCCGAAAGATGGAAAAGTCCCTCCTCCAACCCGTGCCTTCGAAGAAAGACTCAGTAGTCTTCTGTTGTCTGTTCTCAAGGTTGTTTATTGTTGGTTATCTACAAGATTCTTCTCCCTGAACTGCTGTGGCCCGTTCAGCAGCTCAGACAAAGGCACTCTGCCCTCCCAGGGGGCTGGTGCCATCTTTTATATCATATATTACGTACTACATGTTTATACCTTTTCCCCCAATACCTACTATCTATATTGAATGGTGACTTTCTACTCTAAACCAATCTGTGAGTGCCAACACCACCAAAGACATGGAGGTTAGGAAGGAGAAAGAAAGAGGACAGGGCACACCCAAGTCCCTCCATCTTAGAACTCCTGACCCCCATGTACAAAACTTGGACCCCTGCGTACAAGGCTTAAAACCCCCCTGTACAGCACTCAGAAATCCTACCCTTTACTTCGTGACTACTTCTACTATACTATCTAAACTTTTGTGTGTGTGTGGCTTGTAATTCTTCATATAAAGTTAGTAATTTGCTCCATGGGCTAAGATCAAAACCCCAAGAGTGTCTTTGGCTGCATGCCAGGGTCTCAGAGCCCCCTGCCAGCGGCTCTGGCCATCCAGGACACCCAGAGGAGAGCCCTGGGTTCCGACATCTCCCCCTTCTCTTTGCACCAAAAGCACATCTTTGACAGCCTTATTCATGGCCTGCCACATGCACTGAAGAATGCATGGCTGAATGAGCAGAAGAATTACAAGCCCTATCAAAATGTAAAACTATCATCTAACAAATTTTCTACAATATCACTGCTTCCCACACCCATGCAGAAACCCAAAATCTGCAATCTTCTGTGGACTGACGAAACACAATGGTTGGAATCTCTGTGCAGTCCACATCTGTGTGTCTTCTTCTCTGCTTGTCGAATGCTCAGCATTTTCTTGCACTCGATACAGTTTCACATTCTTCACTGAAATCCACCTGGACTTTGTACCTGTTAAAACACAAACAAATCCACGTCCCAGCAGGGACTGGAGGATCCTCTCAAAATCTCAGAGATGAAGAATAGGTCTTGATGTGAAAATGAAACCTTGATCTGTTCTGTTTTGCAAAATTGCATAGAGAAATGCAATACAACAGTAATTAGAAATCAACCAAATAATACAGACTATCAATAACACGTGTGAAATCACACAATTATCAAGTACCACAACATTAGACTGTCATCCCAGAGTCTGCAACAGCTGATGAACCTTAAAACAACAGAAGATTGAAGAAATCATGTCCGGATTCATGTTTCTCCAAGCTTCCTTTCAAAACCAGCTCAGCTGTCATATATGGTCAAATTGCCAAGTCAAAAGGACTTGAATACTTTTTGATGCAGAAAACTTCTGGGTTGATTGTCAATCACTCCACCAAGTAGAGCTAAAGCTTGGCCACAGCTCGAACTCTAATTGGTGAGTATCACTTAACACATTCTAAAACAAGACTCTTAAAAACTACAGTTATGAATAAGAAACCTTAGGATTAGAAATCTTTCACACCATGAGATAACATGATAGGGATTCTTCAAATACAACAAACCTCTTCTTCAGAGATGTGAACTTCATCACAGTCAGGATTGTGAACCTGGATCTGGACACTGAGAGTGAAAGAAGTGCAGCTGCATGAAAGACTCATTACCTAATACAATATTGAAACTCAAAAACCTAAGAACTTAATGTTACAACTGATTTCTCTGCTGAAGTACCTCTGCAATAATGACTGAAAAAAACCATGAGACTGGCAATCTGGATAGAAAAACCCAAAAAACATGTGAGTAGTTAAGAAATCAAAAAACAGGATCCTGAAAAGACATGTGTCTTGCAGATGATCACAAAAAAGATAAAAAATTATCACACAAAGACATGAAAGCCGGCTGTAAATACAATACCTTAACAATACCTTAACAATACAATACCTTAACAATAATTCTTATCACAAAACAATCTTTTTAAAGCATTCATATAACATCAACAACCATCATTATTTATCATTATTACTTATAAAAATTAAAAATAACAAAGGTTACAAACTCAATACCAACAATTCCTAGAACTCTGAACCATTGGGAAATCAGCTGATGGCCCCACAGACTCTTTACATGATGTTTTGTTTCCCTAAGAAGCATTTTTCACAGTAGAAAAACAATAAAATCCCAAGAAATGACTGATATGAAAATACTTATTTAGAAATTCAACCCTTAAAAACTTTGTTTGACTGGAACATGGAGCTCTGCACTTATGGCATTGTCCATGTCTTCTGCATCTGAATCATGGTCCTCTGGCAAATGCTGTTGCCATCACTTCTGTGGAACCTGCCTGTGGAAGAACTGAACCAATTGCCCCATATAACATTTGCTGCTTTTTTTTTTTCTGGAGTTGATCCTGTTGAAAAACTGGATAAAATACTGTGAAAATTCTCAGAAGCTTCTCATCCTGCCCTTGGAAAAGTTTCCAGACCTGTTTTTCCCCAAAAACCTGCCTGGAATTTTGGCTACTGTGGTTGCCTAGCAACTCTGACAGAGCGGTGCCTTGAAGGACATCTCCGCCCTGACCTTGTCCCGTCTCTGCCTGTGCCCTGCTCTGCTGTCCACTGGGATCCGCCTCCCCTGGCTCCGTGCCAACGTCCACAACCGAGCGCGCGATTCTTGTCCCGTCTGTGCCCGTTTCGCGTCTACAACATGCGAGCTGCCCCTCCCCGACCAGGTAGGGTTTCGCTCCACCGACACGCGCGCGCGCACTGGTGCTGCCGCTCCGAGACGAGCATCTCCCGCGGTTCTGTGCTCAGTCTCATGAGCTCAGTCCTGCCAGCGGCACTGCTGCAATGCGGGAGCGGTCCGCCCTGTGCCTGTCGGGCGGCCGTGTCCGCGGCCGCGCGGGCTCTCAGCATGGAGCGCGTCACGGCACCCTGGGAACGCGCAACCGCCGCGTCCGAGCTTCCCGCCGCCGCTGCCTCTCCTGCCGCCGGCACTGCGCATGCGCGCGCCGCCGCCGCCGCCGCCGCCGTGGCTGCAGCTGCCACCGCCGCTGCGCCCCCGCTGCCGGCGTGGCCCCCCCGCCAGCCTCCGCAACCCCCGCCGCCGTCTGTGCGGGTCCCCCGGGCTGCCGGCTGACCGGTGCCACCTCGGCATGGGTTCTGTGCCAACCGCCGAAAAGCAGCTCCTTCTCCCGTCCTGCAATCTCTCTGCCCCCCATCCTGCCGTCGCCTCTGTCACAGGCTGCAGTTCTGGGGAACAAGCCACAAAGAAGGCAAAATCCCAGTCCTTCAAGCCGCGCTTTCCCGCAACTGGAAGAGGTGTGCCTGGGCACCCTGTAAGTCCTGAAGTTGATAACGATCCCCCCCCCCCCACCTTTTGGTGAGAGTCAGTTCTGTTCCTCCTAATTTCATAACAGTAAACCCCGTCTGCGGATGGCTAGACAATTCCCTCTCTTGCGGATGGCAAGGAGGTATCCCCCCCCCGACTGGGAGTCATTTCTACTGCCTGCTGATAAAAGGTACCCCCGCGGCACTCCGCGAAATTTCCTCCCGCATTACTCTCTCTGGAACCAAAAGTTTCAAGGCCTTGTTTTCTTTCCCTGTTGCTAAATGATAAAGATGTCCATTAATCTCCCTGAGTTGTTCCTAGGAATATGCTTTCCCCATGTTCTTAGTTTTGACTGTTCTCACCAAGAGCTGAATCAACGCAAGGTCGGTCCGGAGATGGTCCTGGTCCCTGTCCAGCAATTTTTCAGGCGAGGAATTCCAGACGTGCATTTCTGGTTTTCTTCCTCTCCGGGCTGCTCTCGAGGTGATTTTGTCTTGGTGATGTTTTTGTTCCGGGCTCTCTGCTCTCTCTCTCTGGAACTTCGGAGTGTGCCTTCTTTCCAGATTGGGTTTGGAGGTCGTCTGATGGTTTTATATCTTTGCCTCAGTCGTGCCCACCCAGGGACGCCAGATGTGGGGTTTCACCCCCGGATTGGGATGACCCCGAAAGACGGAAAAGTCCCTCCTCCAACCCGTGCCTTCGAAGAAAGACTCAGTAGTCTTCTGTTGTCTGTTCTCAAGGTTGTTTATTGTTGGTTATCTACAAGATTCTTCTCCCTGAACTGCTGTGGCCCGTTCAGCAGCTCAGACAAAGGCACTCTGCCCTCCCAGGGGGCTGGTGCCATCTTTTATATCATATATTACGTACTACATGTTTATGCTTTTTCTCCAATGCCTACTATCTATATTGAATGGTGACTTTCTACTCTAAACCAATCTGTGAGTGCCAACACCACCAAAGACATGGAGGTTAGGAAGGAGAAAGAAAGAGGACAGGGCACACCCAAGTCCCTCCATCTTAGAACTCCTGACCCCCATGTACAAAACTTGGACCCCTGCGTACAAGGCTTAAAACCCCCCTGTACAGCACTCAGAAATCCTACCCTTTACTTCGTGACTACTTCTACTATACTATCTAAACTTTTGTGTGTGTGTGGCTTGTAATTCTTCATATAAAGTTAGTAATTTGCTCCATGGGCTAAGATCAAAACCCCAAGAGTGTCTTTGGCTGCATGCCAGGGTCTCAGAGCCCCCTGCCAGCGGCTCTGGCCATCCAGGACACCCAGAGGAGAGCCCTGGGTTCCGACAGAGACCCGCAAGAGTTTCCACGGAGTGTTGCTGGAGCCCTAGCAAGATGCATTGCAAAGTTGTCAAAAAACTTCTTCCATTCGAATGCTAACGTGATTTTAAAAGGCATGCGAGTGGCAATCCACCGTCCCGCATCAGTTTGAGAGCTGCGCACCCAATGCTGGTGTTGTGCGGCTTGCTTCTTCACCTCCTGCAAGCTGCCGGCTCTCCGTCTACCGGAGGCGAAAGAGCCGCTTCTTCGCGCACTGCTGCTTGTGCCGGTGGCGGTGCGCCCCCGTGAGCTGCTTCGGGCGAAAGATGTCCGCCAGCGGCACTTCGCTCCGGACAGCCCCGTACCTCCGGCTTCTGCCTCTCTCGTCGTCTGCATCCTAGCCAAAAGCTTCTCCATGACCTCTCGCCGAGAGAGAAAGTGTGCCAGCACTGCAAACATCTTCCGATCTTGCTTGACGAGTTCACCCAGTTCCTTGCATCTCGCAGCGCAAAGAGACCCGCAAGAGTTTCCACGGAGTGTTGCATTAGCACTAGCAAGATGCATTGCAAAGTTGTCAAAAAACTTCTTCCATTCGAATGCTAACGTGATTTTAAAAGGCATGCGAGTGGCAATCCACCCTACCGAAGCAGTTTGAGAGCTGCGCACACATTGCTGGTGTTGTGCGGCTTGCTTCTTCACCTCCTGCAAGCTGCCGGCACTCCGTCTGCCTGAGGCGAATGAGCCGCTTCTTCGCGCACTGCTGGTTGTGCCGGTGGCGGTGCGCTCCGGAGCGCTGCATCGGGCGAAAGACGCTCGCCAGCGGCACTTCGCTCCGGACAGCCCCGTACCTCCGGCTTTTGCCTCTCTCGTCGTCTGCATCCTAGCCAAAAGCTTCTCCATGACTTCTCGCCGAGTGAGAACGTGTGGCAGCACTGCAAACATCTTCCGATCTTGCTTGACGAGTTCACCCAGTTCTTTGCATCTCGCAGCGCAAAGAGACCCGCAAGAGTTTGCACGGAGTGTGTCAGGAGCACTTGCAAGATGCATTGCAAAGTTGTCAAAAAACTTCCTCCATTCGCATGCTAACGTGGTTTTACAGGGCATGTGAGTGGCAAACCACCGTCCCGCAGCAGTTTGAGAACTTCAGACACTGTGCCCATGTTACGAGTCTTGCTTCTTCACCTTCTGCAAGCTGCCGGCTCTCTGTCTGCCGGAATGAGAATGAGCCGTTTCTTCGCGTGCTGCAGTTTGTGCCGGTTGCAGTTTTGCTTCCCATAGGTGCATCCTGCATAGTTCCCCTGTGCTGGAAATGAGAGTTTCCAGCTGCAAAGATTCATTGGCAGAAACACCTTCTACCATATAATTAATGAACACCTGGGCTAAAAATTTTTTTTAATAGTTCTTACCTACTCTCTGTTAGGTAACTCTATTTTTCCGAGATAAATCTGAGATAGGATAATAGAATACATTTTCTTGTTCTTCTGACCCCTGTCTTGGTTCTTTATGATTTTCCAAATTGTACTCTTAGTATGTGTCCATAATTTGAGTCATACTTCAGAAGTTTGTTAAGAATAGCAATTTAAAATCCACTGCAAGACTTGGGCTCAGTTTAGAGAGACCAGCAACGCTGAAAGCTGATGGGGTGTAGGAAGGTGTCTGGAATGATTGAGGGACATAGACCACTATGTAAGCAAAAGTCACTTTATTACGTTAATCACCAGTATTTATAGTTCTCTAACTTCCGTACAAATTTTTCAACTCAGACCCACTTGCCACTTTCCTTTAGCAGCATAATCTTTTCGGTTATCAAGCCTCTTTTATGTTTTTCTGAACCAGCAATATCCTTGTTACGTCTTCTTTCGTCAGAGCAGAGTGACCAGATGTGATGTCTTCGCTTTTGTTCTTGCCTTTAGTTTATGTCTCCCACAGCTTCCACTGTACTAGGGTCAGGAAGTCTGCAGCATTACGCAGCTCTGTTTCTGTCTTATCTTCTACAGGTGTACTAACTGGTAGATGTGGACTGTAGCACCACAGAGGGAGTGAGATAGGATGGTTACACAAATCCAGGTCATTGAGGGTTTTGGGGAAAAGTTTAAAAAGGGGAAAGGAAAAAACAAACAAACAAAAACCCAAAACAAAAACTCCCAATCAAGCAAAAAGTGGGTGACTTTGGATTGTTTGGGGATTTTTTTGTGTTAGACTGTCAATGCAGTTTTTGCCGTAACACTGGTGTGGATGGAGGTTGAGTTTCTGGATACTGAACTTGTGATTCTTGGCACATGTTTAGGTTGAAGGGGAAGTCCCAAGCACACTGACTGCAATTGGATGTGGGAGCTCGTTTACATTCTCACCATTCAAACTTTCATTTCCTTTAAAACCTCATTGTTTTCCTTTTTGTTTGTTTTTGTTTAAGTGGTTATATTTCATTCTATTGTTTTGTTTTCCTGTCCCCTTTGATTTTTTGGAGGTAATAATCAGGAAAATTAAATCTGAAAATGTTTTAATTTATTGGCTTCTTCTTTTTTTGCTCTGTTCTCATGTTCCACTGTCTTCTTAAGTTGTATTACTGTGTGGTGCCAAGGATGTAACAGCTCATACCTAGCAAGAATTATAGTACTGTTTCAGTGTTTGAAACTAAGTGTTTGCAATTAGGATTTTTTTTTTAATCAAGTAGAATGTTGATTCATTTGAGAATTTGCAGTAATATTCTGGCAAAACAAAAGTACTTTGCATATCTATTTCACAGACTACCAGTGGAGAACATGGAAGAATAAAGGTAGTTAAAAAAATTTGCAACTTTATCAGACAAGTCATGTTTAATAATGTGGCAAATTATTATGCTAAATCACATGAACATTTTTGATGTGACAATTTATATATTTAACAATGTTTAATATCCTTCCAGCAGTTTAAACTACAAATATAGGTTCTGCAAGAGACGTGGTGATGGGTGTCAAATTTAAAGCAAAGCAATAGCACCATCTCGTGGTCTCTGCAAAGCTTTGTTGTGCTCCTGGCATAACTCTGGCATGTCATGGGATGAGTCACGTACCTTCAAAGGCAGAGGAAGTGAGATAACTATTTTTTTCACAGCTGGATGTTTTGCAGAAAAAAAGTAAGTATTTAGTTCTACTGCTTTTTATTTAGGCCTAATTATTACTTGAGGCATTTAGCTGGTTCATGCAGCAATGACAAATACATCTCAGCTAGAAATGGAGCAGTGCTGTAGGTTGGTGGGTGTTTGTGCTTTGGGCTTTTTTTTCCTCTTTGATGTATCATTAAAATACCTGTGGCTTAAAAGAAGGATAAAAATAAAAAACTTCACTGATGTTGCATTTTGGACAAAGTGTAAGGTTATCTTTGGGGAAAAAATGTAATCATAGCTCTAGTAACACAGCTATAAGGACTTTTTTTTTTTTTTTTTGTAATGAGAAAATGGTTGTAAAATGATGATGCCATTATATGTGATGGGGAAAATCAGAGTGTGGCCATTGGACTGCCTAGTATAGCTTTTTTTGCTTAAGTTCATAAATTACTAAGCTATTTGTGTGGTTTTCTTCTTGCATACCACATCATTCTGTATAACTAAACTCTGTGGAATTCTGAATTAAAACTATCATATAAGGTCTTCTAAAAATTGCTTTCATTTTGCACTTGAATTGAAATGACACAATTTGCATTTAGGACTAACTTTGACATATTATCCCTCAGCAGAAAAAAAAAGCTAGCAAACTTCTGGGTATGGACAGACTTGGGGGTTGTGGGAAAAATGCTTCCAAAGGAATGGTTCAGCCACACACTGGTGTCTCTTCATTCAGGGATTTGTTGACTTGGGAGGTGTTTGGCCTTGTCTTGTGGGGCTTGGTAAATGTTGCCTCAGTGTGCGGAAGCACCAGTCTTTGGCTTCTCATCATCTCCTTCCATCATGTTATTTCCCTTCACCAGTGCAAAGGGCTGTTAGGAAGGGATGTGCAGGTGTGTGATACTGGTAAGCTATGTGTCTGCTTTGCTTGTCTTCTTTAACCCTGTCACTGTCTTCCTTCCTTGGAGGAGGAAGAGGAGGAGAAGGGTGAGCAGGAGCAGCTCAGTTCAGTGGTGAGACTGAGGAGAATGATGAATAAGAGGAAGAAACTAAGAGATGTAGAGAGAACAGCCACCTTGAGCTTGTTATTGCCATGTCACTAATGATGGTGCCAATGTCAGTCTGAAGGGGCTGTTACATGCTCTATTTAGGAATGATACTGAGGTGGAAGATGTTTACATTTCATCAGGAAATAAGACACTGAGGACTTTATTTAAAGAGGATACTGCTGTTCTAAGCCATGCTTTGTTTATCACAGTCTAGATGAGATTCTTTAAAATTTGTCTGAAAATGCGCAGGAGCACAGAATTCAGCAGCCTGTGTAGTGACACATCTGGCCAGATGTTTTCAAGTTTCATGTTGACAAACAATGATTTTCTGTTTGGAGGTAAGAACTGACTTTTCAGCTGTGCACCCTGAGGCTGCTGCCTGAGACTGCTCCAGCCTGAGCTGCAGATAGCATTCAGTATCTCACTGAAGATCCTGTCACATTTGTAAATCATTCCCCATTCAGCACAGGGATGTCCAGATAAATTGCCCTATATGGCATCCTGGAAAACCTCTTCATTCAAACTTCTTTGAAGGGTGGTTTTGTGAGGGTTTGAACAGTTGTGATTTTACCTTACCTGCAGTCAGTTCAGGAAAACCTTTGGAGTAATTGCTGGAGGTCTTCAAAACTTTATTTAAATTAAAGACTACTGATGATTTATATTTATAAGTTGGCCCTGACAGTGCTGCCACATGTTCATGCATGATGCAGCTGTGTATTCTGAAAGCACAAACCTTTCATCATTTGTTCAAACCAGAAATGCTGGCTTGGGTGTCTGCTCCATGTCTTGCAGATCTGGGGACATTTTGGCTCCATTTGTGCCATCTATGGTAAGATTATTTTTGAGTTTTTTATTTCACTCAGATTCCTTAAATTTCTCTCAAAAGCACTTTGTTGATTTTTGGTACAATATATGCCTATATTCCTTTAAGAAAATTTTGGTTTTATGATAGGTTAAATAATGTTCACTGAATTTCAGATTTAACAAACACGAATTTTAAAAATATTTAGTATTTTATTGGTTTTTTAAATAGAAGTCAAATATTCTGTGTTGTGTTTTCATTCACGTGTTAGTGAAATGATTGTCATATAATGCATTTGGTACTGCTAAGGTTTACTCAGTATCTGAATTCTCTTAGACATGTAAAAAAAGCTGTCATATGAAGGTGTTTATGTGAAATTATATTTTTTGGGTTTTTTACCAGTATATGGGAAATTGCACAAACTGGAGTGACAAGTTGTAGTATTTTGCTTTTGAGTACAGTTTGTGTATTTTAAGATCAGGAAAAAATGTTATGCTTTTACTACATATTTTGATTTTTAGAAGTCTCTTAGTCCTTCTGTACCATTTGGAATCTGGACTGTCAGTGGGATTCCTGACTCTCCCTCTGCCAGAAACACTAAATAAGCTGATCACTGAGAGCATTGAAGACTTGCAAAGTCACAGATACCAAGTGCTCAAAAACAAAGAGGCAGAGAATATGCAGGAAGTTCTAAAGCCATGTTTCTCCTGTGCTTAATGGAGATAAAATTTATTCCTTGGATCTTTAGAACAGAAAGGCTAACAGCAATCACCTGCAGACATTAAATTATATACAAATAAACACTAGTCTGTTTCTTTAAGAAAAAGTCTGAAATAATCAAGGAAAATATATCCAGCAACATTCCTGTGCTTTTTCAGTAAAAAAAAATAGGCATATCTTTAATATATTGGATTGTGCCTTTTTGTCGTGTTTATAGTAGAACATAATCTATTGTTAATATAGATTGGAAGAAGTCTTATATTCTTCATCAGTCTCCTGGATTTAAGCCATTTAAAGGGTTTTTCTTTTGTTGATATGCACTAAATTAAACTTCTGAAGTGGGAAATAAAATTTTCGTTTGATTCAACAGGTAATAGAACAGAAAATATAAAGTATATCCTGTAAGTTTTGGAATGGTTTTTCAGAAAAATTCATTTTAAAAGGGAGGAACAGGGAAAGGATTTCTATAAGAAAGGAATTGTTAGCTTAGAATTAAGCAGGCTTAGTGTAGAAATAAAAGAATATGTGGTTTTCCTATGTTTTTTCCTATATGCTATCTTGTTAATTATCCATTAATTATTGTACGTAATCAGTTTAATCATATTACACACTCTATTCTGCTCTCTTTTTATGCCTAATACAGAGTAATGCTACATTCAGCGGAAACAGAAAAACCTCCTGAGCTTCTTCAAATACCATTTCACTTCTAATTTTTTAAAGAATCAATGAATTCTGGTTTTCACATTTAATATTAGGCTATGAAATAGGACAAGAATAATATGACCATGTAAAACATTTTTTCAGTTATTATTTCCCTTCTGTCTGACAGGCAAGCCAGTTAGAAGAAAATGCTTGAGTATGAGGCCTGTCTGGAAAATGAAGCCTGCATTGAGAAGTTGAAGGGTAGAGTCTTGCCCCAGATACATTAAATGTTTGAAGACTCATGTATAATGCTGTTTGTAGAATGCTCAACAGTTTTTATGTGGAGGCAAATGGAAAAGATGAAATAAATTGGTCGAAGCTTGTGAGAAAAGAGCTGACAAATCTATGCATTAATTGAATGACTTAACAAAAGCAGACTTCAGAGGTTTGGACTTCTCTACAGTTTCTTGAAGTGAAGTATTAATTTATTTTACAAAATGAAATTTCTAGCTTCAGATGAAGCGACAATGGTGTAATTGAAGTGATGTGTATAATTTAAAATTTAGACGCCTTATATATTCTGTCAAGCTGGAATTGTGAAAAAGGAATAGCGTCCTATATATGCTGATTTTCTCTACAGGTTTTTTGCCTCAGAATTACAGTATATGTCTCAGGCTGTGAAGAGAACTAAGATTCGTATAGGTTGTTGACCTTACTATGTCTAGCATAAGAAACCTTATAAAGCAGGAGATAAATAGCAGTATATTGGAAGAACTGCCCGAACTTGAAGAGGTGCATTTAAAGGAGATGATTAGTAACCTTTAAGAGAAAGGTTATGAAGTTCTGCATGTATATTTGAAACAAGAAAGAATTGAACATGAATTATATATTGTATAATATATGTAGTGATGCATAATCTATTTCCCGTAATCAATTGGAAATTGTTCTTATGAGGGGAAGAGCGATTGACTAACAGTTAATGTACTTATGTTGTAGTAGATGCATCACGAAGGTTCAAGTTTTTTGATGGTCAGCACAATTTTATTTTAAAAACTCCAACATCTGTGTTATGAATACTGCTCTTTCCATGATATTTACCTAGATGTTTTTGAAGAATACATGTATTATTTTGATTTTGGCCCTTTTAATGTACTGATAGAAAAAGGCTGCTGCAAGGCATTAGTATTTTGAGAAGCTCCATAGTTAAATAATTGTTCTGCAATTGAAGAAGTACCTGTGGAAGTATGTGTGCATTTCTATATGGAGCTTGCTCTGCCTGGCTGCCTCATCGGAATCTCTGCTGTACTCACATGTGCTCCACCAGGAACCTGATCAGGACCTCAAGAAGTGATAATCAGTGGGTGATCAGAACAATGTTTAGGTGATGTTGACATTCAGGTGGATGGCACATGTGTAGCATATGAAAACGAGACTCACGAGCTGAGATCAACGCGAATCTGTTTATGCCAGAGTTAAGACAGTACTTACACACTTAGTGTGAGAATCTCTGTTCAGTCCTTCACACACAACGCGGTTGCAGGCCTGTAATAAATCTGTCAGCCTGACAGTTTGCTAGTTTCCTCAATGTTTGCAGGCTTCAAAGAAATGTCTTTCCTAGGATGTCTAGGATGTCTTTCCTAGTCTGAGACAGAATTCTGTGTAATCTACTTTCTCTCAAGCTTCCCAAGAATTTTTTGCAGTGACAGACTTTGCTGTTTTCTTACGCATGTGCACTTCCTTAACCTCCAGCAGTAAAGCTGGATTACAGACACCCAATAGAATGTACTGCAAACTTTTATCTTCTGATCATTTATTGTTTCATGAGGATTAGAACTGAGTTTGGGATATTTTTTCCCTGACTGATATCAATGTTTTCTATTGCATTAACATTTATAACCATACTAACTATTATACCTCTTCAAAGGTATAATTGGGTCAGCTGGGATATGGTTAAGACCAAGTTCTGTTATTGTAGACTTCAATTTTTTTTTTACATGAAATAAAATTTAATAAGAAATAGAATGATATAAAGCTGTACTCCCAAGGCAGAGAAAAGACTCTGTAATAGAAGGATCTTAAAGGTATCATTATGTAGCAGGAGTGTATTTCTACCTCCTGCACTGCATCAGTGCATTTTCCCTCTTCCTTTAACTACACAATATATGAAAAATGGGAATCAAATATAATTTGTATTTTGAGCATGCTTATTTCTGCTTTATTTGACCTGGAATTAATGAAGTCTTTGCCTGGGGTGAATTTGGTGGATTGATGACCAGAAAGCTCTGTGTCCTGAAAGAAGTTAACGATCGTCCCAGCAGCCCTGGCATGACTCATGGTACCTGGACCTATTTATGAGCCTAGGCCAGTATGGAAGCTGGTTTGGTACTTCATCTCCAAGATAGAAAAAAGCAAAACACAGACAGAAACATTGACTTACATTTTTTGCTTCTAAAGATTTCCATTTAAACTAACATCTTTATTTAGCATTTTACTTTATATATCCTTGCTGCACTTTGGTATTGCTGTATAAAATAATGCTATCTGGGGAGCTGGGGGGGGGGAAGTATTTTTCTGTGTCATTAATAACTGTCTGTTACAGAAAAACAGAAGAGGCAGCATTTTTTGTCAAATAACAGATTTTTAGAGTATGTATGTGGTATTCACATATTCTTTGAACAGAGAGAGACAATTCTCTTCCAGGAAAAATCCTGGGGAATGCTGTGAGAAAGCTCAGAGAAAACAATTCTTATCTTCACTTGCTGCATCTGTTGTTTGGCACATGTGGAATGTGTTATGGAGATTGTTTACTGAAAAGAGATTGCTTAATTGGATACTAGTGATGGTTGTTAGGATTGATTGACCAATTAGGTCACAGCTGTGTCATGACTGTCAGAAAAGGGTCATGGGTTTTTCTTTACTATAGTTTAGTCTACTCTAGTCTAGTATAATATAGTATAGTATGCAGTGTAATATAATATAGTATAGCTTAATAAAGCAATTGTTCAGCCTTCTGAATCATGGAGTCATTGCACTTTATTCTGCCGATGGGTGTTGTCCTGCATTGATATATGTATTTTCCCTCAAAGATTTGACTGTAGAATTGGATATTCTTCAGGTAGAGCCACTTCTTCCCCTGGGTTTAGTGAAGACAAAGCACTGGGCTGGGCAGGAGGGGGAATGCCCTAATAAATTCTTCACTTACTGTGGGACCATTACCTATTGCTTTCATTTTCTCTGTAAAAAAGAACACAAGAAGCTGAATTGATTCACATGGCTTAATTATACACATTAGGTGATAGTTTCCATCCTTAAGTATCCCTTCTTGCTCTTTCCCCATGCTTTATTTGTGTGCAGAAATTTGATTGTAAGGTTGCATCTGCCCTGTTTGTTTCTGTGTTAGAACAATGTCATCAGTGTTTTAGAGCGTCGTTGTGAAATTGCCTTTCTTTCCTAAACTGCTTTAAAATTGATTTGAAGTCTTTATTTCAGCATTTGAGAAAATTCCACTGCTTTTTGGATTTTATGTTTAAGATGCAAATCTAAAGTTAAAAAAAAAAGAAAGAAAGAAAGAAAAAAAAGCTGGCTGTACTTAAATACATCTGTGGTGTTCACACATTGTCCAAAAAGGAAATCAGAACTGATTACAGCTTTTTCACTTTGTGTTTCCTCTCTAATATTGCTGTCCTGTTCCTTTGGGTGTGTTGGGTTGTTTTTTGTTTGTTTGTTTGTTTGTTTGTTTTTGACTTGGGTGCTGAGCAGAGGTGAAGCTGCAACACTCATTTATGCCACCTACTTTTTAGTGTAATTTGCCTGTCATTAGGTAATATTTATTCTTTAACTCTTGGTTAGGTTTGCTTAAGCCCCAGTTTCCATTGCTCCTGCAGTTCATGGTATATTTTGTTTTGTCTCACAGTCTGTCATTCTACAGCCCTCCTGGTGACTGACTCAGCATGGAGAAGCACCAGGGGTTCAGCTGAATCTGCCATGTCCCAGCTGGCAAATATCTTCTGCTTTGTTATCAATCAGTGATACACACCCCCACACCTAGGTAAAAAACAGCACAGGCATAAAGGCAGAGCCTGAGTTCCTTTTTCTGGAAAGCAAACATTGCCCAACATTCATGTCAATCTCATCTTAGTGATCTTTTTCATTATCCCATTTGATGTTTCATCACAGCTGTTTCTTCCTTTGTTGGAGCACTTGGTTATTGCTTGAAGTGAAGGCTGTGGATTAATATTTAGCCTTTATTATTTTAAATCTGAGTGAAGTACAAAAAAATATTTTGCTCAGTTGACTAATGCTCTTGCAGCTAAGCAGTATAGAAAGGAGGAGGCAAACTTCTCACACTACCATTTGTAGTGTCTACCAGCTAGTTCTGTGTCTACCAGCTAGTTCTGCCGTTCAGTTTTTAATTTGCTTGGTGCAAATAACTATCATGTATTCCAGCATGCAAGAGGTCTAATTTTCTCATGCAGTTAGTTACCAGCAGCTCACTGGAAAGGTTATCTTTTGTTGTATCACTTGCTACAGGAGATGTAAAATTTCCTAGAGATGGTTTTGGATGATGCAATCCTTTCATTAGAGTTAAATCTGTGAAAATAGTGGGCAGATGTACTGGTACAGGGCAACTATATGTAAATCTGGGATGATCTTGCAGTAGCACTCTTGCTTTGCACCAAGACTAGTAGATCACAGTAGCTGCAGATGTTTGCAAGAGAAAAAGAATGTGGTTGAAGAGTAGCAGAGGTGATTTGGGAATCAAGCTGTTTCCAACTCCTGCATACTTGCGTTATGATCCTGAATTATGACAGGCTCCTTTTAACTCTTGATACTGAACAATGACAGTTCTTTCTACACTTGGTACACCTTGACTAGTCTCCTGGTTTACAAAACCATGTGGTATTGGGATGAACAAACCAGAAGACAAAGATGTTGCAGCAATTTTGATAGCTTTAGGAAGCACAGTATGGCTCTGCCTGTTCCAGTTTGACAGGGTGGGTTCCTACAGTGTCCAAAGACTCTTGAAAGTGTGTAGCTTATGTTTTTTCATCTTGGAAAGGAGTGTGTGAGACAATGCTTAGGCATGGAAGAGCAACTCTATCATGCTAATAACAGGAAGGCTGAGTAGACTGGCTGACTCCAAGTAACTTTTTCAGCAACTTCAGTCACTTGGGCTGAAAATTGCTCTACTGCTGTTTGTCTGCCAGGAAGTGGTACTGCCAACATTATGTTGAAAAGCTCTGGAAAAAATGGGTGAGTATGCAGGTTTTTTAAAACTCGAAGGGATTCTGCATTTGCAACAGCTCATGTCTTTTCACAGCCTCACTCACCTAATTTTCTACCACTCTGCACTTTTTTTTCACTACTATCCTGCGGGGGCGGTCGGTTGGGGGTCTGATGGCTCAACCTGGATGCTGCAACCTTCCCAGAGAGAGGCCCCATAAGAGACAACTTTCTAGGAGTCTTAGGCAGTCTTTCAGCCACTGGGTAACCTCAGCAAGGGGTAGACAGCTCAGCTGTTAGCAGTGATTTCAGCTCTCAGTGATTTCAGCTCTGCCTTGTGAGGTGTACCCTGGCCAACACAGGGACAGAGACAGGAGCACTGTGTGGCTGTTCTGCAGAGGTAGCCTTTATTCCAGCACCCTGCGAAGGATGCCAGTGACAGCAGCTCCCTTCTGAACAGGGCAGAAACTGGGGGTTTTATGGGGATAAGCAGGGGTAGTACAAAGAGGGAAAAACAAATCTGTCACAACAAATCTACATGGGGTTGCAAAGCATGCTGGGAACTCACCATGACCACAGAGGATTTCTCAATCCATGAGAATTTGAGAAGCTCTTATCATAGCCCATTCAAGGGATAACGCTCCCAGGGAGAGGGCTGGCATGCCTATCTGTCTCCACACTATCCCATCCATAGTGATGTAGGGCCTGATTGAATTCTCATTCCTGCATTCCAATGTATGAAGGAAAAGAAAGGGACTACAGTTTCTATTTCTAGCACACCTAAGGAAAGTAGAATCTGTGTCCACAAAATGAAGTTGCTCCATATATATCCAGGTTGAAAGAAATTGCTCTTTCTTTTTACCATTATGTATCTCATGATTGGTCAGGTTTGTAAGTGCTGGTGCCAATATTCAGTGACAGCTAGCTCTGAATACTACTGCAAGGAGCCCAGCAGCAGCGATGTTACACTTAGCTCCCTCTCCCAGCCTTCTGCTGCAGCTCCAGAGTTGAGTCATCTGTTTCAAACCATTTTTAAAAAGCCTTACGACAACATTGTTTGTACAGATGCCTAGTCCTTTTTTAAGGCTGCCTGATCCCATAATTTCAAGGCTATTGGTACCACAGTTCAGCAGTCTGTCATTGCATTGTGTTCATTTCCTTTTTATCCTTTTAGATTGGCTACCTCTTGGTTCCACAACAGATGTCAACGATGGGAAATAATGACAGTGAATAGGAATGCCTGACCTACAGATACACCCTGCAGTTAATGCTATGCGTTTTGTATTGGCTGGCTTATAATTTTCTGAAAATGTACCAGTTATTTTTCTGAGTGGTCACTTTTCCAAGGCCTCTCACTATTATATCTGTCTGTGGGCCTCGATAAAGGTAAGCAGATGCTCAAAGTGCCTGTATGAAGTTAGTCCCTGAGCATGTGCGCACTTTTCACTTGTGCTGATAAACCAGCAGCCATGGCCTCTTTGTGGGGTCTAAGTGAGGGAATGATCCTTTCTCCCTGCTCATCACTTGGAGATAACTTGGTACATTAGGCCTGGTAGTTCTTAAAAACTACCAGGGCACTCCCCTGTGCTCTCCCCACTGCCACCCCCTTCCCCCAAAAACCCCAACCCAAAACGAAAAAAACCCAAAATAACAAACAAACCAAAAAACCCTAAAAACAAACTAATGAAAAACAACTAAACTAAAACAAAACAAAACACAACAACAACAACAACAACAAAACCAAACCAAAAAAACCAAACAAAAAAAACAACAAAAAAACCCAAAACAAACAGACCAAACCAACTCCTCCCCCCCCCCCCCCTTCAAAAAACATGAACAAAACCACCCAAACACAGGTAACAATTTGGTTTGGAAATAAAAAAAGGAAAAACACTGACTTATGCAACAGTTAGTAATCTCTGCTGAAGAATGTATCAGAGAAAAGTAAAAGTGTCAGCAGGAGGGCTCCTGCAGTTGTAGTCTTAACAAATTGCTGAGGATCTGATTTGGCTATTTATTATGACTAATCCTAGTGATCTGCCAGGAAGGAAGGAAAATAATTACTATTGACAGATTTTTGTCAAAGTTAATTTATTGGTGGTGAGACTAATATGTGCTCCAGATGTTCATCAGTTAAGCAAGACATTTAACTATCAAATGTTCCTATTATACTGTGATTAATTAAACATGATTAAGCTATTGAGTTTACAAACATGCAACTAATTATATATAATTACACATAGTGGCTTTATGGCCTGCAGCATGCAAGATAGATGTGGTATTTAAAATGTTTTGTAAGATTTATTAAGTCTGCTCTTAGTAAGAAACTGCCTTATTCTTACACATTAATACATAAATAGTAACAGCTTGCTGTGTTTTTAAGCTAATGGTCTAAGTCATGTGTGGATTGGCAAAAGCTCGTGGTTCTTTGAGATTTCTCAGCTAATGCACTAATTAATGTGGTGGATCTAGCGCTGGCCAAAAGCCAGTGCATCCACTAGAATACACCTACTCATTTCTTGCTGTGAGATAGGATTAGGAGGAAGGTAAAAGAAAAAACTTTAAAAGGGTAAGTAATAAATAGAATAAAGTAAATAAAACTTTAAAAGGGTTAAGGCTTTATAGAAAGCTTTATTAACAGTAACTAAAAAAAAGAGTAATAGGAATCAGAATAAAACCTTTAGAACACTTCTCTTCTCCCCTATAATTTTTTTTCCACTCACAACATACAGAAACAATTCAGTCAGTCTATCAGTTTTAGAATAGTCTTCCTTTAGTTTACTCAGGGAGAGGAATCCTTCTTGTTAATGCATGGAGAGTTCTCTACAAGAAAACAGTTCTCTTGTAGCTTTTAATTTCCATCATAACAGCTGCCTGGAAAATTTGCAATCGTGAAGTCCCTCCCATTTCTTACAGCTTTTTCCACAGCTGCGTTTACAGGCTATGTTAACTTGTGGGATACTATTTTAAGGATGAGCTGTTCAGGAGCAAAGGTTCTCTTTATCTCTGAAATAATCTTCATCTCTAAGAACAGAGGTCTTCTTCTTTCCCTGGGGCAGAGGGTCTTTATCACTCTTGTCTCCCTGTTCAAACTTTTCATGGGATCACAGCTACTTCAACATCTGCTTGCTTTAGCTTTGCTCATATCTGTAATTTGAATACTTAATCTCCTCATACTTTCATGAATTATAGGGGAAAAGAGTTTGATGTATCAATAACATTCTTCTCCATAGACTTAAAAAAAGGATTTCAGCCCCAAGACCAAGGTATCTCCTCATCCCTTACATCTGGGACTTGACTTTTTCTTCACTGAGCTTGGGCTCTTCATGTTGCTCTTCTACGTGTTCTCACTCTGTCCTTTTCTCTCACCTGAGGGGGTATTGAAGGTCTGCAAGTCTATCTGTGCACTTAAAGAATTAATATCTCACCCAGGCCTGCAGATGGTCATGTGATTTCTGCTGGGCAGTGGTGGAGCTGTTTGCGGTAGAAGATTTCTTTGGCGGCCATGCTGGGTGGGGGGCTAGGATTTTAGTTGCCAGACTAGAAAACAGCAGCAGCATGCTGGGATCCAATGGCTTCTCCTCCCCCTTCCCAGCGGTTGCAGGCAAACCCCACCGGCGGCAGAATCTTGGCCGAGCCGGCCCGGCCTGGGGCTGCTCCAAGGGCCCAGCAGACCTTGGCTCGACCGGGGCTGGCAACAGGGCAGTGCTTACTAGCAACAAGATGTTAGCAGCCACGGCCCAGCCTGGCCTTAGCCCTGCAGCATCCCATTCCTCTGCCCGGCAGCTGATGAGGTCTGGCCCTGCGGCAGAGTCCACCCAGCCCAGCTCGGCCAAGACAGCGGGGCTGGGCTGGCCTTATTACCTGCTCTCAGGCCAAAAGAGAAAGAGACAATTCCTGGGATTTTTCATTTTTAACATGTGTGTTCACAGAGGCGTGTTCAGCTTTCTAGTGGTTTAATAGAGTATCAATATTCACTATTCACTATTCACAATAGTCAATATTCACAAAATATGTTTTTATCAGGCACAGAGAAAGCTCTCAGCAACTCCTCTCAAAAAAACCTCACTTCAGTGGTTGCTCCAGTGATAAAACCACCACAGCTACTTAAATATTTCTGGGTTTTGATGCTGTATGATCAGTATTTGTCGGAAGCTGCAGGTGGTTGGATGGCCCGTAGGAGCAGCTCCACAGGATGTTAGTGAAGGGAAGGAGTGTGTCACAGAGCATCAAGAGGCTCTGGGCATGATTTGTAAGCGTGGGCTTTAGTGGTGGGTTTGCTGTATTTCCTTGAGAGGGAGAGCTGGCTGTGCAGTGGTAACTGGTGATTTCCAGCCATAACCATGGGCAGGGGATAGGGCGAGACCTCCTCTCTTTAAAGCCAGGGCTCTAAAGGAAAGTGGAATCACTGAACTGAGTACTGGATGTGAGTTAGTTACAAGAAGTCCCTCCTCTTTTCCATCTATATCACAATGGGTGGGAGGTAGCTGCCCCAGACCAGGCATGCCGCAGCAGCTGGGGGCCCACAAGGTAGCGGAGGCCAGGGCTGGTGGCCCAGAATGTAGAGGACGCACGAGATGGCAGCTGGCGGCCCAGGGACCCACAAGACGGTGGCAGGCGTCCACAAGATGGCAGCTTGCTGCCCAGAGGATGTTTCACATGTGTCAAGACTACACAGATGAAAACATGAAGCATCTTCAGTCCTTGTTCCCTTGGCATTCAGTTTCACGGGGCAGGGGGAATGGAAATACTGCATTAATATCACGCAACAACGAGAAATGCATCGTGATACCAGGCAACTCAGGTAAGAAATCATATCCTTTCATCCTTAGTCATCGGTGAGTGTTAGTGTAATCATTATTAATGAAATAAAATTAATGTTAGTTAATATGCTTAAATAGCTTTTAATGGTGCCTTTTAAATGTCTAGTTAATTTTATACTGACAAAGGTGTTTTTTCTTGTTATTGTGTGTGCTGAGGTATACATCCAAAAGGAAGAACAGTTCCTCCTCTAACAGAAGTTTATGCAGACATCTGTAGCATCCCATTAATTCCCTCCCCCCAGCCAATTCCCAAGGGCATTGCCTTGGAAAGACTTACCATAGAGTTCATTTCTCCTGTGGGACAGACAAGACTCCCTCATGGACCTCTGCCCATATTTTGCAACCTTCCCTGGTATCTCCTTTCCCTGTTTCCTCACTGGTTGGGTACCACTGGTGGCTACCCCCTCTCCCCTGGAGACCGATCCCCTTTGCCCTGCCCTTAGCTCCGCCCCCCCATCCCTTTCCATTCTAAAACTGTCCAGAGCATGTGTAGTCCTCTTTTCATCTGCGTTTTCACTTTGGCGTGGATGTATTAAACTTTGCTGGAACTAACCCTTTCAAAGGAGCCTTCTTTCCTCTCTCGCTGAGCTAGCTGTGGTGAGTGTGGCGTGTGGATCTGACTGCATTGCCTAAATGTTAATCCAAATGGCTTTTCCATAGGAGATGCTTGTTGGAAACAGGTAATAGGTAGCAGCACCCACCATCCAATTCCTGCTTTTTTGGACATCTAGTGCCAGAAAGCACTACTAAAAAGCAGTATTAAAACTATAATAGATTTATAACTATCGTGGGTTTTCGTGAACTAGGAGTGTTCTGTGTGAACTGTTTTTAATTTTCTTGTCCTGCACTGAGGTGCAATTTTGCATTGAATTTTCGTGTCCTGTTAAAGACAATCAATCTGGGCTGTCAAATACAGTCCTGAGGAGCAGTGTGGCTATGCCCGGTGAGTGCCAGTCTGATAAAATCTCTTGTTTGGGGAGAAAAGGCCTTTTATCCCATCTTGTAGATAATCTCGAGGTGGCCCTTGGGTGGAGCAGACTTTGCTCTTGCCCCTGGCCATGCTGAGCTCCTGTTGTTTGTTCCTAGTTGTCAGCAGAAGAATAATTTCTGTTCTGAGGGTCTGGAAATGGCATTAAAAAGTTTTGTAAGCAATAAACTACAATGAAATAAGAGAGAATGAAAATAAAGTTTTGTCATGTGCCTTTCAGACAGTTTTTATATTTGTTCTACCTAGTTTAAAAGAGCAAAATAATATTGACTAAATA
Organism: Motacilla alba alba; assembly: GCF_015832195.1. Taxonomy (NCBI): domain Eukaryota; kingdom Metazoa; phylum Chordata; class Aves; order Passeriformes; family Motacillidae; genus Motacilla; species Motacilla alba. Next base: position 205,553 of record NC_052021.1, read on the forward strand.
TGTGGTTTTTACTTAAAGGCTCTTGAAAATTCATCAATCAACTTGTGACCTAAACAAGGTTAGCTTTTTGGTTCAGAGGGTCTTGGGAAAACTTCACCTGGCTTTTCTGGCTTTTAAGAAAATGGCAGGGCTAGAAGCAAACTGTGATGAACTTGTTTGCCTGTGCCTTGATGGGATTAAGATGGGCTGGTGTACTACGACTCTGTATTTAATTTACCGTTGCAGGTTGTGAACAGCCCATTAGCTAATGTATTTATGTGACTTTAGGGTACTGCTGAGTGCTTGATAGTCTCATCATATTGCCTTTGTTACAGGAAAGCTTAAGGTAATTTGAGTGAGTTTGGGGAATGCACAGCTAAAAAGACAGAAAGGTGGGTATTCTTGTTGTGCTTATTAATATTGAACTAGGCTTTCTTCAAAAGCATTAAAATGCATAGACTTTTCATGGAAGTGCAAGAGAAACAACTCCTAATCCCTATTACCCAAGTACTCTATCACTGAAACGTTGTTCTTGACCAATTAATAGGGATGTAAAAGACCTTTTGGCCTCCAGACCTCTTCCAGTGCTGTAGCCCACGTCTGAACACATCAAAGCAGGACTAAACAGGGAGAAGCCTGACCTTTGGCTTTGGGACACCTGAGGGGAGATTTGTCTGGCTTTCAGAAAAGAGCCTGCTGATTTCTGCTTCTCTGCATCTGTCAGTAATGTGGGTGAGGGCTTCTCCCCAGCCCTAGTGTGAGCCATGACCCTTTATATTACCCCATTGAGATGTAAGGATGGGTGTTTGCATTCAGGTAGTTTATTAGTTGTTAATGTTAACAACATTAAGTTTTTCCATTTATGGTTATACACATGCATCAGTGTGTGTAGTGGGATTACATGGTTTTCATTTGGAAGGTTTTTTTCTGCTAAAAAAACCCCACAGACAAACACGCTTCTCAGACAGCCACAATTTTTCTCCATGAATTTTGAAAATCCATCCAAGGAGCCTGTTTATCTAGTCTGGAAAAATTGCTCCAGATGGAAGGGATCTTCCTGTCTGGCCTCTGTATTCCCCCTGAGCTGCTGGTCCTATCTTGTTGCAATAGCAGCCCAGTTGTGATGGCAGCAGTGCCCAGAGGGGATGCGGCTGCCACCTTCACAAGCAGGCCACAGTTATTTGGGGTTATTAATTAATAAGTCATCCAAAGTGTGGATTTGGTCTGCTTTGCACTATACCCTAATTGCATTAAATGCAGTGAAAAATTGTGAAAGGATTGTGTGATGGAATGGAGAGAAAAAGGAAAGTTTCAAAAGAGGCTTCAGCTTTGAGCTCTGGTTGACTGCTTTAAGAAGGAAACCCCTATTCTGCCTTGCCTTGGTTTCTTCCCCATTCCAGGTTTGTGGCTTTGTCTCTTGGATGATGTCTATGACAGCTGGACTGGTGTTTTTAATCTTGCTTGTTTACAATTTGATTCCCCTCTCCCTCCCAGGGAAGCTACTGTCTGATTTTATCAAGCTTTGGTGCTGAGGTGTGTATGCTGGTGCTCACTGGTCTCTTCTCGGTGGGATCTTTACCTTCAGGTTTCTGGTAGACCAGCTTAGTTGTGGAGCAAGCTAAAGTTTGCCCAAAGCCTACTAGAACAGTGGAGGGAAAGGAAAAAGAAAGTACAGAAAATGCATGAAACCTTGAAGAAACTCCAGTGAAGCCATTTAATGACTGAGGAAAGGGCTGAGTAAAAGATGAAAAAAAATTACTTAAGAACACAAAGTAAGTGATCATAAAATGGGTGTTTATGTGTGAACATATTTGTAAAGACTTGCTCTCTGTTTCCAGTCTGTGGTTAATAAAAAACACCTTGATAAGTTTTTTGTTCCGTTGTGATTATAAACAGGTAGGTTTGAGCAGAGAGAGAAGAAATGGGAGAAAAATAGATAAAATAAAAGCACTTGACTGTAGCAGGCAGTGAAGATGAGAAGGAGTGAGTTGATGGCAGTTTGGCCTCATCCTCTTCTGCACCAAGCCAGAGGGTGTTTTTGCCTTTTATGTCCCAAAGGAGATTGTGTCACCAATCCATGCGAGTGGTGCTTTTTCATAATTACTCGGAAAATAATGGGACTAGATCACAGGCCCAAGAAAGCATATGGAGACAGCATGCATGTGCTTTAGTCCTTATTTTGCCTTTAGGCAGCATGAGGTGCCAGAGGCAGCCACAGGGCTGAGGAGAGGCTGGGGCTGCCCCAGGCTGGGCATGGCCAGTTCCAGCAACCTAGTAGCTTGAACCTCACCCAGCCCCTCAGCCATGCCTGAGGTGCCTCAGGGGCACAGAGGTGAAGAGGAGAGAGCATTACCGGGAGAGACACAGGAGTTGGGAGTGAAGGAGACAGGATGAGTTGGGGAAAAGAGGATAAGAGAGAGTAATTTATTTTTGTTTTTTAATACCCAAATCTCATTTAATTGGTAAGAAATAACATGAATTTTCCCCAAGTTGTATCTGTTGTGCTGAGATGGCAATTGGTAGGGGATCTCACTGTCTGTATCAGTGTTTGAATCATTACCCATACATTTTTTCACCATGTTTTTCCCCCTACTTTGCTGAGGAGGGGGATTTAGAGAGTGGGTGGGTAGGCATTTGGCAGCTAGCCCTGGTCTACCTGCTGCAGAGAAATGTAGCAGCCGAACTAGCTGCTAATTGAGTCCAGGATAAGGAAGCAAAAAGGGCCTTTGCGTAGTATCCACAGATGTTTAATTCACACACAAGGTAAGATGTTTAGGGTCCAAAAGGCAGGACTCATGGGGAGAGTCCAGGTTTTTGTATATTGAGAGGTAGGGGCTGAACAGTAGCAGGGGGGGCAGTACAAAGATGAGGGCCAATGGGGGAATAGGGAGGGAGTGGCTGAGTGATATAGGAACAAGGGAGCTTTTGAGGGAAGCTTCTTGTTTCTCCCCAACCCAGGGAATGCCTCTCAGGGTCTCCACAGAGAAATATTTAACTGATCTCGAAAGAATACCTGTGTGGGGGGGTGTGGTTAGAAGTAGTAGTTCAGGTCTTGATCACTGCTGGGACCTCTTGTGCTCTCCAGCACACTGGTCACAAGGACCAGTCCTGAGGCACTGCTCTCCAGGTGTGTCAGGAAAAACCATGGAAGTTGTACCACACAGTATTGCTGGCTGGGGGTCTACGTATAAATTACAAAGGGGACGGGACTATTGAGGAATGCATCTTGAGCTGTTTTGTACTTTCCCAAAACCCTCTAATTTTAAAGATTCCCACACACAGCAGCCCACACACACACACTTAGATATTAAATTGTCTCCCCTGAAGCAATGAATGGATTGCTTACAAATTTATGAATTGTACCTAAAAAGTATTCCTTCTTCTCAATTTTTAAAATTTATGTATTTGCAACAGGTAGTTTTAGGCCAGCTTTTTGCTGCCTCTGGAAGAGGAAAACGGCAAGCAACAGGGTGCAGCAGAAGAGATGACAGCCCTGCCAAAATTCATGCCAGAGAAAGAAGTTGAAAAGCACATAGATGCTGTTAGCCATCAGGGTTTGCATATTTAAATATGCGCAATTCACTCACACAAGGAGCAGCAACTGCTACAAATCCAGACCTTTAACCTGGCAGGTGTCTCTAGGCTGCATCTCCACCGAGTTTGGTGGTATTTTAATAGGTCTTGGGTGCATGAATGAGAATAGGATGTGACCTGCTCTTAAACAAACACAAAGCAGTTAAATATAAATTGTGGAAAGGATGATCCTTACTGTTGCCTGGTTTGAGATGTTTGGTACCCAGGGGAGTGCAGCAGCTTCTGCTTGACAATGGGAACACTAAATCAGGGAGTGTATTTTGTGAAAACTGCAGGTGGCAGTAGGGGCTAAGTTTTAGAGAAAAAAATGTTTTAAACTGCTGTTCTCTACAGTAACTTGGCATATGTCAAAAACTGGAATCTCTGCAAGGGCCTTCTCTTAAAGGCAACACTCCATGTTTTCAAGGACTTGTCAGTTCCTTTCAGGTGTAGTGTTTTGAGTAAGTATAATGGACACTTCTTGCTCCCTTTGGAATGCCCTGCATTGCTTTTCCCTGGAGTGCAGGGACTTCTAGTGTTTATTTCACAGCATTTGCAGTGCTCTATAAATGTTCACTGAACTATGCTTTGATTTACTGTGTTCCATCTGAGTAAGTAACTTATATGGTGTATTACTTACATTTACCACAATCAACATTGTGTCTGTTTGAATTTAAGCAGTGAGCCAATTGCTCTGAGTTAACTGGAGCACTTTTGAACTTCTATGTGTTACACAGAAAGACCTTGAACATATCTGATTGAGCTTAAATACAGGGCATTTTAGCAGTCTCAGTTTGGTTTCTAGTCCCTGAGAAGACTTCATTTCAATGATTAGCAAAGAAATAATGATCAGACTGTTATCCCCTATGCTCTATGTATTTTTGACTGAGGAGTTAGTTACCTGTCATCAAGCGCTTTGTCCTTTAGGATGTGAATTTATTTGTCTGGTTCAGTCACAATTAAGACTCTATTTAGGTTTATTGCACACTATGGGGAACCTGAGAGACAGAGCACTGAAATAAAGTTGGGCTTGTGTGGTTCAGACAGCTCTTTGTACAGACAGATGCATGCCAGTGTGCTCTGTGTATGCTGGGATCACCTGTCAGGGTATGTTATGTGCATGAGTATACTTTAGGTTGGGTTATTCTGTCTTACGATTAATCTGGAAAAACTTCCCCAAACATCTAAGGTTGCTGTTTCTAAATCCTGGGATGAGACTTAGTACAGACAAATTAGTGTTTAAAAAACACCAATTGCTGTTAGTGATAAAGTTATACCATAATAAGTGAAATTCCCAGAGAGACTCATGCTGATAGGCAGGGTCAGTTCAAAATTTGCAGTACATGTTCTTGATAGCATGTTTTCCAATCAAAAAGCAATAGCAAAGTATTTAGATATATTTCTGGGAATTAAATACTTCTCTAGAGCTAACTGGTTTTGTTGGTAGTTTTTCAGATGTACACTAGGAGGACAACAAATAGTTTGGACTGTGAAGGCTCATCTCTGTTTTGAGACACGGTGCTTGGCACAAAGCACTCTGATGTTGTTTTTCCCCATTGGTGCTGAATGCTGATTATAAGCCATATATCTGTGTATATCACTCCTGGTTGGAGCAGGAGTGTCAGGGAATCCCTGTATGGGAGCTAGTGCTGTTAGAGAGCGTATCCCAATCTCCCAATAGGAAAGACCAGCATGCACTATGGTGTACAACTGTATTATCTATTAGGTGATTATTTAGGACATGTAGAAAAGAGAATACCTTATAAATTAAGCAAAGAACAAGATGCATTTTTATAACTGTTCCTGTGTAATAGGAACTCTCTGAGTGTGCATATAGTGCTTTACTGTCAGTATGCTTCTGTTGGGGAGGATCCCAGGGAGGCAGCTCAGAAGGGAAAAAGGTGTTCTGTGCACATTTTCAATCACAGTTTAAACATAATTAACTCAAGTTGCAGACATGAGCCATTCCTATTCCCTTTTCACAAACATTTGTCTGAATTTTGTTATGTCGGCTGAGAGCAAATGTTAAGGGTTGTGTTGCCTGCCCTGAGTGCCAAACTTGACTTGTGTGCAGGAATGTGCCCATCCTTGTCAAACCCAGGGAGAAGAAGAGTGCCCTGTAATTTTCTTTGACAATTATAATCACAGCCACATAGTTCAAATGATGAATGTTTGATCTTCAGAGCTTATAATAAACACAGAGAAGAAACATCCCAGAAGCTATTTTATTGAATAAGTTTAAATAATGCATTAATTTTAGAAAAGAATTGCATATGAGTAAATGGCAAAGTTAATCAAAGTATTAATTTGTTCAGCTCTTAGGGATATGTAAAAACCTAAATAATCTGTAAATACCACATTTGGCATGTGCAAACTTACCTCAAAATATGAGTTGGATGTAGTGCACACACAGCTGAAGAGAGACTAAGCAAATATATTTTAATGATGCTTGATGGGGGCCAATAATTTTCAGGTTTGGAAATGGTATAGGAAATTGCACAATTCCAGTTTCAGGCTATTTTCCTCAAGACCAAGCACTTGGTGTTGACTCCCAGTCCACGCCATGCATGAAGATGTGCTGACCACACATGGCTTTTTGGCAAAACTTCTTGCCTGTAGTAATGAAATGCAAGGTGTGTCTTTGTTTATAAAGCATCCTGACCGTGCAGCTTAGCTAGAAAAGAGAGAAAAAGGAGAGGTGCCACTGGCATATGAAGTGCCCCTGCCATGGGTGCCAGAGGTGATGGCAGGCTGGGTGAGGCAGCAGATCACTGCGAGCCCCTCTGCTGCCTGTGGTCTCAGCAGTGGCGAGCAGGACCCATGTAGCACAGGCAGGTTGGGATGGAGCTTTCCAGAGGCTCCCTGAGGCACTGTGGGAAAGTGGTCTAAGAAGTTACGAACCAAATTTAAGGTGGCTCTGTAGCAAATGTGGGTCAGTTGGCAGAGGTTGAGGGGTGGCACCAAGCACTGGTGGCCTTTGCTGTAGTTTGGCCACCCCTCACAGCCCATCCAAGTGTGCAGGGTCAGTGCAGCTGTACTGAGCAAACAGAATGGTGGTATCAAGCCTGCACAAATGACAGCACTGAAAGTGGGGGTTTAAAGTTGAAATTAATGCTCCTCTGGTCCTGCTGGTCCTTCTTTGTGTATATGATACATTCATGGGGAGAAGTACTATGTTCTTTCCTAGACTGACAGGAGATTTTAATTTCTTACAAGGTATCAGTCTTGATCTGATTTACTTATTTCTATCCTGGCATGTGGCTCTGGTGTGGTGTATTAACAGTCTCACAGCAGTCTTAAGTAGACTCAATAAAATTAATGTGAATATTTGTCAAATACTGTCTGACAACTTTCTTAGGCTGTACTGTGACAAGATGATTTTATTTTTGTATTTCACTTAATGTTGATGGGTGGGGTGATATATATGGTGGTTAGTTTTTATAGTAGATTCTTTATCCTGACTCAGTCAAGAGATTGGAGACTGGTATTTGTATTAAATATTGTATCAAGTGATTTGCAGTACCTCTGGGGTTTAGGGGGATGAGAGCTATTTGTCTTTTACTGAGAAACCTGTGGTTCCTTTAGTTAAGCTTTAGATTGCTTTTGTGCTCCATTCTCACAGGAGAAATGCAAATGCTGCTGAAAAATTATATTTTGATTACAGACAAAGATACCAAAAAACATAACAGAGGTAGTTAGGTTTGCTTGCTTTTTGCCAGATTTATTTTGAAGTGTATAAATTATGTTCCATTGCCCTCCTGCTGAGGAAATAACACACAGGAGCTTGGATGAGACATGCAACTACACAACAACTGCTGGCCTGGGCTTTGGCATTCCAGTCCTATAGGATCTTAGAGAGAGGCCCTCCAGGTACAGCAGGACCTAATGGAGGTTTTGGATGGGATGTGGGAAAACCAGACTCTGCATGTGCAGAATGTGAAGAAGCCAGCACATGAGTTTTGATTGTGGACTCGCTGAGATGCTGGGCAGCTCATTCAGCTGAAGGGGGCTGTGTCTGAGCAGGTGAGGAGGGAGGTGGCTGAGAGTCTTGCTCAGGTCTGCTTTTCCCATAAGCAGGAGCCAGCAGGCTCCAAGCGAGCTTCCCCTTCATTTTGGTGGTGGCTCTCACTTCTTGGCCAGCCTCACTGTGGTACTGGGGAAGACTCTCTGCGGCCTCACTACGCTTCCTGCACACAAAACCTTCTGTTCCTCCTTACTTGTCACTCATGAAAGTAAATTTATTGATTTAATGCTGTACCCCCCTAGAAGAGGGTGACCCTGTCCTTGGGCAAGGCTGTGCTCTCCGGTCCTTGTGACACTGTCTAGATGTGATGCTGGTTACTTCCCTGGCTTGCCTGGCTTTCTTCACCCATCAAAGCTTCTGAAATAGACATCCTTTGGATTTCACTGTCACCAGGTAATCCAATCAATGTAACAGATGGCTGCTGAAATTCATGTGGGGCCTTGAAGCTGACACAGAAGGTATATTACATTATAAACTGACCTGATTCACCTTAGGTTATTTCCTTATTCATGCACAACATGAATGTCACAACATGTTGTCATTCAACAACAGCTATTTTATTCTGTCCTGCATTTCCTGAAGAAGAACAAGGAGAAGTAATCAGAGCATTTTGTGGAGGTGTAAAGGGCCTCTTAGCCTTTTGAAAGACATGGAAACTCAATTTTATCTCATCTTATAAATCATTACTGGAAAAGTTCAGTATTTCTGATTTTTTTTTTTTGTTAGCTGGTGCATTAGGAACAGAAAGCAGCACATTTAATGTTATTGTCTTGGTTTGAAAGACAAGTGTCTTCTAGGGAAGGCAGGAGCCTCCTCTGAAATGAAAAAAAAATGTAAACCCTCTCCCTCCGAATTATTATAGTTTTGAAATTAAGGGGGCTCTCAGGCAAAGATATGAGAATAGGCATATCAGTTCTTTACTACTATGTATAACAAGGCAAACAAACAACAACCACAGCATTAACAACAAACAGAACCCCAAACCCAGTGACAGCCTTCTCAGCTGCAGGCACTTTCTCCTTCTGTGCAGTTCCGAGCACAGCCAGTAGAGGACACTGGTGACTCCTGGTGGGCACGGTAGGTGCGATGATTCCCCCTCGGCTGCAGGGGGTGCTGTGTCGCGATACGCAGGAGCACGGGTTAATGGTGGCTTGGCCAAGATGGGAAGGGATGGAAGAGAGGCTCCGCTTCACAAATCTTGGGGCAGCTGGTCCCGGTGCCCCAGCAGGACTCCGAGGAGCATCAAACTGGAACGGCAGGAATGAGCAAAAATCCCAGGCTAGTGGACAAGATGCATCAGAGACTCCGGAGCCATGCGGGGAGCCGTGAGATGTCTCGGCAGGCAGGGGGCGCAGGACTACAGAGCAGCGAAAAGCTCAGGGCAGCGCCTAAAAAAGCAGCAGGGGCAGGGCAGTGGCAGCCCGGCTCCCAGCAGAGCAGGGAGAAGCGAGCCCAAGATCCTAGAAGTTGAGCAGATGGGAATAGGGCCCTCTGTAGTGAGGTAGATGCTAATAAGGTCCCAGTTCAGTGGCTGCTCTTACAAGCAAAAGCTCACCTCATGGCAGAAGAAACAGCTCTGGGCTGGGCTCTGGCGGCAGCAATGAATTCCGTTCCCAAGCAATGGCTCCAACCATCCTCCTCCCAAAGGCAAGAGCAAGAGAGAGCCAGCAGCTGCCCCAGCCCCATTCCCTCAGGCTTGGCCATCTCCCTGTTTCTCAAGTACCCAGCCATCAGCACTTCCCAGCAACTCAATGGGAAAAAATTCCACAAGTAAAAGGGAAAGAAATCCAACCCCCAACAGGTATATACTTCCATGCACCAGCATTTATCTATTCAGCCATGTTTACTGGAGTAATTACAAATCAGTTTGGGTGTGATCCTTGCTGACTTTTAAAAAAGCAAAAGGCAAAACAACATTTACAAATGTTATGCTGAACAGACCCTCAAGTACTTGCCATGATCCCAGTATTTATTCATACAAGGGAAGTAAAAGACTTAATGAAGACAAAAGGTGATTCTGATCCGTCCTAGTAAAAATTTCAGTTGAACTGACTTGGAAAGAAAAAAACCCCAGTGCAATTTTCTTCTGTGATAACTAAGCAGGGAAAAGCAATTCTCCAGTTACAGTTTTGAAAATACAGAATAATCAGTGCTTGCAGCAAAATTAGGATTCTTCTGCTATTTTTCAATTGTGACTTAACTGTTAAAACCTGATTAACTTAAATACAAGTTTGTTATTTAAATAGAAAATAACTTACAGTAGCACAAGATAGAAAATGGAAGTCAAAATATTCCTGTTATAGGTAAAAAGCAAATTAGGCTGAATCAATAATTTGCAAGAGCCAAATTAAAGTTAACAAAAAGAAATAGGGTTTATTTCACGAATCGAAATACGATTTGTGCCAGCCACAAATCGAAAGGAACAGGGCCGAGCCTGGGACTTGGCTCAGGGTGAACACCACTCTGACCCCCTCACGAATCAGAGCTGGAGAGTTCACGAAGTCTGTTCGAGTCAGTCCAGGTTTTATGCTCTCCTTGCCCAAAGCTATTTTTCCTTTGTCCTTTTCTTCGTTTGACGAGCTTTCTGATGTTTCTCTGGTGTAGAAGAATCCTATCAGATGGCCAAATCCAAAGTCTCTGGAATATTCATGCAGTCCTCTTGTTCTCTGTTCGGGCATGTGCAGATACCTGTCTCCTTCTTGGACAAAAGCCACTTTGCAATACAAACCACAAACCACATCCAGGAACACACACATGTTGAATAGGGTTTTCGGGAACCGGGCTTTTACATGCTAGTGAGTTTCTCGGAACAGGCTATTCATACTTAGTTGGTTATCAGGCCTGGTTATCAGTCTCTGGTTACCAGTGGCCATGATGGGCCACTGATGTCTCGGGCATTCCAGGACTTAGTCAGAAGTAGCAGATCTTCTCCTTAATTTCCTAATTTAGACCTCTATTCAGTGTACACCTGTGGATACTGTGTTTCAGTGAGGTATGAGGTAACCAGTTTCTCAATCCCTGTGGCAGATTTTGCAAGCCTGTGTGGTTTTGTGTCAGACCCTAGTCACACGACTGGACATGTATCTTAGTATATTATATCCTTCCTAGGTACAAACATATTTATTCAAACATGAATTTTAATACATTTATAACATTCCTATTGGCTATTTTTCTACTTGTTGCATCCCATGGAAGCAACTAATTTTAGCGCTAGGATATTTTCATGCATTCTGTGGGATGGTTTTATGCAATTTACATAGGGAAAGTGTTTATTTCCAAGTCACATCTCATAAAATGAAGAAATTTCCCCCCAGTGGTATTGCAGGCATTGCCTGTTGAAGTTCTATGGAAACCCTGCATTCCTGCCCTGCCTAGTGGCTGCCCCACACCCTGTTGCCTTTCTGGTTGCAAAGGCATGTGACCTGGTTCCGATGAAACAGCACGGCGACCTAATCCTCACGGTCGCTCGGGCCAGTAACAAGACGCTAACACCAATGTGGTGGACGGTTAAAGGCATTTATTGCTTCATCTCGTGGGATTATATACTCTAGGGTACTTCACTACGTCAGGAGGGGGTCTTGCAACACTTCCTGGGTTAGTAGAGTGGAAAGTTACTAGCCATGTTAGTGGGGGCTACACATTCCAAGGGTGATGGCTTATCTTAAGGGATTAGGGAAGAGACATTCCTGTAACTTTCCGTAACAGCCCGAAATCTTCCGAGCGCCTTTCCCTACCTACTACATCTCCCCCCCCCCTCTTTCACAAAAGAACGAGGTCGAAAGAATCATATACATAGGCACTAAAATGAGGTAGAAGGTTGGGGTTTAACAAGGGAAAAAGGGTTTGGAAACCTGAGTAAGTTTTTGCCAGGCAAGTTTAGGAAATCTTGTGACTGACAGTGTTCCCTGATGAATTCACAGCATTTGATGTTGGCCTACGAACAGGATGTTAGTCCGTTCTAGGCGGGTTTGAACGAATGAGACTATCTTGTTCAGCAGGCATGGTCCGAAAGTAACAGCTAAAAGTAGCATTGCCAATGGGTCTACCAAAGTAGAAATTAGGGTGGTTAACCATGGTGATCGGTTGAACCAGGATTCGAACCAGCCCTGCTGAGCTTCCCTGTCTTTTTGTCTCTGAGCCAGTCTATTTCGGAGTTCTGCCATGGAGTCTCTGACGACTCCCGTGTGGTCCGCGTAGAAGCAGCATTCCTCTTTCAAGGCGGCGCACAGGCCTCCTTGCTGCATGAACAGGAGGTCCAGTCCTCGCCTGTTCTGCAGGACCACTTCTGAGAGCGAGGAGACTGACTTCTCTAGGTAGGAAATGGATTTCTCAATTCTCTGCAAGTCCTCGTCAATCGTCATCTGTAGCTGAGACAGACCTTGATGTTGCGTCGCTAGGGCTGAGACACCCGTTGCCGTTCCAGCTGCTCCTAGGCTGAGCAGCATTGCGATAGTTATTCCCGTTATTATTTCTCTTTTGTGGAGCCGGCTGGGTTCCTTGAAAAGGTTGTACACCTCTTCGTCTGAGTGGTACAGGACCCTAGGAACAATCAGAACTTGGACACAGAAGTCGTTAGAATCATTGAATTTGGGAAGAAATACACAAGGACTTACTCCAGATCTCTGACAAACCCACATTGCTGATGTGGATGGAACTACCCACTTATTGTTTTTCTGGCTGGGCTTTACAACTTTGGTGCAGACATTGCCTTTTCGCTTGGCTAGGGCTGCATTTCCAAAGCATCTGCCTCGACCTGTGACTTGACTTAGGGTAATACCTCTGCGGGGTGTGTCCCATCTGCACTGGTGAGGTGCATCAGCTGTGGAGTAACTGAATGGAGTGTTTAAAGCAACTCCTTCATAGAAAGGGGGTTTGACATCATAACAAAGCCAGCAGGAATCGGTTAGGTTAGGGTTAGATTCGTTCAGGGATAGAAAGATAGCTTCTAGCATGCGAAGGATTGGGTCCGAGTCCGATCCGGCTGGACGGCCTACGTGGAAGGCTTCCGCTTCACCGGTCGGGACGTCGGTGACCTTTGTGGGTAAGGCTTTGGGGTAGGTCATGTTTCTCCCTGTCTGCGTGCTTTTAATCACCTTGTTGGGTCCAACCGCTCGGGATGCCGATGGTTGGAGCCTGGTAATTCGCACGTTCACCCACTCTTTCGACCCTTGAAGGACCACTGTCCATGCTTTGCCCACTGCCCAACTAGGGTGATTGGGCTGCAAGACCGTCATGTTATAGTGTGTGCATTTCCGAATTCTAGGGATTTTATGGCTGTTTCGATGGAAGTTTCCGGGTACAAAGAGAGGTGTTTTGCAACCTGCGGGTGCCCAGGTGAACTGTAGGAACTTGTCGGGCTCTTGTGGGTCCCACCCAGGCCCTGACGGACTGGCATCTGTAACTATGGTTTCGCAGCCCCAGTACCCACAGTATCCCCACCCAGGGTAATTACAGTAACCTTTTCCTGGGTTTGAAGCTGGGCACCAGTAGGATAGGTACATGTGTGTGGAGTGTGAGGAATAGGGGTCTACCTTTGGTTGTCCTGGAAATAGATCGGTAATACGAAGCACGAAGGATGGGGTGTTCGGTGTGGTGATGTCTTTGAGCACCTTGTCGCTGGTAAGGTGTCGCATGACCCACCTGAATGGCTGATGTGGGTAGTGGTCTGGGCTGGCTTGTCCTCTGGCGACAAGCCCCAACAGCAAAATCACACAGACATATCGTTGATGCTCGGGTCTCACCCGTGCGGGTTTCTCGGGTACTGTCTGACGGCTTGGTGGTGTGTCTCGTTCCTCTGGAAGGGGCATGTACGCGTTACGTGGACGCCCCCTCATCATGTCCTGTAAACAGAAACTCACAATTCTCATTAGTCTCATCCTGCTCATTGTGAAGGTCAGGTTTGATTGACTTAAGTGGACACCACCTAATTTTGCCGTCTTTTTTGACAGCTGCGTACCCTCGTCCCGTGAGCATCAACCTCCAGCCCCGTTCCCATTCACCTAGCTCATTTTTAATTACAACCTGCGGGCCCTCCTCTAGCGCTCGGGAGGCCCAGTGTTTTTGAACGGGACAGTTTGCTTCATCTCCTCTAGGGAATTGATTCAACGCTAACAACACGATTGCCAGTATACGTGCCTGCTCTCCTGAGGGAATGGAGTTGGTAAAGCCTTCTGCTTTTGCCAACACCTCTATCTTGGTTTTCAGGGTTTGATTTGCTCGCTCAACTATGGCTTGCCCGGTGCTGTTGTATGGGATACCTTGCACTAATGTGATCCCCCATTTGGAGGCGAATTCCTGCACTGGTTTAGAGGTGAAATTGGAACCGTTGTCAGTTTTGATCTGCTTGGGGATACCAAGCCACGCCATGGGTGTCAGCCAGTGCTGAATTGTGGCTTTAGAGTTAGTTTTGTGGTGCTGTGTGGCTACGATCATTCCGCTGAACGTGTCCACTGTCACTGCAAGCCATGCTCGAGGCTTCAGCAGTTGACACAAGGTGAAGTCCGACTGCTAGATTTCTGAGGGCTTGAGACCTCTCGGGTTGACCCCACTGGTCCACAGGGGTGACTTCTGGCAGTGAGGACAGGTAGCCATTACATGTTTTGCTCTGCTGTCATGATTCCGCATCTCTTTGCCAGTGCTTTGGGTCCGATGTGGAGGGACTCATGCAGTTGACGAGCTTCCTGCAACGTCCAGACGCCTTTTGCTGTGGCGTCCGCTTTGTCGTTGCCGGTCTGGAAGTAACCTTTGACTGGGTTGTGACTGTTGACGTGAATAACGGATACGGTGCCCTGTCACGAGGAGAGTGCTTCTTCCAGCATTAGGGCTGCTGCAGATGTTGACACACCTGGTCCTGCCATGGCTAGGCAGAGCCTTGCCACGAATATAGAGTCTGTTACAATGTTGAGGTGCTCGTCTTGGAAGAGTCCACATGCTAAAACTACTGCTGCTGCTTCCAGTTGCTGCACTGACAGTGTGGGGTCACATGCTTTGATGCAATGCCATTGCTCTCCTGCCTGCCACACTGCTGTCGTGGTAGAAGTCGCGGAGGAAGTGTCTGTGAAGACCGTTGGTCCTGGCTGTGGTCTGTCCATGACCTTTGCCGGCATGTCTATGTCGACAATGGTCAGCAACTGAGTCCAAGGTGGCTTGGCGGAGTAGGAGATTTCTCCTCCGAAGCCGGTAAGAGCAAGGGCAAGGTGCTCCGAGATTGTGGTTGACTCTGTGGTCGTCTGCTTGCGGAAAGGAAGATGGATTCTTGTTGGCTCGGTTCCTAGGTGTTTCAAGGCGAGTTTCCTGCCTTTCATGATGAGGTTAGCAATGTATTCTACTCCTGGGGAAAATGCACGAGCAGGTCTTCCAAGGACCACCCATTGGATCGGTCGGGCCTTTTCAGAAAGTCCTTGGGCCAGTGCTCCCACTCCCCCCTTTGGCGTGAAGTGCACGTATAAGTCCAGGGGCATCGCTGGGTTCCATCTGGCAAGTGTGCCAGTGGACATCTGCTGTTCGATGAAGTCAAGGGAGCTCGCTGCTTGCGGTGTCAGCTCCTTGGGTTCCCAGGGGTGCTTTCCTTTCAGGAGGTCATACAAAGGGTCCATGACCTTGGGAGGAATCAGGACGATGTTGCGAAGCCACTGCAGCGATCCTACCAGGCGTTGCACGTCATGGAGTGTCTTGATGTCTTGGTGGACCTTCACCTTGGGGGGTGTCACGTAGGCGTTTGTGATCCCCACTCCCAGGAAGGTCACGCAGGGTCCTCTCTTGATCTTCGCGCTCGCGATCTCGAAGCCGTTGGCCTGGAGGATCTCTGTGATTGCGGATAACAGATGGTCCACTTGGCTCGCTGATGGTGCTGAGACTAGGATGTCGTCCATGTATTTGATGATGGTTGCGGTGGGATAGGAGTGTCGGACTGGCGTCAGCGCTCTGTCTACGGTGATCTGGCAAATGGTTGGGCTGTCCACCATGCCTTGGGGTAACACTTTCCACTGGAAACGCAGGTTAGGCCTCTTGCCGTTTGGGAAAACCACGGAAAAGGCGAATCGTTCTCTGTCCTCAGGATGCAAGGGTATTGAAAAGAAACAGTCTTTAATGTCCAACACTGCACACAGCTGTCCTTTGGGGATGGCTGAGTTTATGGGTAGCAATGTCTGAACTGGACCTATGGGTCGGATTGTTTTGTTCACTTCTCTCAGGTCGTGGACTAGGCGATAGCCTTCACCAGACCTTTTGGGAATTACAAACACAGGGGTATTCCATGGGCTTATGGAGGGTTCTATGTGACCCTTTTGCAGTTCGCGTTCAACCAGTTCTAATAATGCTGCCACTCGAGGCTCTGACAGGGGCCACTGCTCGACCCATACGGGGTCTGATGATTTCCAAGTCAATTTGATTGGCAGCATAGGGTGTACGGCAGTGGCCCTCATTATAAATTTGTGATCCTGACTCCGAGCATGGCAAGGACATCCCTTCCTATTAGGGGTGGAGAATTTTGCAAAATGTAGGGGTAAATTGCTACTGTTTGTTCTGGTCCCTTTTTTGTGTGAAGCGTTATAGCCACCAGCTGGGTGCTTTTCCATGCCCTGGATTGTCCCCCCACCCCGTTCACCGGAGGGACTTCTTTAATTTGCCAATGTCTGGGCCAGTGTGATTGGGGAAAAATCGTGCAGTCTGATCCTGTGTCTGCCAAAAACTGAAGCCCTAAAATGCGAAGGTCCTGACTGCCGTAGAGGCGACATGTCCCCCACACCCTCAGGGGCTCCTTTCCTACTTTCATGACCAGGGCCACCCAGGGGTTCCGCTCTGGGACGTCCCCTGCTGACCCTGTGACACTGGCGCAGTTTGTGGCGCTGGCGGGTGCGTAAGTGCCGCTGGTGGTGCTGCACAGTTCTGCCACTGTATGGCTGGTGGGGATGTAAAACTGATTGCTTCCCGAATAAACATGGGGTATGAAGGTCCCCTGCCCCACTGGGGGTTGGGATAGATGGTCCATCTCGCAGTGGGAGGAGGCTGAGTATGGCCCGCGCGCCCCCTCCCCCTTCCGTTTCCCCAGGGCCTGGATCTGCATTCCCTGGCCACATGGCCCTTCTTCCCACAGTTCCAGCAGGTTGGTCTTTGGCGCTGTTGGGTCGAGGGTGCTGCCACGGGCTGCTGTGCTGGCTGGGGACAGCTTGCTGCGACATGACCTGCCTGGCCGCACCTCAAGCATGCCATGGCATTGGTTATGGTATGAACCGCTGCCTGCAGAGGTGTTAACTGCTCTTCCCTCACTACATGCTTGATCATGTCCGCCAAGCTGGCCCCTGTTGGCAGAGAGCGCAGGATATCTTTGGTGATGGTGTTACACTGCTGTTTTAGGCAGTCTGTCACCACAGGTCCCCTTGCAGCTGCAGGCAGGGTAGAAGAGTCGATCGCAGCTTGCAAACGGTCTACAAACTGTGTGAAGCCTTCACTTTCCCCCTGCTTAATTATAGACCATGGTGCTGGTTTGTCCACCAGCTGAGAAACGGCTCATATAGCTTCTCTAGCTGCTCTAGTTGTTGCCTTGACCTCTTCTGCCGTGAGCTGTGCCGCCTGCTGCTGCGGCGTAGCCACGTTATCATGCTTCCCTAGCAGTCTGGACAGGCTGGACCCGTGCAGCGGCTGTCCCTGCCCTGAAGCTTGGGCTAGCGCAGCTGCGCAGTGATCTGACCACTCCTGCTGAAATACAATCAGCCCCGCCCCATCAAAAAGCATGCGGGTTACCTACGAGATATCAAAAGGCAGCATATCGTCATTACTAAAAAGACCATCCACCAGTGTGGACACAACCGCTGAGCTAATCCCCTTTCCCTGAATCGCTTTTACCACCGCTTGCACTTCTTTTGTATTTAGCGGGGTGTAAGTCTGCCTTTGATTACGCTGCGAGCCGGTAACTCGTACCGGGAACACGTGGATTGTGGCTGCTGGTGTCCACTCCGCGCATGCAACCTTTATTTTACCCCAATCAGTGAGTTTGTACTGTGATTGTTTCCCTACATTGTTAAAAGCTTTGCTCGGTTTCGCTGAAAACCTCCTTAATTCTGTTTCTGAGTCCATGTCGGACTCGGAATTCTCCGTAGAGCTAGTCGCGGAGCTATCACTCCACTCGGAGTCGGAAGCAGACTGCTGGTACACTTCCGGTTTGCTGTGTCGTTTTGTTGGGCTCCGACCCCGCCCCGCCTTCCGGGGGTGGAGTCGCTCCTCCCCTCGGGTTCGGCCTCTCTCCGTCTCCTGGGTCCGGCCCCTCCCCTCCTCCCAGGGGTGGCGCCGTCCCGCCTCTCGGGGATGGTCCCATTCCCACCCCCTGGGCTCGCCCTGCCCCCCCCAGGGAGGAATCCCTCCCTTGTACGGTAACATTGGGAGCGGTTCCCGATCGTGTGTCCGCCCCCTCTTGCTCCCCCGCGCGTGCGCGATCACGGAGATCGGCAGGTCCGGACTGAGCATGTGCTCTCTGCCGGTCTCTCGCGCGTGCGCGTTCGCGCGGGTTCGCACTTCCGCCTTTTCCACGCCGCATGGTTCCGGGCCCCGCCCCTCCTCCGGGTCGCCGGCGCCATTTTCAAACCCATACGGCAGCGGGAGGGCCGCTCCGGCCCGCGCGTCCGCGCTGGCCGCTTTCTCGGCGTTCCTCGCGTCCTCCGCCAGCTCTCCCCAGAAGGACTGCGCGCGCCGCTCTGCCTCCCGCGTTGGCTCGGCGGTCGGGGAAGGGGGGCGGGCGGACAGAAAAGCCGCAGTTTTTTCGGGAGGTTCCGCGGGGGTGTTAGGACTCGGTGGGCTCCGCGGGAGGGTCGGGGGGTCCCCTGGGGGCTCCGGGGGATTCGGGCACGGGTTCGGGGAGGGATGGAACGCGCCCGGTCCCCGCATGTCCCCGTTTTTGATCTGATTGTTCCCGGAGGTGGTTTGCGACGCGGCTCCCACCCCTGGCTGCGTAACGGTAAATAAACACGTATGCGCAGCATTCCAAGTTTTCTGCTCTTCTACTGCCTTGCGTAGGGCTTCTTCTACCTTCCCCCACACTTTTAGGCTTTTTCCACTGCCGGTGGACTTAGTATCCTCTGCTAGAACGGCAGTACAGTTCTCCCACACCTCCGAGTTTAATATATCAACGGGACGCTGTATCGCGCCCAATTCCAGGAGCCTTGCAATAGCAAGATATAAATTCCTGGATTCACATTTAATTCCCCATTGTTCATGCATCAGACTTACGACCTTCGTTAGGGCGTTCATGCCTTTCACGGGTCCCAGGGGCGTCCCCCTTGTCTCGCGGTAGTCGGTCCGGCTGCTGCCGCCGCTGTCCTCGTCCAGGCGAAACCCCGTCACCCGAGTTTTTTCTTTCCCGGGTTTCGGCACCACTTGTTGCCTTTCTGGTTGCAAAGGCATGTGACCTGGTTCCGATGAAACAGCACGGCGACCTAATCCTCACGGTCGCTCGGGCCAGTAACAAGATGCTAACACCAATGTGGTGGACGGTTAAAGGTATTTATTGCTTCAACACCCTTCCTGGCATGAACAAAAATTCTCTTCCCATCACAGAGAACTTCAGCTGGGGGACCCTTTGGTCCCCGTTTGGGGTAGCTTGTGCCCATGGTCGAGTGTGAAACCTGGGCAATTTAGGTAGCTGGAGAAATCGCTGCTGCTTTGAATTTGAGCTGAGGCCTGGGGTTTGCTTCATTGGGATGGCAGTGCTCCTCTGAGGATGGATAATGGCAACATTGTCAGCTTTGTGATGACTCTATTCCAGAATAGAAAAATTTGCCCAGGTGTCAGTATTGCCACAAGTGATTCTCTGACTCTTTCCTTGTCATCTGATTTTGTTACGGAGATTTGCTTGGTTTTGTCTCCCCTGAGTATCCATATGTATTAGATAGACAGCTTATTAATTTTCCTCGATCAAGTGTCTTCTCAGCATGGATCCTGTGCAAGTGTGTTCCCTTTGGAATGCTTTAACAGCATGGACACAAAAGCAAACATTTTGGCTGGGCAACTATCATACAGGTTTTAACATGAATATTACTTTTAGACTGTTTCCCCCGCACCAGCTATAGTGAACTGTAATTCCTTCTTCCCTTTTACTAGGAACACTGGAACTGCTTTGTCACTGGTGTAATTTCTGTCCCGAAGGACAAACTAAGGCTGCATCTCCTTTGGATGAGAGTCAACCTCTCTCTCAACCCTACCTATGCAAAACTGTATATGCTCACTACAGTATTTTACATACTGTCCTTTGTGACCCGTTGCATTTTGATGGTTCTATCAGATATATTCCAAGACCACTGCCTGTTTTGCTTTTCCAGAGGACTCACCCTGATGTTCCTATTGAGGCTTAGGCAAGGAGGGACAGTATAGTGTCTGGCAGTAGCCCAATATCTGAATTACAGGTCTCAGAGTCTCCTTCCTTGTCAAGAAGGCTCCTCACGTTTCTCAAAAATACTTCATAATAAAAAATTACTTTGGATTGCTTGAGCATTTCACTTTTCGAATTACTGTTTGACAAAAAAAAAAAGTATGTTCAGTGATGCCCATTGGTAGTAGTTTGCAATACGTTTAGAAAAATAATTCTTGCTTGGCATTATATTCTGTTGCTTATTCTGCGTGTGCTGTTTTGTCCAGACACCCACAGTTGAAGATTATGGGAAAAGTAGCAAAGCCTAGCAATCCTCTCCCTTTTCCTGTGCCAGCCCAGAAGCTAATCCCATTGTCCCTTTGTTTCTCTTCTGTGTTCCATGACAGAAAGGAAAATGACCCTGGCCAGTCACCTTGGCTTTACATTTTAAAAGTTCTGCATGCTTTTCTAAAGATGGACAGACTCTACCATGGAAACTAGTGCCACATCATGTCTGCAGGACCTCTGTCCTAAGGCAGACACTGGATTAATTTCTTTCACACAAATTCAGGGGCACATGCAGAGAGGGAGAGCAGATCAATGTTTAATTATGCAAATATTCTTCTGGGCTTTAATATTAAACTGGCACAGACCTGTCATAGCAGTTATGCTGATGACAGACTGTGAGTGAGCTGCTGTGCTCTGGTGCTGCATTATAGGAGAGGACATAGTGGATGTGGGTACAGGCAGTCAGGGTCTGGCTGGCAGCTCCTGGCACTGCTGTACAGCTGTCCAGAAGGTTGAGCTTCCCCCAACTCCTGCTCACAAAAAAAGTGGAGATGACATTTCTGGGTGAAAACCCAGTGTATGGGTCTGGCTATAGTATGGCTTTGTACCATGTTATTTAAAACTCTCTCAGTGTTAGTTCAGGATGTGCATGGCTCACCCACCTGTAGTATATGTGTAAAGATTCTTGTCTCTAGTGCTTTCCTAGCAGCTGTGGTTGCAGTGACTTGAATGGCGAGGGCTGTGAAGTAAGAGGTACTGCATTCTGACAAGCCTGTGCTTGGTCAGCCTTCTGTCATGAGGAGCTCATTTAATTGTGCTGGACTTGATGAGCTTATGTGGGAATCCAGCTACAAAATTTCCTCTTGGTGAGTGCTTTGTCAGGAGGATCGAAGTTAGCTCCCTTCCTTGCAGGGCCTCCCTGCAGTTTGTGAGTACTGTTCATGGAGGAACTAAGCTTTCTGGAGGATGCAGCTATGGATGCACTAGTGTTATGATGATACAAGAAAATGGCAGTTGCCAGACTTGATGTGCTTTAAAATGTTGTTTTCTGTAACTCTTTAATATGGCACCACCATTTGTGTTTTAATTCAAACCTTCACGGCACCATGTATGCTTCTGCTCATTTTATCCCTCTGTTTCGGCATGCCTATGTCTCACCAAATTGCTGCTGAGTCCCAGGAACTGCATTACAAAGAAGTTTTAAGGAAGCACATATATATATATTTTTCTATTTAATTTCTACTTTTTTCCACTAGGGAGTTTCCCCCAAGTTTTGGTGCTTTTGCCCAGTACAGTGGCAAGGCACATAGTTAATATGGCTGATGTGTTTCTCTTAAAAAGGTTGGTGTTGAAGCCGTGTGGGTCTCCCTTTCCTGCGCTGATTTGTGGAACCTTTTCTGCTGTGGTTGTTTTCACTGTTTCATTTTTATAGCCCGCTGGATCCTCATGTGGGTGAGCAGAATTGCTCATCTGCGAGATCCTCTGAGGGACATGATAGAGAGGGTGCATTTCTGATATTCTGTTTGCTTAGTGATTGTGTTCAGCGTGACTCTTGCCTTGTGTGACTCTTGCCTTGCATTGTTAAGATAATGGAGAAGGAAGAGGAATATTGCCTGCTGCTGTGTCAGATTAGGTAATGATTTTCTAGCTCTCAAAATCTGTATCAGGTTTGTCTCAGTGCCCACACAGAGCCTTGTTTTGCTATCAAAAGAAAGTCTTGAATTATGCAAAGAGTAAGGTAGGAGCAGCAGAGCTACAGTTGAGCATGGTTTTACACTGCCTTTATTGAATATTCATTGCAATGAAAGAGCACAACTTTGTCTTCTGGAGTTAAATTTTTTTTGGTAGCTTAGACAGTTCCAGCCTGCACAATATGTATTGATACAAATAACCAACAGCTCTGTTACTCTAAAGCACTGGGTTTGTAGGCAGAGGAAATGAAAACACAAGTTATGTGGTATTTTGGGTACAAAACCAGGCACTTCAAAATGTTCATTCTTGTTCTTTGCCAATACTTAGTCCAGAAGTCTTTGCTCTTGAAGCAGTTCAAAGCCAGAAGATGAGCAAAGACATTCCTATACATAAACTGAGAAACTGAGTTTAATTGCCATCCACCACATTTCTGAGGTACCCATCTGAGGTATTTATTACAAGAAGAGCTGTCACAAGGTGCTTGGTAGAAAATGAGAATAGTTGTCAATGCAGGTTTGTAGACTGTCTCATGCTTAAATACTTGCTGGGGAAGGGGAGGCTGGTTGTGTAATGAAAACACAGACAATGTGTCTGGTTATGAAGGGGTATGGTTAGAAATGAAGTAGAGCCAGGATTTGCCTGTTTGCTTTTATGATATACTAAGGCATCTGCTTTTCCTTTGGGGGTCTGTATGTTTCATTTAGGAGGGTTTTGTGGTAGGGAGGGAAGGTAATTGTCATGGCTCAAAATGTTTTTAATCAGCTCTTCCCTCTAACAGAATCGTGTTCTGCTGTTTTCACTCTCAGCTTGCTGACAAGATGGTAAAAGTAGTGTGATATGTGTGCCTTTGTAAATAGTGCCTTACTTCCAAAGGTAGGTAGATAATTTAAACAATGCTCTGCTTGAGAAGGAGGGAACAGAGTGGTGAAGCTTTAATATGCTGATACAGGGAGAGAGGGATTGGTGTTTAACCAGGGGGTAGACAGGATATGAAAGCTGGATTTTTGGGCGTCCCATTCTCTTTGGCCTCAGGTGTGGGACAGTTTCAGAGCTTTTGAGGCTGCCAGTGAAATCCATGCTGAAACCCTGCTCCTGACTGGGTGCCAGCCCTAGGGAGCAACTGCTTGAAGGAGACTCTGAGGACAGAAGGGAATTTTAATTTAGGGGATTTTGGTCTTTCTGGTGGTTTTGTGCAAAGTAGTGGTGTCCCAGTGAAGTATAAAGAGGCAGCACTGGTGGTTGGTTTCCTTGCTGCTTTTGAAGGAGGGTGAGATCTAAGAGAAGATTAGGGATTGCATTTCTGTCTGATGCTTGGTGGTAGCTGAAAGCTTAGATTGCAGCTCCACCACATCAGCAGATGGACATTTGTGAATGTGAGGAAGAATATAGATGTTAGAAGAGCAAGCATATGGAGAAAGCAGAGAGGGCAGGAGGGGGGAAGGATTAACAGATGGGAGTTAGAAAAATAGTAAGCGAGGTGGAAGGGGAGGAAAAGCCTTTCTGCAATACACATCCCCTTTCCCTTTCCTGGGAGAGGCAGTTCCCCAGCAAGGAGCTTGGGTACCTGCAGATGGCAGCTGCAACACAGGAGATGGAGTTTGCTGGGTTTTAGGCAGCAAAATAAAGACCAGTATGAATTCACAGGGTAAAAACCAGCCCCCTTTCTCAGTCAGCAGTATGTGTCTGTCTGTGCTGCTGGGTCCCTGCTGCAGAAGGGCTTCCAGAGAGTAGACCTGATCATCAGACCACAGGCTATGTGGGGCCGTGATGCCTCTCTGTTGGGACCAGAAAGGAACCACCACTACATCCTCATAATCCACTTAAAAATGCTGAGAAGGCAGAGGAGGAGTATCAGGCACTGCTTCCCCTCATGTCTGTAGCATGGAGAATGAGTTAGAGAACTACAAATGCTTAGAGGAAAGAGCCTGCAAGGTTTCACTCTTCAAACCTAAATCTTTTCAACTAGTCACAGAGTGTAGTATAGCCGTGTTGTTGATGGTTGTAACTCTGGGCCCAGACAATGAAACATCCATGGTTGCTTGGAAAAGCCCTTAAGGGAAAAAGAGGTTAAAAACTTCAATATAGCAGTGGCAAGAGCTGTTAACTGAAAAATCAACAATGAGTAAGGATGACCTGAATGAGTAAAGGATCACCTGGCAAACCATTTCTCTCATTTCAATGGCATCTCTCTTTTCTTCTTACTGCTCCGCTTTTATGATCATGCAGACAACAGGCAATTAGACAAGGATTTGCAGGGAATATTTGGAATAAGTTGTATTTTGGGGTTTGTACTGTTTGTGAGGTTTTTGGTAGCATAACAGAACAATGCATTTTTTTCAAAACCACCTCAATCCTTGTTGCTCTTACTGTGGATTACAGAGGAAAAGTAAAGTGATCTGATAGCTGCACATTACATATTATTTGAATACACTTAAACACATACTGATACTGCACGCCCACTGTAAGAGAGCTAGGAAATTTTAAATGTAGGCTGTTTCAAGAAACATTTTTGATTTTGCAGGCTGTTCCCAGTTAAAACAAGGTGCCTGATCAACCATCCAAAACTGTCAGATTCTGTGATAGTCTGGTGCTTTGTTCTAAGCAGCCCAGACTGCACGGCTGCTCCCCACCATGTTGCTTGTGATGTGTGTGCTCAGCACTGCTGTCAAAGGAAGATACTCATGAGGTATCAGCACCAATCATAAACTCTGTCCATCCAAATCAGGTTTGAAATCAAGTGCACCTTTTAGGCCACTTTAAGGCCATTTCGTGGCCTAGATGGGAGTATAAGAGACTCTCTAACAGTTGATCAAATCCCTGTGCTGTCTGTACACCTTAGGACTGAGTGCTCTTAAACTCTGCTGCTATATTTGGTTGTTCACATAACTTTATTTAGAGTACAGGTAAGGGCACACACAGTTCTCCAGTCATCCCTTCAAACAGCAAGAAATCAGGCAACTGTTGATTTTTAGGCTTGTAATTATTAGAAAAATCATGTGCATTTCTGTGTCCTGAGGAAAGTAACAGTAAAAGTTACTCTGGTGCTTCCTGGTTTGGGAATGAACTTGAGCAGACCCAGGATAAGCTGCCTTAGGTGTTCCTCTATGGGTCTTAAAGCGAATGTCAGAGAGCAGCAGAGCTCAGCTTTGTTACTTTAAGTGTCTTACAATAACCTCAATTTACAAGTATTTGGAAAGAATGCAGCAGAGCAAGTTGGGGAACCGCTGCTGAAGACAGAAATTTGACTTCAATTAGTAGGCACAAGCTCTTGCTGTGGCTGCTGGCAAGGAGCTCACAGCCTCAATTATTTGATGACTGAAAGCATCTTATAGCTGTTTAAACGTACAACAGTTTGAGAAGAAAGCAGCAGAGTGGAACACATGGTTTGTACGGGAGGTATGAGCTCATGTGAACCTGGGCTGTGTGCCCCTGAAGGGTTTGTCATCTCTAGGGCTGCCCACCAGCAGCTGGGCTCATCCCAGCAATCCTGAGCTGCAGGATTGGGATTGGTGCAATGAACAACATGATAAAAACAACAGCTTTAAGCAGAGTGCGTTAGCATTTGGAAAATGCAGAAGCAGAAACCCAACCAAAAATGCTTTTCCCCAGAATAAAGACATGCCAAGGAACTGTTCTTCCCTGAAATACCAACCCTGAGGAGCTATTACCTCAGGCTGAAGATGTAGCTGTCAAGTTAAATGAGTGTGACTTGATCTGAGACCGTCTCTTTGCTGCAGGTGTGTGTGCGAGTCCCTTAGGAGTCAGGACATAACCATTGGGCACAACAGGTAGCAACCAAGAGCTTATTGAAGTATGGAGTGGTGCCTAGGATGAGCTTAGCTAGGGCATCTTGGAAGCAAAAGCATGCTGTAGGAGCAGATCTTAACTGAGATTTTAATTCCCTGGACTGACTGACTTTAAAGGAAGGACATGGGGATTGGCTGGGAGCATATTTCTCTGCCAGCACACTGAGCAAAATGCAGGGTCTTAGCATTTCCTCATGTTCTTTATACTGGTCTAGTGCTACAGAATGAAATTCTGTTCTGTATAGTACTTTGACCTTAAACCTTTGCAAACATACAGAAGTTCTTGGAAAAGAACAACAACAACAACAAAAAAACCCAAACAAACAAACAAACAAAAAAAACCTTACCAAAAATAACAAAAAACCTACACAGTAATACATAGTTTTTCCAATATACTTTCTGAACTGGCAAGTGTGTATTGCCAGTGTTTCCAAGCTCCTTATGGATCAGAGGTTCCAGAGATATATCTAGTTTTAAATTAAGCTGAGATTGTCTTTTATGCATTTGGCCTAAGAAACCTGAATTTAAAGCAAGTACAGGACTGGAGCACCGCAGCAAATTCATGAGACCTGGAAACACCTGTAGGGAGCATCATTCTCCCACCACTCTCTTGTAGAACAGGCTCTTGTGATTGAGAGAAGTGTGAAAGCTTCTGCACTAGCCTTGGTGCATTCTCTGCATGGAAGGGAGTTCAGGGTGCTGGGAAAAGGTTATTTAAGGGAACTCCAGTGCTTACTGGTTTTGCTGATTCTTACAACTTTACTGGCATTGTGGCATTTAGTGCCAATATCACTGCTCCTGGGGAAATCTGGTGAGTCTGAGGACATCAGAGTATGAGCATCTCTTACACTAGTGATCCCCCAGTCAAGGGAAAAATGAAGAAGGAAGGCAACTTTTACAGGGAGGAAAAAATAATTCATTTCCCCAAATTAATTTCTGAGGTTTAAGGACTTGGTAAGGACATTGTTTTGATGACACACTTGCTTGTAAGTCCAAAATCATATTTCTTTGTTTTAATTGAGATTTTAATTTGGATGCAGTTAGTATATGCTATAAACTCTAAATTAATCCTGTCACCTGGCACATTATTCTCTGTTTTGTCTCTGCTACTGAACTGAATTTCTTTTCTCAAATGTATAAAATTTGTATGTTCTTCCTGGAAACAGAAAGATTTAACAGTGCTTTGTGGAGTGCTGTTCAGTTTATGTGTGCATGGCACAGAGGTATTAAAGGGTAAAAGTTCTTCTAGAGATGCTGAGTGTTATGGTCCTGTTGAAAGATTAGTGAGAAATTCAGCTACATGTTTGTCTGAATCTACAAAACTTGCCAAGACTGCAACTATGTGATGTCTGGGCTTTAGTATTGACTAGGTACAGTACAAATACATGTAGGTATAAGATGTGAAAGCAAGAGTTTATGTGTAAAAAAACTGCACTAAGCCAGAATTCAAGATGATGGAAGAGAAAAATTGTCCTCCCAAGAATACCTCTCTAATTGTCCACTGACAGAAAAACAGCTTCCAGGAGATTGTTTTCCTGTCGGGTTTCCTGCCCACCCAGGGATGCTAGATGTGGGGTTTCACACCCACCCAGGGACGCCAGATGTCAGGTCTTCTGCCCACCCAGGGACGCCAGATGTCGGGTTTCCTGCCCACCCAGGGACGCTAGATGTGGGGTTTCACGTCCCGGATTGTGGTGACCCCAAAAGATGGAAAAGTCTCTCCTCCAACCCGTGCCTTTAAAGAAAGACTCAGTAGTTTTCTGTTGTCTGTTCTCAAGGTTGTTTATTGTTGGTTATCTACAAGATTCTTCTCCCTGAACTGCTGTGGCCCGTTCAGCAGCTCAGACAAAGGCACACTGCCCTCCCAGGGGCTGGTGCCATCTTTTATATCATATATTACGTACTACATGTTTATACCTTTTCCCCCAATACCTACTATCTATATTGAATGGTGACTTTCTACTCTAAACCAATCTGTGAGTGCCAACATCACCAAAGACATGGAGGCTAGGAAGGAGAAAGAAAGAGGACAGGGCACACCCAAATCCCTCCATCTTAGAACTTCTGACCCCCATGTACAAAACTTGGACCCCTGCGTACAAGGCTTAAAACCCCCCTGTACAGCACTCAAAAATCCTACCCTTCACTTCGTGACTACTTCTACTATGCTATCTAAACTTGTGTGTGTGTGGCTTGTAATGCTTCATACAGAGTTAATAATTTGCTCCATGGGCTAAGATCAAAACCCCAAGAGTATCTTTGGCTGCATGCCAGGGTCTCAGATGCTTTTGACCTGGGTCTGGAACATCCGAGAATGTCTGTGGGACATTCTGAGTTCCGACATTTTCCCAGATGCAGCTGTGAGAAGAAACAAAGTTACAACTGAAATCATACACATACTGTGGGCTTATGATAATATATTAAGTATCAAATATACAAGACATCAGAAGTGGTGCCTATTTCCAGCAGGTTGTGGGTTGTCTCTTTTCTAAAGTTACTGCATGTTTACCTGCCAAGTACTAACACCACGTAAGTATATTTGCTGTGTTTAAAGGGAGTATTTGAATTGGAGGTGAAGGCTCAGGGTTATGAAGTTCCACCAAACTGCTTAGGTGCTGAAAGAGCCCATAGCTTGCTGGTCTCAGGGTGCTGGTAGAGTTACTTTGTGGTTGTCAGAGATGATCCAGATTCTGAGATGTTTCCTGGCTCTTGATTGCCTTGTCATTGTGCTGGACATCAGTAGCAGGCAGGGAAGGAGTTTCTTTTGTTTCTGTCTGAGATGCAAAATTCTGACTTCTGCTCTATCCCAGGTGCTTCCCTGTGCAGGTGAGTAGATGGGAGTTTACCCTCTGCAGATATCTGATCTGCAGGGAATAGTGTCTCCACAGCCTTGTTTTTAATGTTAGGTAGGTCTGGCTTAATTTTTCAAGAGAGCCAAAAGGGCTTTCCAGGGAAATGATAGCACTGCTGTACTGTCTCACTGATCTCCCAAAGTCAGTGAGTTTACCTCATAGTGACTAAAGGACCCTTGGTGACTCAGAGGTGTGCGGCTTTCTGCCCCTTCTGCCACTCCTCCAAGGAGCTGATGGATGAAATGCCTTTGAGAAGGGGGTTTGGACCTGCTGCAATGCAGTAATGGATTACTGAGAAGCAGCAGTACCAGGGAGCATGAATGCAATTTTCTCCTGCATGACTTGGCTGAAGATCAGTGATGTGCTTCTCTGAGTAGGAACATCATTGATTAAAATGGCGTGATTGTTGGGGCCATATTACAGTGGTGTCTTGCAGTGTTGGTAGCTCAAACCGGTCTTTCCTTGTTAACCTAAAGTTTAAACTCTGAGAAGGCTGCAGAAATTTAAAAATCTTCTCCTGCAACCTTTGTAGACCTGGCTCTTGTGAGCCAGACTTGATAGACAAGCAAATCAAATGCATATTTGTTTTTAATTCATGCTTTTTTTTATCCAGCTGGAAGAGCTGTATACAGCTTTAAATGCTGCTGCATCTCATTTGTAGTTGAATATAATATAGATGGTGATAGATTAGGTGTCAGGTAGCTTGTGAGGACAACTACCTGGCAATGACATATTATTAGCAGTAGTTGAAATGATTGCACTTGTTCCAGAACAAAAGGTGGAGTTCTATCTATTTTTAACTTACATTTCTGAACTATCTGATTGGAACTTAGTTCTGGGAAGCCGTAAAATAAACACAAGTTTTCTTTATGATGGTCATTAGGGTATGAGAGTTGTGGGGTATTTTTAGGTGATACTATCAAATTGGAGGAGATGAAAGCTCATTCCTCAGCTAATTGTTTGTGGTTTAAGATTTTTTTTTTTTTAGTATTTGTTTAATTCCTTTTGGAAAGGCTGAATATTACAATATCTACGTATATACCTATGTACCCATTTTCTGTGGCTGGTGGTACTGACATCAATATTTCTGCCATTTCCTAGACTATTTCCTTCATGCGAGACTGGCTGAAATTACTTCAAAACATCTTTTTCCCCCGCACTCGACAGGGAACACCACAGTGTTTAGGGACACGCTGGACCCAGGGCCTGAAGATGGTGTGTGTGCACAAGTGTTTATCTGGGTGTTGCTGCAAATCCTGGGACAGGGCTGCAGCCAGGGCCACATGCTGTGAGCCCTGTTGTGTGAAGATTTCTGGGGATCACAGCAACCATGAGATCAGGAGTAGAGGTACCTGGAGGAGAAGCATTTAGCAGTATTTACCAGGGGCTCTCACCAAAGAGAAGCTTTGGCTCTCATCAAAGCGAAGCTTTGGCTCAATACAAGATTCAAAAAATGCTCCATTAAATTCAACTCAATTATCAAAAGCATCTTATTTCTCACTTCCCATCAGCCTTCATGTGAAAGTACATTGTGGCAGATTGAAATTCAGAACACGGTTCAGAATGAGTTCTTTCCTTTGGTAGCAATCCTATTGTCAAGCTCCACACGACATTTAGAATCATGTTGTGCTATTCCTGACGGAATATAAATATCCAGAGCTGTGGATATTTATATATATATATATTTATTTATATTCCTGAAGGAATATAAATATCCAGAGCTGTGGTGGGCTCTCACCAAAGAGAAGCTTTGGCTCTCACCAAAGCCCTGGCTTCCCAGTAACTTAGGGGGGAATCTGCTTCCTTGGATGTCTCTGGTATTTGCCTCATCAGGGGATTATCAGGGGCACTGCCTGAAGCACGTTATGGGAAATAAGAGTTTGAAATGATCAGACTACTACAGGATGCTGTGAGAATTTTACAGTAATGCTCATGCTGCAAAAATCTATGGGTCAGGAGGAAAATGGCAACTTCAATTAGTTACCGAGAAAGGGAATGACTGTCATTTAGTGTTTGACTGTCCCATTAAAAGCTGAATGTGAGAATATTTGTTCACTGTTTGTTGGAGGGTTTTGTCCTCTTTTTTTCTTTTGTTTTGCTTTTCTTTGGCTTTTTTTTTTTTTTTTTAGAGTAGTTTAGGAGAACTGACTATGGGAGGCTGAGAAGATCTGGTGACTCAAGGGATCTTTTTGCAGTTCCTCATGCTGGAAAATTTTTGATTTTTTGTTTGCTTCCTCCCAACTCCACACCCTTGGGAGCCATTGCATTTTATGGGGATTATTGCTTTGGAAAACAGAAGGTAGTCCTGTGGCACTTGCTGCCAGCCAGCCCTGCAAAAGCTGGGGAGCCTGGCTGGGAGGAGGCCAAGGAAGGGTGTGGAGAGATGCTGTGGAAATCCAGGTGGGCAGTTCAGGTTTATAGGAGGGATCAGGGGCACAGTTTAAAGGAGTCACAGAGGGCTGAGCTTGACTGATGGCTCTTCCTCCCCCACCTCATTCTGGTGAAGGACATCTGTACTCAGGGCCTGTAGCAAGGGACAGTCATCCTCTTGTGTATGCTGATCCCTTGTACACACACCCTTGCACAATTAACTGTGCATCATTTTGAACCTCTTCCCTGTATTCAGAGAAACCCCAAATAGTACTGTGGTTTTGGGTTGTTTTTCTTCCTCATGTGTGTGAGGCTGACCGTGGCAGCACAATGTCCTTTCAGTGTCTCTTGGCAGGGAGAGCTGGTCCTCTATGGGCTGGCCATTCCTCTGCTGCCAAATGATTCCCTAGAGTTGCAACAAGAAATGTGGTGTCATGCTAGGGAGGAAGTGCACAGCTACAGCTGCATGTCTCCCTCCTAGAAGCAAAAGAAGAGAATTACAGTTATCTTATAATTATTAGGGATAATTATAGACTGGTTTGCAGTTATGTTAGTGACTTTAAATTACCAGGTATAAAAGACATGACAAGACAATGTTAATTGAACCTGACAATGGTGTCTTTTAAAATCAAAATAGAACGTTTTTTTCTTCAGAGTTTCTCAGGAAGTTTTTCATGATGCTAGGCTCTCAAGTGCATAATGAACCTAACTCTGCTTCAGTGTCCTAATGATGGGACTTGTCCAAGAACTCAGCTTTAGAAGTAGTCTATGGAAAGATGACCAGGTCCTGGTCATTGTTGCATCAGATTAAAAAAAAACCCAAACTCTGAGATTTAAGGGGCAAGTCCTTATTCCCCAGGGTAATTCTACATGGCACTTGAAGTCATGCTCAAGATGTTGAATCCCTTCTTAAGTTTGAAAGATGGAAGAAAGATTTGAAAATAATCACAGAAGAACATCTGGTTTGCAGGACATTTGTTACAGGAAAAAAGTTATTGAAAGTAGCTTGGTGTTGCCTTTTTATTTTGCTATTGCTGTTTACGTCAGAGGAACCAATTTGTAGGATTTTCTTAAGAATGCTTTCATGTGCAAAATTTAGGTCTTATAAATCAAAATTCAAATAGGACAATATTAAAGATGGAAATTTTTATTTACTGGCATACTGGAATAACAAGTTTGGAACAATGTCATCCAGTTTACGGATTGGCAGAGAAGAGTGAAACATCACTGAAGTCAGGGTGCTACTCATTTCCTATAAACATTTTGTTGGAACAATGTTCACTTTAATCTTACTTTTCCTATTGTAGTTTTTTACAGACATTCATCTGCCTCTTGCAGTGTTTAATATTCATATACAGGAAGAGTAATTTAAATAGGTAATAGATGCAGAGTGTAACCCTTAAATCCTGTTCATAACAGTGCAAACTACTGGATGGCAACAATTGTAAACATATGCCTGGCTTTGCAGGATTCCAACTCATTGGCTTGGGACAGAGAGCTCACTTTAAGTGACAAACAACAAACAAACAGAGAGCTGACCAGTTAAGTGATAACAAACATTTTATATTTAAATATTCATTGCTGAGCCAGATGAACAAAAAGAGCTGCAGCATTTAATTTTATTTCTTTTTGTTCTATGGAGAGGTCTTATGTAGACTGATGGCATTCCTGGAGGGAGATCCAGCCTTGCAGGAGTGCGATCCACATGCAGATTTTAATCAGGAATGACGGCTCCAAAGCAGTGCTGTGTGCAGTACCTCTGAGATCTGTACCCCAACTGCTGCTTACACTGGCATGGAGGGGGAGGTGAGCAGGATGTTAAGCAGTCACTGAATGATAACATGTGAAATTTCTGGAACAAATGAAAGCATTTGTTTCTAAAAAGTTATTTCTGCCTATGTTTTAATTTAACCCTCTCTTTTCTGCTCCTGCTGTATGGTTATGTTGTCAGAAGGATAAGCTGTGATGAGAGTTAAATGAGAAGGCTTTTCAGTGAGGAGGAAAAACTGGAAGTATGTCCCCATATTTTGTAGTTAAATGGATGATACCTGTCAAGACGTGCTCTAGTTAGATGATGAGTAAGGCTGGGTTAAAAATGGAAGCAACTGTGAGTGATTTAGGAAGTTTGGAGGGGTTTTTGTTTGTTAGTGGTGTGGCTGTTCTTTAAGTACTTCTGGAGAGCTGGATATCTTCAAGAGTAATGTCATTGTTTTGGGGTCAAAAATAAACACTGAGTTGCTGCAGAAGGGGTGTGTGGTGTTTGCTCCACCTGAAACAGCTTGTGGGCAGCCTGGGATGTGCAGCATTTTAGGCAGAGTGGGGAATCCCCCAGAGTGCAGTGTTGTGCATTTATTTCTCTAACTGGATTTTTATGTGAGTGAGATTTGTTAATACTGTATCACAAACTTTACTGTCCTGCTGTAGAGATCTTCTCCAAAAGAGTTAACAGTTACTTCTAAACAAGATCTTCCAGATTAGACATCCTGAACAGTTGAGATGACCTAGGAAGTGCTCATAGCCTCAGATGGAGTTACCATTGCAATCACAGTAACTCAACTGGCTTATTATCAAATTCTCCAGCTCCTGAATTGCTGACTTCAGTCCTAAGCTTTCTGTAAGTGCATCTTCTGAGTCCCTGGTATAAGAAAAGCCTCAACAGCTTTTAGTTATCTTTCCGGCAACTTCTATCAACATTTCTGACTAAAATTCACAGCTTCCAGCTGCCTTCTTGGCACTAGCTTTAGGGAGCTGAGCCAGCACTAATGCCAGCTCTATCAGGTCTGCACCTGCCCTTGGGCTGTGGTGGTTGCTGTGGTGCTGATGGTGCTTCTGGTGCTGAAAAGGAGCCTCCTTACAAACCAAAAATAAGAGTCAGCTAGCATGCTCAACTCCTGCTGCTGCAAGTAAGCTCAAGTTTTCTGAAGGCTGGCCCTGAAGGGGCAGCCTTTCCACTGGCACAGAAACATGAGGGTCAATAGTAAAGACTAACAGAAGTCCATTGTAAAGATTTCATCCTTGTGAAGCCTCCAAACACCAACCCATGTGAGGAGTACCTACTCTAGCCTGAAGTTACTGAAAAAAGAAAATGTGTAAGATAGCATTTAAGGGGTAACAATTTTCTGCTATGTATTGATTTCATGAGCTAAAACCAAGAAGTACTGAATGTTTTTCTGGGAAATACAGCAGAAAATTACACTTAAAGGGGATTTGGAGAATATCTGTTAGAAGAAGAAAGTTCAGTTCTATCTATGCAATTTTCTGAAAATAAAGGCACCCACACTCCATAATCCTTAATTTTTATGCTCTTTTCCATTTCTACCAGTTGTGAAAACTGGAGAACCAAAACTAGTTTGTTAACCCCTTTTTTAGCCAAAAGGACTTTGTAGAGTAAAAAAAAATTAAGAAATTTCTATTGTGCAAGACTAGTAGGTCTTCTTGCAAAGTAGGACAGGGTTTATAAGGCAGGGCCATTTGACCCTTGCTGGATTGAACAGAGGGCTGGGATTTACCTGAATTCAAAGTTGAATTAGGAGAGCTGGATTTGTATCTACCAGGAAGCACAATTTGTAGTTGTCTCAGTAGGTACAGGGTGAAATAATGAAGGGGAGATAGAAAGCACAAAGAGTGGTTTGTGCTAATGTTATGTGGAAGGAAGAAGAAAAGGAAATGTAAAGATTATCTGATAATAGAAATACCCATCTTCCTGTTTGCAGCAGGATAAACTGCAGCTCCTCAGAACAAATGTGAATGTCAGAAGCCCATGGGAGAGATGAGATTACCCAGAGGTTAGGTACAAAAACAAAGCTTCAGTGTGTTAAGTGGTGTTATAGATGGATAATGAGATGATTAGCTCTTGCAATTACGGGATGAATAATCTGTGACTATTAGGAGAAGCTTTACTGATGTATAGTACTGTAGTTTAGATGTCCTCTGTTCTCCCTGTAGTTCTCTTTTCTCCCCCTGCATTGTTGCCATCAGACAGCCAGGGCTGCCTAGGTCAGGTAAAAAGAAGGTGTGCACATGTGTCCCTTACCTGGGGCAGTTGGGAATGGAAAAGCTTGGTGCTTAGGGGGTGCAGCATGGCAACATGATCTCCAGTCCAGTTACAAGAAAGCAGTCTCTACGGATAGCTGACTGACAGACTTTGGGAGGGGCCAGGGCTGGCTGATGCAACCCCCAAGAGTTAAAGGCGAAGCATCCAGCCAGCCATGTGGTAGACAGCCATGTGGTAGACAGCTATGAGGGCAGCTTCCAGGCCTGTTTTTCATTATTTAGTAATTTTGTTGTATTTTTGTTAAGGTTTAATAAACCTTTTGAATTTTTAAAGTGAGCAGTCGTTTCTCGAGCAATGTATGTTTGGTTGCTTATTGCTAACAACTGGCCCT
Organism: Motacilla alba alba; assembly: GCF_015832195.1. Lineage (NCBI taxonomy): Eukaryota > Metazoa > Chordata > Aves > Passeriformes > Motacillidae > Motacilla > Motacilla alba. Next base: position 240,859 of record NC_052021.1, read on the forward strand.
GGTGAAGGCTGCAATAGTTTGATGGGTATCAGCAGGCTTCTGCATTCCTACAGTATTTGCAGTTAATGAGATTACTGGATTTGTTGTGTGCTGTATTAAAAAAGCTATGTATTTACAATAGCAAGGTACCAGAGATGTCGATGGATGAGGTCAGAGTGAAGGTATGAGACTTGTAAATGGAAATGTGTATTTGAGAGATTTTGTCCATTTACTCTACTTGCAGAGAAGAGAGATGATTTATTAGAGTCCAAAAATGCCATTAGTATGCTACATTTGAAATGCATACCCAAATCTTCTTTACTGTTTTCCTGTTCAAGGAATTTTAATTATCCTCTAAGGTTTAAAGGAAAAAAACAGCTGGAAAGAGAAATATTACAGTAAACTGGCTTGCTTAGACATAAGTTTCAGCAGTAATAAAAGGGAAAAAGTGGAAATCTGTGAGCAGCATTCATTTTTTACTACAGTACTTCATAGAAGCAGTAGACAAGAACCATTAATATTTTATTACAGAGATCTGTAACTGTTTGCAGTTGACTGATCTGACTGTTTGATAAGAATTAACTTGACAAAAGGGCATTTCTCAAGTACAGTCCTGGCTTTTTATTTCTTAGCTTTCCTGGCCAGTTGTAAAGCTCTATCCATCCATCCACTTTGTTGTTAGGGTTTTCCTTTTTTGCACCATGTGTTTCTATGTACACATTGCACGTGGTGAGGTGCCTGGAACAGAGGGAAGTCTGCAGCCAGGCACAGGTTACTGATGCATTCGCCGGAGCTGCACTGGCTCTTCCATCCCAGCCGGCACCGAGAGTGGGTCACACTCCAGGTGCAGAATGATCTGAGGTGCAGCATTGCTCTATGGCCTTTTTGGCTGTCAGTCTGTGCTCTGAGGAAGCAAGGACAATGGGGCAGGGGGTCTTTTGCATAGGGTAAAAGAGGGTTTCTTACTCTGGGGAATTTGAGGGCAAAAGACGAAAGAAACAGGAGTGCGGCACCTTAAAAATGGAGGAGGTTCAAAGGGAGGGTACAATTTATTAACTAATAGGGGTTATCTTGGGGAGGAGTAAAAGGTAGGGTTCACAAAAGCATCAAGTAGCAGGGTGGGGAGGGGAATTGGGTCACATGGACTAATGGGGCCTTGAGCTTTAGGGGATTTCTGAAGGGGAATTCCCAGCAGGAGGTTGGCTCAAGGGAAGATTTACAGTTTGGCAGGGGAAGGGTAAAGAACACTTTACCACAAGAGACAGGTCTTCGGGTATGACAGGCAACTAGGTAGGAGGGTATAACTTAGGCTAAACCAACATCATAGGGGGAAAACAGAAGCAAACTATTAAAAAGAAAACAAACTACAACAGGTGACCTTCTCCTCTGCTCCACCACTGGCACCCCTCTCAAAAGCCATGACATTTAATGCAGTACTCCTACTAAGAGTAGCTCTGGGGGAACGTGGGGACAGGGATGCGCTGCTGTAGGACACCCTTGCGCTCTGATCTGATTCTGTGATCTGCAGATCATAGAGGGCTTTCTGTGTTCACTTTTTTGGTTTGGTTTTTATTCCAAATTTGTATGAAGTTAGGATATATAAAGAAATAAATTCATCTGAGTAGCCATGTTTGTGTCAGTGGGAAGCAAGAAGAACCCTCTTGGTGAGACTGGAGCTGATACATGCTGGGAGCAGCCATGACAGTCTAGTCACAAAATTTTATTTTTAACTGAGTGCACCATACATGCTTTTACTTTTTATTTTGTTAATAATTTTCAGTGGTTTGAACTGTCTTCTATGTAGTCTGGTTGCAGAAATTTCGCCAAATATAGGAAGAATCACATTATTGCATTTTTTTTTTCTTTTGTGTTCAAGCCCAACTCCTTGGGATACACTTGATTTCTCTGAAAGTCTATCTCTGCTTTTCCAAGAGTGAGTGTACTAGATGGCTTATTTGAAAAGCAGCAGCTGACAAGTGTGCTTAGTTTCATGTTAAACTATCATTCCTCATTCATTTGAGTCTGTCAAAGATGCCTTTGATATGAAAGACCTAATTCTGGTACAGTCCTTTCCTGGTAAGGTTTAGTCTTGTGCTGACACAGAGGCTTAGTCATGTACATAAGTTACTCAAATAATAATATAAGAAAATTACTTTGAAAAAAATGCCACATATCTGTGCTTAGAAATACTTGTATTGAGTCCAATTGTTACAAGCTTCAAATGCCAAAAAAAAAGATCATGGCTTAGTAGAACTTGATATCACTAGGCAGATAAATTCCTTATAACTGGTTCAGCTGAAGGGAAAAGAGGCACCTTGCATGAATGCAGGTGTTCGAAGGTCTCATATTTGCCTTAAAATCCATTTCCTTGTCTATAAGCTCACAGAGGAGAAAAGAGGTAGTGTCTGAGAACAGACAGCAGCAACCCATGGTGCCCACTGTGAACTTGTAAGGCAATTTGGGCACAAATGTGCAAAGAATTTCAATGACAATGACACACAAATAGGTGCATGGGGGTTGCAGTAGCCCAGTGTCTCATTTTTCCATCACTACTAAGAGGGAAGTGGTAGTTCCTTACCTGTATTTCCACCCTTTGTGGGAGCAGGGTGGTTTCATGGGCTTTAAGCTGTGGTGGGTGCAGTACTCTGATTTAATTTCTTTTTTTGCACACTGCAGCAATATACAAGTGGAAGTGAGTTACCAAAATGACCTGGAACCCACCCACAAATCCAGATGAATCAATTCTCTCTCTTTATTTCTTTTTTCATCCCACTAAGTCTGCTCCTCCACAGTTTAGTGAAGCAGGGATGTACCTTCCTCTCCTGGCATAATGCAGCATGGCTCAGGAATACAGAACCAATTTGTCTGTGTGACAATATGAGAACTTGAGACAACCACAAAAATAGGGTTTTTTTTCCCCATGTAAGTGTCTCTTATACTCTTCTCCTCTGGATGAATACATACAACTCACGTAAATCATCGTCAACATAAGTGAAAGAGAGTTGGTTCCTTTAGCATGGGGTTATTAATTTTTAACTTGGTACTGGTGCATCAAGTGACATGCCATTTAAGGGTTGGTAAGTTATTTGTATTTTTACTTTAGACTGTAAATTGACCAGGTTTCAAACACTATTAAGTCCTTTAAAAAACAATTATTTCTGAATTTTGTGCTTTTGAAGCATGCCAGAAAATTTCTTCTCAAAACAGACCTCATGTAATTCTTGCTTATGGAAATGGAATGACACATTGGGAAGCTAAAATTGAAATAAATTAGGCAGGAGATTTTTCTCCTTTTCAATGCCTTTATTATAAAGAAATCAGCTCGGGAGGGGGGGGTACAGATAGGTCGCGCACACGCTGCCATGCTGCTGTTCCCAGGAGTGGCACAGAGAAGGAGAAGGAGGATGACTGCAACTGTGTCCACTGGTTTCCTGGCAGAGCTAGGACTTCCATCCTCCTGAGAATATCAGGAGATCCCTGGTTTTCAGTTTAACATTCAAGGTCCTCTTTCTAGCCGACATCCTTTACTTAGGGTGAGAGGTAAAAAGGATCTTAGCAGACACTGGATTCAGTTCCTCACCTCTAGACATCACTTATGTCTCTTAATTCCATGGTGGCTCGTTGTTTTAGGGGTTTTTCCTGCTAGATCCAGTGAGGTGTTTCCACATTTGCATACCAGCTCCAATGTCACCTCCTCCTCACAGTCCTGGCTGCCATTTTCCAGGAAGCAGCAGGGTGATACCCGAGGAAGAGGGATTTTTAACCATCAACAACAGGTAATTAAAGAAAAACTATTAACAACAGGTGATTACAACATGAAATTATTAACAACAAATACTTAAAGCTCCAACTTAGCAGCAACTGGTTTAAACTGTTAACTCTGCAACTTTTAAAAAAATGGACAACGTTTCTACTCATAACAAAAATAACAACTGCCAACACATGAGGTAGGACTTAAGAGTTTTCTAGTCTCTCCTCACTTACCAGTGTTGTTATCAACCCTTCCCCTTGGGAGCATAGTTCATAGTATCTGTGTGACACCCATCCTTTTTCAGGGCCACCAAAGATAAAGAAATTGTCTCACCTGGTGGAGGGGCTTTGGAACATCTTCAAATCCCAGGACTTTCTCCTCAGCCACTATTAATCCATATTGTACTTGTGCATGAATAACATCTAGTTTGCAAAAATATTGACTGCTATAGAATAGCCCTCATTAGTAAGCAGAACCACCAGATCATAGAGAGCTGGGATTTTTCCCCTTCTTCTCTGTAGTGTTGATAAGTTATCAATTCCAATTCCAGCTGTATAAGGCGATTTTCTGTGGATGTTTTTCATGCATCGCTCTGAGCTCAGGTTCTGAGGCAAATACGTCCTGCTTTACTGTCCATCAGTGTCAGCAGCCATAAAGATACAGTCTTTGGGGCGGCTGGTCAGGAGGACCATAGCGGAGGGTATGGGGGAGGCCGTCCTGCATGCTGCAGGGTTCTTCCTTCCCTCTGCTCCCAGGGTTGCAGCTGCAGAGGCTGTTCCTGCTGCTGCCTGCACATGCCATCCAACCTTTTCTGCAGTATGTCTGCAAATAGTTTGGGTTTGAGTCTTTTTAAATGATCCTTTGGGTTGCCAAAGTGAATAAGTGTTATTAGTGAATTAGTTATAAGTGAATTAGCCAATTTGATTAATAAGGAGAATTTATTCCATAATTAAAATACAATCATAAACAGGCCACAAGCAAAGATCAGATCGGCACTGGACCAGGCTAATAGCTTCGGGTGAGAGAGGTGGGGCACTCTGGCTCCTCTCCTCTATGCATCATGAAGAGACAGCTCTCACAAAATCTTTTTATACATTTCCAAGCTCCGTGGGTTTCCAGGGAGGGTTTCTTGCTTTCTTATCGTTGATCTTCTCGTTTTAGCATATTCATGTAGTTTTTCTTTTCTTGCTGCTGCTCTTGCTGAGAGTTTCACCGAAACTGGTAAATAATTCACCTTGTTAAAGGAAAATATACTGCAATATACATTCTAGGAGACACATATTTATCTTATTGATTATGCATTTCGAATGCATATTGTTGGGGTTTGGTCAGACGAATAATCCTCTGGAATCAACATTTCTGGAGACAAATATTCAGGCTTGGATTTTGGTGCATATCACTGTAATCTCATGAGAGGAAATTTCCTGGAACCCTCCTTTGGTACGCTAGGATTTTCATCAGGTGAGATTACTGTAGCCTCAGCACGAATTTATACATATCATTTATTACACCTAGTATGTAATTTCCTTAATTGGCAGGCTTCTGTACTGCTTGTAGTATGTGACTGTCACGATCCACCCTCACGGACAGGATTGTGATGGTTCGTTATCTGATCTCAGGATACAAAACACCAACACGGCAAGGGGGTTTGCAGTAACAATCAAAATCAGTGTACTTTATTGAATAATCACAGCAAAATGCATTGGAGGGGATTGGGGAAAAGAGAGAGAGAGAGAGAGAAAGAGAAAGAAACCCTGCAGGAAAGAAAAGGAAAAGAAAGAGGGAATAGGTATATCTACCGACCTAGAGGTGATGTAATTCTTCAAGGTCCAGTCCAGTCGAAATCCAGTCGAGGAGTTGCCTTCACGTTAGGGAGATCTCGAGTTAGCTGGCTGACTCAAGGGTTTTTATTAGAACTTTCTATTAAAAGTTGGGAAGGAGGGAGGAAAAAGATACAATAGTCTTATGATCTCATCTGGTCAGCAGTGGGGGAGAGCCATTGTTTTCTTGGTTCAGTGGTCACTACCTGCAGGTAAACATCTCAGTTTTATCAGCTGTTCTCCCCCACACACACTGCCCTCCTCCCCCCGCCCCAGGTTAGAGGTTTCAGTCCTTGAGGAGAAAAGGAGTCTTTTCCATATAGGGGTTTCATGTCTCAGTCTTGGAGGGAGTGGCTTCTCCCATCTCAGTCCATCTGTCATGGTGGTTGTACAGTCTTCTGTGGAGAGCACCAAAAGGTAATTCCAGAAAAGAGTCCAGCCAGGCTTGGGTGTGGAAAACTCCAGGCTATTGTTGCAGAGCAGACACAGGCCAAGAAAGGTCAAGGTGCCCCTTCTCCTTTTGCTAGGTCCAGTGTTCCAATACAGCAAACACACCTGCAAACAATGGCTCAGCAGGCCAGAAACTCTGCTCCGGCCTCGGGACCCTGGCACGCTCCCACCAAACCAGGATGTCAAAACAGGATCCTTTTTTGGTGGTCCCAGTTTCTGCCTTTTTCACGACGATTGTGAGGCAGATGAGAGAAATTTTGGACAGAGTCTTACAGTGACTTCTTAGTATTTGACCCAAAACATGAGTATTTATTCTTCTCTTGACATCTTCTGTTCAAATTCAATGAAGCAAAGCTTGCTGCTCATCATCAGAGCAGCACAGGAAAAGACTTGCCACAGAAAGCCCTTATAGTATGGTGCAAAGCTGGTGTATCTGAGTGTCCTTTCCTCCTTGCCAGTGCTGCTGACATTGCAAAATGGCAAATCCCATTTGTGCTCCCACATGTAGTGTTGCCAGGTAAAAGCCCTTTTTCCTTTTTGCAATTGTGGAAAGATCCAGATTCAGAAGGTCACACATGGCAGCATGGGCATGTGAAGGCAGGGTAGACCTTCCTAAATGCTCTGAAAGACGCAAGAACAAATCATCCTAAACAGCAGAGATGCACTTTTGCATCACCTATTGGGAAAGATGTTACCAGCAAAGGTCGTAACTATAATGCACACTCCAGTGTGCATCCTCTGTGGTGTATAGGTAACACTGGGGAGGTATTACTGCAATAACTAGGAAAGTGCAGTGTAGTCCTTGGCCTCTCTGGTGAGCTGCTGAATTTTTAGTTCCACAGCTGGCAGAAATAGTAAAAATCATGGGCATGGGCCACTAAGAGTGATTTCTTGTACCCACGGTTCAATAAAAACCTCATACTATTTCACTGACATAGTTAATATTTTCTCAATCCGTGTCAACTTGCTTGTGTTCAGAATCTGACTCTGAATTAGAAACTGGATGATTTCAGCAGTGAATTTTGCTAGGCAGCCACCGAGTTGACCTAAACCATTTTTAACATGGTGATTTAGAGGCAAGAGGAAACTTCTGTGTACTTTGCCATATCCTGAATCATCTGTGCTTGTTCTCCTCATAGTTTCACTGTGTCATTTTAGTAGAAGTACTCTTGCTGAAGCATTTACACTCAGCTTCAAAAGCCCTTTGAATATTCTTGTAAGAAAAGGTTGCTTTATAGGAAGATAGAGCACAAATTATTACCTGTCTGGAGCTGACATGGAGATTTGGCACTCCATCTGGAATGCTTTCTTTCAAGAGGTATTTTTATAAATTCTGTCCGATTCCTGATGAACAGGCAGGTCACTTTTGTCAGTCTCTAACCATAGGCTTGTCAGGCATGATAAAGGCAAAGGAATAGATACAGTGTGCATTGGCTGATTGCACATTGTCTGGAGCTGTATAATTTTCCTACACTGTTATTGCTTTCAAGTGATTTATTTGTGCAATTTCTTGGCGAAAGTCATCTGCAGGTTTCAAAATGCATAGTGTTATGGTCTTAGGGATTTATTCTCACAGTGTAAATGGGGACTCTCAGTGTCATCTATGAAACTACTCTACAATAGTATGGAAAACTAAACAATACCACTTTTTAGAACATGGACCTCAGCAGAATGACTGCAGGTTTATATTAACATGCCTGACATATAAAATGTAACTGGAGAGCAGTTGATAGACTAAGAAGATGCACTGCTTTTGGATAAAAATTACTGAACATAAGGGACAATGAACTGAAGATATTAGAGGTATAGTAATGCCACTGGCTGGGCTACAGGGTGTACCCAGGAGCTGCATCAAAGACGGATAGCATAGCTCTGAGGGGGGCTCATCAGCCCAAGCTCTGGCAGCACCTCCAGCCTGCGCCTTAGCAAGCCTTTAGTGATATTCAGCTTAGTGATTCTCAGCTCATGAGTGATTTCAGCTCTTTAGGCTTGCTAGGCTTGGCTGGGGCATGCAGCAGGCATTCGGAAGACCAGGAAAGAGAGGAGAGCGCTGTGTGAGTTTCCAAGATGATGTCTTTATTGGTCTTCTTCGTAGCTCTTCCACGGGGTGTCTCGAAGGGTCTCAGGGACAGCAGCTCCGATGAGCCGGGCAGAAACAGGGGTTTATATAGGGCAAGGGAGGATTGAGAATTGTCCAATGGTAAGGGTTAAAGGAAAGTGACCTATAGCCTTACAGAGAGATAAGCCAGGGTCCAAAATCGGGAGAGAGGGGCTCCTGTTGTTCAGTCATCCTGACTCAGCATTCTGCCTCTGAATGCCAAGGCAGGTTCGCAGGGCCTGCGCCTGCTACAGTATAGTGTGTAGAATTTTCAATATCTCTTGAAAATAAATGTCTTGTTTTCATGATAAGTACTATTTTTTTCATCCCCAACAGGAAATACTTCAACTCTCATGGAAATAAGTAGGGAAAGTAATCATAGTTTCTTACTCATTTTTGCTCTCAGAGGAAGGAGACCAACTTTTCTTTGAAGACTATTCATACTGTAATTGAACCAGGGTAATTACTATGCAAACAATACCTACTTTTCTCATAGCTTTAGGAAATACATGATCTCATTATTTGTTTTCTTGTTTGCTTCCCACTGCTGCAAATCAGTGGCTAGATAAAGATTAGTCTGGTGAAGGCTTTGATAGTCTTGAAAGCCTGGGCAGTTTATGATGCCAGCTGTCAAAAATAGGTTAGAAACTGCTGTAAAATAGTTAATAATGTATTGTTAAAAGGTTTGGTTATTATATTATAAAAGGGGTTAAAAGGTACTCATAAGAAATACGGTACTCACCTTACTGTGTTACACAAAAGTGCATCCCCCCAAGCAAAAGTGAGCCAGCTTGGACAGAACTGTAAGAGCCAATCAGCATCTTAACTTTCATGCAAATGAAGGATACCAACAGTAACCAATCCAAAGGAACAAAAAACAGTATAAAAGGGGGCATCCATGCTGCTCAACCTGGAACATCAGGAACATCCCTGCTCGAGAAAGGAAGAAGATCCAGCACCAGCTCTGCAGCATCCTTGCTTATTGCTGTTCGTTTGAGGGGGCCTCTGGGGAGTACCCGGGAGGGGACTAAGCTGTATGTTCACTGGTAGCAGCAGGCAGGCAAGGAGACTCCACATGGCTTCTGAGGGTGCTGATTAGATCAAGGTTTATTTGGGGTCCCACCCCTGGGAGCAGCATGGTTTCTGAGGGAGAAGGGGGAAGGGGAGGAGGGGGAGAGATGGAGAGGGAGGGAGAGCCTAGGGAGAAAAGGGGCCAAGAGGGCATTCTGTCTCCCTCGCACAGCTTAAGAGGGAGATTCAAGGTGTTCAAGGTGGGTGCAGAATGAGACTTGAGCCAATGGGATTACAAACACATGATACTTCAGGGGATGATCACAGGCTTGGAATAAACTGTACATTTTTTGAGGGGTCAGACAGAGCATGCCATTTAACTAAAATGTAACACCAAAATTCACCCTTTTTTCATTAGAAAGAAAAGATAAGGAGAAATATGACAATTAACAATTTAAAAAATGAAGCAGTAATTGCACAGTTTTGCAGCATAAAAATAAATACAATTGCAGTGAAGATTATGTTTTAAACAGTCCATTTGACTTGATGTTTGCCTTCAGTGGTAGGCAGCAAAGATAAAATGAGCATTTAATTGTAATAAATGGGTTATGTGGGTCCATATTGCAGATTTAAACTAATTTAAAGCACGGGCAAGTGCTTGAAAGGCTTCAGCCTTCGGCATTAGGCTCATATGAGAAATTTGGGATTGGCCTTTTCAGCATGACTGGCCGAATGGTGTCTAACCTTTTCCAACTGGCTTTTCGGACCACCACAGCCCCCAGTTTTAGGCTGAGGCACCCACTTCTGCTCCCCCTCTCAGGGACAGGAGCCTCCCAGACTCCAGGCAGGTTTGCGGCCTCAGATTCTTACCCTTGGATCTGAGCTTCACTGCTGCTTTCATCTTCCAATTGGTTTAACCTAGAAGACCCCCGGTTTTAGGTTGTTAAAAGAAAACCAAAAAGAAAAAAAGAAATTTGGCTTTAGCTACTACCTGTACTCAGGGAGCATTCACAAGAAAAACTGTCAAAATACTTTCCCAGACATAATTTTAAACCTAAAATCAGTCACCCTAAGAACCTACTGAGGACAGCATAAACCCAACAGCAATTTTGATTCAGCAGTCTAATACTATCTGAACATTCGCTATTAAAGAAACAATGGAAAACTGCTTCTTGTTGGATCTACCCTTGTGACCTGACAGGTCCCTGCTTTCTAAAACTGAAAACAGGACAATCTGCAATATGAACACACATTTAAACTAGAAAAGCATAATTGTAAAAACTACTTCATGGGGATAGGAGGGAAATGGAGAGAAGACAGGTATTGAATAAGAATGATGATAAGGTTAGACAGTTTTAGGATAAATGTTCTAGCTGACGAGCTCTTTTCAGCCAGAACAAGTGGATAGGGATTGGGAACTGGGGAGGTTACAGGGAGCTAGGGACTCTGCGAAAGAAAAATGTTTTCAGGGTACCCTGCGCCTTTGAGCGGTTTGCTCCTAGTAAGCTACCCAAAATAGGGGAAAAAAGGGTATGGATTGCAGAGAAGGATATTATCCTGCTCTTGGAATAACAGGGTAAGGAGATCGTAAAGTAGGATTTTTAATGCAACGAAACGTTGAGGCTTAGCCATGTGGCTGCTCTGCCGGTCTTAGCAGGATGGAGTGGACTGCTGGGGATTTGTTTAGAGGAAGGTGGGATAAGGATGGAGTTAGAGGGAAGGAGCAGCAAGGGGAGAGAGAGTAAGACCAAGGAAGGAGGTCACAGAACTGACAAAACCAGTTTTGGGGGCGTGTGAAGCTCAGGCAAAGCTGAAAACTGCTTCTTGCTCCTCTGGTGGCTCCCCCGTGGAAACTGGTGGGCTTTGGTTTCTTCTTTCGGCTGTGGTCCAGGGTATCGGCTGTTCGGGCTTGGCGATCTGCATGTCCCGCCTGCTCTGTAGGGCCCTCCCCTGTCGCCTCCGGGCAGGGGGCGGGGAGCTCGGCTCTGCTATGGCTGCAGTGGCTCCCAGCTCCCGGCTGCACCTCTGAGCAGCCACGTGGCAGCCACATGGCAATGGTGCTGCGAGCGGCGGGCTGGGTGCACTCCATGTGGCTTCTCTGGGTGCTGGGGCGCATGTGCACAGCGGTGGGCCAGGGCCGCGCCAGGGCAGGGATCACGCTGGGCTGGCGGTGGTGGGATGGTGGTGCGGTGTCTTGAGGTGTCTCGCAGGGTCTCTGTGCTGTGATGGAGGGGCTGCCCGGGTCTGCACCTGTGGCCCCATGTGGCTGCCTCACGGTGCCGAAGGTGGCAGTGAAGCGGTGTTCTGCGGGGTTGTGCGCTGTGCCGGCAGGGCGATGGAGGTCCATTTTCGTCTTAGGGTTGTCGGTGCTTGAGCTGCATGTTGGGTGCTGTTTGTTGCTGTTCGTTTGGGGGGGCCCTGGGACTTCCCGGGAGCCCCCTAAGCTGTATGTTCACTGGTAGCAGCAGACAGGTAAAGAGACTCCACATGGCTTCTGAGGGTGTTAATTAGATGAGGGTTTATTGGGGGTCCTACCCCCGGGAGCAGCATCTGAGGGAGAAGGGGAAAAGGGGGAGGGAGGGGGAGAGATGGAGAGGGAGGGAGAGCCTAGGGAGAAAAGGGGCCAAGAGGGCATTCTGTCTCCCTCGCACAGCTTAAGAGGGAGATTCAAAGTGGGCGCGGAATGAGACTTGAGCCAATGGGATTACAGATACATGATACTTCAGGGGATGATCACAGGCTTGGAATAAACTGTACATTTTTGAGGGGTCAGACAGAGCATGCCATTTAACTAAAATGTAACACCACACTCGCTCATCATTGACCAGGAGCGCTCCTGCTCTACCCGTGGGCCCCCTATGTTTTAGGCCTTATAATAAAAGCTGACATCACTTTTGTACTGGGAGTGTGTTCCCATTTATGACACCAGCTTGTTTTTCTCTGATATTTTATTATTCTTTGGCTGTAAGAAATAGGCATCTTTCCGGCTGATGTGGAAGAGCCAGCCATGTGGCTCAAGCTCTCTTAAGTTGCCTAGAAGAAACCCCAAGGAGTTTGCTGTATTAATCTGTTTTTCCTTTGTGCTAAAATTTCGTGGGCTGCTGTTGAAATCTTTCCTTTGTGGCTTGTCCAGGTTTTTTGTATTGGTCAAACACCCTGAACTCCATAGCCTTCTCCCTGGGCTGTGGGATGGAAACATTTATACTAGTAAAAACAACAGTGCTTAGTGTAGAGAAAAAATTTCCTTTCCTTTGTAGGGCATATGTAGAGGAAAAGACAGTGACATTACTGAAGCAACATGGATACATCAGGAAAACTTAATTAATTGCTTTTTCAGTGCTTGGAAATATGATGATGTGATACAAGGAAGTAACTCTTGTGGTTTTACAAATAAGTGGTTGGAATTTTGTTTCTCAGATGCAAAAGAATGTATTTGTCCTGGTTTAGGGCATATTTGACAGGAAACCTCCAAAGGGGCTCCTCTAGAAAGCAGATTCAAGCAGCCCCTCCCCCAACTGGTTCGGGAAAAGATTTCCTTGGAGGAAAGAAGAAAAACCTGTTTATTTAACATGCAAAGCATTCACCAGCACAAAAAAATGAACAATAGGCTAGCATTGAAATTCACCCCAGTAGTAAAGCCATTGTGCCAGGTGGCACCCAATGTGTCACCCTGGCCTGGCCTGTGTCTGTGCTGGTGTTTTCTAGGAAGTGGCATTTGAGGGGACAGGTTGTCTGGCTTTGATCACCCAAAAATGAAGCCTTGGTTGTGATGTACTGCTATAATATGGAGAATGCAGCTTACTTGGGAAGGTTCTGGGTTATTTGTGTCACATAAGCTCCTCCTATACAAATTGTTTAGGCTGAAAGTACATTTTATACGTGTAATTCTGTAAATCAAATTGTTTTCACAAATCACACTTCCCTGTTATTGTTCTTTGTTATTTGGGGCATATAGTAGCTTTCTGCAAAAATTTGTCTTAATTGCCTTCTGGGACTATACCCTATAAATTCCAACACGCACTTTCAAAAGTGAAAGCAAAGGCATATTTTTCTTCTATCAGAGCTTGCTCAACAAACTGCCTGTACCTTTTCCATGGGGCTTTGCAAAATAACATTATGTCATGAAGAATAATGCTATTTCATTTATGAACTATTATTATTTATTGCACATGCAATCACTAGCCTTTTATGTGAGAAAACTGGGCAGCAGTTCTTAAAATTGGAAAGAGGTTATATATTTACCTGGGCTACCCGGATAATTTGTATGGGATAATTTTTGATTCATTTATTTCTTTGTGTTGACAAATTTCCTGACAGTGGCCAATGTGGTTGGTTTTTTTAAGCTTATTTGTTAACTCGTAATGAATTGCTCAAAAATTATTAAAAATAATTCAACTCTTTTATTATGAAGGATCTATAAGTTTGTTGAAAAAGGCTTGCTTATATTGCTACACAAGTAAGGAGCTGAATCACAAAAATAAGCTAAGTTGGAAGAAAACCCCAAGGATCACCTAGTCCAACTCCTGTCCCAGTAAAGCATCCAGTCTTACTTCTGAATTGAGACCTTTCCTACACAGATCAGGACTGGGTGTTCCCTACATTGTGATTTGCATAAGGGCATCCAGAGACCCCAGTGTATGATGCTGCTGCCCCAAACCACACACCTGATTCCACAGTGTGAGGAATTGGTTTTGCAAAAACTTGCACTAGTGCTTAGCACTATAGTGAATCCCCCTGCAAACTCAGTGTGAAAACTGGCCCAAAAGAGGGCTCTGGTGCCACAGGACCATCTTTTCAAAACAGTGGGATTAATTGGGAGGCGTAAATTATGTAGACCTGCAGGTATTTGTGGAGCAGGTTGCCTGAAATTACATGTAGCAAGGTTTTGAAATGCAGGTTATGTTGGTTTCTCCTGATACATGTCTGCTCTTCTCAGTTCCTACGGAGAAGTAATACTATCTTCTTGAATGAGGTTCTAGTTTCAATGTAAGTTTTATGTCCCAAAGTATTTTATTTGCCTTATTTAGAATTAGCTGCTTCAAAGAATGTTCCAGCTGGTAGATTACTTTGGGAGATGCTTTATGATTTGATGATGCTATATGACTGATAGCCATCAACATAAATCATGTGGGAATTCCAAACAGTTTTGATTAACGTTTGGGTGTTTGTTTGCTTATTTGGTTTTTTTTAAATATAGTGATACTTGCATCTGTAACATACTGGAGTCTGTGACTGTATCATTGAATAGATTGATAGATTGATAGAGGAATATTATTTCTAACATGCTGATAAAAATACAAATTTGGTTCCCATGCAAATTGGAAACCTTGAAAGCAGCAATATTGCAGCCCATTAAGACACTCAGTTAGCTGTTCACTAGTCAGAACTGAAGTGCTGCAGTATACAATTCTGGCTAATATTGATGTAAGAACACAGAGATAATGGAAGCTTTCACTACGTGCCTATGTTATACAAAGGAATTAATTCTGATTTGATCAAGGGTATTATTTTGATAGATTAGTCCCAGTAAGATATTGACAGAACAAGAGTGACTTCAAAATTGGTGAAGCACAACAATCCTGTTAGCTGGCTTGAGAAGATCTGATTTAGCTTTGTCTTCTAAATGCAGTCATTGGAGTCTAGGAGGGTGGAAATGTCTGCTCAGACTATGTCCAGGAAGCAAGCCTCATGTTGGGAAGAGGGCAGGCTCCCCAAAGGACTGTCCTTGCAGTCCTGTGGTTCCTCAGAGCCTTTGTCCCATTAGTTCAGTCCTTGCACATTGGAAACCACATGCAAATGTCCAAATGTGCGCAGGGTAAATACAAGCAAAGGAACAGATTTATTTGTTTTGTGGATGCCAAATACATGATCTTGCAGAAACCCCTCCTAAATGCACTGGGACTTTTGCCTGAATAACGGCAGCCAGAAAGTCTCACTTGTGGTTTTTCTTACAGCACGCTGGATCTGGAAAAGATTCAGGGAAAACCTGGAATTGCTAGCAACAGTAAACTCCCAGCACATATAGTGGACCAGGGTCCCTTACTCGCATTTTGAAGTTGCACTGAAATGGCAGTAATTACCAACTCGTGCATAGCATCCATGACAGAAGTCAGAGCTTTTAAATAGAAAATGAAGAAAAAATTAGAAAGATGTCATCTTTTAATTCCTGCAAGACATGTCAGTTTTTTTGTGGAGCTGGAAGAGATTTGCTAGTTAAGTTTGAGTAGGGAGAGCAGGGAAACAATGCAGTATAGTAGTTGACTACTTCCACACTAGCATTTCACAAGCTGATTTTTCTGATGTGGAGAAGCATCAGCATTTCATTTGTTTCCGTAAGAGTGCATCAGAAGCACAAAGCTGTGCTTTTGAGTTGTGAGGAAAGATGAACATTAATAAACAGGCAGGTCAAGAAGCACCACAATGCAAAGGATTTTGGTATTCCTTCAACATTTGTCACCAGATGCTAGCCCTCCAATATATTTTGCTTTGAGAAATAGTTTTTAAGTCTTGCTTAGATCTGACAGCAGTAGAAGTCGCTTGTGAACTTTGAAAAGCCAATCTCAATCCAGCTGCTGGTGTTTACAGCTACACATGATGAAAAGTGTTGTAAATGACAGAATTTATTTTCTAATAGATTTGACAAATGACGGGGCTATACCTGTAAGGATAAGAGCTTTTTCATTGACTTGCCCAAAGCAATGGCTTCCATGAATTGCACAACTGAAACAACTAAAATATGCCGTGATGCAAGTTGCTGAGTAATCATGTATCCTTCCAGTGAGCAGTAAGTACCTTTCTGCTCACTAAATGCTATGTTCAAGAGCAAACCATAGAGAAGGTGCAATAAACTTCAAAGTAAATCTGCCTCCTGGGTGTTCAGCTCTAGGCTGTAGTTACCATGTCACTTCAGATAGACTGCCTAGCTCAGGCTCCTTGGTTTCTCATCTAAAGAAGACAGTTCATAAGATCCTTCAGATCACTGGATGAGAGATTATTACTTGCATTGGGATATTTTTAGTAACTTGCCAATTATTGCAATCTTGATAGGGTGATCTCTCTTCCTTGCTAAAAAAGTTTGTCCCATTTTTTTTTCACAAACCCTAAATAGAAGACAGGTGCTCATCATCCAGCACTAGTAGTTTTGCAGTAGCATATATGTATATATATACATTTTTTTTACTTTCTCAAAATGAACAGCCCTTTTAATTAGAATGTTAAGGACTATGTTAATCAGGTAAAACCATTTACCACTGTAGTCATTAGCAGGTTAGCTTCTTGGAGAAAAATCATCACTGGTTTTATCAGTGAGCTTTGCTGACAACAGAGATTTTCTGAGACCAGCTGAATTTCACCCAGAAGACTTGATTCCAGTGAGGAATATTGCAGGGCCATAGTGCATTGTGCAAGTCTTGGACAGATTGCATTGCTCAGCAAGGGCATGGTGGGCGTGACCTTGATGAAGACTGGATCCTCTGCACCTGCTGGGAGTGTGGGGCCCTGGCTTCACTGCTGTGTACCACAAACCCTGACATGGGTGCAGTGAGTGAAGGTGCACATTCCTTGGGCATATGCTGATCTTTCAAGGGCACACACTCTGACAGCCAAGCAGAGAAACCCCCATCTCTCTAGCAAAGTAATTCCACTTGGAATAACTAAAATCTTCACTTAAGCCTTAATAACACAATACATGGTATTTTTTGGAAAAGCCATTTGCTCCCACAAATGCCTTTCTAGCTAGAATTGGGGTACTGAAAATAATAAATCTCATCATACTGCAGATCTCTCAATATACTGTTTGCAATACATTGATGTTAAGTCAATGTACTGAAAACAGCACAAAACCCAGAAACTGCAGTGTCTCTCTTCAGCAGAAATGCAGGAATGCTTACTGGACAAAATGATCTGAGTCACTGATCACTGATTGGTGCATTTAGCTCCAGCCAAAGCCCAAACTGCCTAATGCATTTCCCCTGCGCAGCTCCCGGCAATATATAGTCTTAGTAATGAGTCTTTGCACTTTGCACTCTGCACTGACACGGTGCAGTTTATTTGGGATGTTTTTTGGTTTTTTTTGCACTGGCAGCTTTGGTGTAAAATGCGAGCTACACAAGTTTAAGTCTTTTTCCCCCCCCAACCCTTCTGCTTTAATTCCCCCTGCCTTTTAAAAGAATTCCCTTTATTCTTTCTCCCTGCTGGTTTAGGATTTTACAGTAGTAGAAAAGATTTTGTTGTAGTGATTGTGAAGAGTATTTTGCGTACAGGTAAATAGTTTCCATGCAGGTATTACTGAACATAGTGGCACTATACAAGTGGCACTTTCTTTTCTATGTGACCTAGAGGTGTTTGGACTCTCCACTCAATAGCTGATTTGGGAATCTGCAGCAGTGAGCTGGAGGAAATGGACAGTGTGGTAAATTTAGCAGAGGAGGAAACTTAGAGGAAAAATGCTATAGCTTACTGTGGTCTGGAGAGAAAGGGAGAAGAAAAGAATTGTCATGGCTCAGCATGGGAAGAGAAGTGTGAAGAGCAAGCATCTGAATTTCAGTCCTACCTGCAGAGGCTGTGCTGCTCCGTGGCACTCTTGTGCTCTGTCTTCTTTATATTAGGTTGCAGTCTCTGTAATCTGGGGGTGTGCACATGCAAAGAAAAAGGTGGGAGAGAGGGCACGGGCTGTGCATTGTTTTTCCTGTGGTTCTTATTAAGGCAATAAATAAAAAGTGACAAGCATGATTATTTATTCATTCTGCTGTATTTTAGGCATGTGTGACCACAGACTTGCAGAAGACATGAAATTTGTAAAGTCAAGTGGTGAGAACTTCAGCAAACTTTGATGCAGTCCTATGTTTCTGTGGTTAGGAAATGGCCTTCGACTAGCCAACTGCAAACTGGAGGGATGTATCAAAGTGGGAAGAGTGAATGAGGGGCATGAGTTGCAAGCTCTTTCTTGAGGCAGATAATGAAAAAGATAAAGTTGAAGATTGAAGGTGCAGTCAAAAGAAAGAGGCAAGGGCATGCTGAGTGGACCCGTGATCTGGGTTGTGTATGGCTGGAGATTGCAGGGACCAAAAGGATGCCTTTGCAATGAAGGCTCACCTGGATGGTGTGCTGGAGAGCTAGATTTGCTCAGTGCCTTTCTTCAGTGTATTCTTACCTTGTCAGTGTGCAGCTTTTTTGTGATTCTTTGCTACGGACTGTGGGGCCTAATTTGTAGAAGTGCTGACTTGCAGCTGCACATCAAGTAGATGTGCTTTGAACCAATATCCACACTATTGCACTAGCTGGTTCAAAAAGTCAGGCATGAGGCGTCTCATTTGGGCACAGAAAATTTCTTTGTAATATTGGCATTATTTTGTTTTTGCCTATAATCATGACCACAAGTGTCTGTAGGGGTGGAAATCCCCTCACCTCAAACAAATGGCATTTATTTCATAACACCTCTAAGTTTATCAAGTCCTAATGTTATCCTGTCAGATACTGTAAAAAGCCCTAAGGCTTCTTAAATTAATAATTCTCCTGTCAGAGTAAGCTTTGAACAGTGTGCTGTAAGTGTCTGAGTGAGAAAGGGATATAGTGCTAGTGGGAGTTCAAACAAAATCTAGGCTGAGGTGGACTTTACACGGATGTCAAAACACAAGGCTGTTAAGTTGGTTGGGTTTATTCAAAAAAAAAAAAAAAAAAAAAAAAAGTGGGATACTGCGGAGTAAGAGGGAGAGGAGCAGTATGGTAGTTCATCTGTGGTCCCAGGCCAGATGAGTCCTTCACCTAAAGAAAGGTTTCATTTCATTTAAGAGGATAATTTTGAAGGGGGTGAAAAGGCCAAGTGAGCTGTGGAAATGAACACATGGAAAGGTAAATAGCAGACCAGATACGGAATGAGGAAGCTTGATCAGATGCTGTACACCTGCAAAATAGCCAAGAAACCATTGGAAAACAGGGGGAGAGGGAAAGAAGCATGTAGCCAGCAGTAGCACAAGTGTAGGAACTGCTGTAGTGGTGGGTACAATCAGCATTTGGGCATCAAGAGCAGTGCTGAGACTGGAATTAATTGCTGCAGCAGTTTCCTGTGTCCGTGCTCTCGGTTTAGACTCAAGAAAGCAAACAGGGTGCATTGCTGATCCTCTGTGGAGAGGACAGCATTTGCTTCTGGCTCTTATCTACAGAATTGTCTAATCCTGTCTGCTAGGCCTTTTCCCTCACTATTGACTGTTGGCAATGCTTACACGAATCCATGCACTGCCCTTTTAAAATATGAAGAACATAGGGGTTTTGTAATTAAAAGTGATTATTTCAGTTTTGTTGCTTGCTTGTTTTGCATCACCGGAGGGTTACCTGGAGCATTTGGCTTAGCTTCTTTATGCTGTGCACTCACATATATCCTTTCACCATGTCCCCTCCAATTCATATTCTTAGTAAAATAAGCAATCCCAATTGTTTCTGTTTTGTGGCAATTTCACTGGATGAGCCATGGTCACTTTGTGAAACTCTTGGGGTCAGTCAAATTAATAGTATTTTTATTTATATGCCGATTGCTTTCTGAGACAGTTATATTTATCTTTCTTGTAAAATAGGGCTTATTAGTAGGGCGAGTTTCACGAAGTTATCACCTAAAGATATCAGGTGGAAAAATGAAGAAATCTGGAGAAATTCCAAGAGCAGTTTGTAAGAATGTGCCCCCTATGGACAGAGTGACAGAACTTTCCTCTGTCCCCCAAAAAGGAAAGAGCCCAGAATTTTCTCCCAGTGGTCAGGTAGAAAAATCCTTGGGGACTTCACCTCAAGTTTGGGGACAGCTAATTTGCCATAAGCCAAAAGGTCCTGCCTGGGCCATTTAGTAGAAAAAGACAGAACAAAGAAGCCGAATCGCTTTTGTGAGGTGTTCTACCAGGAGCACAAACCCGTTGCACCTGGCTCAGTTTTGTGTTTGTTATTTTGCCTTTTATTAAACCTTTTTTGTTCCTGATGCTATCACATAAGCCTCCTGCTCCTTTTATGACTCCCAATGAATGCTGAGCTATCCTGGGGTATAACGTTTGGGTGTTGAGAGCTTATCAGATCAGCTCAAAACACCAGGCAAAAACATTATAGCACTTACCCCAGCTTTGGCCCCAGGAAAAGTTCTGGGACAAAGTATGAAATCATCAATTTAAGAAATGCTAAAGATGATGAAGTGGTTAAGAAATCCCTAAGGGTTTGTGAAAAACAAGTAGTTTTGAATTAATCCAATTTCTTTCTTGGGCAGGATAATAGACACAGTACACGGGAGGATTCATTATTTGACTTCTGTAAAGCTTTTGACTTTTTTCTCATGGTATCTTTATATACTACCCAGGAAACTATGTCCAGCCTGAAAACACTGCACACAGTGGAGTGGAGACCATTCAAAATTTGTGTTTCACTGCCAGAGTAAGAGGACATTTAAAGTGGGGCTGAATCAGCTGGTTTCTATTCAGTATTTTCATTAAGGACTCAGGTAATGGAGTGGGGGTTAAATTGGTCAAATGCACAGAGGACATCACACCGTTAAGCTGTAAGGATGATGGAGGACAGAACTAGAACGCAGAAGGACCTTGTTAATTTGACAGAAAAGGCTAAACTAACAGGACCAGGTTCAGCTTTTCAAAGCCCTATATGTAAGGAAAATAAGGGACAAGCTGGGGTGGAAAATGGAGAGTAGTTACCGCCCAGGAGTGTGAATGGTGGAGAAAGATACCGGAGTGCACAATTTGTGTTTTTGCAAAAACACATATTTCATTGTTTAATGAGAATGTGGATAAGTTGGAGGTAGCTCAAGGGAGAGTTTGGAAAGCACAGAAAACACAGAATGAAAATTGAAAGAAGTGGTTCTGTTTTATTATAAAGAAAATAGACAGGAAAACAGTATCTTAGTTTGCAACAAGTTCTGTACAGAGGTTGGCAGCTATTTGTTCCGCTGTCATACTTGAGGCAAAACAGTAACACATTGGTTCCATGTGGGAGAAGGAAATTCACACTGGAGTTTAGCAATGATGTAAAATAGAAGGGTTCTGGACATCTCTGCAGGTGCTAAGGAGAAGACTGACCAGATATTTTTTAGGAATGAGAACTGAAATGTACCCAACTCCTCTGTTAATACACAGGACTGAAAAGCAAGGTGTCTTCACTACCAATTTGACTCCACTTTTCTATGACTATTCTTATCCCCAAGTAAATTAGTGGGGTTTTTTTTCCCCATCTTTTGAATAAAAGGTAAAGGAAAGGTAAGGGTAAAAAGATAAAACTGAAATCCCTATCTGAATATAACTCTGTGTTAGTGTCTTCCTTTCCAGAATGGTTGTTCTTGTGGTGCTCTGATGGGCTTTTCTATATTCTGTATGAACTCTTGCTCACTTGAGAGTTTTATCTGTGGGATGGCTGTTCGTGCTGAAACACTGAAAATGTGCTCCAGGAGACAATTTGAACTGTTTGATCTCATATGATAGCTGTAAAAATTTTAAACTTACAAGCTAGGTAAAACCAACTGGTGTAAAATATAGGCATGGGACACTCTGTAGAGCAAGTGACAAAAAACCCCACGGGACTTCACCCAAAATGTAAGGATGTGCAAGGCTTTAGTCATGCAGTGAAAAGAGCTATTGTTTTCATGTTAGCAAGTTTAAGAGGAAGAGAGGTGTTGGACTGTAATAACATGTGAGAAAAGCAAGGTAGATCATGGATCTGGAGCATGATAGGGAGCAACAGCTAGAGGGACAAGTCATTGGGTTTGTGCTACTGAAGAAAAATTCTGTGCTGTTTGTGGGCTGGGCATAGCTGTGAGTAATGACAGCCTATAGCATTGGGTCCTGTGATTGTGGAAACAAAACTTCAGGCCTCCTGTTAAGTAAATGTGTCTTGTACTGAAAATTACTTGGCTCCATCATGTTATCCTTCTCTTCATTAAGACAACTTTCAAGATCCTGAATTTTGGTAAATTGAGAAAATGAATCAATGTGCATAACAAAACCTTGTTTAAGAGATGTACTGTTCACAGAAATAAAAGTTAGCTGATATTGTCACCCCTCCCTCATGGAGATGACAGATAGTTCTTCTTTCTCACACAGCATGCTACAAACAAATGAGCAACCCACTGTCCTATTCTCACTCAATTTTCTGTGCTCTTACACAAGTAAGGCAAAGGAGACATGCAAATTGTTGACTGAGGATCTTAATCCTACTTTTTTTTTCACTTCTGCTCCCAACTAACCAAGAACAAGAAAACTGAAATTCTTTCAGTACTGTAGAGGACTGCAATAGAGGAGCACAAAGTGCAGAGAATACAAACTTCTTTAAATCTTGAAGGTCCATTGGAAGCCTTTTGCTTTCAAACTGTTTGTTTTTCTTTGGTTTGTTTTTTGTTTATTTTTCTGAGGTTTTTCTGTTTTGTTTTTGTGTGTGTGTTTTTTGTTGTTGTTTTGTTTTGTTGGTTTTTTTAAATTTGGGGGTTTTTTTGGTTATTTTGGGAGGGTGTTCTTTTTCTCCTAACTGAAATAAAACATTCTTATAAAGGAAGAACCAGAAAGATTTCTCTTATTTGATATCACAGTTATATTCTTGACATAGGTTTTTTTAGAGCTTCTGTTGCCGTGTCCTCTCGGTGGCCTCCAGGCCACTGCCTGACCAGCTTAACACGGTCAACACACAGGTGGGGGACACCCTCCTGTGCCCAAGGGGTACTGGAGCGCGGCTAGGGTTATTCACCCTAAGTCGGGGAAGCAGCTGGCAGACACTGGTGGAGGAATAAGAGGCCAACTCTTGGCAGGGGTAAATTTGAAGTTTATTCCAGGGCTCAAAGGAACTCCGAACTTCAGGGGAACCTGCTGCTAAGAGCAAGGTCTGAGCTTTTTACAGAATGTTATCAAAGAGGGGTGGAAACAAGAGTATGATACATCAAACAACCAATGGGGAGAGCTGCAGGTGTGGAAACTGGGGAGATGAACATGAGGGGTGAAAAATCAGGGAAGACCCTGAGGGAGGACCCTGGCCTCTGGCCAATCACTCGGTGCCCCCAAGGGAAGATCCTAGAAAGAGCGGATAGGAGGCCAAGTGACTGACAGAGGGCCAGGGAGGGGACTAGAGGATGATTCAGCAGGAACAGGGGTGTTTGACATGGAGGAGAAGGGAAACAACATTGGGAGGAACTATTTAAGTGAACGAACGGGGGTACGCAGAAGAAACTATTTCAGAACAAGCCAAAAGCATGAAAAACACAATGCAACAAGCTTCAGTTCTACTGCTCAGTCTTTTACAACCACTGTCTTGTGGCATATAATGAACCAGCACCTTTTTTTCTGCCATGAACTCTAATGCTGTTGTTCAGTGAGAAATCAGATGTTGTTCGATTTTCAAGCTCCCGATGTGTCTTGTTTCATACTTTACATGACAAAACCACGGCTGATAGGTGTTTTGAGAAGGTGATTTTGAAACTGCTGTTGTGTTCAAAGGGTTCTGTGCCACAGGTAATCTGAGCATCTCCTGAGCAAGGGGTAAAATATTTTTGTTTGTAGCAGGAGGGTAAAAGGAATCAAATCTATTTTTTCTGATAGTAAGATCTAGATGTAGAATAAGTCCTGACATTGGTAAAGTGGTTGTTCTGCTTTTTCAGATATAGCATAGGGAATAAGATGAAGAGAAAATGACCTTTTGCCAATGATAATGCATTCATGGGTCTGTTTGCACAGCTCAATATGAAATGCCTTTATGAAATTCTGTTGTATGAGTGACACATTTCAGATGAAGCTCTTAAGGGATATCTGGCATCATACACATAGCAATTACATGTTTGATTGCACAGAATAGAGTATCAAATTATGCAGCTCCTGCTAATGTCAGAAGCTAAATTCAAACCCAACTCTCAAGCAAGTTTTACACATCTTCTAAAGCTGTCATTCTGTGATATCCTGTCTTTGGTTCCTGTTCTTTCTAAGATAATTCTTTCTTCTAGCTTCATTCTTTGGATGTGCATTATCAAGTTGTATAATCAATATACTATTACATTGTAAAGCACCGTATTTGGGTTCCATGCTGCCAGTAAAATCTCAGCCTGACCAAGAGTCACATTCAGAGCTGACTTTTAGGTTTCTGTTACAGCTGTCAATCACAGGCAGTACCTGAGGCAAGGAGATATTAGGATTATTTACATTCATGTTCTCATCTGTGCCAAAACCAGGTATCAGCACCTGCATTCATGTCATCTGCCAGCAGTTTCTCTATGATGAAATATTGTACTTTTCAGCATAGAATCTGTAAAGTTGCTTGAAAATACTAGAAGGGCCAGACTAATTTACTGCTAAGTCATATAATGACAGCTATTGGTGTGTAAGAAATGATCTTGGAACTAGAATCAAATCAGAGAGCAAACATTCTTTTAAAATATATTTGGGACCTACTGTTTATTTATATTTGGGGAAAAGATGTGTGCATGTAAGTGCACATCCATATGTCATAATAATCCTCTTTATAGAGTTGTGTTTGTTTTCTATTTTGTGTCATGGCATTTGCTAATTAATTACATTTTACACGACTGCAGAACATTTGTCATGTCTCAGTGTGTGTGAATACAGCTGATCTTCACCAGTCAAGAAAGAGATGGAGCATTGTGCTGGTTTGAGGAGCTGTGTCAAGACCTTGGGCTGGAAAAATCTGGAAAAGACAGAATATCCAGACAAAACAGATCCAACAATGTATTTGCTCTTACTGATTTTTACATCAGTACTTGGTATTAAGGCTTAGCTAGTGATGGTTTCTTTCTTCTTTCCAATGGTTAGAGAATTTTGTTTCATAGCCTTGAAACAAAGCATTTAAAATCAATTCTGTTACCCCAAAAAAGAGGTTTTTTGGGATCTCTGATGGTTGCTTTTTCCAACAGTGAAGCTTTTGCTCAGTCGTTATCCATGGCAAGCACCCAGACAACCGGTTTCCTGTCCTTTTTGTTTTGTAGCAGTCTGACAGCAGTATCTGCTTCCAAGACTTCAGTTAGATTGACATTCATGAGCAGAAGGTATTAATTTCACCTCCACAGTGCCCTCCCCAAAATCAGCATGATGATGTGCCATATACAAAATGTATCACTTATCCCATGACAGTAACACAACACAAGGATATCTCCAACATTATCCAGGGTGGCAAGTGAATGATTTTTCTTCTGTGTCACTGTTTCCATTACACTGCTTATCACAATGAAAACACTTTGTCCATGAAAATCACCCAACCTGTTTGATAACTGTGAGATACAAAGCTGTGTTTCGTGTCAGGTACATACAGGCAACATGTGTGCTTGTGATTGTGATATGTGTGGAAACTGATCATGGGACAATTAAAGGATGAATTCCAAAAAAATAACTGAGGGAGTAAGGCATGGAAGAAGGCCTTTGAACTTATCCTTTGTTTGCAATTAACTTTTATAGCATCTGAATTAAAGCTTTAAGGATATTGCTGCTGGACAGGAACTTTTTGCACGTAGCTAAACATTAAACAGCTTTGCAATAATAACCTTTTGAAGTATAATTTTAGAATATTGCTTGTAGTAAGGAGCTTTGAAAATATAAGTTTAGGATATATGTAAAGGAAACATGCTTATCTCAACACCTTAGCAAAACAGTAAAAAGCAGCTTGAGAAAGGAAGATGAACATCAACCCAAGGATTGATAACTTCGACCAAGGGAAGCTGGACATCACTGTTATGAGATTTATAGTCTTTGCAATTAAAAGGTGGGCCCACATCTGGAGTCTAGACTGCACCAGCTGGAAGACCTCTTTCTTCTTTCGGAAGTAGGACCCCACCATCTGGGAATACTCCTTTCTGGGGTACATCCTGAGAAAAACTAACTCACAATAGTGTATAGAATTGTGACGTAAAAATTGGGAATAGAAACTGCTGAAAAAAGCTTATGTGCACCCCTATAAATATCTGTACGCCCCAACCATCGGTGTGCAGCTGGAGGGAAAACTTCCCCCACTGTACCCAGCGCTGTTTTGCTCATACTTTACAACCTTAATTAATAAATTGATTGCTGCTTGAATATTGGCCTAGTCAAGCTTCTTATTTATAACATAACCTTCATCGGAATATTAACCAAACACCAACCTGAAGCATATTTTAAGGCCTACTTTTCTGTCATGGCTCATCTCAACTTGCTAACTTGAGTGTAACAAATGGCAGACAAGCACACAGACAAAGGTGTAGAGATGGCATTGCTCACTGAGAGCATGTTGATTTTTAAAACCTAAACAGGGGAGTGTAGTCTTTGTACATGTTAATTCATCCGTCAGCACCTCTGCTGTGATTGCCAACGAGGCTGAATACATTCTTTATTTTTAGTACCCAAAACCCAAGTGTGAGAAGCAGGACACACTCGTACTTCCTGTGAGGCTAGAGGGAAAATGTTTCATTGAATACTTGGGGGATGGTCTTCTCCCAAAAGCAAAAATGGGGTGAGCCTGTACACAACATCAAATTCTATCATATGACTAAAACAAGCTTACAATAAAGGAAAATGCAAAAAAAAAAAAAAAAAAAAAAAAAAAAAAAAAAAAAAAAAAAAAAAGCAAAAAGCAAAGAAAGTGCATTGTTTCAAGTCCAAACAGCTGAGTTTCAGGAGAAGGTCCATGAACTGAAGATGTTCCTCTTTGACATCTCTGCAAGTCCCTTTTGGTCCTGAAATAGACTTGCAGAATCCTGAAACTAAGAACTGCTGAAGAAAATCCATCAATAATTATAAAAAATCCATTGACAGTTATCAAACAATTTTGAGAAAATTTCTGGAATGTCCTGGCCACAGCCCTTAATTGAACCATTTGTGCTGAGGCTAATTTGTGTCTTTTCAATGCTTTTGAGCTGCTAGCTCTTTCCACTTTTCTTATTTTATTTAAATTTTTGTTGTTGTTCTTGTTTTGTTTTCTGAAAGAACAGCAGCAGCAGCAGAGGGACTCTTGGACCCTGCAGCAGGCCCTGGTCCTCGTGGGTGGACCAGGGAACCCAGACCCAAGCCATGGGTGGTGGCCCAGGCCCTGATGGGGGAAGCAAAGCCCCCAAACCCAACAGCAGGCAGGGCGGAGGCCCTAGCCCAGGGAAATAAGCCAAATGGCCCAGACTCAGCCTCGAGGCGGGCTCTCTGTTCTCACAACTCGTCACCACGACGCTGCCATTGCATTGGCAGCAATAGTGACTGAACACCTCCTCCCCCTTTCCCCAGAACCACCGATGCATACCGGCAGCTGGAGAAGAGAAGGTTTCCCGAGAATCTTCATCTCGGATCTGGGGGTTTTATCTCCCCAGAGCAAGCGAGCAATGCTCACTTTCCACTGTGTCTCTTGCTCCTGCAATGCAAATGCCAGTGTTCCTGCTCTCTGCCCCTTAGTACCACCCCAACCCCTCCGGGCTTGGGGCTGGAGGCAGAACCTCCAGGAACCACCTCCCCGACATTGCTGGGGCGTGCAGGAGGAGGCAAGCACCCCAAACACCAGTGAGAAGCCCCCGACCAAATGCAAAGCGGCCCGCGAAAAACGCTGAGCTTGAAAGAGGTCAGCCAGCAGGCGCCGGCAATCAGCTGTCAAGCCATACCTCCCCTGGCAGGCAGGCTGATGTCCCTTTCCCCGGCCCCAGCCCCCACTGCAGGGGCCGCCTTGGGAGAGCCCAAGCAACTCCGGGGGTAGGGCTGATGATAGGTGCCGCGGCAGCCGCCGCTGGGGGCGGCGGGACCGCGGGCCACCCCAGAGATAGTTCTGCGGGCTCAGCGCCGTTCTCAGCATCCTCTTGAACTGGAAACAGGTTGGCGGGAGGTGCTGGGATCGCCAGGGCTGGCGGGAGCGCGATTCCCTCCAGGCTGGATGCAGAGAGTGCAGGCATGGCAGGCAGGGAGACGGCAGCCGCTTCTGCTCCTGGTTCCGCGAGAGGCAGCGTTGGTGCAGTCAGCAGAACAGCCGGTGGGGGGTCGGCGGGGGAGGTGGCGGGCCCGTGGGTGGGGCCGCGGGAACCAGCGGCGCCCGTGGAGCCGGGCAGGGTGGTGCCGCTGGCGTCGGCGTGGCGATCGTCTCTCTCGGCGGGGGTGGGAGCGAGTCCGCGCCTCACCGGAGTGAGGGGGTGCGGAGAATTCCGTGGCAGAGCCCGTGAAGCCGGCCAGGGCGGGGCCCTTGGAGCCAGCCGGTGGGCGGAATCGGCTCCCCATCATCCCGGAGAGAAGGAAGGGGGTAAAAAAATGCGGCTACATTTGCGCATGCCCCAAAGAAGCAGGAAAAAACTCCTCAGCCGTGGGCAAAACCTTGCCCCCCTCGGTGGGGGATGCAGAAACCAGTAGTTTCTGCCCTTGGACAGATCTCTCTCCTGCTGGCTCTGGCAGGGGGGCAAACTGCCCCCTGCACCAGAGGATGAACTCCGCCAAGGGAGCAATGCGCTTCAAAACAGGGAAAAGGGTTGCAAACACCAGAGGAATACTTGGCAGTTCAAAACCCCAGTCAAATGTCTCCTCAAAAAAGAGATCCATGAATTCCCAGATATTTAAATCCAGAGAGCAGGTCAGGTCTGGAAAAAAAACGTGGAACTTTGTTCATCTGAAAAACTCACAGAGATGTCTCTTCACTATAGTATTATAAACATAGTTGCCAATTAAATTGAATCAATAATCTGCGAGAACCAAATTATGATAAAATAACAAAGTATAAAATTTATTTCGCGTTCGAATGACAAAATCTGGGTCAGCCACGAATCGACCATACAGAGTCTAGCCCGGGACATTGGCTCTGGGTGTCACACGTACACAGCTCTGAGCCCCTGTATGCGTCAGAGTGGCACACCATAGCCGTGTCCTGGTCCAGTTCTTACACACTTTTTCTTGCCGCAGACCAGGATGTTCTTTGTCCTTTTCTTAATCAAGTGAGTCCCAAAGCTTCTCCGGTCCCAGGATAAAGCTATCAGATGGAAGATGGTCCAGCTCTCGATGTCTCGGGAATAATTCATCGGTTCCTTGTCTTGTGCTTGACAGAACTTGAAAAGCCACGCTTGCAATACACAAACCCCGTGTCCGGGAAGATATACAAGTTAAACAGTCCCTTACTGGTAATGCTTTGCATGTTAAGGGATTTCCCAGAAACAGACTATAGGCCTGAATGGATTACTGTCGGATATGTCGTCCCCCCCGGTTGTCAGTAGCCAGGTGTGTCACTGATGGCTTAATTCTTTACTTAGTTAAGATTTCTGAAACTCTGTGCTGCTTTTCCCCCTTCACATGTAAATGCGGTCATGCTGTGTGTGGTATGTGTCTGACAGTAGGTTTCCCAACCCCTGCAAGCTGCTTTTTCCATAGCCTGTTGAGGACTTGCCTGGACAAATCTCCTGGGATAAAACAGACCCTTAATTTCTTTATAGCTACTTCTTAACTTTTCTATTATTTTCTACTCCTATAACTATATTATACTCATGGTATTATTTTATTTTCTTATGAATTTTGACCTATTCCTCACAATAAGAACTCTGTCCTGGTGTCCCCAAGATGGCCAGAGGGTAATAAAGTCTTCCTCTGAAGGAGAAAATTGAACCTCCCTTTCCGAAGGTACATTTTCCCAAATTTCAGCCCACATTTTGCTAAGGGCAGTATTTTCAGGAAGTGAAGAGTTAACAGTACCTTGTGACAGTGTCCTCTTGGCTTCAGCAGGCTGCTCTGTGCTGTGAAAGTCTCCAGACACGATGTCTGGGAAATGTCAGGAGGTTTTGTGTTCAGCCTTGGCTGTGAACTCTGCCCGAATTTAGGGTTTTTGGTTCTTCAGCTCCAGGCTACACCCACTTCTATCGTCACCATCAATGCCACTCACTCGGGGTCAACAAATGTGGTGTTGTTTTCGGGTCCCAGGATGAGGGAAGAGATAAAAATGTTAACTCCATGTTTCACAAGGCTGATATATAATATAATATAATATAATATAATATAATATAATATAATATAATATAATATAATATAATATAATATAATATAATATAATATAATATAATATAATATAATATAATGTAAAGTAATATAATATAACATAACATAACATAATATCATATCATATTATATTCGCTATACTAAATATTACACTATAGAGAAAAAGTCTACATCAGAAAGCTAGAAAGGAATGAAAAAGAATGAATAACAAAAACTCATGACTGCTCAGAGCCTTGACACAGCTGGCTGTGATGGGTCATTAAGAAAATTCACATGAGACCTGTCAAAGATGCACCTGCCACATTTCACAGCAGCAGATGATTATTGTTGACATTTCTTTTCTGAGGCTTCCTAGCTTCTCAGGAGAAAAATCCTGGTGAAGGGATTTTTCAGAAAATATGACAATGACAATGCTTCAGTAGCTGTAAAGTGCCTCTGTGCTCTCACTGAGACAGTCCCTTTTAAGAGCAAAAATCTACATATTTTGGAGCTCATGCAGCTTGCCGGTATTTTCTGATGGAGAGGAGAAAATGTCCCTGAGGTCACTTTCATTTTGTTACATTAAGGTAAAGGCCTGTGAAAATGGATTACAAATGATACTTTAATTTCAAAACCATTACTGTAAAGTGTATTTGATGTGAAAATGGCTTTTTGTTCATACTCCAGTTTTTGTGCCCACTAGAGACTTTATTGGTTTAAAAAAAGCCCCCATCAGTGAATTGTAATGAATACATGAATTACTTCTCACCATCTTTCCTACTGCATTATGTATCATTCTTCTTGGAGCCCAGCATTAACATTATTTTCTCAAGAATAACACTTCTTCAATTCTGTGACATTTTAATCAAGAAATGAAAAAATATTATTTATACTTACGCTGAAAAATGTAGGTTTATTCCTTTATATTAACTTCTATAACTGAATTTAAGTACAAACACTTTTTACAAAATTCACCACCAGCAACATCAAATGCATATGAAGCCAAAATGAAGATTTAAGGGGAATATTTTCAATGGCATATCTTAGTTAGCATTTCCTTTTCCTTTTGGAAATCTCTTCTGCTTAATTGGGGTAGAATGACCCATGTAAAGTTAATTCAGTGTTATTATATTAAGTAGAGCACTCTGAATGTTAATAGCTGAGCACTGGCAAACTGGGAAACCAAAGCAATTCTGATTTCTTTTCACAGTATGTATGTATCCAACACTCTTGACTACATTTTGGGCTACTCTGTAAGCATAAGTTAGGAGCTGTTTGCTGTGGAGTATGGTGATGTCTGAGGTGCTCATGCTGTGCTTGCAGCAGTGCAGGGATCAATTTGAGTGCAGGGGGCCAGCAAGGTGTCCCTTCCCAGGAGTCAGGGCTGTCTGGGGACACCACCCAGGGGGGATTATTCCTAGCCAGAGAAAGAAGCTTGCAGAGAGCCAGTTCCTGGGAATGCGGCGAGTTTGTGTTGGGGATTGCCATGGCAACAGGCTCTGGAGAGCTGCCAAGGTAAAGAGGGTGGTGGAGTGTGACAGAAAAGGCCTGGGACAGGCAGCTTGAGAAGCTGATAAAAGATTAGGGTTGTAGCAGGGCCTCAGAGAAACACATGGCCTTAGTCTGCTGACCTGACACCATACTGGGGGCATGCAGAAGGCTGGGAGAGGGGCTTAAGACCTGGGTAGATATGCAGAGCTGCCAAAGGTGTGAAAGTGCACGTGGTGAAGCCTCAGGAGCCAGCCGTGCCTCACAGCAGAGGGCTGAGGGCAGGTGAGATGCCCACGGCTTTGCAGGAGCTGAGTCCTGGGGCGGAGAGTAACTTTAAAGCATGCTCAGGTGAAAAGTCCGAGTTGTACTCAAGGGATAAGAATTACCCTTTAGCTCAAAACGTAAACATAAATTGTAAATCAGCACTGTGCTTCACTTAGGCCTGTGTGGCAGGCATCAGATAGAGCTGCTCTTTTAACAGTAGAAGGAATTGTTTACATGTTAAAGATTGTTTTGGTCTCTGTTATTAATAATTTAAGAAGGACTGATGGAATGAACAAAAAGATTGAGTGCCTTTAAGTAGAGAACTTAGACATTTCCCTGGCAAAGTTTTAATATTTGATGCAAAGATTGTTTTCATGAGCAAACATATGGTCACAGCAGGTGCTAACTAAAATGGCCTGAGAAGGGAATGTGATTTCCCCTTCCTCCCCCAATCCTCCAGCCCAGTGGATGTGTTGCCCATGGTGAGTTCTACTGAGTGGTGTGAGAATCTGCAGCACAGCTCCTCTTTTCCTATTTTAATTTCCAGTTTCATACTGCAAACTTACTGGGTGTAGTTCCCAGACGGGTGGTTTGACACAAGCTCGCTGGTGATGGATGCACCAGGGCGGTTGTGAGAAAGGCAAGAAAATGTTCTGTGCCCTTAGCTGACAATGTGATGGAGAGCCAGTGCATGAAGAACCCTATCACCCTTTTGCCCCAAATAAACCCCAGTGCACAAAGCAGCTGTGGAGAGACTGCACAGGGCAGTGAGCACAGAGCTGGCCTGGGACTCATTGTGGCCCTGCAGCAGGGGAGAGACGGCAGTTCTCTGGGTTCAGCTGCCCCACTGTAGGACTCCAAGTCCTGCTTTAGAGGTATGAAGGGAAAATTTGTCTCTTTTGCACTGGCTGCTCTCAGTGTCCCCTGTAGCCCTATGTATTGCAAGGCCCATAATCAAAGATAGGACTGCACACAGCTGCCATTTGGCTGAGGTAGCTATTTGCCAGTGGTGCCCCTCCTGTGGCGGCTGTTTGCCCAAGGCAGCCAGTTGCTTGCAGAGCCCCGTGTGGGGTGACCATTGACCTGAGCCAGATGTTTGCTGGGGCTCCCCACATGTGGTGGCCATTTGCCCCAAGCAGCCATTTCCCCAAAGCTCCTCATGTGTGGTGGCCATGAGGTGGCTGTTTGCCTGAGGTGCCTCATGTGCAGAGGCCATTTTCTGGAGGTAGCTGAGGTGCTGGTTTCATCCCTGAGGGGACAGCGTGTCCTGGAGGCTGTGACCTGGACTTAGTGACAGGGAAACAGTGCTGCCACCATCTGAGAACAGGAAAATGTTGACAGCCAAGAGACGACAAGGACAGCAAGAGGTGCTGCTTTCTGACGCATCATATATGCAAGCAGAAGGCAGCCCTTGAGGAACAGCCACAGGGAAGCACTGACCTGGAGTGACTGATCTTGGGAAATCATGAAGGGAGGGCTGTGTTGGTGGCTCTACTTCTTGTATTTTGAGATCTGTCTCTGCCAAAAACTTGACATTATGTTGTTCCAGTTCCACCACAAATAGTAGTCACCTGAGCTAATGAATGGTGTAAGGGAAAATAAGTACTCTAAAGCTTTGTTTTGTTTTTCTAACAGGCTTGGGCTTAATTTCCCAAGTTAGTAGAGAATCAAGAGGATTCCCAGAGGATCACCTCATAATAGTAAAATAATTACATCATTTACAAAGGAATGGAAAGTAAAGCCATTGAGAATATAATATTCCAAATTAAACACAACTTTAGAAAAAACACTGAATAATGGTTTGGAAATACTGTTTTTTACAAATAGATCTTGTGATTCTTGATCTATGAAGATAAACAGGCACGTAGTTGAATGTAGGTGCTGTATCATTTGTGCATGTTTTAATCCAAATTTTAATCACACACAAAAGCTGTAAACAAATGTTTGTACATCCTTATTTTGTTAAGACCTCTGATCCAGCAGTGTGAAAACCCTTGGAATTTGCAAGGAGGAGGAAATCACTGAGAAGAGCAGAGAGAATAAAGTATGATTCTTCAGAAAGTAAGACATCAGGAGAAGGAGGAAAAGCACAAAATCAGGAGGCTGTTGGAAGACAGGAAGAAGATAGGAAGGGATAATAGCATAAGAAGAGATGCAAAGAACAGAAAACAAATGAGTGAAGAAAATGTCAGGTAAGGAATGGTGCTGGGTGTAGCATTGTCATGGGAGAGTCAAACTCGCTTGTGGTGTGTGCGAGATGAACATGGGCGTCTTGAATACTCCCAAAAAGCCAAATGCCATGTCCGCCACAGTGCCTTTACTTGGACTGCCCTTGAAGGCTTTTCCCAAACAGGTGCAAAACCTAACGGTGCCTGGTTTCTTGGTTATTCTGCCTCATCAGTATTTGAAAGTACCCTTTTTGAAAGACTGTGTGCTAAAGATACATTTACTCTTCTGGGCAGCATTAAAGAATAACCCATTTGTTTGGACAACGTAACTTTCTATTCCTTGCCTGGAATAAAGTTTCATTTGTAAACATCTGTGAAATCTGAGAGCCCTTGCAGTGCAAGTGCAGCCTCCCTACCATTTTCAAAGAGGAACAGATGGCAAAATTCCCAGTGGGATGGGGGAAGATGGTGCCCTGCTGTTCCCTGGGGAATACTTTAATGTTCTTTTCTGGCAGTGCACTGTCACTTGCTCTGGGTGGCACCTGCTTCTTCCATCTCCCCTGGAGAAGTCTGAAATGCAGTCACTGCATGCAGAATCTCAATAAATAATGTGAGCTTAAAATCAGGCAGTAAATAAACTCACCTTTACTCTCAAGCATATAGTCTTGTCTTATAGTTGGGGAGTATAATCTGAAGTCAGATGAGATTTTCAGAACAGATCCTTAGTCAGACACTGTTTCTTTGTGTCAAAGTAATTTTTCTCTCTGGATTTACCTAACCTGGTGGATACCTCCAGGAGGGAAAAGAAATCCTTTTAAATCATGGTAGCCGTAATCATACAATTGAACATTCTTTTATACTGTAGCTGTTGCAAATGCTGTGTTGAAAAGAGGCAATTCTTTCTCTATAATAAGCTCTCAAGTCAAGTTCTGTTATCCAGGTTGCTATTAGTATTAGGTCTGGCTTACTGGTGTGCATTTGGGGGAAAACCCAAGGCAGAACAATAAGAATTCTGTGATGATTGACTGAATTGAGACAGCTTTAGACTTGTTTATAATAAAAGGGAATATTTGGAGTGGGAGTATGCAAAACTGGACATTTGTTTATGATTAAAGAAAATGGAGCATCGGGAGACCCCTTTGTGGTATAAGTCTGAGTATATTGTAATAAATAATATGATTATTATTTTTCTCATAGACTTCACCTGTTCTACACATTTTGAATTTTTAATTTGAATTTTCAATTTTAGACTTCATCTGCAATGCTCAGTTTGAAGAAGCCAAATGTACTTCTATCTATCAGAATATATCACTATTCTGATCTAGCTATGGATTGGTGGTTTGAAGAGCATTGAGAAGCTGTTACAGTGGAGATAAGGAGACAGAGAAGATTTTTACTTAGCTCAAACTCCAGTTTTGGGTGATAGTTTTTGTAATTGCCCACAGGATGAATTATAGAGATGACATAACAAGAAAGTTCATGTTGCTGTCTATAAACTGCTGGAATTACTTCTCATGTCAAGGTCCACAGATCAATTTTCCAGTCTCCTTGGAATATAGGGCATGGTTTCACCTCATGATCTTTCATCATTAACAGAAAGGCATACAATTGTTTGAAGATATTAGAAACAGGGAACATGTTGTTTCTTTTCTAATTTCAGCAGTATATCATTCCTACTATTAAAGCTTTATCTAATTTAGATTTGTCTCACTTTGGGGCTGTTTTTGTCATTGGGTGAAGAAAGCATTTTATGCAGACCCTACTCTGAGAGGCCTGCTTGCACAACCCTGCATGCGAGCTTGCTAGCAGAGAGATGTGCTAGCAGAGATGTGCTGCCCTTGGACAGACAATATGGACATACTTGCCAAGATGTGCCCAAGGAGAAGGGATGTGAAGCCGGATGTTCCGAGGATAAGCAAAGAAGATATCGAGCAAAATGTTCTACTGATACCTCTACTAAGATCTGCTACGTGACTAAGTCTATGTTAGCTTTCTGCCTTGCTTTGTATCCAATCAAGTATATTCCCACGCCACTAGTATAAATGTACCCTCAGATTTGCAATAAACCGAGCATTGATCATCACTTCCATGAGGACTGATCTCTGACTCCGGGGGCTCCTCTCTCTCCCTTTGTGTCTCTCTCCCCACCCCTTTCCTATATTTTTCTCCCTTTATTTGGCTACCTGAACAGGGACAACAAGGACCACAGGAACGCCAGAACAACATTTAAAAAAAATAGCGATTAGCTGTCGGGAGCGAAAAGCTGAGCCGTGCTGCTTTGATTCAGGAGCGAAGGCTGTGAGGAGCCCAGGCAGAGTTCAACCGGGAGTCAGCGGACTACGGTTTGAAGGTAGGAAGTCAAAGGGTCCCAACCTTTCGTCCCTCTGCTTTCTGCTTGCAAGCATGGAAACTGAATATGCTGCAGTGAAAAAACTGCTTCTAGGTATCCTTACTAAGCGAGGGGAGGCAGTTTCTGAAAAAGCATTAGATAAGCTCGTTTCATGGGCAAGATCAGAGGATTTGCTATCCGCACCCCCTCAATTATTTGAGTGGGTGGCGTGGCGTGAAGTGGGGGATGCTTTATGGGACAATGTAATCGATAAAAAGGGCAAAGAACCATTTTCTGGCTGTGGGAAAACTTGGAGGTCAATTATAAAAACTTTAGAAGCTCTAAAAGCTGAATCTACAGTAGCTGCTGCTGCTGTACAAGCTCTCACTCCAGATGCCTCTGCTAGTGCTGCCTCACCTCCTTCAGGAGAAAGTCGGTTGGGTGCGCTTTTTGGGGGAGGACGTTCGCATCCTGTGAAAGGCATGACTGCAACTAAGCCCTGTGCGAGTGTGAGAGAGCTTTTGCAGTTGAGTGAGCAGAATGAGTCGGGTGAGAGTGGGGGCACTGCTTCTGGGTTCACTCCCGATGAGAGCAAAAGTAAACTAAGCCCAAATCCAGAGACACCCATAGACGAAATAGACGGGTCAAATTGTCGGCCGAAATTGTACCCGCCTATTCCGTCTGCTGTGTGCCCGGAGGAGATTGCTTTACCAGGAGATAATGAAGAGGAGGAAAACTCAGATAAAGAGGATCAACAACAGGAAATCAAATTAAGTTTAAAAGAGCTGCAAAACCAGATGGAAACGGCAATGCAGGCATTGCAGGACCGGCTGGAAAACTCTCTTCAGTCGTTTGGGGAAGGAAAAATCCACAATTCCCAGCCAGAATAAAAAATCAACAGCCACAATAGTTGTAAGTATACCCGACCTGCTCCAACAATTAAACGTATGTTGCCTCAACCCTGCATTCCCTCTGCACCATCAATCACTTCACTTTGTCCCCCTCCCTACACTGAGCCATCAACCGTAAAACATCCAAGTGGCTCACGGTGGTCTGGTGTCATACGAGATGCTATCATTGAAGGGGATTGGCACTCTGCTCAGGCAATTGCTTTCCCTGTCATTGCTGGTAACCCAGACACTTATGAACAACATGATTGGAAAATTTTACAACAAATAAAAAAAGCTATACAAGAAAATGGTATAAAATCTGAAGCAAGGAGAATTGCTTTAGATTGGATTCATAGTGTTGATGTAAATTCTCCTCATGATTGCAAACTCTTGCACGAATGTTTCTTGATACATCACAACAAATTCTTTGGGAAAGAGAATGGTATCGTCTAGCTAGCATAGAGGCTGCTAGACAAAGAGGTCAGAATGATCCATTATATGGGATCACTGCTGAAATGATAACAGGAACAGGAGGATTTGCAAATGTGCAGCAACAATTAAATTATCCAATTGCATTACATCATTTAGCTGCTTCCACAGCCAGACAAGCTTATTTTGCTTTACCAAGTGAACAACCCACACCTGCTTTTACTAACATTAAGCAAGGCATTTCTGAACCATATACTCATTTTATTGATAGACTTGCATCAGCACTGATTGCTCAACCTGACATGGAGGAAGCAGCAAAACAAAGCATGTTTAAACTGTTAGCCTTTGAAAATGCAAACCCTAAAACTAAATCATTGTTAGCTACTTTACGCAGATCTGCTGAAGTAGGAGATATGATTGAATTAGCAAATCGTTCCCAAGACAAAGAGCAAAGTAAGATAATTGCACAAGCTGTGTCTTCTGCCATAGCTCCAATTACATCTATGCTAGCTGCTGCTGTTCAAAAGCTTGGTAAGTCAAAAAACACTTGTGCAGCCACTGTATGGTGTGATCACTGCCAAAAAGATAATCATGCAACAATTATCTGTAGGTTTGCAAAAAACGCCAAAACCAGCGGGAAGAGGCCTCGCGCTGGGACAAAAATAGCAGGCCCCTCAGTGTCATTGAAAGACTACCCCCTCCAGCAACCCGTGGTAGCCTGGGAATCGATCTGGCAGCTGCAGTAGATGTCACTCTTAACTTCTGTTATGCCTCAGAAAATACCTACTGGGGTAAAAGGACCTATCTATGCTTCTAGTGATAGTGGTTTAGGTGCTTTACTTTTAGGAAGATCATCAGCAAGCATGGCAGGACTGATTGTATTGCCAGGAGTTATTGATGCAGATTTCACAGGTGAAATTATGATTGTAGCTTACACTTTGACACCTCCTTTAATAGTAAAAAAAGGTACCCGAATTGCTCAATTGGTATTGTATCTCAAAGTTTGCACAGAAAGTGATGTATTTAGAAAAGCTCCAAAAAGAGGAGATAAAGGTTTTGGATCAACAGGTGACACTTTAGTAAACTTAGTCCAGCAAATGAAACAGCGACCAATGATTTCACTGTTGCTAAAAAAGGAAAACCATCAGGTAAAAGTTTTGGCCATGTTGGACACAGGTGCAGATGTAACTATTATCAGCACCCATTTATGGCCAAAAGAATGGCCTTTGGTAAATGCCATTGAGACTGTTCAGGGGGTTGGGGGTGGTATGGCACCACAGCAAAGTCTGTCTGTTATTCAAATACAGCTTCCTGAAGGCCAGTGCATCACTTCAAAACCATATGCGATGCCGTTACCTGGTAACCTACATGGTTTAATTGGTCGTGATGTTCTCTCACAAATAGGTGCAACTCTGAACATCCCTCAATCACAGTTTTTATCCTAAAGGTCACTGCTGAGCACCCACCCATCCCACACATTCAATGGAAAACTGATGAACCTGTATGGGTTGAGCAGTGGCCTCTTACAGAGGAACGGCTGCGCATTGCCCATAATTTAGTGGGTGAACAACTTAAATCTGGTCACATTAAACCCTCTATCAGCCCCTGGAACACTCCTATATTTGTTATCCCTAAGAAATCGGGGAAATGGCGTCTTTTGCATGACCTTCGCAAAGTCAACGATCAGATGTGGCCTATGGGAGCTTTGCAACCAGGTATGCCTTTACCTACTATGTTACCACAAAATTGGGACATTTTAGTCATTGATTTAAAAGACTGTTTCTTTACAATTCCCTTGCAACCTGAAGATACAGTGAGATTTGCTTTCACTTTGCCATCTATTAACAAAGCCTCACCTGCTGCTAGGTATGAGTGGGTTGTCCTTCCACAAGGCATGCGGTGCTCTCCTACTATGTGCCAGCTGTACGTATCCTGGGCACTTCAGCCAGTCAGACAACAGTTAACCTAACACTTTAATTTATCACTACATGGATGATATCTTACTTTGTCAAAAAGATCCCATCAAAGACAGTGTTATTCAGTTTTTACAACAACAGCTTGCTTTAGCAGGCCTGGTAATTGCCCCTGAAAAAATTCAGAGAAAATCACCTTGGAAATATTTAGGATGGGAAGTTACTAAAACTATGATTCAGCCACAAAAACTATCTATTACCACAAACATTAAAACACTGAATGATGTACAAAAATTAATTGGAGATTTACAGTGGATACGTAACATAGCTGGTATCACAAATCAGCAACTGGCACCTTTTATGCCTCTTTTACGAGGTACTGACCCACAACAGTCAGTCTCATGGTCTCCAGAGCATCAGAAAGCTTTAGAGACAATTGCACAAATTATTGTTTCTTCTTTTGCAGATCGAAAATTAGATTCAGAACTAATTGGCCTTTTGATCTGTAATACAGATCATCCCTTTGCATTAATGATGCAATGGTCTGCTTGGCAAAAAGAAAAAGGGGGAATCACTCCTGTAGATGAAAGCGAAAGTGAAACCCCTGTGAATGAAAGTGCCAAGCAGACACAGACACAGACACAGACACAGATACAAAAAACGCAAAAAAGTGAACAAATTGCCCTCCTTGAATGGCTTTTCCCTCCATTTACTGCTCCAAAAAGTATTTGGCAGAAAACAGAAGTAATCAGTTATTTAATTCAAAAAGGCAAAGATGTAAAGATGTTAGTGGTCAGGAACCTGCATGGATCAGCTTACCTATCAAAACAGCAGATTTAGAATGGATGCTGCGTCACTCTGATCCACTTCAAGTGGCTCTATTAGGATATTCTGGCAAACTTTTAAATACAAAGCCTTCAGATAAGCGTTTGCATTTTCTTGCTGATTGTGCTTGGCTGGAACAGCCTAAAGTAGTGAGACAGCCAGTTAAATGTGTAACTGCTTTCACTGATGCAGGCAAGAAAAGCAAAAAATCTCTGTGTGTGCTTGTTGAAAGAGAATTATCAGTGGCATGATCTGTGGCAAAAGTATTTGCTTTATGGAAGTAAAGAGGATTCACTGCAAACTTTAGAACTAGCTGCAATTGTTTGGGCTTTGTCAAAATGGACAAATATGCCTTTAAATGTTGTCTCAGACTCTCAGTATGCTGTGGGAGTGGCACAGCGCATTGAAGACGCTGTGCTCAAAATCCCCAAAAATCAGAGACTTGGAGAACTGTTTTTACAAAGAGCTTTAATTATTCATATAAGAAGCCATTGCACAAATTTAGGATTAGGAGAAAGCAATGCAATAGCTGATTCACTGGTTAGTGCAGCACTGCCTGCACCTGTTAACTCATTTGCCATGGCCAGAGAAAGTCATGAAATGTTTCATCAATCAGCTAAATCTCTAAAAAGACAATTTGACATTACCTGGGCAGATGCACAAGGAATTGTAAAAACATGCTCTCAAAGTAGTCTGCATGGGTCAAGTTTAGGATTGGGAGTGAACCCAAAAGGATGAGTGCCTGTGAGTTGTGGCAGATGGATGTAACTCATGTGCCTGAGTTTGGACAACTGAAATATGTTCATGTGTGTATTGATACTTATTCAAAAATGTTTTGGGCCACAGCTCAGGCAGGAGAGAGAGCTGTTCATGTAATAAGGCATCTTACAGTGTGTTTTGCAGTGATGGGAGTAACAAAATGTTTAAAAACTGACAATGTGCCATCGTACACAGGGATTCGAGTTGGGAAATTTTTGCAGCAATGGGGAGTCAAACATGTAACAGGAATTCCACATTTGTCAACAGGACAAGCTATAGTAGAAAGGGCAAACAGAACTCTCAAAGAATACCTAATCAAACAAAAGGTAGAAGGAGAAACAGATCCCCAAAATAGGTTAAATAAAGCCTTATTTACCCTAAATTATCTAAGTTTAGCCACTGGAGCAGAACAGCCTCCTGTTGTAATACACAATAGTGGCACAAAAATGCAAGCTATTCCTGAAATTCAACTGCGATATAAAAATCCCTCTACAGGTCAGTGGGAAGGGCCAAGTCCATTGTTGTTTACTGGTCGAGGTTACAGTTGTGTCTCTACAGATCACGGACCATTACGGGTGCCGAGTAAATGGACTCGCCCAGCACCAGCTTCAAATCAAAAAATCCACGAGACCCTTCTGAGTGACGACAGTGAGTAATCCAGAGTTCAATTCAGACTCTCACAGACAATTGACACAAATAAAAGACTTCTTTAGGTTGTTAGCAAATTTGCCTGCCCTGCATGTCATCCTCAGAAGAACAATGAGAATATAGAACACAATATTCGTTAGCAACAATATTAATAAATCAGCCATTTGGACCACGAGCTTTAAACCCTGTGCTACGACAATTATGTAAAATAAAAATACTGCCTGTGCAAATTGTAAAGAGTTAACAGAAATAGTACTAAGTTGTGGCAATTGTAAACAACAGTTTGTTATTCATTGTAACAATTTGCAAAATAGTCATGCTTTATGTGTAGAATGTCAGAATAAGTTTGCTGATATTACTTTTGAAAATACTTGCAAAGAATTTTTAAACCTTCAGCCAGATCAGCATTTCCCAGAAATCCGGTTTTTTAGAGAGTATTTGCTTGCTGGTGGGCCTTGACAAAAGGATTGATTATTATTTTAGCTACTAAGAAAACACAAGCACTTGGTTTGTGGTGTTCATTTTGTTAATTAGGATCATTCTGAATCCATTCACAAAAAACTTTCTCAGCTGCAATATAACATGAAAAAACTTACTATTGTGGAAAATCCTTTTGACAAATGGCTCAAAGATTTAGGAATCACTGGCTGGCTGAAAACTTTATTAATAGAACGTATTTGTTTTCTTGCAATTGTTTTTGCTGTAATTGTG
This sequence comes from Motacilla alba alba, assembly GCF_015832195.1. NCBI lineage: Eukaryota > Metazoa > Chordata > Aves > Passeriformes > Motacillidae > Motacilla > Motacilla alba. Next base: position 283,304 of record NC_052021.1, read on the forward strand.
ATACTTTGTTGCATTCTTTCTTGTATGAAAAAGAGTTTAGAGTCACTTGTGAAAAAAGTCTGGATTGTCCAAAGGGAAAATGAAACAAGCTTAGAAAATTCTTTAGCTGAACAAGGTCAAAACATTCTCATGCAAAAGTTAGACAACTCTAGTCTGCAAATCACAGAAGCACTCTAAAAACCATGCTTTAAATTCAGAAGTTTAAATCTTGGCCATTGAATGACAACACTAAAATAAAATACCCTGTAAGGCTAATGCAGTCTAGGGTAAAGGGGTGCCTTTAAGAGGTAAAATACGGCTCAGTCCAGATACCCTGAAAGGATATTCTTGCTGCCGAGAAGAAAGTCATTTTCCTGCCGCTGGCAGCAACCCAGTTGGGCGTGACAAAGGCAGAGGGATATGCCTGTGGGTGATTATGATGAGCCTGAGCCTGGTCATGTGCTGTGCAGCTGGTCTGCACTTGGAAGTTGTGCCCAGCACTAAAGGGCAGAGATATCAGCACCCCCATCCCAAGAAACTGCAACAAAAATAATAAACTACTGTACAGCACGTAGTATAAAATCTATAAACTAGAAAATAATATGCAGTAGGAAAACATTAAGACAGACTCTAAAAATTAAAAGATGCATTATAATCTTAGATTTTACAAGAAAGAATGAACATTTTATTTAGATAAGGTTTTAATATGTTAGGTATTTGTAAAAATTGTAAAAAATTAATCAAGGCAGCTTTTTTAGTTGCTGTTCTTTGTCTTTTGATTTGATTCAAAAACCTATTCTTTCTCAATTTTTCAGCGTCCTTAAAACATCTGAAGTCCTATGTGGAGTATTTTATTATGGGTCTCAACAGTCCTTCAGAGGTTAGCAGAACCACTTCCCGATGTCTTGCTGCTTTTCTGCTGTAGAGCCAAGGATTACACTGGAACTTGGTGCTGATATTAGAGTTGCTGCTGTGCAAGGCAGGGGCCCCCATTTTGTAGGTGTGGACGACAATCTTTATTCATAGCTTTATAACTTTGCATTGGGGTGCATTACAACTTTTGGGGTTTTTTGTGTAGGCTCAGTTTATCAACCATATGGGTGCATTCTGATTAAATACCCTCTCCTTTTTGTTGTTTATGGTTTTTATTGTTTGCTTTTAGTTTTATTTGCGGGGATGCAGTATTTACATCCAAACTGGAACTACTGTATCATCAGTGGGACTGATTCCTCTTGTGTCATGATCACATCTACAAATATTTTCAGCATTTCTTCTTATTTTCAACACTTAAATAATTTAATCAGTTTTTAATCTGTTGCAGTGTAATTTCAGGGTTTGCCTCAGATACCCTGGGTTTCTCCCTGAAGATTCCTTCCCCAGGTGTGTCAATCATCACCTCTCCTTTCCCCACCCTGACCCCTGCTGAGTACTGTCTATCAATCCTGGAATTCCAGAAGGGTGTAGAGTGATTGGGCAGATTCAAAAGATGCCCTACCCCCCTGGGGGACACTGGACAATCCAGGTGTCCTTTGTCCCTTGGGACCTCCTCTCCCGTACCTGGTTGGTTGTTATAGATATGTCAAAATTCATAGGCAGATAAAATAGTATTATAAGTATATTGAATATAGTATCATTATAAATCTAGTATTATGAATGCACTAAAATATGGATCTGTTATAAGCACATAGCTCTGTTATAAAAATATTAAAGGTTTACAGCTACACTGTCCAAATGAAAACTGCTAAAGGAAACATGCCCAGGCTAGTTACCAAAGCCAAGAGATGGGGCTTTTACAAAAAGGCTCTCAGGATGGGGAAACCAGTTGTTCTGCACGTACCACCTATCGTCTTGCTAAATTTACATGTGAAGAAGAGGAGACAGCACAGGAACTGGGAATCTTTACTAAATCAGGGAATAAGACATCAGTGGCACACCTGGCCACAGATAGCTGGAGAGATAGCATATTTTATGATAATTTGCTGAACCTATAGTCTGTTTCTGGGAAATCCACTAACATGTAAAGGACTACCAGTAACAGACTGTTTAACATGTATATCTTCCCAGACGCGGGTTTGTGTATTGTAATGCAATCTTAAAGGACTCGTCTAGCGGAGGATGAGACCAATGAATTATTCCCAAGATGCCGGAGACTGGACTGTTTACCCATCTGGTAGTATTATCCTTGGACCGGAGAAGCTTTGGAAACTCCTTGGTTATGAAAAGGACAAGGGTCATCCTTGCCTCTGGCGAGAAAAAGAGTATAAAAAGTGGACTTGGACATGGCCATATCGTGCCACTACCTCTCTGACGCGACAGAGGGTCAGAGCTGCGTACGTGTGTCACCCAGAGCCAATGTCCCAGGCTTGACTCTGTCCGTTTTTATTCGTGGCTGGCTTAAATTGTGAATTTGAACGCAAAATAAATTTTATACTTTGTTATTTTATAATAATTTGACTCTTGCAAATTATTGATCTGGCTTAATTGGCAATTACATTTATAACATTGGTGATCCCCCGATTCCTTCCCTCCCCCTCTCCCCTGGGTAAAAGAGTGAACAAACCACACGGTCGGAGTTCTGTTGGAGCTGTTGCTAGATTCAGAGGCCTGCAGGCCAGAATAAAAACTCTGGATTAAAACCCTCCATCAGAACCGACTCCTTTCCTTCACCTCACCTTAAAGCTTCTCCGTCAGAGGGAACCTGAGGAGCGGACCCTTTATGAGAGGAAACTTCAGCCACACCACTGGAGCTCCGGCATGCCTGAACTTGTCCCCATGTGCCCAACTGCAACATCTGGCTAGCCAATAGTGTCTCTGGGGTGAAACACCACAGCTGCCGCTATTTGGGTCAGCCACAGGGGCCAGGCAAGCCAAGGCACATCCCATCAGCAATACTGGTAAATCCCAATATTAATCCATTAAATTAAATGCGTACTTTAGGGCCTTAAAAACCTTACAAATATCAGAGCATTTCTCCTCTCTCTTTCCCTTTGTCTCTCTCTCCCCACCCCGTTCCTATATTTTTCTCCCTTTACAATTGGTTCTTTTGGAGCAGATGACTAAAACGTTGCCCCCTCGTCAATCACAATCAAGGGGAGAACGAGGCTTTGGTTCCACTGGGGGACTTACTTTATTAACAATTAATTTGAATGATCAGCCAAAGCACACTGTAATAATAGAGTATCAGGGTGGGAGACAAACCTTGGAAGGTTTATTAGATACTGGTGCGGACTCCAGCATTATTAGTCCAGATTGCTGGCCCCACAACTGCTCATTAAAGCCGACCACAGTGACAGTTACCGGGGTTGGGGGCCTAACGCTTGCAAGAAAGTCACCTATGTTATCTGTAACTATTGATGGAAAAACTTTACGGAGTGTTTTCTCAGTTGTACCTTTGCCCCCTGCTGTGCAGTGCCTCATTGGTCGGGACATTTTGGCCGAAATGGGAGTAGTGCTGACAAATGAGCACCCTTTGGACTAGTGGCCATTGCGTGGACTTTCCCAATCCCGCTGACCTGGACCACGGATGTTCCAGTGTGGGTTAAGCAATGGCCGTTAAAAAGGGAAAGTCTGGAACAAGCACATATACTAGTACAAGAACAATATAAGCAAGGTCATTTACAGTTGTCAACAAGCCCATGGAATACCGCTATTTTTGTCATTAAAAAGAAATCGGGAAAGTATCGCTTTTATACGATTTGCGGGCTGTAAATGAACAAATGGAACCTATGGGAGCCTTACAACCAGGTTTACTTAACCCAGCTATGTTGCCAAAGGACTGACCACTGTTGATTGTAGATCTTAAGGACTGCCTTTTTACTATTGCCCTTCACCCTAGAGATACCTGGAGGTTTGCTTTTACTTTACCAGCTTTAAATAGGGAAGAGCCAGACAAGAGATTTGAATGGGTTATTCTTCCAAAGGGCATGCGCAACAGCCCCACCTTGTGTCAACTGTATGTTGACAATGCTTTACAAGCTTTGCGGCAAGCTTGGTTCGAAACCATCATTTATCATTATATGGACGATATTTTATTTGCTCAGCCGCAGCCTTTTACAGGTCAACAAATTCAAAAAATACATGATGCTCTGAAACTACATGGGTTGGTTGTAGCTCCTGAAAAAATTCAATTGTCTTCACCCCGGAAATAAGTAGGATGGACACTTACCGGTTAAGTTGTTACCCCCCAGAAACTGCAATTAAATGTTAAAATACATACATTGCATGATGCCCAAAGGTTACTTGGAGATCTGCAATGGCTGCGCCCTATTGTGGGCATCCCAAATGAGTTATTGGATGAACTTTGACCTTTACTAAAAGGAACTGATCCGGCACAGCCTGTCCATATAACCTCTGAGCAGGCTAAGACACTTCAACAGATAATGGACTGTGTGACACAGGGCAGTGTCCGGAGACGAGATCTTAACCTCCCTATACAGCTGACAGTCTGGTGTGGAACTAAATATTTACTGGGTGCACTTACTCAGCAAGACAGAAAAACAGGGGAGGCGTGGGCCTTGGAGTGGATATTTCCTCCACTTCAACAGCATAAGACCTTTCTTCAAAAAATCGAAATTTTGGCTGATTTGCTCAAGAAAGGTCATGAACGGGTGCTACAGATTACGGGAAAGGAGCCTGATCAGATACGGATACCAATGAAGAAGATACATTGACCTGGTACCTGATAAACAGTATGGAATTACAAGAGGCACTGTTGGGAGCCAGAAGCGTGATCGCCACTGATGATATTCCCAATATAGCGTTGAACTGGATAGGGCAGTGGGGTTGGATGCAATGCCCAAAAAGGTCACAGAAACCCCTGTTGGATGCCATCACAGCCTACACGGATGCGGGAAGAAAATCCAGAACTGCTGCAGTGACTTGGCAGGAAAAGGGACAATGGCACCATCAGATTCTCCAGGCCTCCGAATCGGATACTTTACAAACTATGGAGTTATTGGCTGTTGTTTGGGCCATGATGCATTTTTCTGGGCCTCTCAATATAGTGACAGATTCTTTGTATGTTGCAGGAGTATGTGAGCGAATAGAAGATGCCTCTATAAAAGAGGTTCAAAACAGGGGGTTGCATGAGCTGTTTATACAGTTACAGCGGGCAATTAAGCTGAGAAAGCATCCTTTCTCTTTTATCCATATCAGAAGTCATGGGATATTGGCCTAGGAGAGGGTAATGCCTGAGCAGATAAGCTAGTCTCAATCATACAAGTGACTCCAATTCTCAGGCAGACTATAGCCAGGGAGGCACACTCCATATTTCACCAAAATGCAAAAGGCCTCCATAGAGAATTTCAGATATCTATGGAAGAGGCACAGGCAATAGTCAAAGCCTGTCCCATATGTAGCCATCATAATGGGGGCTGCAGGTTAGGTCTGGGAGTTAACCCTAGAGGGCTGAATACAAATGAGACCTGGCAAATGGATGTCACACATGTTGCTGAGTTTGGGAGGTTAAAGTATGTGCATGTTACTATAGATACCTACAGTCATTTCATATGGGCCACAGCACAGACTGGTGAGAAGGCTGGGCATGTAGAGAGGCATCTCAGTAGCTGCTTTGCAGTAATGGGAGTGCCACGGGGCATCAAGACAGATAACGGGCCTGCTTACTGCAGTAAAAGAATAAAGCAGTTCATGCAAATGGGGGGGATAGAACATGTGACAGGCATCCCTAATTCCCCGACAGGACAAGCAATCGTAGAAAGAGCTAATAGTACCTTGAAAAGATACCTAGGTAAATACACAGATATTAGAGAGCCACAAGAAAGATTGCTAAGGTGCCTATTTGTTTTGAATCATTTGTGTGTTTTTTGGGAGAGCAAAGTCCCTGCAGTAATTCGTCATTATGTACAAGAGAAAGATAGTGTGAGGCAGGAGGTATGGGTAAAATACAGAGATCCCAAGACAGGACAATGGCAAGGTCCTGCAAAGGTATTATACTGGGGCCGCGGATATCTTTGTGTTTCTACCCCTACACGATCCTTGTGGGTACCTGCTAAATGGACCCGAGCAGCTGTGTTAGAAAATTTTGGTCCCCAGGGTCCATAGTGGCAGCATCCTTTTTGACTCCAGGAGTATCGGCAGCAGGTGCCCGTGCCATTTTAAATAAGCTAGGATGTTGGCTTGCTAAACAAACCAATGCCACCTCTTTGGCACTTTCTAGCCTTTTGCTTGATGTTGATTCTATTCGCCATGCAACGCTTCAAAATAGGGCTGCAGTTGACTTCCTTTTACTTGCACAAGGCCATGGTTGTGAAGAATTCGAGGGCATGTGTTGCATGAATCTCTCTGATCATTCCCAGCTCTCTGAGTTGCGAAGGCTAACTGGAAACTTACAGGTAGAATCAGGCTTCGGTATTGATGGATGGCTCAAATCTTTAGGCCTGGGATCGTGGTTACACTCTATTGTTAAGGTTAGCATTATCATGGGTATTATAGCTTTGTTAGTCGTGTTAGTTTTGCCTTGTTTTTGCATGTGTTTACAGAACATGGTGCAGAGGATGATAGTTGCTGCATTTAATCAGACCATGCTTGTTCAACAGAAAAATGGGGGAAGTGTGGAGGATTTTGTGGACAGTTGGCTAGCTGAGAAAGGTCACATAGACATAATACCGTTGGTTAAGCAAGAAGGAGACTAGTATAGGAGTCAGCAGTCAGTATAAAGCAAGGACACTGTGCCCTTGGTGCAACAACAGGATAAGGAGGAAGATCTTTGGTTAGAAATATGAAGAAAAGCAGAAAAGCTGTAACAGTATAACTACAAGAATGCAAAAGTAGGTGTAGCTGGCTGATAAGTAACTAACCAATAATGAGCTCACCTTTTGCAATATGTATTAGCCTTATCAACACCAATATAAATATGTGTGCCTATCAATAAAGTTCAAGATTTGCTGATCACTCATATTGCGTGCTGCATTTCTCCTGCCGATCTGACAAACAACCTTGAGAACGACAGCTGAGGACTACTGACTCCTTCTTAGACAGCTGGACTGGAAAAAAAGACTTTCTAACACTATCTCAGAGTCGTCCAGATAGCGGCGACCCCCAGAAATAACTATCTCCACAACAAAAGCTATAGTTAAAAGTATTTTTTCTCATAGCACATCTCATTGAAACAGGAGTATTTCCATCATGAAGTGTGGCAGGAGTGTAGCATGAATTTGTATTAGTTTAGATTTTAGTCACCTCTTGGAGATGTCATTTCATTGATTTCAACTAAATTACTTCTGTTTTGTGCTATTATAAAAAAGAAAAAAAAGGAAGAGATTTCATTTTGATTTTGCACCAAAGAACTCAATAGTATTTACACCATTGACTGCGGTGAGTGGCAAATTCAACTCAGCACCCGAAGAACATCATTTTTAGAAGGTGTAGTAAATGCTATTGCACCTCCCTGGGAGAAATGACCCAGATGGCCAGTTTCTGCTACATTTTTTTTGCTGTCCTCTACTTGGTCTGAAAACATTAATGATGAAGGATAAGTTTTAAAAAAGAAAAAAGTTTTTGGAAATGTCTCTCCCACTGAGAAAATGTAGAGTGGAAGTGTTGATTTGGTTCCTTTACTAGGCACTAAGGCCTGTGTGGGACTTGATCCTGAAAATACCGCATGGTAGTTTTGCTTTTATCGCCTACTAGGAGAGTAATTTCAGAAGTGAGTGTGACTTGACTGAATACCAGTGATGAACCCTAAAATCCATGTGGTGAAAAGTAAAGACTTTAGGTAATAGTGCTAGAAAGAGTTAGTAGGCTTGTTCTCAGATGTGACTGTGGCTGAAACAAGAGCCTACTCTTCATTTGGCTGCTTGCAATGAAACTGATAAATCTTGGGCCATTTAGCATGTAGGAATATCCATTTTCCCCCAATAAATAGAGGAAAAACCAGCATTTAAACAATCATTTAAGAAACTGAATTACTTGAATTCTTAGCAATTTCCTATGGCTTATGGTTCTTGCTTTCACCTCACACCATTAATTTTGGAAGCCATCAATAATGTCCAAGAAAAGCACTGAGCTTTGATTATTAATGCTTAATTACATGGAAAAATAGACAGATTGTCAATATTAATTTGCTTTACAACAGCCCAACTAAGTTATCTTCAATTCTCAGCCCATTCTACAGCTGTCATTTTATGCCAGGTAATGATCAATTAATTTATTAATTTAAACAAAACTTTTTACTTGGGAGATAGGAAATCCTTATTTGAGCTCATGAACACTCATATTTTACTACCCATCTCCTAGTGTATTTTGTTTACCATATGTGAACCCCCAAGGTAAAGCCATTGCAAGATTTACCTTGACATTTCTATGTAAATTGCTTGAACTTACTTGTGGAAGTCTCATAAGACAGGTTCTGTCTTTCAGGGAAATGGGAGAATGTTCTTAAGACTCAAAAGACAAATTTAAAATCAAGGTCATGAAAGTAAAGGTGGACTTAAAATATTTATGTCAGAGAAGTCTAATTTCTCAGACAAACAGGGATTTTTTACATCTTTACACACTTGTTTGGAAGTCTCCACTACCCCCTTAGACCTTCAGCTTTCCACAAGCCTTCAGGGTAAAGCTTGGTGAAAGTGTCCTGTTTTGTTAAACAAGGAAAAAAATCTTTCCATTACTTTCCACAGCTAGTCACTGAAACACTAAGGGGAAAAAAAAATCTGAATTATGAGAATAAAAGGCAGTTTTTGCATGTACTTGTCAGCCAAAGCATAGTAAACTTTGTTTGTATGTCATACCTGCAATAAGGTCTTCTTTTGCTCCTTCAGCACTTTGAATAGGCAAGATGTGAGGCTTGAAATACTCAAAATCTCTATATTTAAAGAACTCTCCTGCCTAAACACATGGAAGTGGAAAAGGAAGGGGGAAACAGAACATACTCAATTGCATCGAGCTGGATTTCTTCTACAGTATCAGTAGCAAGGCTCCCAGTAGCAAGGCTCCCATTAAAATTAAGCATGGGCACTCATATCATGGAGGGAGAGCAGGAGGGCATTAAATCAAAGTCCTCACAAGAATCAGAATTGGTTATTATACATTTCTATTTTTACACCTTTGTGTTCTACATAACATCTGAAACATAGAAAAATGTACTGAAAAAGACTTCTGGAGACTCCATTATTGATTCGGTATCAAATAAGTTGACATCACCACATACTCATCTGCCATGCTCCTCAAACCCCTAAGGGCTCACACAACTTCCCCAGATAACCTTACACCCTTTTAAATCCACCACTGAAATGAAGGCATTTTGCTATTTCCTAACTGAAACAAACTGAGCAGCACCACAAATCCAATGCCTTGCTCCTCAGCCTAGCAGTAACACAGCAAATCCTGTCTCCAACAGCCACTTAAGTATCAATAAGCTGCCCCCTCAATCCCCTTCACCCCCTTCACTTTAACAGAAACCAACCCCATTTGTTTATCCTTCATAGGTCATGTTCTCTAAAATTCTTACCATCTCCCAGCTGTCGTTGCATTTGAACCATCTCTCAATATGTTGAGATTGATTTGACAGCCTTAGTGAAGGCTGTGAGACTGTCCTGGTGAGACATCATGAACATGCTGTCCAACAGATTGCTGCTTTGGGCATCGATCTTCCAAGACAAGCAACTGAACAACATTCTCCTCAAAACCCAGGCAGTGTTTATACCCGAGTGCTTGACACAACAACTCACTTTAACATACAATAATGTTATTAATTTATTATATGTTAATTCTTGCTTAGAAAATAAGATAAAATGAAGATTGTTACTGATGAAAGCTCTGCAGTGGAAGGGGACAGATGTTCTACAGATTACAGATTACTTTCTTTTTAATGAAAACATTCCTCTTTTTTTTTTTTTTTTTTTTGAGGTTACTTTCTTCAGATGGGGAGAAATTGCTTTTTCCTGTGATTGTTTTTTGTTCTCATATGAAGTGCACTTTCCTGCCTCTCATTACCGAAAAGCACATTCAGTTGCATTTTCACTTTAACTTCCTTCAGAGGATGAAAGACAACAACAGCAACCAGAGAGCAAATACTACATCAAACCAGAAGCCAGCTGATTTAATTCAGTTCAAGAACATAGGAGATTTGAAGTCAACAAGTTTTGTGACACGGGGAGTAATGAAAAGTTGACAACATGAAATTGAATTTTTTTACCATCACAAGCAAGTAACAAGGTTTTGGGTCACATCCTATAATTTAGATTGACTTTTAGAGGCAGAACCCCAAATCTTTGTCACTGAGGAAGAAAGGGTATACTTGAACTAAGTTTGCTAGCAGAAAAAACCAACATGATAGTAAAGCATTCTTTGGCAAGATTTCTAAACCCAATCCCACCCACTGTTTTTCACTGTATAACTTCTAATTGTTAATATATTACAGTAAAATTCAAGATCTGAGTGTTTTCACAGCATCACATTTTAATATAAATTACACATGACAAGTGAGTAATTTCTTCAGTTATAGTATATAAAGCAAAGAGCCCCAAGGGAAAGCCAAAAGCATATGAAGATTATACTGATTTATTTGTATTTTTTGAGGAAAAGTGAGAAAGGAAAGAGATTTCCCTCTCTTCTTTAGGGTTACTTTTCACACCAAAATAACAAGCACCAAATTGACTTTTATACTAGAGACAAAAAATTAGGTTACATTCACACATCAGACTGTCAGTGGACTAGCTTTTTGTATTTCTCCCCTGTATCTCTAGGCTGGATACTCCTTTCTTTTCTTTCTCTTTCCCTATCCTGCACCTTTCAATTCTCTAAGCCTTACCACTCCTCTAAAGAAGATATTTATTAACTCTCAGAGTCACAGAATTTTGCCTGTTCAAATGGCAGAATTTGTCTCTCAAATGATTCTAAAGTAACTAGCTCTTTCTCCTGATTAAAATCCCTGATCTCTAGTAACTGTGTTTTGGCCAGTCAAATAGTGACAAGAGCTGGAGATTGTGATTACAATTAGAGTTAGCAGAGAGAGATGACTCAGTTTTGAACTCACCTCTGTTAAAGAACCTTGATGATGCATATAGGCACTGTCAGGGGCATATGTCCCTTTGCTGAATCACTGCTATCCAGTGCTCCACTCCTGTTTGCTCCATCCGCCAGCTATCCTCTGTTAGCCCCCAGCCCCAGCTGGCAGAGGGACACTGCTCCCAGTCCAGGGCTCAGCAGAGGTTCCAGGCTGCAGAACCAGAGCTGGCAAGCTGGGGAGGGGGAGCCACATCATGATTTAAATCCCTAACAAAGTATTCCTGCTTATAATCATATATTTTCAAGTCTTCTATGTACATCTTAAAAGCTGCAGTAGATTTCCACACCGCTGTCAACCCATTTGTTCCTGTTCCATTTCCTTAGCTGCTGCTAAGATATTGCTCTTAGTCAGTCTCAAGCACAAGGGCAGAGCTAGCTCTCTCCATTAGGCCAACAATGACCATACCCAGCTTCCTCAAGGCTCTGCCCCTTTACACATCTCTCTCACAGATCTCTATACACAAATCCCAGTGTTATTATCATTTACTCTATGCTCCAGTCATGGTAATAAATGATTCTCCCTCTTAACCAGCATCTGCCTGCAAAGGACTAAATAAGCTCTTCACATTTTTTAACTGAAATAAATCAGCGAAGTGGTAAAAAAACCCAAGCACTACCCATGCCTAAAAGGAAGCTGAAAGATCTCAACTGGCAAAGTAACACATCTGTATCCTTTCCAGATTGCAGGCAATACAGCAGAAATAAGAGTCCAAAGTGAAAGCATTTGCAATAGTAGTCTGCCAGAAAAAATAGCTTTATTGACACTATGCTCCAAGCTTGCCTGAAGAGCAGCAGGACCTCATAAGCTACATGTGGCTCCAGAGAGGTCAGCCTGACCTTGCACACAATGCTTATGATGTTCTCTCTGCACAACCCATACGAGCAGAGCCATAAAGTCAGCCCACCCTGGCACAGTTCTGGACAACACCACCTTCATCCGCCTGCAGCTTCCTTTATTCTCCCTGTTTGGTACATCACAATCCTTTAGACAAAGCTAAATGTCACCTGTTGACTTAGTGAAGGACGAGGACTGTATCAATAGATGTCCATATATGTTTTTTATTGTTTAGCTCACTAACAGCCTACTTTAATTTTCATTCACTTGTTGAGGAACAAAAAACCAACCAAACAAAAAACAAACAAAAAACCATGCCTAAAAAAGCAGGCATATCAACTACATAGGATGATTCTACTAAACAGTGCTCTCTATACCTCCAAAAAATTGGAATTTAAGTAGAATTTAAACCTGAATTGCATATGCACAGAAGTACCACTCTTTTCTTTCATGAACTAATAAAGAAATATCAAGGAAACATAAACCATATGCTAAGTTAAGCACATGCTGGGACATGAGTCATGACTTTGTGTTTCTTAGAATTGCTTTAAAAGATGCATGTCATATAATCATAAAGCATCTTGAATTTTAAAGAAGTTGAAAGGAACAACAACTGAACCTAAAGAGTAAGATCCCCTTTTCCAAGTACAAGCCTGGATCCATGGGGGCCTGTATTCTTTTGCTAGGTCCAGTGGTCTTAGGCTGATTTGACTGCAATAGTTACACTGAACAAGCATCAATAGAACATAACTTGCGGGCGACCTTCTGGGCAGGTGCTGTCAGGGTGCCCCGCCTTCCCAAGAGCATCTCCACTTCGGGCCACACAAACAGCTCCCTCAGCCCACCAGAGGCCCGAGCCCGGATGCTGTAATCAATGCCTCACCAGTAAGCTGAGAGGACTCTTCATATGGAAAATCCAATACAGTTTATTTAGGAATGAAACAAGGGTCCAGGGAAAGTCCAGGTACGCAGGGTAAAGTAGGGAGACGACCACAGTTAAAGGGATTCAGGGACGAAGAGGCAAGAGCAGGGGAGGGTCCAGGGTATATTACTGGGGCAGGGTAGGAGTGGTCAGGACACAAACACACCAATGAGGATAGGGATGGAAGGAGGAGTCAGAGTGGGGTGATCCAGCTTTGCCAGTGAGGAAGCAGGGAGAGTGTGGTGTTCAGAGGAAGACAAATGTGGAATCTGGGGATACAGAACCTTCCAGAACGGAGGAGTGAACTTTAAATGACGAACAGAACTTCATTTGCATTGAGGAACAAGGAACCCTGTGAGAATGCTCCAACTTCTCATTCTAACTTAACTGGGAGTTCTCCCAAGGCATCCCAGCCTAGACACTACCACTACAGTCTCCCACAATAATGCAGGGTGTTCTAATCATTTTGCTCCCTTTTTAATCTTCCCTAAAATAATGTATTTATTACAGGGATCAAAACAAGCCTTTGAACTTTTGACTCAAAACATTTTCCAAATTTCAGCCAATTAGCATTTCAATAGCCTTCTGGAACACCTTACAAAAAGCCATACAAGGATCACCTATGCTTCTAGATCTCTTTTACACCGATAATAATCAGCATTATAAAACATTCTCATTGTAATCTCTGATATAGCTAGAATGTACACAGACGAATGGTCTGAAGTCCATTCCTCAAACCTGAAAGTAATTCCTTGGTTTACATCTTGAAATCTTTTATTGCTTCACTTCCTGAGGACATTTCTCAAACTCCATGACCCACTAATAACATAGATATTTGTCTTATGTTACCAACATTTCTTCTAGCTCATCTCTTACTAAACAGGACTGAAAGAAGAGGATCAGAACATCTCCATCGTCAGCAGTAGACCTTAAACCAGTGAAAATGGTGAATTTACTTCTGTATTTTTCCGAGCCTTCCTCATCAAAAATCGTGGGAGAATAGATTGTGAGAAATTAGGAATGGGGCTACTGGAGCCTCATCCCTAATAGGGTGCAGCTGTGTAAAAGAAGTGACCACTGTTAAAGGAAAAGGAGCACGGAATGCTGATTTGTATTGACCAATCACAAAAGGGTAAAAGTGCCCACAGGTGTTGTGCGTAAGGGAAAAGGGTATAAAAGGTTGTACTGGAGAATAATAAGATGCTGATGCTTGAAACCATTCATCGTGTTAGTTGTGTGTCTTCCATCACAAGATATTTTTCACATACTTTTCAATAGCAACCATTTAGGGCAGTATATTCTCACATCTGCCCTGTCACTGATTTTTGGTTGCCTGCTAATACTAATAAAGCATCAATAAATAAATCTTTATGGAAAGAGCCATAAGGATTAAAAGAAAGTGCTGTATTTTGCACATTTTTGGACTATTCCAAAACAGTGCATTAAGCTGCATTATTTTACCAATTCTACCATAGAATTTTGAATTTTATTATTAGTTTGTGGTAAACATTTCCCTTCTGTGCCATTCCTTAGACTAAGAGCCACTTATCCTTGTCAAGGTGGCATTGGTTTGTCAAGTGCAACTCTTCCATAGTCTGACTGTTATAGATATGTCAGAATTCACAGGCAGATAAAAGAGTATCATGGTATAAATATATTGAATATAGTGTCCTTATAAATCTAGTATTATGAATGCACTATAATATGGATCTGTTATAAGCACATAGCTCTGTTATAAAAATATTAAAGGTTTACAGCCACACTGTCCAAATGAAAACTGCTAAAGGAAACATGCCCAGGCTAGTTACCAAAGCCAAGAGATGGGGCTTTTACAAAAAGGCTCTCAGGATGGGGAAACCAGTTGTTCTGCACGTACCACCTATCATCTTGCTAAATTTACATGTGAAGAAGAGGAGACAGCACAGGAACTGGGAATCTTTACTAAATCAGGGAATAAGACATCAGTGGCACACCTGGCCACAGATAGCTGGAGAGATAGCATATTTTATGATAATTTGCTGAACCTATAGTCTGTTTCTGGGAAATCCACTAACATGTAAAGGACTACCGGTAACAGACTGTTTAACATGTATATCTTCCCAGACGCGGGTTTGTGTATTGTAATGCAATCTTAAAGGACTCGTCTAGCGGAGGATGAGACCAATGAATTATTCCCAAGATGCCGGAGACTGGACTGTTTACCCATCTGGTAGTATTATCCTTGGACCAGAGAAGCTTTGGAAACTCCTTGGTTATGAAAAGGACAAGGGTCATCCTTGCCTCTGGTGAGAAAAAGAGTATAAAAAGTGGACTTGGACATGGCCATATCGTGCCACTACCTCTCTGACGCGACAGAGGGTCAGAGCTGCGTACGTGTGTCACCCAGAGCCAATGTCCCAGGCTTGACTCTGTCCGTTTTTATTCGTGGCTGGCTTAAATTGTGAATTCGAACGCAAAATAAATTTTATACTTTGTTATTTTATAATAATTTGACTCTTGCAAATTATTGATCTGGCTTAATTGGCAATTACATTTATAACATGACCCACAGAGCTCCACTAAGCAGCAGTTAATTGCAGGGTCTCATTAGAACTGAGGAAGAGGCAGACCTTGACATGAAAGTGGTTTTAGTTAGACTCCTTCCAGCTGTGTGAAAGGAGAGGCACAGTTTCCAACACAACAGTTAAGATGGCAACTTGTAACACAACTAGAGCAGTCATGATTTGTACCTTTGGGCTAATTTTTCTACAACTCATTCTGCATAATGGGAAGACCAGCTCTTCCTTGTCCTGTTTGGAACATCCCTCTTTGCACTGCACCACTGCATAGTGGAAAAAATAACACTACAGAATGATACACCTCCTTGAGGTAATTACACACAGCTTCTGACCAGCTTACACTCCTCAGGCCTCCCTTTTATCTCAGGGGATATGTATGCAGTGGTGTTGGGTCAACAGGGCTCTGAGTGAGCTTGCCTAGCCAGCAGAAGCCATATCAGGTAATAACTCAGACACAGCTGTACCTGCAGTGTTGTCAAAATGTGCACAGCTGGATTATAGGTAAATGCTTAGAGGTATGTATGTGCTTAAGTTTTGCAAAAATCACAGGCGACTCCCTCGAGGGGAGAGAAAAATGACGAGGCATCTGACTCCATCTTCAGAAGGCTGATGAAGTACTTTATTCTATATTATTCTATACATCTAAAATTGAATCTGCCATGCACTCGTCTTGCTTGCAGCTGCACTCATCTCATGACTCTCAGTGTCTTTCCATGATTGCCTCGTGACTGCCAGCAGACAGTCTCGACACAGACACACTCTTGGCCCTGATAGGGCCAGGGAACAAAACATCCTCACTTTTGGGTAAACAATCCACATTCCATTCTACTTTGGCACAACACAGGCACAACAAGTGATAAGAATTGTGTTTTTTTTCTCTGATGTTCAGAGAATGTGAATCCCAGAAAATATTCTTGGGAAAAAACTGTGCCCTGATTTTCTCCATGAGGAGAAATGTAGCAACACCTAAGTGCTGTGCTGGGTATGAACTGTAGCACTTTGAGCCCCGCAGAATCAAGGATTATGCTTAAATCTTCTGTTTCTGATTTTATGCCAAAGTGCTAGTGTTTAACTGAATATCTTATTCTTCTCTCATTCCAAAATGCATATAGTTATATTTAAGACTAAATTTTTGCTCTTATATATCCCTGTTAGAGGCTTCATGATCAAGGAGCCTTTTATAGGGCTTGAAAGTGCACATATCTGGACCTGATTTCTAGTATTAAAAGGTGAAAACTGTTTTCCACTGATAGAATTAGTGCACAATCCTGCGATGATTTTAATTTTCTAGCAGAAGATTTTTATAAAGAAGGAGTAAAAATTATTCAGTTTCTAAACATGTGATAGGATGAACTCATACGCTAATTCCTTTTCCCACTTTCACTTCGTTTTGTGCTATACTGATGCTGAAGCTGTAGTGTGCCCATGAAATACCTAATTTTCACAGAAGTCATCCATGTAAAAAGAAATGCAAATAGTTTTTTTCCTCTGCACAGTGAGGATGGATCAGATGGTTGTTTGATAGCTACACAGCTGAAGCACACTTTCATCCCAGAAGGAAGTATTTCATAGGCAACAGAGCTACTAATGCCAGCACTCTACCTACTTACCAGTGAACAAACAAGCCATATTCAAGTGAGGAAAAAGCCACACCTTATAAAGAAATCAGTCAATAAATCACATAAACAAAAATGAGCAAAGAAAGCAACAAAGTTGTTACTACTCTGACATTGCCCTTGTATTGTCTGTACATACTTCTCATACACGGTTTTCTTCTGAAGCCTTAAGTCTCCACTAATTGCTGAGGTAGGGACATTTAGAAAGAATTAATGTTATTTTACTTTAACATCAAACAAACATGCAGGCAAGAGAAAAGCGAGCTTATGACCATGCTATCAGCCTCCAACACAAATTCCTTTGTTTTGCAAAACACAGGAATGGGGGCTTTTGGGGGGTTTTTATACATGTGGACTTATAACAAACAACTAGTTAACTTGTTTCATAGAAGAAGCTCTCAATTCTTTCAATACAATCTGTAAATATACACTTATAAGACTAAAAAAACCCCAAGAAAGTAAAATGCAAATTCAGGTAAGTTTGAGCCTTCAGGTGCTTAATGGGTAAAAAAATATTTATACAGAAAAACAACAAATTCACTCTACACTCCTTTCAGCATCATAAGAAATCAACAGCAATGCAGTCAAACGGTGTCCATTTTGTTAAAAATGCAAACTTGTCACATTTTTGCCTGGGGGGTAGGGAAATAAATTTACTTTAAGTAAATCAAGCTGGTGCCAAAATCCACTCTTAAGCACAAGGTTTTAATAAAAATTTGATCAAAAGGCCTAAATGTGTGAAGCTGGCCAAAGCGTCATGCAAATTTCCATAAACTACATGTACACTTAGAAAGGATGCCAACATTAACCTGTATAGATATCTGAAAACACTAAAGCCTCTTACTTACAGTATTCCACAATGTTTTAATTCTCAATCAAAACAGCTGTTCAAAATGTTTCTGTAGCCTATTTTCCATGAGCAGTTCCTGCAGAGCCAAAGATTCTTCATTTTTTGATGGGATTACAAGTTTGGCTGATAAAGACAAGAGCAGAAATGCTCTGATATTTGTAAGGTTTTTAAGGCCCTAAAGTACGCATTTAATTTAATGGATTAATATTGGGATTTACCAGTATTGCTGATGGGATGTGCCTTGGCTTGCCTGGCCCCTGTGGCTGACCCAAATAGCGGCAGCTGTGGTGTTTCACCCCAGAGACACTATTGGCTAGCCAGATGTTGCAGTTGGGCACATGGGGACAAGTTCAGGCATGCCGGAGCTCCAGTGGTGTGGCTGAAGTTTCCTCTCATAAAGGGTCCGCTCCTCAGGTTCCCTCTGACGGAGAAGCTTTAAGGTGAGGTGAAGGAAAGGAGTCGGTTCTGATGGAGGGTTTTAATCCAGAGTTTTTATTCTGGCCTGCAGGCCTCTGAATCTAGCAACAGCTCCAACAGAACTCCGACCGTGTGGTTTGTTCACTCTTTTACCCAGGGGAGAGGGGGAGGGAAGGAATCGGGGGATCACCAATGTTATAAATGTAATTGCCAATTAAGCCAGATCAATAATTTGCAAGAGTCAAATTATTATAAAATAACAAAGTATAAAATTTATTTTGCGTTCAAATTCACAATTTAAGCCAGCCACGAATAAAAACGGACAGAGTCAAGCCTGGGACATTGGCTCTGGGTGACACACGTACGCAGCTCTGACCCTCTGTCGCGTCAGAGAGGTAGTGGCACGATATGGCCATGTCCAAGTCCACTTTTTATACTCTTTTTCTCGCCAGAGGCAAGGATGACCCTTGTCCTTTTCATAACCAAGGAGTTTCCAAAGCTTCTCCGGTCCAAGGATAATACTACCAGATGGGTAAACAGTCCAGTCTCCGGCATCTTGGGAATAATTCATTGGTCTCATCCTCCGCTAGACGAGTCCTTTAAGATTGCATTACAATACACAAACCCGCGTCTGGGAAGATATACATGTTAAACAGTCTGTTACTGGTAGTCCTTTACATGTTAGTGGATTTCCCAGAAACAGACTATAGGTTCAGCAAATTATCATAAAATATGCTATCTCTCCAGCTATCTGTGGCCAGGTGTGCCACTGATGTCTTATTCCCTGATTTAGTAAAGATTCCCAGTTCCTGTGCTGTCTCCTCTTCTTCACATGTAAATTTAGCAAGACGATAGGTGGTACGTGCAGAACAACTGGTTTCCCCATCCTGAGAGCCTTTTTGTAAAAGCCCCATCTCTTGGCTTTGGTAACTAGCCTGGGCATGTTTCCTTTAGCAGTTTTCATTTGGACAGTGTAGCTGTAAACCTTTAATATTTTTATAACAGAGCTATGTGCTTATAACAGATCCATATTTTAGTGCATTCATAATACTAGATTTATAATGATACTATATTCAATATACTTATAATACTATTTTATCTGCCTATGAATTTTGACATATCTATAACAACCAACCAGGTACGGGAGAGGAGGTCCCAAGGGACAAAGGACACCTGGATTGTCCAGTGTCCCCCAGGGGGGTAGGGCATCTTTTGAATCTGCCCAATCACTCTACACCCTTCTGGAATTCCAGGATTGATAGACAGTACTCAGCAGGGGTCAGGGTGGGGAAAGGAGAGGTGATGATTGACACACCTGGGGAAGGAATCTTCAGGGAGAAACCCAGGGTATCTGAGGCAAACCCTGA
The DNA here is from genome assembly GCF_015832195.1 of Motacilla alba alba. Taxonomy (NCBI): domain Eukaryota; kingdom Metazoa; phylum Chordata; class Aves; order Passeriformes; family Motacillidae; genus Motacilla; species Motacilla alba. Next base: position 302,873 of record NC_052021.1, read on the forward strand.
AATTACACTGCAACAGATTAAAAACTGATTAAATTATTTAAGTGTTGAAAATAAGAAGAAATGCTGAAAATATTTGTAGATGTGATCATGACACAAGAGGAATCAGTCCCACTGATGATACAGTAGTTCCAGTTTGGATGTAAATACTGCATCCCCGCAAATAAAACTAAAAGCAAACAATAAAAACCATAAACAACAAAAAGGAGAGGGTATTTAATCAGAATGCACCCATATGGTTGATAAACTGAGCCTACACAAAAAACCCCAAAAGTTGTAATGCACCCCAATGCAAAGTTATAAAGCTATGAATAAAGATTGTCGTCCACACCTACAAAATGGGGGCCCCTGCCTTGCACAGCAGCAACTCTAATATCAGCACCAAGTTCCAGTGTAATCCTTGGCTCTACAGCAGAAAAGCAGCAAGACATCGGGAAGTGGTTCTGCTAACCTCTGAAGGACTGTTGAGACCCATAATAAAATACTCCACATAGGACTTCAGATGTTTTAAGGACGCTGAAAAATTGAGAAAGAATAGGTTTTTGAATCAAATCAAAAGACAAAGAACAGCAACTAAAAAAGCTGCCTTGATTAATTTTTTACAATTTTTACAAATACCTAACATATTAAAACCTTATCTAAATAAAATGTTCATTCTTTCTTGTAAAATCTAAGATTATAATGCATCTTTTAATTTTTAGAGTCTGTCTTAATGTTTTCCTACTGCATATTATTTTCTAGTTTATAGATTTTATACTACGTGCTGTACAGTAGTTTATTATTTTTGTTGCAGTTTCTTGGGATGGGGGTGCTGATATCTCTGCCCTTTAGTGCTGGGCACAACTTCCAAGTGCAGACCAGCTGCACAGCACATGACCAGGCTCAGGCTCATCATAATCACCCACAGGCATATCCCTCTGCCTTTGTCACGCCCAACTGGGTTGCTGCCAGCGGCAGGAAAATGACTTTCTTCTCGGCAGCAAGAATATCCTTTCAGGGTATCTGGACTGAGCCGTATTTTACCTCTTAAAGGCACCCCTTTACCCTAGACTGCATTAGCCTTACAGGGTATTTTATTTTAGTGTTGTCATTCAATGGCCAAGATTTAAACTTCTGAATTTAAAGCATGGTTTTTAGAGTGCTTCTGTGATTTGCAGACTAGAGTTGTCTAACTTTTGCATGAGAATGTTTTGACCTTGTTCAGCTAAAGAATTTTCTAAGCTTGTTTCATTTTCCCTTTGGACAATCCAGACTTTTTTCACAAGTGACTCTAAACTCTTTTTCATACAAGAAAGAATGCAACAAAGTATCACAATTACAGCAAAAACAATTGCAAGAAAACAAATACGTTCTATTAATAAAGTTTTCAGCCAGCCAGTGATTCCTAAATCTTTGAGCCATTTGTCAAAAGGATTTTCCACAATAGTAAGTTTTTTCATGTTATATTGCAGCTGAGAAAGTTTTTTGTGAATGGATTCAGAATGATCCTAATTAACAAAATGAACACCACAAACCAAGTGCTTGTGTTTTCTTAGTAGCTAAAATAATAATCAATCCTTTTGTCAAGGCCCACCAGCAAGCAAATACTCTCTAAAAAACCGGATTTCTGGGAAATGCTGATCTGGCTGAAGGTTTAAAAATTCTTTGCAAGTATTTTCAAAAGTAATATCAGCAAACTTATTCTGACATTCTACACATAAAGCATGACTATTTTGCAAATTGTTACAATGAATAACAAACTGTTGTTTACAATTGCCACAACTTAGTACTATTTCTGTTAACTCTTTACAATTTGCACAGGCAGTATTTTTATTTTACATAATTGTCGTAGCACAGGGTTTAAAGCTCGTGGTCCAAATGGCTGATTTATTAATATTGTTGCTAACGAATATTGTGTTCTATATTCTCATTGTTCTTCTGAGGATGACATGCAGGGCAGGCAAATTTGCTAACAACCTAAAGAAGTCTTTTATTTGTGTCAATTGTCTGTGAGAGTCTGAATTGAACTCTGGATTACTCACTGTCGTCACTCAGAAGGGTCTCGTGGATTTTTTGATTTGAAGCTGGTGCTGGGCGAGTCCATTTACTCGGCACCCGTAATGGTCCGTGATCTGTAGAGACACAACTGTAACCTCGACCAGTAAACAACAATGGACTTGGCCCTTCCCACTGACCTGTAGAGGGATTTTTATATCGCAGTTGAATTTCAGGAATAGCTTGCATTTTTGTGCCACTATTGTGTATTACAACAGGAGGCTGTTCTGCTCCAGTGGCTAAACTTAGATAATTTAGGGTAAATAAGGCTTTATTTAACCTATTTTGGGGATCTGTTTCTCCTTCTACCTTTTGTTTGATTAGGTATTCTTTGAGAGTTCTGTTTGCCCTTTCTACTATAGCTTGTCCTGTTGACAAATGTGGAATTCCTGTTACATGTTTGACTCCCCATTGCTGCAAAAATTTCCCAACTCGAATCCCTGTGTACGATGGCACATTGTCAGTTTTTAAACATTTTGTTACTCCCATCACTGCAAAACACACTGTAAGATGCCTTATTACATGAACAGCTCTCTCTCCTGCCTGAGCTGTGGCCCAAAACATTTTTGAATAAGTATCAATACACACATGAACATATTTCAGTTGTCCAAACTCAGGCACATGAGTTACATCCATCTGCCACAACTCACAGGCACTCATCCTTTTGGGTTCACTCCCAATCCTAAACTTGACCCATGCAGACTACTTTGAGAGCATGTTTTTACAATTCCTTGTGCATCTGCCCAGGTAATGTCAAATTGTCTTTTTAGAGATTTAGCTGATTGATGAAACATTTCATGACTTTCTCTGGCCATGGCAAATGAGTTAACAGGTGCAGGCAGTGCTGCACTAACCAGTGAATCAGCTATTGCATTGCTTTCTCCTAATCCTAAATTTGTGCAATGGCTTCTTATATGAATAATTAAAGCTCTTTGTAAAAACAGTTCTCCAAGTCTCTGATTTTTGGGGATTTTGAGCACAGCGTCTTCAATGCGCTGTGCCACTCCCACAGCATACTGAGAGTCTGAGACAACATTTAAAGGCATATTTGTCCATTTTGACAAAGCCCAAACAATTGCAGCTAGTTCTAAAGTTTGCAGTGAATCCTCTTTACTTCCATAAAGCAAATACTTTTGCCACAGATCATGCCACTGATAATTCTCTTTCAACAAGCACACACAGAGATTTTTTGCTTTTCTTGCCTGCATCAGTGAAAGCAGTTACACATTTAACTGGCTGTCTCACTACTTTAGGCTGTTCCAGCCAAGCACAATCAGCAAGAAAATGCAAACGCTTATCTGAAGGCTTTGTATTTAAAAGTTTGCCAGAATATCCTAATAGAGCCACTTGAAGTGGATCAGAGTGACGCAGCATCCATTCTAAATCTGCTGTTTTGATAGGTAAGCTGATCCATGCAGGTTCCTGACCACTAACATCTTTACATCTTTGCCTTTTTGAATTAAATAACTGATTACTTCTGTTTTCTGCCAAATACTTTTTGGAGCAGTAAATGGAGGGAAAAGCCATTCAAGGAGGGCAATTTGTTCACTTTTTTGCGTTTTTTGTATCTGTGTCTGTGTCTGTGTCTGTGTCTGCTTGGCACTTTCATTCACAGGGGTTTCACTTTCGCTTTCATCTACAGGAGTGATTCCCCCTTTTTCTTTTTGCCAAGCAGACCATTGCATCATTAATGCAAAGGGATGATCTGTATTACAGATCAAAAGGCCAATTAGTTCTGAATCTAATTTTCGATCTGCAAAAGAAGAAACAATAATTTGTGCAATTGTCTCTAAAGCTTTCTGATGCTCTGGAGACCATGAGACTGACTGTTGTGGGTCAGTACCTCGTAAAAGAGGCATAAAAGGTGCCAGTTGCTGATTTGTGATACCAGCTATGTTACGTATCCACTGTAAATCTCCAATTAATTTTTGTACATCATTCAGTGTTTTAATGTTTGTGGTAATAGATAGTTTTTGTGGCTGAATCATAGTTTTAGTAACTTCCCATCCTAAATATTTCCAAGGTGATTTTCTCTGAATTTTTTCAGGGGCAATTACCAGGCCTGCTAAAGCAAGCTGTTGTTGTAAAAACTGAATAACACTGTCTTTGATGGGATCTTTTTGACAAAGTAAGATATCATCCATGTAGTGATAAATTAAAGTGTTAGGTTAACTGTTGTCTGACTGGCTGAAGTGCCCAGGATACGTACAGCTGGCACATAGTAGGAGAGCACCGCATGCCTTGTGGAAGGACAACCCACTCATACCTAGCAGCAGGTGAGGCTTTGTTAATAGATGGCAAAGTGAAAGCAAATCTCACTGTATCTTCAGGTTGCAAGGGAATTGTAAAGAAACAGTCTTTTAAATCAATGACTAAAATGTCCCAATTTTGTGGTAACATAGTAGGTAAAGGCATACCTGGTTGCAAAGCTCCCATAGGCCACATCTGATCGTTGACTTTGCGAAGGTCATGCAAAAGACGCCATTTCCCCGATTTCTTAGGGATAACAAATATAGGAGTGTTCCAGGGGCTGATAGAGGGTTTAATGTGACCAGATTTAAGTTGTTCACCCACTAAATTATGGGCAATGCGCAGCCGTTCCTCTGTAAGAGGCCACTGCTCAACCCATACAGGTTCATCAGTTTTCCATTGAATGTGTGGGATGGGTGGGTGCTCAGCAGTGACCTTTAGGATAAAAACTGTGATTGAGGGATGTTCAGAGTTGCACCTATTTGTGAGAGAACATCACGACCAATTAAACCATGTAGGTTACCAGGTAACGGCATCGCATATGGTTTTGAAGTGATGCACTGGCCTTCAGGAAGCTGTATTTGAATAACAGACAGACTTTGCTGTGGTGCCATACCACCCCCAACCCCCTGAACAGTCTCAATGGCATTTACCAAAGGCCATTCTTTTGGCCATAAATGGGTGCTGATAATAGTTACATCTGCACCTGTGTCCAACATGGCCAAAACTTTTACCTGATGGTTTTCCTTTTTTAGCAACAGTGAAATCATTGGTCGCTGTTTCATTTGCTGGACTAAGTTTACTAAAGTGTCACCTGTTGATCCAAAACCTTTATCTCCTCTTTTTGGAGCTTTTCTAAATACATCACTTTCTGTGCAAACTTTGAGATACAATACCAATTGAGCAATTCGGGTACCTTTTTTTACTATTAAAGGAGGTGTCAAAGTGTAAGCTACAATCATAATTTCACCTGTGAAATCTGCATCAATAACTCCTGGCAATACAATCAGTCCTGCCATGCTTGCTGATGATCTTCCTAAAAGTAAAGCACCTAAACCACTATCACTAGAAGCATAGATAGGTCCTTTTACCCCAGTAGGTATTTTCTGAGGCATAACAGAAGTTAAGAGTGACATCTACTGCAGCTGCCAGATCGATTCCCAGGCTACCACGGGTTGCTGGAGGGGGTAGTCTTTCAATGACACTGAGGGGCCTGCTATTTTTGTCCCAGCGCGAGGCCTCTTCCCGCTGGTTTTGGCGTTTTTTGCAAACCTACAGATAATTGTTGCATGATTATCTTTTTGGCAGTGATCACACCATACAGTGGCTGCACAAGTGTTTTTTGACTTACCAAGCTTTTGAACAGCAGCAGCTAGCATAGATGTAATTGGAGCTATGGCAGAAGACACAGCTTGTGCAATTATCTTACTTTGCTCTTTGTCTTGGGAACGATTTGCTAATTCAATCATATCTCCTACTTCAGCAGATCTGCGTAAAGTAGCTAACAATGATTTAGTTTTAGGGTTTGCATTTTCAAAGGCTAACAGTTTAAACATGCTTTGTTTTGCTGCTTCCTCCATGTCAGGTTGAGCAATCAGTGCTGATGCAAGTCTATCAATAAAATGAGTATATGGTTCAGAAATGCCTTGCTTAATGTTAGTAAAAGCAGGTGTGGGTTGTTCACTTGGTAAAGCAAAATAAGCTTGTCTGGCTGTGGAAGCAGCTAAATGATGTAATGCAATTGGATAATTTAATTGTTGCTGCACATTTGCAAATCCTCCTGTTCCTGTTATCATTTCAGCAGTGATCCCATATAATGGATCATTCTGACCTCTTTGTCTAGCAGCCTCTATGCTAGCTAGACGATACCATTCTCTTTCCCAAAGAATTTGTTGTGATGTATCAAGAAACATTCGTGCAAGAGTTTGCAATCATGAGGAGAATTTACATCAACACTATGAATCCAATCTAAAGCAATTCTCCTTGCTTCAGATTTTATACCATTTTCTTGTATAGCTTTTTTTATTTGTTGTAAAATTTTCCAATCATGTTGTTCATAAGTGTCTGGGTTACCAGCAATGACAGGGAAAGCAATTGCCTGAGCAGAGTGCCAATCCCCTTCAATGATAGCATCTCGTATGACACCAGACCACCGTGAGCCACTTGGATGTTTTACGGTTGATGGCTCAGTGTAGGGAGGGGGACAAAGTGAAGTGATTGATGGTGCAGAGGGAATGCAGGGTTGAGGCAACATACGTTTAATTGTTGGAGCAGGTCGGGTATACTTACAACTATTGTGGCTGTTGATTTTTTATTCTGGCTGGGAATTGTGGATTTTTCCTTCCCCAAACGACTGAAGAGAGTTTTCCAGCCGGTCCTGCAATGCCTGCATTGCCGTTTCCATCTGGTTTTGCAGCTCTTTTAAACTTAATTTGATTTCCTGTTGTTGATCCTCTTTATCTGAGTTTTCCTCCTCTTCATTATCTCCTGGTAAAGCAATCTCCTCCGGGCACACAGCAGACGGAATAGGCGGGTACAATTTCGGCCGACAATTTGACCCGTCTATTTCGTCTATGGGTGTCTCTGGATTTGGGCTTAGTTTACTTTTGCTCTCATCGGGAGTGAACCCAGAAGCAGTGCCCCCACTCTCACCCGACTCATTCTGCTCACTCAACTGCAAAAGCTCTCTCACACTCGCACAGGGCTTAGTTGCAGTCATGCCTTTCACAGGATGCGAACGTCCTCCCCCAAAAAGCGCACCCAACCGACTTTCTCCTGAAGGAGGTGAGGCAGCACTAGCAGAGGCATCTGGAGTGAGAGCTTGTACAGCAGCAGCAGCTACTGTAGATTCAGCTTTTAGAGCTTCTAAAGTTTTTATAATTGACCTCCAAGTTTTCCCACAGCCAGAAAATGGTTCTTTGCCCTTTTTATCGATTACATTGTCCCATAAAGCATCCCCCACTTCACGCCACGCCACCCACTCAAATAATTGAGGGGGTGCGGATAGCAAATCCTCTGATCTTGCCCATGAAACGAGCTTATCTAATGCTTTTTCAGAAACTGCCTCCCCTCGCTTAGTAAGGATACCTAGAAGCAGTTTTTTCACTGCAGCATATTCAGTTTCCATGCTTGCAAGCAGAAAGCAGAGGGACGAAAGGTTGGGACCCTTTGACTTCCTACCTTCAAACCGTAGTCCGCTGACTCCCGGTTGAACTCTGCCTGGGCTCCTCACAGCCTTCGCTCCTGGATCAAAGCAGCACGGCTCAGCTTTTCGCTCCCGACAGCTAATCGCTAATTTTTTTAAATGTTGTTCTGGCGTTCCTGTGGTCCTTGTTGTCCCTGTTCAGGTAGCCAAATAAAGGGAGAAAAATATAGGAAAGGGGTGGGGAGAGAGACACAAAGGGAGAGAGAGGAGCCCCCGGAGTCAGAGATCAGTCCTCATGGAAGTGATGATCAATGCTCGGTTTATTGCAAATCTGAGGGTACATTTATACTAGTGGCGTGGGAATATACTTGATTGGATACAAAGCAAGGCAGAAAGCTAACACAGACTTAGTCACGAGCAGATCTTAGTAGAGGTATCAGTAGAACATTTTGCTCGATATCTTCTTTGCTTATCCTCGGAACATCCGGCTTCACATCCCTTCTCCTTGGGCACATCTTGGCAAGTGTGTCCATATTGTCTGTCCAAGGGCAGCACATCTTTGCTAGCATGTCTCTCCAGCTCGCAAACAGGGTTGTGCAAACAGGCCTCTCAGAGTAGGGTCTGCATAAAATGCTTTCTTCACAATTGGGCTATCCTTTGTCCTTTCTTGATTCGTATCGGTGGAAAAGGAGTATGCACCATGACACAAATTTGCCCGGCATAATCAGCATCTATTACTCCAGTTAAAACAAATAATCCCTTCATGGTGGCCGATGATCGTCCCAGCAGCAAAGCTCCCATAGGTTGTCCATCAATAAGGATTGGTCCCTTTATCCCAGTCAGCACCTTTTCCGGTTGGGTAGTCATCAATGTTACAGCTACTGAGGCTGCCACGTCCAGCCTGAGGCTCCTGGCAGTGGCTGGTTTTAGTGGAGCTGGGCTGAGGTGTTGAGAGTGGCTACTTGTGTCTGGGTGTGGTGGCTGTTGGATGCGCTGGCCTTCACGTTTCTCGAGTGGCGTCAGCAAGCTCCGGTGTTGTGGGTGTCCGAGTGACAACCTTGGCACCAGACGCTAGCTGCCTGTCAAGCCCGCCGTGTATGTCCCATGCCTTCACACCGGTAACATTTAAATCGGCCAGCAGATGGAGCCTGCGGAGCATTTGTTGCTGCTGCTTGTAGGGGTGCAAGAGCAGCTAACACCTGACTCTGTGAAGCTGCTGCCTGTTTTTGTAACCCTACTCCTAACTCCTTAATAGCTTCTACTAACATCACTTGATTTCCTATGAGCATATTTGCCAATCGTTCTAATGCTTCTTCTATAGACCAATTAGCTCCTAGGATATTTAATACGTTCCTTGTAGCCTGGTTGCTATTCTGGAGTGCACATTGTTTCAACAAAGTAGCTTTCATAAAGTCAGGGACTCCTGCCCGTTTGATAGCAGTGGCCACCTTATCTATAAAAGATCCAAATGATTCATCCCTTCCTTGCTTTATTCCTATATAGGAGGGAACCCCGCCTGGGTCTTTTATCTTGTCTATGGCCAGTTGCACCAGGCGTATAGCTTCCCGACACTTATCAGGACCAATTAACACTTGCGCTTCCGTGCGAAGAAAAGGCCCTAGACCCATTAGCTCCTCTAGGGTTACTCCGTGTAGCGGGTCGCCTGGCTGCCGTGCTGTTGCTACACATTCCTGGCAGAGTGCTTGTCAGTGTGCATTAAACAAGAGCTGCTGATGTTGAGTGAAGATCAGCTTCGCTATTCCTCTGCAATCAGCTGGCAGTAATACCTGAGTCCCCCAAATATAGTCAAGCATTTGCTTTGTGGGCTCACTGGTCACCCCAAACTGACTAACTGTGGACCATAATTGCGACAATAGCTTCCAGTCCAGCGCCGTAATTGTTGCTTGATACCCGCCCCCTGCCAGAGGTGTAAATACCACCAGACAAGCAACATCCATAGCTGCTGCTATAGCCTCACTGTCCCCTGTATCTATGATCTCTTTTGCTACCGCCGCCCACGCCTCCCTTCGCTCTTGTGCAATGGCCCCCACTAGGTCACTTTCTGCCCCAGGGATCAGCTCATTACAAGGAGGAGGAGATGGAGGGTCTGGCCATGGTGCAGGCGGTGTGGACGGTGTTGTTAGAGCGCCCGTGGGGGGAGGGCTGCTGCTTGAAGAAGGAGCCGATGTTGGTGGCAAAATGACTGTAGATGTGGCAGGGGGTAATGGACAATTTGACAAGTTCCCATAACTCTTATTCTTACCATGCGCTACGCTACCTTGCCAAGCAGCTTTCTGTTCTGCCTGATGTTGTAATAACTCATTGTGCACGACTCGCCATAGCTTTCCCAACTTTTTTGCAGTTTTATCCTATAGCTGCCTCCCACAGCTTGTCCCCAAGCTTACGCCACTCCGTTAATTCATGCACTGTATGAGGATTTTGAAAAACTCCTTGTGCAGACCCATAAGCTAACAACCCAGGAAGCTCTTTCTGCAAATCTATGCCCTTAACCTGATGCTTTTTTAAAAAGCAAGTAAATAAATCATATGCTGCTTGCCTTTCCACTTCCATTTTAAAAACATCAGTACTGTTGCAGCCCCACAAGGTCTCGGCAGCACTTATTGGCCAGGCTCTCCGTTGAGGTCACCCAGGGCGCAGCACCTTTTGCTTTTCCAGCGATGCTTATTCACCATCCTTGCTGTGACAGGACCCAAACTCCTACACTGATCCACCGTGGTTACCGCTACAGCTATCAGGTTGCCAGCTTCACCATTTTGTCAGATTGGCAGGAGAAATGCGGCATGCAATATGAGCGATCAGCAAATCTTGAACTTTATTGATAGGCACACATATTTATATTGGTGTTGATAAGGCTAATACATATTGCAAAAGGTGAGCTCATTATTGGTTAGTTACTTATCAGCCAGCTACACCTACTTTTGCATTCTTGTAGTTATACTGTTACAGCTTTTCTGCTTTTCTTCATATTTCTAACCAAAGATCTTCCTCCTTATCCTGTTGTTGCACCAAGGGCACAGTGTCCTTGCTTTATACTGACTGCTGACTCCTATACTAGTCTCCTTCTTGCTTAACCAACGGTATTATGTCTATGTGACCTTTCTCAGCTAGCCAACTGTCCACAAAATCCTCCACAGTTGTTTATTAATTGTTATCTAAAACATTTTCTGTCTGGCCTGCGACGATCTGTTCAGCAGGTCAGCCAAAGGCACTCTCCCCTCCCACGAGGCTGGTGCTATCTTTTATACTAAAAACTACATGTACTATATTTACAATTCTGTTCCAATACCTATCATATATGTTAGACAGTCAGATTCTATTCTAAACCAATCTGAGAGTGCCCAAATCATGGAGGCTAGGAAGAAGAAGGAAAAAAGATAAGGCATGCCCTGATTTCTCCATCTTGCAGCCTCAGACCCCTATGTAGAAAATCCTAAAATTTTTCCCTTCACCCTGTAATCACTACTATTGTGCTATGTAAACTTTTGTGACTTGTAATTCTTCGTACAGAGCTGGTAATTTTCTCCATGGGTTAAGATCAAAACCCCACATGTCTTTGGCTACATGCCAGGGTCTCAGAACCCCCTGCCAGTGGCTCGGGCCATCCAGGCACCCAGAGGGGTGTCCTGGGTCCCAACAGTTACTGAGATTTTAAAACTGCTTCCAGAATGTTGTATTTAAGTTTCAGCTGTGGAAGGGACAACCATCCTTTGCTCCTTAGTTTGTCTAGGTATGTCATGGTTTTGCATGGGAGACATTTAGGGCAGTGATGCAAGGCTTCCAGCCACTGGAAAGCTGGATACACCCCTGTGAAAAACACATGTTAAAGATGAAAGAAACCTGGGAACTTCCTCTTTTTTTCTTCCTGCCTGGGAACAAGTAATAAGGCCGGCCCTGCCCTGCCCTTGTCTCAGCTGGGCCGGGCCAAGCAGGCTCTGTCACGGGACCAGGCCCCTCTCTAGGGAGCTTGCCAAACCCTGTCCCGGCCAGGCCGGGCCCCAGCAGCGGCCCGGCAGGGGCATGGGGGCTGTGAGCCCTGGCCCAAACAGGGCTGGGCCGCGGCTGTTACCATCTTGCCACCAGGTCCCCTTCCCCCAGCGCGGCCACCGCACTAGATCGTGCGACTGAGACCAGAGGCAGCCTGCAGCCCGTGCAGAGTGGTCCTGTGACTGGAATTGAACGCAGCAAAAACCAAAGACCAGCCATGCAGCACCCATGACACAGCCGCAGCCGCAGCTCCTGCCGCAAGCACTGGGTGACCATCTGCATGCCCCGGGCGAGATGTTAACTCTTTCAGTGCTTCAAACCTCCCTTGAATGAGAGAAAGGAACAAGATGCAAGCATGTAAAGGAGCAACATGAAGACACCAAGGTCAGTAAAAAAGAAGTCCTAGATGGGGTCATGAGGAGATGGCCTAATCTTGGGGCTGAAATCCTCTTGTAATAGGTACAGAGAAAGACTTTTCTTTTTTCCTGTAACACATGAAAGCCATGGGGAGATGAAGGGTTCAATTTGATATCAAGCAAAGGCTTTCATGCCAAAGAAAGCAGATGTTAAAGTAGCTGTGATTCTATGAGAAATTTGAACAAAGAAGGAGAGAAGAGTGGTCCTGTGTCCCCAGGAAGAGAAGATCTCCGTTCCCAGAAATGAAGATCATTTTAGAGCTAGATAATGAGAACTTTTGCCTTTGAACCGCTCATCCTTAACATAGTACCCCATTAAGTTGACATGGGCCATAAACACAGCTGTGGGAAAAGCTTGTAGAAAATGGGAGGGACTTCACAGTTGCCAATTTCCCTGGGCAGCTGCTATTTGTGAGAGAGTCAGGAGAGAACTGTTTTTTTCTTGTGGAGCAGTCTGCATAACATTAACAAGAGGGACTTCTCTCCCTAAGTGAACTGAAGAAAGATTATTCTAGAGGTGGTAAACTGACTGAAATTTTAGGTTTGGTGTCTTTACATTATCAGTGGGAAAGAAAAGGTTGTGAGGGGAAGAGAAGTGTTGTGAAGGTTTTGTTCTGATTCTTATTACTCTTTCTTTTAGTTGCTGTTAATAAATTTTCCTTTATACACTTTTAAAGTTTTGAGCCTGCTTTGCCTTTCCCTTGATCCTATCTCACAGCAGGAAGTGAGTGCATTGGTGATTGGCCAGCACTAAACCTGCCACAGGTAGTAGTAACTGGACACCAGTATTTCACAGTATTTGCACTAGCCTCCTTTTTTAGACCTTCCTTTGCACTGACTGCAAGTGGCAGCTTTAATAACTTAATGAATAACCAGAAAAGAGCAATGTCTGCAGACACCTGCAGTGTGAAAGACACAAGTAAGTATCTATGTTAAAAGGTCTGATTTTCACCTAAAAATGTTGAACTCTTCTATATCCTGCATATTGCTCTTGTGATTGGGCAGATTGGTTTTTGTTTGAGAAATTAAAAATAAGCCTGTCTATACAAGTATTTCTTTAGAACTATAATTGTCTTTGAAGACCAGAATACATCAGTGAACTCATTCAGAACGATTTACTGCATAACTCAACCAAGCACGTTGCAAAGCCGGACAGGTGGATTAGAGGGTGTGGGGGGTTGGTTTGTTGTTTTAGTTTCTTCCTCAATTAATTCTTCATTACGTTAATGCTTAATTAGTTTCTTTATCTTTTGGTAGAAGATTAGGACAACAGAAATTATTTGTAACTTACTGAAATCCAGCCAACAAACCAATCCTTCTTTTATTTCTGTAAATGTTACCTTTGTTTTGATCTTCATATGGACAGAACACAGGTTTCGGCAATACTAAAAGTAAAACAGTACAAAAATCATGTTTTCTGCAGCAGATTGCATAGTACAGAGTGGAATCCTACAGAAATTTATAAACAATTGTATGTCAAAGTATTATAAGCCTTGAAAAAAGTCTTCTCTTTGATCACAATGTTGATATCAAGTCTCATTATTAATCATGTAAAATGACATGCTGCCTGGTTTTGGTTTGTAGTACGACTTCCTAATATTTTGATTTTTTGATCTTTCATGGCAGTCCATCGTGATGCTATCCCTGTAAAATTTAATTTTTGTTTCTCATGGCTATTTATTGCAGCATAGAGCAATTGCTAAGAGCTTTAGCAGATGTCTGCTGGAACTGTCTGGAGCCACAGAAGTAAGCAGCAACATTTTACTTTAGGTTTGTAATCCATTTGTACATGCCTAAATATTGTCCTGCTATGCTTTTTAGCAGGAAGGAAAGACTGACCCAGACCGTCACCTGCTTTGTAGTGCTGGTAATGCAGTAGGGAAAAGTTCAGGGATGACTGCATGGGTCCTGAGTCTGTCTCCCAGTGCAGTCTTGCTGCTTTATTATTGTTTATAGACATTGCTAATATTGTACAGGGCGACAGAAGCAACATGTGGTGAAATAAATTGTCTGTAGAAAAGCAAACCTCAATCTAGTGTTGGTGTGGAACCCCAGTGTGGCAAAAGTTTTCTTGCAGTGTTGAGAACAAATGGGATTGTGTGACAGCTAGATACATCTGCATTGCCAGTGTCCTGTATTTTGCTGCACTGTTCTGGGGCTTGAGAGTAGCTAAGGAATGTGGAAGCACTGGTCAGATCATAGTGCTACCAAACAGAAAGGTTTGAAGATGTGAAGCTTCCCTTTCTCTAGCCCAAAAGAACACTGAGAGAGTCTGGATAGAGCTAAATTCAGAGTAATTGAACAAAAGAATCTGCCACCCCCCTACTTATATCTTTTCCTTCATCTGAACTGCTGTACTACTACTTACATCTTTTCCTGCATCTGAGCAGCTGTACTACTTCAACTACTTTTTAGCCAAGTGTGTTGGCTGTGGTGAGGATGCAAAGTTGTTACACAGCTTCACAAAAAACCTGTTTTACACTCTAGGTTACCCCCCAGACATTACCCTGTGTTTGTTGTGGCTCAGAGAAGACAGCCTCTGAACAAACGGGGATGTGTAAATTCCTCTGTTTTTCTGTGAGTCACTGAATTCAATCAAGTGATAAAAAGAGAAGGTTAATGCTTTTGCATGTAGCACACATACAGAAACTCCTGCTGTCTACCTGCAATATCTCTTGTGATGTGGAGTCAGAGCAACACTGTCAGCTCTCTAGGAGCACTAATACTCACAGCTGCTCCCATCTGTCCCCAGACAAATTGGAGTGCCCTTTCTGCTGTTAGGATGATGGAGAAACATATTCACAGGGAACACTGCAGAGACTGCAAGTGACTGCCTTGTAAAAGGGGATAAATCTGCTCTTGCCCTCTATACACAAACTCTGGAAGAGGCTGAAAAATGTGGTTGTGATATTTTATGAAAATCCCTTTGCTAGGATTTTTCTTCTCCTGAGAACCTGAGAGGGCCTCAGCTTCAAGTGTAAACAATTTGTTATCTGCTACTGTGGAATGCAGCAGATGCATGTGAGGCACTCATGGAAGTGATGCAAAGGGAAGCTGCTAGCAGTCTCCTCCATGTATGACAAAAAAACTCCAATCAGTAATTAGTTTTGAGAATTGACAATCTGTTAAACCACTGAGAAACCTGATACACCCTGTGAACACCCATGTAAAAAAAATGAAAAAACCCCAAGAATTTTCTCTTTTCCAGTCGGCAAAGAGGTAACAGGGGCTGGGCGTGGCGGCCCATGCCACAGGGCGCCCGCCAGGCCCCCCCATCAGCTGCCTGGTAAGGAGGAGGGGAGAATGTGGGCCAGGCTGGGCCGGGCCGGGCCATGGCTAAAACCTTGCTGCTACTAAACCCTGCCCCCGCCGTCAGCCTGGTGCCGAGCCGAGTCTGCTGGATCCCAGGAGCAGCCCTGGGCTGGGGTCAGCTCAGCCAAGATTCTACCACCATTGAAATTTGCCCCCAACCACTGGGCAAGGGAGAGGTGAAGCCATCAGCCCTCGCATGCCGGCTGCTAATATCCTCGCCACTCCCCCTCCCAATCCAGCCATGGCTCCCACCGACTGGCAACCTACCAAGCCGGTCTGGTGTCAGGTGACCATCTGCAGGCCCTGGGTGAGATATTAACTCTTACAGAGCTTCAATCCTCCCTCGAGTGAGAGAACAGGACAAAAGTGCAGACACATAAAGAAACAATACGAAAACACCAAAGTCAGTGAAGAAGTCAAGTCCCAGATGGGAGAAATGAGGAGATGCCTTTAGTTTTAGGCTGAAATCCTCTTGTAAACCTATGGAGAAGGATGTAATTGATACATCAGACTCTTTTCCCTATAACACATGAAGGTATGGGGAGATGAAAGTGTTCAGATTGTAGATATGGAGTAAAGGTGTCCATGTTAAAGTAAGCAGATATTGAAGTAGGTGATCCATGAGAAGTTTGAACGGAGAAAAAGAGAAGAGTGATGAAGACCAGATGCTACTATTTTCAAGGCCCAAGATGGTGTTCCAGGCAGTGGCATGACCCACAGGGTAGGTCTCCAGCCATCTAGTGGTGGCTTCCACCATGGTCAGCACATAGTGCTTACCTTGGCATATCTAGAGCAGTGTGATGTAGTCAGTCTACCAGGCCTCCCCATACAATATGGGGAGGCCATATATTTGGACCTCCCCATATTGTACTTGCAGGGTGCCCCATGGCAGGAAGGAATAATGAATCTGACTTCATGCTCTCAGAAGGCTAATTTATTATTTTATGATACTACATTATATTAAAGAATGCTATACTAAACTATACTAAAGAATACAGAAAGGATACTTACAGAAGGCTGAAAGATAATAATGAAAACTTGTGACTCTCTCTCCAGAGTCCCAACACAGCTTGGCCCTGATTGGCCAAAGAGTGAAAACAATTCACAGCAGAAACCAATACCTGTTGGTAAACAATCTCCAAACACATTCCAGAGGAGCAAAACTCAGGAGAAGCAAATCAAATAATTATTGTTTTCCTTTTTTTCTGAGGCTTCTCAGTTTCCCAGGAGAAAAATCCTGGGCGAAGGGATTTTTCTAGCAAATGTGAGTGCCACATCCCCATATATTTGGACCACTGCCCACCATACCATAGGGGCTTCACCCGCTTGGCCTGTTTGATGGCCGCACACGTCTCACAGTGATGGATGACCTGAGAAATACTGTCCATAGTTAAATCCACCCCTCAGCCTTGTGCCCACTTATAGGTAGCATCTCTGCCCTGATGACTGGAGGCAGTATGGACCCATTGAGCTCGGAATAACTCTCTCTTGTGTTGCCAATCTGCATCTAACTTTGACACCTCTATCTTTGCAGCCTGATCTACCTGCTCGTTGTTTTGATGCTCCTCATTAGCCAGACTCCTGGGGACATGGGCATCTACGTTTTCAGGTAGCTTCTCTACCCAAGTGGCAATGTCTTTCCACTCATCAGCAGCCCAGACTGGTTTTCCCCCACGCTGCCAGTTGGCCTTTTTCCCCCTTTCCAGCCCACAGAGCATTGGCTACCATCCACAAATCGGTATAAAGGTTTAGCTTTGGCCACTTCTTTCTTTCAGCAATGTCCAGGGCCAACTGAATGGCTTTGAGTTCAGCAAGTTGACTTGATTCACCTCCTTCAGTACCTTGTGCAGCCTGTTGTATGGGGCTCCATACAGCTCCTTTCCACTTCCATTTCATTCCTACGATGTAACAGGAACTGTCAGTGAAAAAAGCATATTGTGTTTCTTCTGCTGGCAGTTGGTTATATGGTAGAGCTTCTTCAGCCCTTGTCATTTGTTCCTGCTCCTCTTCATCAATGAGAACAAAGTTTTCACCTTCCGGCCAGTTTGTAATTATTTCAAAAATCCCATGGCAATTCAGGTTTCCAATTTGGGCATGCTGTGTGATGAGGGCAATCCATTTGCTCCATGTGATATCAGTGGTGTGGTGGGTAGGGGGCACCTTTCCTTTAAACATCCACCCAAGCACTGATGCCCAGGGTGCCAAGAGGAGTTGTTCTTCAGTGCCAATCACCTCCGAGGCAGCTTGAACTCCTTCATAGGTGGCCAAGATTTCCTTCTCTGTGGGAGTCTAGTTGGCTTCAGACCCTCTGTAACTTCAGCTCCAGAATCCCAGTGGTTTGCCTCGAGTCTCCTCAGGCAACTTCTGCCACAGGCCCCAGGACAAGCCATTGTTCCCAGCTGCAGTGTAAAGCACATTCTTCACCTCTGGTCCCGTCCTGACTGGGCCAAGGGCTACCATATGAGGGATCTGCTTGATCTGGGCAAAGGCTTGTTGCTGTTCAGGGCCCAACTGGAAATCACTCTTCTTGTGGGTAACCAGGTAGAGAGGGCTCACCATCTGGCTGTACTCAGGGATGTGCATTCTCCAAAAACCTATAGCGCCAAGGAAAGCTTGTGTTTCCTTCTTGCTGGTTGGTGGAGACATTGCGGTGATTTTATTGATGACCTCAGTGGGAATCTGACACCATCCATCTTGCCACTTTACCCCCAGGAACTGAGTCTCTCAGGCACGTACTTTGACTTTGCTCTTCTTGGTGGTAAAGCTGGCTTCCAGCAGCATCTGGATGATCTTCTCTCCTTTCTCAAATACTTCCATTGAAGTTTCAAAAACTTCCGGTTTTTCACTAATGGATTGGGACTGCTGGGATACATTCCTTGAGCTTTATTGCAGCATCAGCCTCATTACATGGTTGAGACGATAGAAAGATGGCAATAGCTCACATCCTGCTAGCAGCAGCCAAAGATTTCTTTGTTACTTTTTAGCCCATAGCATATTGCTAAACCTTACAGACAATTGTTCTAGTCAATCACTAAAAGCACACATACACATGCTTCATGCAATGCTTGCTTGTCTGCTTTCTATTAAAAATACGCAACATTTCATTATTAAACTTAAAAACTTCTACTATCTTGCTAAGCATATTTTTCTGCAGTCTTTAGCCAAGCCTAAAACTCAAGTTATTGTTTCATGTCCTTTCTTGCTGTACTATTGTAACTTTTTCTTCTTTCAGACTTTGCATCTGTAGCTAGTTCTAAGTTTTCTGTTCTTTCTGTTTCTAAAGCCTGCTTTTACAGCTTTCTGAAAATCTTCTTACCTTTACTATTTCCCACATTTCCTCCTCTTGGTACAACCACAAAGAAACTCTCTTAACTTCATCACTTATTGACTACCTTGTGTTACATAGCTCTTCTATAATACGTATTTCTTTTTGCTTGTTTGAATCACTTCTCTTGCTTGCTTTAAGCATTGCTATTTTACACCACAGCAAATTGAATACAATTCAAATCTGGTAGTAGTTACTATTTACTGTTCTAATAAGTCTCGTCCATTCCAAGATCTTAATTCAAAGCCTTCATCTATGTCTATAGTTGCATCCACCATCTCTGGAAGATTTTGAGAACTTTTTGTGATTCTATTTCCTATGTCTCTCTCTTGTACGATAAAAACTTCTTTGATAGTTTTGTCGCACACACTGAAGTATACAAGGTACTACTACTAGTATCACCACTAAAAAAACCAACACACATAAACCTATTTTGCAAAGTTCCCTTAACCAAGGTGCAAAGTTCCATCCTTTGAGCAAATTGTCTAACCACGATCAACCGTCTTCTTTGATTTGAACTGTTAGATCTTTCAGCTTTTGTATGATTTTGAATTGGACAGGCACATGGTGTCTGAGCCTGCTGCCTTGGCTAAGGTCACCCAAATATTTGTTTTCAGTTGTTCCACAGGCAAATCTCCAGTGCAAGAAGCAAGCAAAGCTATCCAGTACCAGTGTAACACTCGATTTAGCTCCATACCTTTCGTGAACTATTTTTTGGCAAAAGAATTTCCCATATATTTTAACCCGCAAATTCTGGGTTTTTTTACCTTCCCAGAGTTTCCTGAAGACTAAACAACTGTGTTAAAAATGGGTAATTTCACCTTTAAAAATCCAAGGAGGGGATCCACTCAACGGAAACCAAACATTTGCCAAAAGAGCTCTATGAAACCAACAATTCACACATTTGTCATTGACGTAAAATCAAGGTTTGCAGGTTCCACAAGTGAACAAGGTACGTCAGGAGTGACCCGTAGTCTCCCTGTTTGGCTCACGTCTTCACACTTGTTACTCCGCTTTTGGACTCGTCAGCGCATTCTCGTGTGTGATATGGTTTGACGTTCTTCGCTGGAACCCACTTAGGTCCCGCACCTGTAGAGACACAAGCATACCTCTTGCCCCAAGTTATTAGTTGGAAAGGACCTTCAATTTGTCCTGCCTCAGGACTTCTAATTAAAATGGGAATTTTCTTTCAGTTTCACCTGTGTGTTATTTGAAAAATGCGTAAAAGTTGGCGGATTGGATTCTGCAAAAGAGGTGTTCAAAAAGTTAAAACATTATAAAGTTTTGCTCAATCTCATCTGTGGCGTCACCTCTACTCCCCCCTTCTGTTGATCTAGAATGCATTTTATTGTGTGATGTGTCCTTTCAATAATTGCTTGAGCTGTGGGGGAGTGAGGAATACCAAAGGTATGATGAACACCCCAATCCATTAAAAATGTGGCCACTTTTTGGGATGTATATGCAGAGCCATTGTCTGTTTTTACTTCTTGGGGCACAGCCAGTGAAGCAAATGCTTGCAAAAAATGTTGACAGGCATGATTACATGTTTCCTTTTGTGTGGACAGAAGTGAAGACTACACCTGAGAACGTGTCCACTGACACATGGATGTTTTTAAATTTCCCAAAGGAAGGGTACTTATTGATATCTGTTTGACATAATTGCAGGCTTTGCAAACCCTGTGAGTTGACAGCTCCTTTAGAAACAGGGGGTTGCATAAGCTGACAATCAGGGTAAGTACTAATGATAGTTTTAGAATGGTGGGGTTCAATGTGGTCCCCATCAAAGGCCCACTTCCAGTTTTTCTCCCCAGTGGGACAGTACATCTCTTCCCCATACAGTGAGAGGCTTCTGAACAATGCAGGGACGTACTGTCAGTGTCTTTCCTTCAGGACCTGTAATGGTAATCATGGCTTCACTTTGCAGACACACAATGGCACCTCCGATCCCTGTGAGGGCACCCATAGGTGCTACCAAATTCCAATCACTTGGCCAAAATATGTGAAAATTCGCAGTGACATCTGCAGCAGTGTCTGGCATTCCTGTGATGTAAACTGGTCTACCAAGGTGAGTCAGGCTGCAAGTTAACTCTGGTTGGTTATGGCCTAAATGTTCCACCCAATAGCTATCAGAACTTGGGGTAGGGTTCCAAAACAGCAGAGTTAGAAATGAAGTCTCTTGATATGTGTTTTGCTTGGGTGTATTCAAAAGTTAAAAAAACCCACAATAGCTGTAGGTGTTTTTGGCTGAATTGCCATAGGAACACTAAATGCAAGAGCTAAAATTACTAGCTCTTCGTTACAGTTTAATAAAACAAGAGATAGAAGGACTAAAAGTCTGAAAATTCTGTTGCTGTCCTTGCCTATAATTAAGAAGTCTTGTCTGTTGGGAAATGCCAGTAATTCCTGTAGGGATACCTTCATAACAAAAGTCCTTTAAAAGGCATATTAATTTTGAAGTTGCCAACTCAAACCTTGCCCCTGGGGGTAGTGAAATGGGGCCACTTGAGGGATGGGTGGCTGAGGCACAAATAGTATCTGATTTGGGTTCCTTCTAGGTAAAGCCAAGGTAACTAAATTTTCTGGCAACTGAGATGCTGCTACTTGTGTCACCACACGGTGGTCCGCGCTCTTTGTTGAGTTTAACAATAAAGGATTACCATCGATGTCAAACTGAGAATGACAATGCTTTGCCAAATATTTCCCTTTCCGACATTGAGGGAAAAAGTAGATGGCTTAGGTTGTGTTGCTGTTGTAAGACAATCCTTTTTCATGTGACCAGGCTTTCCATGATTAAAACATACCCCTGTAGCTGAATCCAACTGCACAGCCGCAACTTTTGTTTGTGCCTCAAGGATGTTTTCAAGTTTATCTCCCAGCTTATCTCCCACTTTATCTCCCAGATTTTCTCCCAACTTTTTTTCCCAATTTTTCTCCCAACAAGTCTTGATATTTTACAATCTGCTCCCCAAGAGCATTAGCTTGTACCATAGCAAGGTCCTGTGGGGTGTTAATCTTACTGCAAGCTGAAAGCATTTAAGGAATATTAAGTTGGAGGCTGGTCAGGCAAAGCTAAAAAAACTTTGCTGCATTCCTCATTTGCATTAGTAAAAGTAAGGCTTTTAAGAATGTAGGGCTCTGCCTGCTCATCTGGGCACTGTGTTTCAACAGCTTGTGTTAGTTGATCTAAAAAAGTACCATAGGTCTCAGTCTCGCTTTGCATTAATATAGAGTAGCATTCACATGAGTACCTGCTGGTTCAACAGTCAGCAATGCTTTTCTTGCAGCATTCTTAATATCTGTGAGCACAGGCCTAGGCAGTACAACTGCCTGGTCTTCAGGCTTATCATACAGATATTTTCCACCTAATGGAGCGATAGTAAAATGAGCATGATGACTATTCACATACATTTCAATTAACCTGTTAAGAAGTTTTTTCCACTCCAAATCCTATAAAACTGTGAATTTGATAAAATCATAGAAGCCACGTTACAACAATCTGCTGGAACAAGGTCATAGAATTAAAAATACTTTTCACCACATCAATAAAATAAGGAGAAGCCAACCCACTGTCCTTAATTGCTTGTCTAAGTTCTTTGATGTCATGATGTGACAGGGTTTCATACTGAGGGTTACAATTATTTCTACCATACTTCACAAGCATAACCAGGAGTTGACTATTTAAAAAATCAAAATCCTTGTCTTGTCTAAAATTCCATCTGATAGCAGCCCAATCAGTTAAGTATAGTGAATTAGTTTCCAAATTGGTATCTGGAGCGTTCCCATTTTTTTCAAAAACCAAGGAAACCTCTGGGTGAGGTTGAAACAAATCAGGATTCTGTGTTAAATTTGTGAGACCAGAGTTAGGTAAAACAAGACCACCATCTGAGTTATTTCCAGTGTGTGGTATTTGTGCAGCCTGAGACATTTGGGGCATGGATGCAGGCTGAAACATTTGGGCTGTCTGACCAAGCTCAGGATTAGAAAAATTTTGAAAACTTCCCATATTATCAACAGTGGAAACCCTTTCCCCCTCCTTCCGAGAAGCAGCAGCGTAGGAAGTGTTAGTAAAACAGTATTCAGGAAGGACAGCCTCTCTGGGAATGGTGCCAGCTGTTCCAAGAGCGGGAGGGCAAGGCCCAGGAGCAGAAATGTTCCAAGCCACTCCTGTGCTGGAGAAGGTGGTGGGAAGCTGTGTTGGTGCCATGGCAACTGCGGGGCTTTGGCAAAATGCCTGGGTGGCAGCAAGCTGCGAGCGGGAGCTCGGGGGATCTGAAGCAGACATGGCAGTGAAGGGAAGGGTGCAAAAGGTGGTAAAAAGTCTGTTTCTTCTTGCAGTGAACTGCTCAGGGGGGTGTCCTCTGTCTTGAGACCTGCCGCCCCCAGTCAGGCATCTCCCAATGTGGGCGCTCACGGCAGGGGAACTGCCCAAACTGTGGGATGCTGCCTGTGCCGTGGCAAGTCCACGCCGAAACCCATCTCTGGGCAGGCTCTGCCCGGTGTTGCCATCTGTGGCAAAGGAGCTGAAGCCCTCTTGGCTGCAAAACATGGCCCAGGAAGTGTGGGAAGCCCTGGACATGCTGCAGCCTCTGTCTGGAAGCCAGTCTCAGCAGTCGCGAGGGGGTATGAGGAGAAACCCAAAGAGCCAGGCTGTGGGGTTGCGTGTGCACCTGGTGAGCTGATCTGGAAAGCGGCAGGCGGAGGGGGTGCAGATAGGCATGGTGGTGGTTCTGCCAGGGCTAAGGCTCATGGAACCTGTGGGGGAATAGGAGAGAGTGCGCCAAAAGTGGATGAGGTGGGTTTGGAAGTGCCAGCAGAGTCAGAGACAGGGTCAGGCTGCCCCGGCTGGCCAGAGGGATCAGGAAAGGAGAGCCCCGACACAGAGACAGTGGCATGATCATTTTGAGACCCGGAAATAAGAACAGAGGGACCTGATATGGAGACAGGGAATGTGGGCTGGGACGCGGGGGGGGCTGGGTTAGGGCTAGAGCACTTCCATTGCCGTGTTCTCCCACACAATGATGCTGTCGATGTACTGCAGAGGTTCTGGACCTTCACCCTACTCCAGTGTCACCTGGATCAGTCCATGGCAGATGGCGGGGCTGTGTTTCCACTCTAGGGCAGCCAGTTCCAGGTGTACTGCAGGCCCCTCCAGGTGAAAGCAAACTGAGGCCTACATTCTGTTGCCAGAGGAATGGAGGAAAATGCATTGGCAATGTCAATAGTGGCGTACCACTTTGCTGCCTTGGACTGCAGCTAGTACTGGAGTCCGGTACAGCAGCGCTCAGTAGTGGAGTAACTTCATTCAAGGCATGATAGTCCACTGTCTATCACCATTCTCTGTCAGACTTGGTGAGTGGGCCTCACTGACAAGCCCTTGGCTCTCCAGCTCATGGATCATTTTCTGGATGGAGATCATGTCATCTCGATTCGTCCGATACTGCTGCCGGTGCACCATCAAGGTGGCAATTGGTACTCATTGCTCTTCCACCTTCAGGAGTCCTACTGCAGATGGGTTTTCTGATAGTCCAGGCAAGGTGTTCAATTACTTCATGTCTTCTGCTGTTGGAGTTCTGGATGCTGAAAATTTTAGACTTTCTGTGCTGACAGACTCTGACTCCCCAGAGAGTACTGCATTTGACCTGAGGCCATGGAGAAGGCTTCAGAATTGATTGATAACACTGGGATCACAGGTGTGTGGTTTGATTAGAAGTGTGTAATATCAGTGGGTGGAAAACTTGGAATTTAAGGTTTTAGAATATAGTAATATATCTAGAAAAAGATGGAGGTTTTAGGGCCGTGGCTGGTTGTTCTTCTTCACCTTCTTCTTTATGGGTTTGGGCAGTATTTTGTAATTGGACAGAAAAGTCCGCATTGTGGACTTCAAGGGGATTAGTTATTGGGTTAAAGGTGAAAATAATTTAGGTGTCATTTCTTAATTGGATAGTTTAGCCTTAAAAGACCTTGTAATGAAAGATAGTGAGCCATTTTGTAGCCTGTTAGTAGAATGCTGTAGAACTTGTGATTTGTAATATAGATAAGAAATAATAAACATCTAAGCCTGAACGTGAACAACTGTCTCAAGTGCTCTCAATCCCAACTTTGAAAGAGGCAGGAAAAAGAAGCTGAAAACCAGCACTCTGCCTCTAGAGCAGCTATTCCAAAAGCTCACCTGAGTCCCTTTGGGTCTTTGTAATAGCCGTTCCGGAGGAAGTCTATGCCCAGAATACATGGGGCCTCTGGGCTGGTCACAATGGGATGTTTCTGGCACTCCTTCCCAGTCAGGCTCACCTTGGCTTCTAACAGAGTCAATTGCTGTGATCCCCCTGTCACCCCAGCAATGAAAACAGGTTCTGCCCCCACATGTCCTGAGGCATTAAGGTACAGTGTGCAGCAGTATCAACTAACACTTCATAATTCTGTGGCTCTCATGTGCCAGGCCATCGGATCTACACCATCCAAAAGACCCAGTTTTCCCATGCCTCTCCCTGGCTAGAGGCAGGGCCCTTCTAGCCCTGGTTATCGTTTCTTTTTTGGGCATACATACTAGATGTTCCTTCAAGTGGATCTAACAGATCAACCTCCCTTCTGTAATATCTGGCAGCTCGGTCATGGGAGGCTGAGGCTGCCTTCATTTTAGTGGAACTCCCTTGATTAGTGTTTCCCTCCTTGAGCTGATGCACCCATGCTGCCAGGACAGAAGTAGGTTTCCCATCCCACCTTCCCATGACTTCCCCATGGTTGCACAGGAAGAACCACACGTCAGCCTGTGGGGTGTAGCCTCTTTTTTTAGCTGGGGGGCATTGGGCTCTGACTTTGGGGCATGTGACTCACACTGGTGCTTCATTGATCTTCCTCACCTCCTCCCTCATCTCCCTCATCTCCTCTTTAAACTCCTCTTTGAGTTCCTTAACCATGGCAGAGACATGAGCCTGCATTGGGACATTGATCATACTTTCATAATTTTTAAGCTTGTTGGCAACAGAGCCCACTATCTCTTGGCTGGTGTCGGCATTAATTGTTGCAGTGAAGGTGGTGTATTAAAATGGCCCTAGACTTGCCAGGTTCCACAACATTTGCCCTGTGCACCTGACCTTGTTGGGGTCATTATTATGCTGTTCATCCCTCCCAAAGAGTATCTCCAATACTGCCACTTCTCTCAGCTGTTGGATCCCTTCCTCAAGGGTATTCCAGCGCATTCTATGGTGGTGTACCTGCATTCTCTCCCTGTGGACAAACTTCTCTCTGACACTCGTAAAAAGTCACTCCCAAAGGGAAAGAGACCCTGGCTCCCTTACAAAAATCTGATTCATACCTGAGTCCTGGGTCAAGGGTCCCAAATTCCTTGCCTCACTACCATTCAGTTGCACGCCTGTACCCATAAGGTCCCAGACCCAAAGTAACCAGATTGTATAAGCCTCACACCCCCGTCGTACAATGTCTTTGTGCAGATTATGGAGATTTTCATATATCAGGGACTCGGTGATGATCTCAACCTCTGGCTCCCCTGTGGGTTGCAAGGGCCATCCTTTCTTATCCCTATTATCTGGGTGCTCTGATTTCATCTTAGACTTCCTCATTTCCACAGGGGAGACTGCTGCTGGCTGTGTCTGCCCTTGCGGTTCAGCTGGAAGCTGGATGGTTGTAATGTCTATGGGTTCCACTGCTGTACCATTAAGCTCTCCCTCTTTGAGGCAGGGTGAGGGTTTCTCACCAGCTGGAAAAATGTACTCCTTCAGGATCTGGCCCATCTCACATATCTCCTTCACTAGAACCCCCACCCAATCCAGGTGGTTAATTTCTGAGGTGGGCTGTGGGGCAGGGTCAGGCTCTGGGGCAGCATCCCTATTCTCTGGGATAGGTATCAGGGTGGTTATCCAGGTAAATCTCCCCTTATCTCTAAATGTGAAATAGAATAGGCCTATCAGCAACACCAGCCACTGTATGATATCATTAGCATTTAGAGAAGATTTGAACCCTTTGAAAACTGGTGGGGTAGACCCAAAGAGCTGGTTGAAGGAGAAAATTTCCCCTGGTGTTATTTCTTCACTGTGAATACCATTATTAAAGTAACTCCAAAACCATACAGTTAATGTGTGGTAGCTCTGAATCCATGTGCTTGCCTTCCAGAGGAAGTTAAAAACCCATTAATTCCTCACCTCATTAACCCTTAGAGCAAACTGGGTAACAGCCACAGTAGCCTTATTTATAGGACCCACGTTTAGATAAGGGCCTGCAAATGGGAGAAATGTAGCCACAACCACGTGCCACCTGATTCAGGGTAAGCTCGACCACATGATGCTACCTAACGAGGTTTCTATATCCTGCACACAAAAATGAAGTTACTCAAGAACTGTTATTTCTTTTTCCCCCTTTTTCTCACGATGCCCTTGGGCCCCACCGTTGGGGACCAAAACCTGTCTCGGTTTAAAAGACAGGTGTCTGCTAATGAAGGCAGAAGCCTCTGTTGGAATGGAGAAAAAAAAAAACAAACCACCCTCTGAATTATTTTAAGTTGGAAATTAAGGGCCTCTCAGGCAAAGATATGGGAATAGGAATAACAGTTCTTTGGTAGTATGTATAACAAGGCAAACAAAACAACACTAACTATGGCATTAACAACAAACAGAACCAGGGACCCAGTAAGAGTCTTCTTGACTGCAGGCACTTTCCTCTTAGGTGCAGTTACCGTCACAGCCGGCAGGAATGAGCAAAAATCCCGGGCTGGTGAGTGAGATGTATCAGAAGTTTCACAGGAGGTGAAACTGTGGGGAGGTGCCGGCAAGGCAGCAGGATGTTGGGCTACGGCAAAATCCAGGGCATTACCGAAGAAAACAGCAGGGGCGGGGCAGCGGCGGCCCGGCTCCGAGCAGGGCAAGGAGAGGTGAAGTTCAGGATTCCCGAGGCACACGAATGGCTGAGCTCCAGCGGTGCTGATGAATTCTCTCCGCAGTAAGCGGTAGCCTGGCTGTCCTCCTCCAATGCCAAAGAGCAAGGGAGAGCAGCTGCCCCCAACCCCAATTTTTACCTGCCCCCCATTCTTGTGGTATCTCTGTCCCCCTGAGAGAAAGTCCTAAAAACCAGACGAGTTCCCCCTCTCCACTGTCTCAAGCACCCAGTCATCAGTGCTTCTTAGCAACTTAGTGGGAAAAAAATCCACAAGCAACAAGGAAAGAAAAGGAAAGATAAAAACCAACCCCCAACAATGAGGAATAGTAAATGTCTTTTCAAAAGTGTCATTGAGTTTAATGCAAAGGTTTGATAGTTGTGTAGATGAATGTTACAGAAGTTGATATTTTTGGATGAAATGAAAAATTAGGATGCTCAGGCCATGATGCAAGTGAGGAAATGAACACCAAACACCTTTTTTTTTTCTTTTTTCTTTTTTTTTAATTTATTTTGCCTTTCTCCAGGTATGATTATTGCTCCCAAGTCAATGATTACTCAAAAACTCTTTTGTCTCAATCAAGATCAGCTTCCAGTCTAGGAATGTTAGACTCCCAAACTTTATAAAAAAAGCCATTTATACTAGTTGCTTATCTGTGTTGTTATGGCAAATGTTAACAAAGACAGTGACTTGGCAGTTTTACATGCTGGGCTTTTATTTTTTTCAAAATTCATTTTATCCCTACATTTTATATGCTAATCATTTTATCCTGATTGTATTAGAAGTCAGCAGTTTTCATGTACACCTCCATGGGGAATTGTACATAACCTACACATCCTTGAGTATTTCAGATTTGGTAATCTGCCCCAAGCTCACTTGTCAACATTTGTCTCCAGCCTTTCTGCCTGGCACCTGAACAACATACAAAAGAAAAAGTAGATGCTGGAAATAAAATATGTTATCTGTGAGCATTTATTTCACATGGGTCTGTGCCTGGGAGAGGCTGCTACTTATGGCCAACTTGCAGCAGATAGGGACGTAGTCTGGGGAGGCAGAGGGTGATGTCCAGACTCCGTGGGCTGGCTGCCTGGCCCTGATGCCACATGATGGGATTTGTATAATTTGATCATTGCAGATCATTATGGAGTGTAACTCTCTGCTTTTATGCCTCAAATAACACTTCAGCTTTGCTGTTACCTGTGACTTTTCCCAGAATTTTGTATCTGACTTTTAAACATTATTTTAAATATTAATTTCTTTGACTGGGAGGTGCCTTGCCATCCCTCTCGTCCTCTTTGCCCCAGAGGTAAAACACAGAATTGCTGAATGCCTTTGTGTCACTTTAGTTAGTTAACAGCTGCATATTTGTAAATGCTCTGTATGCTACAGTGAAGTGAGACCTGAATTTGCTCTATGGCCTATTGTTGCAAATTCAAAGAAGTAAGATCAATTATGGAAGAATGCCATGGCAATTAACATCTTACCCAGGAAGGAATATCAGATGAATTTATGACTGGATTGGATGAAAACTTGAGGGTATGCTACAGACAGAGCAGAAGAGATGTTATTAGTGGTACTGCATGGCAAGAACCCTGCTTTGGGCAGGAATGGCCACAGTGGAATACAACTGGAGAGTTGTCAGGGCAATGACAGACCTGATATTTTCTCAGTTTATTTGCAAGTCATCACCCAATGACCTTTTGGGGAATTAGAAGCAGCTGATATCGTCAGTGCTGTGGTTGTGGAAGTGTCCTAGCTTTGGCCTGTCTCAGCAGGGTGTTCACTTCCTGGCCCTGCTGTGCCTCCAAGCTGCTGAAGAGGGTTTGAAGAGCTGGTTACACAAACATCTGGGATGTTTGTGTAAGAGCTGATGACAAGGGAAAGGATAGCTTTACCAAGACCTTGTCAGTGAAAACAAGCAACATACATCTGTGCTAGAGAAGTGGGACTAAGTAGAAAAACAGTGCCATGGCAGTCAATGACAGATGAGAACAAACCTTTGCATGTATCAGACAAGGAAGAAGATGTCTCCAGTATGCTGCTGAATGTTGTATGAGAGCTTGGTTGGAGATTGGGACTACATGATCTTGCAAGTTGATATTTTAGGAGGTGTTGTACAGGAAAAACTTGCAATGTTGAGATGTAGTCTGAGTGCAAAGATGAGGAGGGATGTTAATTTTTTTCTGCAACTTCTTGATCAGAGTTCCACTCCTCAAGTCTCTTTAAATAAGACCCACAGATCTGGCCTTATGTCGCTTTTGTCGGAAGGTGAATTACCCTCTTCTGCTGTCAGGCTGGTTTTTTAATAGTCCTGCTGTGTGTTCTGCTGTTTCACCGTAGCCTCTCTTCACTTTCTGCTCTCAGGGCTTCACCAGAAAGAGCTAAATCAACTGTGAGTGAGTTTCTCTTACCCTTAAGGAGAATCAGTGGTCACAACAGGGAACCTACAGGCTAGATGAGTAATTTTTCTCTGTGAATAGGGCAGCACATACTGGCTGTTTGATGATAAAAGGGGTGTGTGTCATTGGTCAGCGTTCAGGACTCTTTGCACATCCCTGAGAGAAGAGATCACAATGTAGCATTTTTGCAGCTGAAATCAATCCTCTGGTTTTCATCCTCAAAAGCAGCATCTGGTTTGCATGTGCCCTTTGTTCCTTTTTCCAGAAGAGAAGGGGGACTGAGTGTGGGTTGACTGATAATGGCAGACAATAAGATCTTTCCTAATCATGAAGAGCCACCATACATTCCAGTGGTTTATGGTTTATCACACACCCCACATGCACTAAGCTCTGAGCGCAAGCAAAGCATTTAGTCCATCATTGCCCCTTATAGACAGCGCAAAGCAAAAGGAGCAACCACGGCATGCATGCAGTGATCACAGAGCTGTAAAAATTTTGTCAGACCCAGTGGCCAGCTTTTTAGCTTCAATGACTGGCAGCAGCATAGTGATAGTGTTCATTTACTGCCATGAGGAACGCTCTCCATGTACAGGAGAACTTACTTTGTTTCCTTCATGGCTACAGGGTAGAATGTCTGGGTTGGTCCCAGCATCAAGAGCAACTCTGATTTCTGCACCCCAAAGAGAATTTCTCCATGCAATAATTAAATGTTGGCAAAACCACATGCCTGCAGCCTTTTTTCTGCTTCTCCATGTAAGTGAGCAGGCCATATGTGTTGGGAAAAGGTCATGCGGGAGGATGTGTATTGCTGCTGCTCCTAATGTCTGTGTCACCAATGTTTCAGTTTAAATCAGATGAGGATCTGATACAATAGGCTGGCCATATGGAGTTTGAGGAAAATACTATACTGACCATTTTGACACTTTTCAGCATAGATTCTTACTACACAGATTTTGCATTTGCACATTTTGTGTTCTTGCTTAAGAACAACTGAGATTATTCCTTGTTTTTTAATGAAGGAGCCTGCACACAAAACTTCCCTTTATTACCTAAAAATTCAGCAGTTATTCACTGCCTGCTTTTGTCCACAAGAAAGGGGAAAAATGTATTCCTCTGGCTGTTTCAATTCTGCTTCAGTTTCTCTGCCAGATTTTCTTTTGAGATCTGCATAAACAAGTTCATGATGGCGGAGAAGATAAATGGGAGACAGCTATCTTGACACAGGCAGTTTTTGGTAATGCTATGCTGCAGTGTAAGCTGTTGATGGTATCCAGGGATCAGAAATGGGTAACTCTTGGCTTTTTGGTGAGTTAGGACAGTTACAGAAAAGCTGCAGTTCTGGCAATACCAACACTTGCTGTTCTTTCTTTTTAGTCTTGTAAACGATGTGTGCTTGTAACTATAGATCTTTCCTTAAACTTTCCTGTTATTTTTTTTTAGTTGGGAGTTTTCTTCTGTTTGACTTGGTTTTGAGGCCATATGCTTTTGAAAAGTTTTCCAGGATGGATTAGGTTTTGTTAGCCATGGGGATTGTTGACATAAAAGTCTACTAATATGTGAAAACTATTATGAGCTCTGATTGTGAATTTTGTCTGAATAGTGCTCATCAGTTGAGAGATCACTAAGTATGAATCTGTCTTAAGGAAACAAAGACTCCTAAGTAGAAACTGTTCTTAATAATCAGGAGGTGAAGCCATGGAACATAGCCTTTTCTATTGTGCCTGTGAATCTAAACTGATCAGCAGCTGAAATGAGACCCCTCTTCCCTTGTGTTGAAAGCTTCAATCAATTCTATATACTGGGCTTCTTACTGCACAAGCCAGATTTGTAATTTCCCCAGTTACTTATCTCTCTTTTCAGGGGGTTCTCTTTCCTTTCTTTCCCCATAATTTTTTTCTTTCCCTCCCTCGCCCCTTCTCCATACCTCACATTACCGGAGGCTACAAGCTGAAGGGAGATATTGAGGCAGATATTGATGTCTATCTAGAAGTTCAGGATGCAGTCCTGAAGCTTTTCACTCTCTCCTTGCTTGGGTGATCCTTTAGTTAATTTTCTGAAGTTATTTAACTCAAGGTGTAGTGCCGAAGCATGAAATCATTAGTCATGAGCAGAATCCTGACATCCTTCTCATGCTTCAGATGATAAAGCCTCTTCTTGCTTAGAGAGCTAGAAGCTCTATCAAAAACTGATTAGTGTTTGTGCAACAAGAGGCAATGTACCATTTCTTTATTCCTCCAAGTGCCCAAGAAAACTGGCAAGACCCTTATGTGGTGCTTATCTCTGGATTTTTAGGAGTGAAAAATGAGAACTTTGTAGTTTTTGTTGCTCTGGAATACTGCCAAAGCATACTGCAGGTGGTCTTTTGAACAAAACATGTATATGAGTGTCTTACTGGTGCCTCTGAAAAGAGTGTTGCAGAGGTCACCCTGGCCCTGCTACCATGGTGGTACAGTATGTTTTTCAGAACAGTGTTAACCCAAGTCATAGAGGAGATGAGTGCAGAGATCCCATAAAGAGACTTGTGCTGTTTAAACCTTGTAGTGCACAGACCAAGTGCCGAGAAGTGAACTCTTACTGCCTCACTGATGCATCTTAGAGCTTCCCTGAGCCTTCTGGTGTTGTCTTGGCCCCAGTACTTCTTTCTTTGCTATTTTTGCATTTTAATTTTCTTTCCTTCACTGTGTGGACATTGGAAAAGTTTATATCACAAAGATTTATAAAGCCACTTGTGGTTTCTGAGTGCTTTGACTTTCTGCTATTGCTCAATTCTCAAGGCTGGCTTGTGCTGCCACTGGACACTGTCACAAGACAGGTAGGTGGTCTTGGAAAATGTTTGCAGAACTGAAGCTCCTTTTCTTTGTCGATAGATCAATATGTTTGCCCTTTTATTGGAAGTGGGAGTTATAAGTGTATTACCTTTAGGTGTGCTGTGGTTACTACTTAATTTTCTATTGAAGTGCTGCAAAGAAGAATATAGTTATCATCGTGCTTATTTTGAGGAACCAGGAAAATGGTAGATCTCAATTAATGATGTCTGGTAGAGATTCCTTTTCAACAGCCTAATAGCATAGAGTAACTTTAAAGAGGTCAGAAGCTGCTTGAGGCTGCCAGAGCAGCATAAAAGAGATGTGAAAAGACTTAGGAATTACTTTACTATATACTTTTCTTATATAATCCCATATTGACCCCTTTTTCCTTACATCACTTCAGTCCCTATCCAGACAAGTGCAGTGTTTCTGAAGTAGCTCCAGTGGCTAAATAAGGTAAGAATATAGAAACAGAAGGCATCCAGGCTGAAGGCAAAGCTTTATGATGTTGCTAATAAAAGACATGAGAGAGGGACTGAGAGGCAGGAATAGCTCCTGTTGCAGTCTGAGCTCTCACCTGAGGCTGATGCTGTCTTGGGCTTAGTTAGGGGCTACGTTTTTTGTTAGTCAGAAGTTTCCTAATAATCCTAATAGGGTTTTTGGTCTTAAGTGTTTGTTTTAAAGACTAACACTTTAAACTGATAATCTTCCCTTAAAACACTATAGTATACTTCCTTTCAGTAGCAGAAAAATAAATGCTTAGGAAGAGGCCTGGACCTCATAGAAAACCTTTCAAACAGAGGAGGTGGTGAATGCCAGAAATTATGCAGCTGATGGCTTTGTCAGTGCTTGGAGTCACAGCCTGTGATTATGAAACAGCCACTTTGAACTCAATTATGGAATCATTGAGAAATCCGCAAAAGTGTGTTTTCACCATGGAAGTGGAAATTGAACCCCTAAAATCAATTGGCCATAGCAGGATGGAAGTCTTTTAATCACAACTGTCTCATCTTCTGTTGGTTGTGCCTAAAATACCATGGTTGAGTGAAGAAATATAAATAATAAAAGCCTTTTTCATGTGATGCCTTTCCATCTTGGCCCTGGGCTCCTAGTTCACTGGCTTTTGTAATTAATCAGTAATACATAGTTTGATTCTTGTAGGTTCCACTGGAATTTATACATATGCTAAGTATATCACAGGTATCATATAAAATGTGTTCTCATGAGTCTTTTTATAAATTTAAGAAGTTAACACTCCAGATAGGTTCTAAGTGAGTTTTATCAAAATCTTGCTGGATGTAACTCCAATGACTGCAGTGGATAACTGTTATCCACTGCAGTCACAGAATAAATAAACTTGAAAATGGTTCTGAAAATCCCATTAGCACTTACTCATTTCTTTCACACTTACTGTTCAAAATGTGCCCTGTGGGCCCATTGAAAGTCATCTGACCATATATTTGCAGGGATGAGAACAGGTGAATAAAGACGACAAATATTTAATAATTTTTAATTACAGGTGATAGAGAGATTATTAGAAGCTTTTTTTGGAGGACTTGATTTTTCATTATCTTGTTATGCATCATTTAATCTCTGAAGGAAAAATGACCCCTGATGTAGGATTAATTAATATGGAGTTTCATACTTTCACCCACTTCTGGCCTGCACCTTTAGAAGCATGGGAGCAGAGGTTAATCCATGTTACAGGGAGCAATTTGATTTTTTATCGCAGTAAGGATATCTATGGTAACTAGTGTATGCTTTTGCAATGTCTGACATCTATTCATCTAAAGCCATCAAAACTCTGATAATAGAAAACTAAATGCTAATTTTCAATTCTGATCCTTTAAATTATGCTGATGCATCATCTTCTAGGAGTGTTTGTGAGGTGTAATTTAATTGTATTTTTTCCACCTACAGATGATGCAATTGGTAAATTAAAATTAAAGCATTGAGTTGAAGATGTCTTTACCATCATTAACGAAATGATTGTGCAGTTTACAATTGGTTTGGTTTTTTTTCATAATGCTGGTGGTATCTAGCATTTTGTTTATCAATTTCAGTTTATTTTATTCACAAACTGAGAGAAATGCATTATTTAATAATATATTCTCTCATGTGCTGCTTTCTAATTTCCTGACTTAATCCCTATGAAACCCTATTAGTTGTGCTTTCAATGAATATTTATCTCACGTTCACTTGATTTTGGCCTTCGTCCTAGTTACAAAGGTTTCTGTAGTAGCATGTGTAGAACCAGGATGTGACAAATGTGGTGCCATATCTTTCACTTAGCTGCCCTACTTAAAATACCCACTCCACAGCTGACAGTTAGATTTGAATTCTGTAGCAGTGCAAAATACACCTAAAGTCAAAAGTGACCAGATCTTCCTGTGAAAGGGCTGTGGCACCTGCTGTCAAGAGTCACAGATGTTACTAGATTAGTGAAAGCTGAGCCTCAAAATGATGCTAACCATCAAATCCTGAATTTCACTCCTTGTGAAAATCAATCTCTTGCTCCTGCTTTCTGTATGTATAGGACCATGAGATTCTGACTTTAAGACATAAAGAAAGATGAGGTCACAAGAACAGCACCAGTGAAGATTTAGGTTGGATATTAGGAAAAATTTCTTCACCACAAGGATTGTCAAGCCCTGGAGAAGGCTGCCCAGAAAAGCAGTGGAGTCACCATCCCTGGGGGAATTTAAAAGACATGTAAATGTGGTGCTTAGGGATGCGGTTTAGTGGTAGATTACAGTTGGACTCAATAATCTTAAGGCTCTTTTCCAACATAAATGATTCTATGAAAAGAAGTCTGAAATAGTGCACCTTGTTCTTTTCTTGGCCATGTTTTTTGGTGACCCATGTTCTTGGAGTCATCTGTGCTCTTCTCATGTGCTGTTTTGGAAGGCTCTTGAGTGTGACAGACATACATTAATGGAGGAACTATTATTGAAGGAATGTGGCATTCTGAGGATCTTTGAGTACTTTTGAAGAGAAGCTGGACTGGTGTCACTGTTGTCTAAAACAAGTGTTTCATTCACCAGGATCTCACCTAAATCTTCCCCCATGCACCAGCAGAGGTTATAGGGAATGACGTCTCTCATTTCTATTGCTGTTAACACACACATTCATTATTTTGTGATGCCAAGTGTAAATGGAACATGTCAAGGCTGAAGTCTAAAAGGTCTTTTTTTGGCTTTGGTTTCTGCAGTACACGCACACAGAATCCTTCAATTATGTTACTGCACAGAATCATGTTTAAGATTGCTTCAGTGCTCTCCCTGAACTGGTAATATAAAAGAAATAAAGTACAAAAGACACCATTGGAAGCTGGGAATTTACTTGCGTGTCTCGTAGGATGGATGTGAAAAGTTACGTTTCCATTTCAGTCCAGTGGCCATTGTTACAATGTGTTTTCCCCTTTTTAGTTTGTCTTCTTTCTTTAGTGACTATATCATTTACTTTAGGACATGGATTACTTTATGGACTTTGCATTTTTACTTTGTTTTCATTGTCTGATTTTATGTGCTGCACAACTTTAAAGCCAGTGCACATTTTAAGTCAGTGCACAAAAGATGCATAATACTTGGATGAAAACTTAGTGCCAGAACTCTCACTCCTTGTCCTTTGGTCTCTCTCCCTACTCCATCAATGTGCACCTGGTCCAGAGCTAACCCCACTCTTTGGAAAGTAGGAGATAGCTGAGCTGAGATGCTGCTTAGAGTAATTACGAACCAGATGCAGAAATCGCCCCTTATGATGTGTTCAATAGGGAGTGCCAGCAGCTCTGGGATTCAAGTCTGGCTGTTTTCTTCATTTATTCTGGCAGGAGCTTTGTGGTCTTTTTCTCACCCAGCATGGAGGGAATGTGTTCTTAAACAAGACTCTGAGTGTCCATTGACTTTCAGTTGAGAATGAAGGTGATAAATTTTATTGCACAGAAAAATGTTTCATGCTTGAGTTTTTAGCATCAGTTCCTGTGACCTTTGAGAATAGATAATAACTCATTCTAGAACTTATTTAATGCTGATGAAAGTGCTGGATTTTAAAGAACTTTAACATGGTCAGGTTGTTCCACAATTGTCTGTTGTAGGGTTGTGTATTGATCTGAAGAGCACTGGCTGCTCTTTACAGGTGTTTGAATTAAATTCTGCATTTTTATGGAGTAATAGTATGTGAAAAGTTGATTATACAATTTAGAATAATAAACCAGGGCTGAGATCTTGGATCTCTTGAGTGTGTGGCTTGTCATTGACTTCACTGGGGACATGATTTCTTCATTTTGCCATGGGGTATTTGGCATAGTTACATTGTTAAAATGAGAAACAAAGTTTGATGTGATTAAAGTAACTTGGAGTGCTGAGATCTATGGAAGGATGTCTTTTTCTGTCTTAGGGTGATATAAAGTGAATTTCTATTGTTTCAAGCTAAGCAAGTACCTTTTGTCCAAGTTCTGTAAATACTCTTATTGTGCTTGCTCCAGGTTTGCAGTGACTAGTGATTCTTCTCATTTTCAGTGATAACTGGTTTTTAAAAATGGTATTGTTTTATTCTGCCTATGTGCATCATACAAGGAAATGGGCAGACATTTGACTCAGACATGGAATTTTTTTTCCCTTTATGAATAATTTAAATTCCTTAATTGAAGCACTGGTTTTTGTTGTTTTTTGGGTTTTTTTGTTTGTTTGTTTTTGTTTTGTTTTGTTTTTTTTTCTTGAGGCAGGTAAATCAGCTCCTTAAGAAAGAGTGGTACCACTTATGTAGAATGCCATCATTAAAGTGTTCTTCAGGCCTGCCATTTCAATTTGCAAGGAAATCCATTTCCTAAAGGAATAAAAAGGGCAGGATTGGTGCCAAAAAGTCAGGGTGAGTTAGTCACCAGAAAAATCTTTTATTCATGGAATTAATAAATAAGGGAGAACTGAAAAGGATGCGCTGCTGGGTTTTGTCACAAAAATGAAATAAAAGAAATTGCAAACCTGGCTTTCTGACTTGTCACTTCCAGTTTAAAGGAAGGGTTTAAAATGGAATACAAAAACGGCTAATCAGTTTTGTTCTCTGAAGGAACGCGTGGGTTTCGGGCTGTTAAATCCCCCCGGCTAGCTTAAAATTTATGCCCGCACGGATCCTACATAGACGAAGTAAAGGACGAGAAGCGCTCTCTCTCCACGTGGTTCTGATGTCCTGTTTATTAGCTGGTAAGGGACATCTGCATCGTAGGGTTTCCAGGTGAAGGAGAGAGAGAGAGGCCCAACTCAAGGGACATTTATACCCGCGGAATGGGAGGTGGGGACGGAAGGCCACACCAGTGGGGAGGGGGAAGGGAGGGGCTTCAGGGGACAAGACCACAGGTACAAGACCTCAGGTGTGTCTGAGGGATACACCATTTGAGAAAAAGGGGGGAAACATTTGTATAACATAACACCCAGTGCAGAACATCTAAATACCTATACAGTGCATCACAACACCTCACCCTTTTCTGTTAAAAAAAAAAAAAAACTAACAAAACAGAATTGACCTAATTATAGAAGTCCACCACCCCAAGCCCCGAGAGTCCCCAATCTTTGAACAGTCTAGCAGGATGACAACTTGGACAGGGTTCATCACGAGGATAGGTGGGTGGTAGATTCTCTTCTTCTACAAAGGAAAAAAAATACATTTATTTTTCAAGAGTGTCTTTAAGTTCATGGGTCTACCGGAATGCAGGCAGTTCTTTCAGGAAATTTCTTTTTCTTTCCGGCGGCGTCTTCTCTTGGAGGCGACAGCTGCTTGTTTCTCCTCGGTGTCTGCTGGAGCTGGATTTTTGGGAATGAAAGGTTTTACCCACTTTTGGGGTATGCATCGGGGCCCTGAGGGGGTGGAAACGCATGCGTAACCACGCCCCCAGGTGACGAGCTCATAAGGACCCTTGACTTCCCAGGTTTCTGGGTCCTTAATGAGAACTGGTGGACGCTGTGAAAACTTAAACCGGTTGTTATTATTGAAATGACGTACTACTGGAGGATTCATGTTTTCAAATGAACAGTTTAAGAAGTTGATTGCAAAAAGCGCTTTGCAGAGTTTTTGTTGTGGAGTCATCCACACTGCAGAACTGCCCTGCCGAGCCAGGACTTGTTTGAGCGTCTGGTGGGCACGCTCGATCACAGCTTGACCTGTGGGGGAGTGGGGAATGCCTGTCTTATGCTCCACTCCCCACTGCTGGACAAACTCTAGGAACTCCTTGGAGGCATACGCTGGGCCATTGTCTGTTTTGATCTCCCTAGGGATCCCCAATACTGAAAAGGCTTGCAGCAAATGTTGTTTGGCATGCGCAGCCCTTTCCCCTATGTGGGCAGAGGCATAAACCGCACCTGAGTATGTGTCTATGCTGACATGTACATATTTCATGCGACCAAAACTTGGAATGTGTGTGATATCAGTCTGCCAAACTTCACAGCTCCCAAGGCCTCGGGGGTTAACCCCAACACCCAGTGATGGGACTGCCTGAAGCTGGCAATTGGGACAGGTGGCCACAATGGCTCGAGCCTGACTCCGTGTTAATTGGAATTGGCGGATTAGACCTGGAACGTTTTGATGATATTGCTGGTGACTTAGCTTTGCCTGTTGAAAGATGTCCGGAAGGCGTGCCATTGCTGCTGGAGCTGCAAGGGAATCTGCTTTGCTATTACACTCTGCAATCTCGCCTGGCAGATCGGTGTGTGACCTCACGTGCATCACAAAGAATGGATGCTCCCGCTGCGAAATTAAATAAATTAGTTTTGAGAGCAATCTGAAGAGCTGTTCATTCTCGATGTCTTTGAGAACTGCCTGCTCAGCCCTGGACACTACTCCCGCCACATATGCTGAGTCGGTAACCAAATTAATTGGCTCCGAGAACTTCTCAAAGGCTCTCACAACTGCAGCCAGTTCAGCGATCTGGGGCGACCCTTCCACAAACTCAACATCAGCTTCCCAATGCTGGGTCTGTGGATTTCTCCAAGTCATCACCGACTTGTGGGAGGCCCCGGACGCATCCGTGAACACTGTAAGCGCCTTGAGAGGCCTGCGACTCCTTATCTCAGGAGCTATGAGGTGGAATTCCTCGTTGAACAGCTTGTGTGACGGGGCGTGGACAGATACCTGTCCACTGTAGCTGTCCAGAGACAACTGGAGACTGGCATTGCTCTGGAGGAGGTTCTCAAGCATCTCCTTGGTGAACCTCTCAGGAGAGTTCCTTCCCTCCTTAGAAAGTTTAACTGGAAGGTGAATACACTGAAAGTCACAACCGGCCAGCTCACGCAATCTTACCCTGGCCTTCCGGATCAGCTGAGCTATCAGCTCCTGTGGCTGTGTGATGGTTTTGGATCGCTGAAGGGAGAGAAAAACCCACTCTATGATTAGAAGTGAATCACTCTGCCCCTCAGACCACTGGAATATTAACCCGTGTATGTGTGGTAACTTCCCTAAAACAATGAATTTGAAAGGCAGCTCAGGCTGATAACGATGAGCCTGCCTCTCGGCCAAAGCTTTCTGTACCTTTTGGAGAGCGGTTTTTGCCTCTGGGGTCAGTTCCCTGGGAGAAGCTAGGTCTCTCTCCCCTTTAAGTAAATTGAGAAGGGGAGCAAGGTCCTCGTTGGTGAGGCCTAGCCAAGGCCTGACCCAGTTCAAAGACCCACACAGGGAATGGAGATCTGCTAGGGTTTTGGGATCATTCATGATTTCCAATTTCTGCGGAACAACTGTCCGCGCAGTGATGTCCAGGCCCAGGTACTTCCAAGGTGGCATCCTCTGAACCTTGCTTTCCTGCAGTTGGAATCCAGCAGAGGTTAAAACATTAACCACTAGGTCAAGTGTGTCTTGGAGTATTATGTCATCGGGGGCACACACAAGCACATCATCCATGTAGTGTAGGATGATTGCCTTCCTTTTTTGAGCGCGCACTGGGGACAGCAATGAAGCCACATACCACTGGCAGATGGAAGGAGAGCATTTCATGCCTTGAGGCAATACTTTCCAGTGGTAGCGCTTCATTGGGGCTTCTCGATTGATGGTAGGAACCGAGAAGGCAAACCGTGGTGCATTTTCCGGGTGTAGGGGAATATGGAAGAAACAGTCCTTTATGTCTATGACAACTAATTTCCAATTTTGAGGGAGCATGGTTGGGGAGGGCATCCCTGGTTGTAGAGACCCCATGTCTTCAATAACCTTGTTTATTTCTCTTAGATCATGGAGGAGCCGCCACTTATCCTTCCCCGGCTTTTTTATTACAAATACAGGGGAATTCCACGGGCTAGTTGTCTCTTCAATGTGTCCTTTAGCCAATTGTTCTTTCACAAGCTCCTCGAGCGCCTTTAGCTTTTCCTTACTGAGCGGCCACTGATGTACCCAGACTGGATTATTATCCAGCCATGTTAACTTGTGGGCAGGGCGCTCCACAGTGGCCGCTTCTAAAAATCCTGGGGGCTTTTAGGGATGACCAATTTGACCCCCCATTGCGACATGGTGTCTCTACCCCACAGGGGAGCTTTATAGTCAGTGACAAATGGGCGGACACTGGCCAATCTTCCGTCCGGTCCCTCAATTTGCACGATGCTTTTTGATATTTTTGCTAATGTGACTCCTCCCACACCTTGGATTCTACCAGCCACGGGCTGCAAATCCCAATGTGACGGCCACAACCTTTTAGGTATGATTGTCACATCTGCCCCTGTGTCCAGCAGCCCTTCCATGTGGAGATGTTCTTCTCCACGCATCAGGTTGCATCCCATAATGGGTTTGTCCTCACCAACCACTTCCGCCCAGTATACACCTGGGGCCTTGTCATCTACTGATATTTCTGCAGGAACAGGAATGGCCTGGGCAATGATTTGCCCCTTGGCCAAATGGAAGGGTGGCTGTGGACAGCGCGCTAGAAGAATGAGATTAGGTATGTCCCCCTTGATGGTCATGGGAGCCACCTCAATCTCCATGGGTGTGTGTGCTGTGTCCCCAATAACAAAGTACTCACTGTCCAGTCTCGGGCGATCTTTTGTCAAGTCTGGCAAGTCCTCTGGCAGGTCCACTCCAATGACCGTCCACTGGGTAGACCTGAAAACAAAAGCTTTGGTGGTCACAAGCTTGAAACACTTGTGAGGCTGATAGATTTTATCCTGTACACTGTTATTTAGTTTCCCTGCATCCCGCTTCCCTGCCTCCCCCTTTTTTGCTTTGGGAGAGGTTTTTCCCTCAGGGAAGCGTGCTGCATTTATGTCGTAGCGCGGGGCAGGGGAGCCGCGCTGGTGTCCTGGTTTTTTGGAGTAAATGGTGTCTTTTGTTGCTGGTTTTGTGGGCAATTTTGGGCAAAGTGTCCAGGTTTTTTGCATATGAAGCAGATGATGTGTTGAAGCTGCTCTGGTGACATCTGTGTCCTCATGACTTCTGGAGAAACAGGTGCCACAGTCTCTGGGATTGCAGGCTTTGACCACGGCTCTCGTGCAGCGAACAGTTCCGCTTTCCTGGCACATGCTTCCATCATTTCTGCCAGTGTAGGTGGAGGGTTGAGAGGCAGTCCTAGGAGCACCCTGCTGCAGACCTCATTGGCATTCCTCTGTGCCAGCTCTTTCACCATTTCTGCTTGTGTTTTGGGATCCTGAACTTGTCTTTCAACCTGAGCACGAAGTCGGTCGACAAACTGCAAGAAATTTTCTGAAGGAGATTGTTTAATATCAAGAAAACTACCTTTAGATTCAACGGTTGGTAACTGGTTAAAAGCTTTACCTGCAGCCTTTGAAATCTTATCTAGAATGGATTTTGATAACACCCGAGCTTGATCCTCGGGCTTAGACCAATCCCCCTCGCCACACAGATGTTCAAAGGTGAGGGGATTATTTTCTAAATCTTTGGCATCCTGTGGGTTTTGTTTAAGTTCCTCCAAAAGATCCCTTAAAGATCTCTTCCAGGAGCATTCCCATAGATCAAACTCTGACTGGGTAAGCAAGCACCGGAAAAGATCTAGGAGATCGGTAGGGACAAATTCAAGGGATGTTAATGTAGCTTTCATTGTACTTTTAAAGATTTCACTATGTCTCCCAAATTCTGATTGGGTTTTGCATAGTTCACGTTTTGTTTGGTATGAGAAGGGTTGGTAGGTCCTAGGACCAGCCCTACCACCATTGTATTGGACCGGAGCTACTAAAGGAATCACTTGTTCCCGGGTTTGAATGCCAGTTTTTTTTGATTCGGCTACACCTTCATGGGGATTAGATGAGGGATTAGCTCTCCCCCCAGCCTCACCGCCCTGGGAAGTAGGCAGGGGTTCGCCCCCCACCCCACTCCCTTGGGGACTGGTAAGGGGTACACCCCCTACCCCACCCACCCCGGCGCCCTGGTAACCGGAAGGAGGGACGTGCCCTCCCCCTGCCCCACCCCCGTGGGGGCCAGGCAGGGCCCCACCCCCCCAGCCCCCGGCCCCACCCCCCCATCCATCCGCCCCACTGTCTCGGGACCTGGGCAAGGGGGCGTGGGAAACAGGAACAGGGAGGGGGGCGGGGTAACCGTGGGAAGCAGGGGCGGGGTTACAGGGTGACGTCATGAGGGGCGGGGGCAGGGAGGGAGGGGGAGGAGCATCTGAGGGGAGGAAGGGGTTGTGAGACCGGAAGGGGTTGGGGGAGGGGACAGGTGGGCGAAAGGGATTGTGGGAAGAGGAAAGATAGCCTGAAGGCTCAAACACGTGGATGCCGCCATGTTGGGCTTTGACCACGCGGTCGGCAGTGTCTGGAATGCCAACCATGTGGTCGTAGCCATTTTGGGAATGGGGGGGGTCAGCATGCGAGATTGGGGTAACAGGAATTAGGTTGGAGGGGTGCGGGGAAGGTGCTCTGTCAGCCTGCGCACAGCTGCCAAAGCCAGGGTACTGAGGGGGGCGAGGGAGGCCAGGGGAACAGTGGCAGTGCCAGGTACCCTGTGTTTGCCGGCATGCCTCGCTCGACTCTCTCAGTTCGGGGGCAGAGGGTTTGGGAGGAAGGGTAGGGGAAGCTGCGGGAGGGGAGATTTGTTCGGGCTGTCCTTTCAAATCCCTGTTTAAGATTTCTTTCCGAATTAAGAGGAATACAGGAAAAAAGTTAGATACAGTTGTATCACCCTGTTCTGCTTTTACAGTTAACAAGGCTCCAATTTTGTCCCAGGCAGAGATTGAGTCGATATTTTGTTGGGAAAGGTGAGGGAAATGAAAAGAAATCCAGCGAACAAACCGTTTTAAGACTGCTTTTGAAACTTTAACGTTTCCACTACTTAGGGTATCTAAAACTAGGGAATAAATGCCTCTCTGTGTTGCGGAAAGCTTAGCACCCATTCTGATGTTAACTGGTTTCTGCAACAC
Source organism: Motacilla alba alba (assembly GCF_015832195.1). Classification (NCBI taxonomy): domain Eukaryota; kingdom Metazoa; phylum Chordata; class Aves; order Passeriformes; family Motacillidae; genus Motacilla; species Motacilla alba. The sequence goes on from NC_052021.1 coordinate 346,782, forward strand.
TGTAATCCACCTTCTAAAAAGCAAGCGCTAACAAGAATTGAAAGCACTGAGTCCACAGCCAATTCGAGAAAGAATCCGGGCAGCCTCCCCCCCCCTTCTCTCCGGGGGACAGACGAGCTGCTTGCGTGCGAACCGCGCGGGTTTTAAAGCCGCGGGCGGCAGCTGCCGGCTGCACGGCGCGACGTGGCTGCCACGCGGGGGCTCGGAGCTGCCTGCCCCGCTCGCCGGGTCCCCCCGCTGCCTGGGAGCGCTCCTCACGGCAGAAACACGAGCCGAGGCTACCCCGCCGCCGCCCGCGCCGCTGCCGCGCCGAAACCCGCCCGCGCCGCTTCTCAGAGCCGCGCGCCGCGGGGACCCGAGCGATGGAAGCACGCAGCTCCCGGGACCACGCACGGACCCTGCCGCAGTGCCGGAGCCGCTCTGCCCGCGAGGAGAGACCCGCGGGACACTCACAAACCCCGACTATCGGGGCCGGACCCTTCCCTGCACCAGGAGCTCACCCCCACACTCTTGAGGGCTCTCCCGGGGTCCCCCTATTACGCAAGGGGATATACTCACCCCTCCTGGGGACAGTGGATGGCTAGGATAGCTAGAAAGAAGTCTCCGTCCGAAATCGGCCTGTCGTGGGTTGCGACAGGGTCCCGATTTCACCCTCTGACGTCCTTGCCGACAAAAACGCGACGAAGAAAGGCAGAGGAAGGTGAAAGTCCAAAAAGCTAATATAATCCACGAGTGTGAATTACAAGCTCCTGCGTGCCGTCTCTGACCGAAGTGGGAGTCGAAAACACGTTGGGCGCCACCTGAGGGAACCCGTGGGTTTCGGGCTGTAAATCCCCCCGGCTAGCTTGGGATTTATGCCCGCACGGATCCTACATAGACGAAGTAAAGGACGAGAAGCGCTCTCTCTCCACGTGGTTCTGATGTCCTGTTTATTAGCTGGTAAGGGACATCTGCATCGTAGGGTTTCCAGGTGAAGGAGAGAGAGAGAGGCCCAACTCAAGGGACATTTATACCCGCGGAATGGGAGGTGGGGACGGAAGGCCACACCAGTGGGGAGGGGGAAGGGAGGGGCTTCAGGGGACAAGACCACAGGTACAAGACCTCAGGTGTGTCTGAGGGATACACCATTTGAGAAAAAGGGGGGAAACATTTGTATAACATAACACCCAGTGCAGAACATCTAAATACCTATACAGTGCATCACAACAGTTCTCTTTTGAGTTTGTTTGTGCCTTCTATGGGTATTTTTAGGTCTCAAAACTTCCTTTATCAGAATATCCATGGACAGCTCTCTTCCATGCAGAAAGCTTGGCCTACAGAGTCCTATTTATTTGAAGCTGATCTACCACTTTCCCTGGCTTGCTGGAGCATACAAGGTACTGGTGGTGTCTCAAACAAATAGAAATTTGGGCAGGCAGACATGGGGTTGGAGGTTCAGACAGCCCTCCTTCTCCCTCTCCTTTACTATTTGTAATGATAAAATTTGTGCCTTTTGGCTTTAGAAACTGAACTGTTAAAAGAGAAGTCTGCATTTGTAGATAAACCTCAGCCTTGAATGTGACACTTTATTTTTTGCTTGTTCATTATTTGGCTTTGCCTAAAAAGCATCTCTCTAGATACTGTTTATTTTAATCCCTATGGCCTGACCAAGCTCATTCTGAGTAGTTGAAGACAACAAGAGCAAAAGGATCTTTTCTTTATTTATGGAAACATAGAGAAAAAGCACTCCTTTTTTCCTGTTTAAAATACCCACCCAAGTGTAACCACTAAAATCAGTAAAGGTTTTGTTATGGGAGTGCTTTAAAAGCAGTTCACTAAGATGGAAGTCTCTGAAGTGTCCTTTTTGGGCCGAGACACACAGGGACTCACTCCGTAAGAACAAACCTTTGCACCCACACATAGCATGACATGTGGGTGGTTTGTTCTCTGAATGCTTCCGGTGAGCTCTTTGAGAGGATCAGAGAATCTCATAGCATTCACTCAAGTGTCCAAACTCTGACGTCTCTTTCATGTGAGACAGGAGTAACTGTTACCTAATTCCTGTCATGTAAAGTGGTTTTCAGGAAGAGAAGAATCACATCTAGACTCTATTCTAAACATGAAAGATTTGTAGGCCCATAGATTTGTACTTGGAAGGAAGCTTTAATACTTTTCAGTAACATCCCTGACCCTCTTTATTTTTCATTATGCCATAGTACAATTCATGTAATTTTTTTTTCCTGGAATACATCTATCATAAATTTGTTAGCATAACAGTAGTATGGAACGTCATACATGGTATGCATGATGGTATATTGATGTTTTTTCTGTCCTTCCAATCCTACCCTAACAATTTGAAATTAGAAAAATAAAATTTACAGTTACAGTTTTATCCCCTAGACAATGGCACCAGCATAGCACATGACCTCCTAACTATTCTGAATTAGCTTCACTTGAATTTAACAATATCATCTCTTCTGTTTTGTAAATACAGCAGGGAAGTGAATCTGCTCTGGTCTGTGCTTGCTGAGTGTCTACCCAGGCTCCAGCCTGTACTCAATAATGGCTTGATTTTCTTGTTGTAGCAGTTTGACCAGATGTAATTACAGTGCCTTCAAAAGACTGTGTTTTCATTTTACAGGACATGAATTAGACCTAAAAATATAATTTAGGATAGCTAGAATCCAAATGCAGTACCACTGTGTAATAAAGGTATCTTTGTATTCCTGCAGAAAGGATTGTGTTGAGAATGATTTTCTATTATGTTGCTGTTACCACAGCAGTGGAAGTGAAATGCCACCTGGGTTCTCCACTGCAGTCACAGGATAGATACAGCTGTATTTTAGTGTTGAAATGTGAATCAGTTTTGCAGTCTGGCCTGTTGTAAGAAGCTTCTACCACTGGTACCTTGCTCTGCTAAGTACCACTTAAATGGATAGGGACTGGTCATGTGGCCAGTCCCCAGGTGAGGCCCTAAATGTGGCTCCCTTTCAGCTGTGAAAGCTGGGCCAGGAATTGGACTTCGATGATCCTTATGGGTGCCATCCATAAGGATGCACCAGCTCAGGATATTCTAAGATTATGTGATTTGGGATTCTTTGGCTCAAGGAACAGCATCTTAGATTCATTCACCACCAGCTTGCATAAGCTCTGTTTTTGTTTCATATAACATGTGATGTCAAATACTGAAATGGAAACTTAGTGAAGATTTTTTGGTTTCTCTTTTTTTTCTTCACACTCACTTTTTTCCCCTCACAGAGTCCAGAAAGATTTAGGTCTGTGGGAAAGTGCACAGTCCTTCATCTGAATCTCTCTTACACCTCTCGTGCAATGGCCTTGAAGTCAAGACGTCCCCCCACTTCCTCTTCCTTCTGTCAAGTCCTCCCCTTAACAAGGATGGAGTGGCTTGCTTTGGTTTGGAAAAACTCTCCTAAGTTGGCTGAGGTTCTGAAGCTGCTCCCCTCAAGGTTATATGAAAATGAATGCAGCTCCACCTTCCCTGTGTTTCCTACATAAGTTTCTATAGAAAAAAAGATAGTTTGCTCAAAGGCAATAGAGCTTTCTGAAAGAAATCTTGTAGTTCATGTGACTGGGTGTCTTTTTAAGTCAATGGCTCTGAATTCCTTTCTTGCAAAAAGGCACAGCTTTATCAGCTTTAGAGTTGATAATTAGACTGTTATGTATTCCCTGAATTTCTAGGTCTTACATGGAGTATGAGAGCAAAGCTTGGTAAATAGGACTTGAATTTCCTTCCTTTCTCCTGGTTTTTCTGGAGGCAGCTCACTTCTCCTGCTAATAAATTGATGACTAATCATGTGCTCTTCTTGTTACATCTTATGAAACTGGTAAATTGGCAAATACTACAAAAGCAACAAGTACCTCCACTGTTCATCTTACCCAGGGGCTACATCCCAGATCTGATCTTCCTTCAGTGGAAGACATGGAGACATAGAGAGGTACAGGGTAAGTGTGGGTAGTGGCATTGTTGCTGTATGAACTGATATTCATTAGCCTTTACTTCTGTTTACTCCAGCTGCTTCAGATGAAAAGCCAAGAAGATTTGTATACCACTGGAGGCTTTGGCACTTCCTTTGTGCTATCTTCTTTCCTCCTTCCATTTTTGGAAAGCTGGTGGTTAGAGAGAGTCCCTTAGGGATGAGGTCTGGGTTGGAGGGGTTGTTGACCTGATTGCCAGCTTTTCCTCTGCCTTCCCTGGCTCAGTGGGAGAAAAAGCTAGTGGATGTTGGTGCATTCAAAATTTAAGGCTCCTTAAAATGCCAGTGAGCAGGCAGTAGCTTTTGGCTTTGTTGTGTTCTGAGATTTGGCTTTTGAGCAAATGGTTCATTACAAAATGTCCCAAATGTCATAATTTTCCATACTTTCAGCCTTATCTTAGAAATGGCCAGATAAGTTTTCTTAATGTTGACAAATATTTCTAAGCTACTAACCAAGCTAATTTCTTTTTATGAGTTAAACCTGTGTTTATACTGTAGATGTGCGAGATAGGGGCAGAACATAGCTGGCAAGTTAATATTCTGTGTCTCAGAAAATTTTTGTTTTAATTACAAATATTACATAAAATATGGATTTTTGATAAGAAGGCATCTGCAACTTCAGCAACAGTGGAAGTAATGTTATAGTCTACCATAAATGCAGAACAACATTAATTTTGAAAGATCCCCTTCCAGTCAACTTCCACCACTACTGGTTTTCTATACACTCTACTTCCATAACGCTGAAGCAGAGCTCATGATTCCTCCACTGCAAGTCATCTATGCATTATTAGGGTGAAATATCACTTTAATAAAGTGAATGGAATGACTGAATTTGAGCTCTAAGTCAGCTGGGAAAGTTACTGACATTCTTTAATGCCGCTGGCTGGGATACGGGGTGTACCCAGGAGCTGCATCAAAGCCGGATAGCATAGCTCTGAGGGGGGCTAATCAGCCCAAGCTCTGGCAGTGCCCCTAGCCTATGCCTTAGCAAGCCTTTAGTGATTTCAGCTCAGTGATTATCAGCTCATGAGTGATTTCAGCTCTTTGGGCTTGCTAGGCTTGGCTGGGGCACGCAGCAGGCATTCGGAAGACCAGGAAAGAGAGGAGAGCGCTGTGTGAGGTTCCAAGACGGTGCCTTTATTGGTCTTCTTCGTAGCTCTTCCACGGAGTGTCTCGAAGGGTCTCAGGGACAGCGGCTCCGACGAGCCGGGCAGAAACAGGGGTTTATATAGGGCAAGGGAGGATTGAGAATTGTCCAATGGTAAGGGTTAAAGGAAAGTGACCTATAGCTTTACAGAGAGATAAGCAAGGGTCCGAGAGCGGGAGAGAGGGGCTCCTTTTGTCCAGTCATCCTGACTCAGCATTCTGTCTCTGAACGCCAAGGCAGGTTCGCAGGGCCTGTGCCTGCTACAACTCCACTTTCTGTATTTAGAAAAAAGGCGTTCCCTATAGCTCTTTTGAAACAATGAACAAGGCATGAGAACATGGCTAATACAATGACAATCACAAGCAAAATCCACAACATTCCCTTAACCAAAGATGCAACCCATCCTGTTAATCCCCATTGACTGAACATGTGATTAACCCAGTCCGGGTTGTTTTCTACTTTCAAGTCCTTCACAAGGTCCCTCAGTTTCTGGATGTTTGCATGGATGGATTCCGAGCGTGAAGAGAGGTTGAAGCAGCACATCCCTTCGAAGTCCTCGCAGCCGTGTCCGTGGGCCAGCAGCAGGAAGTCAATTGCTGCTCGGTTTTGGAGCAATGCGTGTCTTGTGGTTTCTTCTTCCTTTAAGAGATCGCTCAGGGCTGCAGATGTAGCATTAGCCTGCTTACTGAGCCAACACCCGAGGTGATTTATTTCACCTAGGGCCTTGGCTGCAGCTACCCATGGTAGGAATAGGGAGACAGCAATCTTTTTTGGTATGTTCCAATCGTATAATCTGGGATCGCAATTTTCATCAAATTCTGTGTAGGACCTTTTGCGGCGTTTTAATTCACTTTCTTTTTTCCAATTGTGTAACAAGGTGATATTTGGAGTCAGGGTAGAAAGTCTCCCAAGGGTACAGGGACCTCCCTGGAGTCGAGAGGGAATCCCAGCCCACACTCTGTCGCCACAGATGAGAAACGTTCCCTTGGGTAATACTTTGGGATTGAGAGAGGACACAGAGATCACACGAGCAGTGTAATTACACCAATCGGGAGGGTTGTAAGCTTTGTTAATGGGTGATACGTCTTTTCGATATGTGTTTTTGGTCTGGTCAATTTCTGGCCAATTATTTTTCGGGCGCCTGAAGTAGAATTTGACGCAGTATGTTGCCTTGGAGGACCCCAGCAGGTCCAATTCTTGGGGTTCCTCTAGAGCATTGGGCAGCATTTTTGTCCACTCATCCCAAGTATCTACCAGGTTGGGTCTCTTACCTGTGGTGCGGAGGAGCTCTGTGTTATAGACGGGCCAGTCATCAGCTGCGAAGGGAATTCCTACTAGACATGTGGAAAGTGGGTTATCAACACTTCCCATGGATAGACACATGTTATCCTGTTTTAATGTTTTTGCTAAGGTTACCCAAACATTATGGCTAGGCTGTGGGCTAATCCAACCGATGGCATACGGTACGGTGAAGAGCATCCAGGCAGCAGTAAAGACAGCACCAACGGAGATATTTTTCATCTTTGGACAGGAATGGGGCTTCTGATAGGGAATATAAGCAAAATTTGTTACCTTTATGACAAGAGGGTTAGGGTTTTCTCCCTTGTTCCTTTCCCCCCCCCCCTTTTTTTTTTTTTCTGTAATAAGCTAAGGATAGGGGGGGTAGGTATAGGTTTTTTTGATAAGAGGCAAGAAAAGGGAACAATAGGGTTTTTAGGGTACAGAGGGGTAAAAACATAAAATTCTAAGGTTCAGAGAACAATTTTGTGTTCAAGCTATGTCTAGCTTCTGGCTAAATGCAGCAGAATGTTATTCAGCTTTCTGTTTTGTCTGCTGTCGCATGGGGGACGGTCTTTCCCTATGTATGTGGAGATTCGGCGACGTCTTCGTCTCCAGGCAGAGCTTGTTTGGTTCTGAGGAGGACTTGTGTTTGACTCAGGAGGGTTCTTGTCAGTGTTTGTAGCGGTAGTGTTTGCGGTGCCTAGGTATGGTTTGGTGTTTTTTCCTGGGTACCATCTTGGACCTGATGGTAGTAGAACACACGCATACCCTCTTCCCCAGGTGATCAGTTGGAAAGGTCCTGTGATTTGATGTGTTTCTGGGTCCTTCACTAGCACAGGTGGTTTCTCGGTGAGCTTTGCTTGGGTGGTATTTGCAAAGTGCCGAAGTATTGGTGGGTCAGGCTCTGATGTTGTACAGTTTAGGAAGTTGATGACATAGAGAGCCTTGCAAAGTCTTTCAACTGGAGATATGGCTCTTGTTTCTCCTTGCTGCTGATTGAGGACTCTTTTGAGGGTTTGATGTGTCCTTTCTACGATGGATTGTCCTGTGGGGTTTGCAGGTATGCCTGTCTTGTGTTCTATTCCCCACTCACTGAAGAACTCTTTTAGCTTACGAGAGGTATAGGCAGGTCCATTGTCTGTTTTGATCTCCTTTGGTACTCCCGGGGTAGCAAAGGCAAGGAGGAAGTGCTTTATGGTGTGCTGTGCAGTTTCTCCTGTATGTGATGATGCAAACACTGCTCCTGAAAATGTGTCGACCGATACATGCACATATTTTGACCTTCCAAAGGGTGTGAAGTGAGTTACATCTGTCTGCCACAGCAGGCAGCTGTTCAGACCTCAGGGATTGACTCCTGTCCCCATGGATGGTATCTGGTAGTTTTGACAGCTCGGGCATGTAGCAACAATAGCTTTAGCCTGCTCCTTTGAAAGCTTGAACATTCTGATAAGGGCAGGTACATTTTGATGAAAAAATGCATACGACAACTTTGCCTGGGCAAAGATGTTAGGAACATTAGCAGTCTCTACTGCCATGGCTAGTGCATCCGCTCTCCTGTTCCCTTCTGTGATGATGCCTGGGAGGTCGGTATGTGACCTCACATGCATTATATGATAGGGTTGCTTTCTGCTGGAAATAAGGCGTGTTAATGCAGAAATCAATTGGTGTAACTTTGGATTGGAAAGGTCTTTGAGAAGAGCATGTTCTGCTCTCATAGCTATACCAGCGACATAAGCTGAATCTGTGACCAAATTAAAGGGTCTGTCTTTGAATTTCTCAAAGGCTCTGACAACAGCTGCTAACTCTGCAATCTGTGGAGATCCCTCCACTATTTCAATATCAGATTCCCATTCTTGGGTATTTGGGTCTTTCCATGTTATTACCGACTTGTGGGATGACCCTGAGCCATCTGTAAAGATGGTTAGAGTTTTGAGAGGAGTCCTGCTTTGGACTAATTTTGGGGTCAGATGAAAGGTCACATCCCAATTAAAAAGTTTGTGTTTTGGGATATGAACTGAAATTTGGCCTGCATAGCTATCTAGGGCAAACTGGAGACTTTCATTGGTCTGAAGCAAATGCTCCAGGTCCCCAGTGGTCAGTGGCAAGTATATGCATGTGAACTCACACCCTGCAAGAGAGCGGAGGCGAGATCTAGCCTTTTTTATTAGATGTGCCATGATTTCTTGGAAGGTGGTAATTGTCTTTTTAGGTTGGTTATTTGTAAAGATCCACTCCAGGATCAGCAAAGGGTCTCTAAGTTGAGTGTCCCACTGGAAAATCAGTCCATAAAACCGAGGTGCTTTTCCCAAAATGACGAACTGGAAGGGCAGGCTGGGTTCAAAGCGATGGGCTTTGCGTGAAGACAGGGCTTCTTGGACTTTGGTGATGGCATCTCGGGCCTCTGTTGTGAGAGTGCATGGAGAGTCCAGATCCTCGTGGCCACGGAGAAGGTTGAACAGGGGAGCGAGGTCCTCTGTTGTGATTCCTAGCAGGGGACGCACCCAGTTGATGGATCCACACAGGCTGTGTAAGTCCCTCAGGGTCTTTGGGTCGTCTCGGATGGCGAGCTGCTGGGGTACGATGGTCCTTTCCCGGATCTGGAAGCCAAGGTAAGTCCATGGGTTGGTGTACTGTACTTTGTCCTCACAGATCTCAAATCCTGCCTTTTCTATGGTTTTAATAGTCTTTTTAACTGCTTTGTCCAGGTAAGCTTTTTCTGATGCACAGACCAGGATGTCATCCATACAGTGGAAAATGATTGCCTCTGGGAATAGCTTCCGAACGGGAGACAGGATGTGAGCAACATACCACTGGCATATAGTAGGACTGGACTTTAATCCTTGAGGCAGAAAGCGCCAATGATATCTTTTAAGTGGAGCCTCCCTGTTAAGGGATGGCACCGAGAAAGCAAACTGTGGGGCATCGAGAGGGTGCAGAGGTATGCTGAAAAAGCAGTCTTTAATGTCTATGATAGCAAGTGTCCAGTCTCTAGGCAGCATCGATGGGGAGGGCAGGCCTGGCTGTAAGGGGCCCATGTCCTCGACAACTTCGTTGATTTTGCGAAGGTCGTGGAGGAGCCTCCACCTGTCCGTTCCAGGCTTTTTCAGTACGAAGACTGGAGAGTTCCAAGGGCTGGTGGTCTCAACGATGTGGCCTTTGGTTAGCTGTTCTTCCACGAGAGCTTGTAGTGCGCGCAGCTTTTCTTCGGAAAGGGGCCACTGCTCAATCCAGATCGGGTCATGGCTTTTCCAGGTGAGTTGAGGAGTATCTGGCAGTGCGCGCTCCTCAGTGGCCCCAGTTAGAAATCCTGGCTGGGAATATGTAGGGAGGCCCCCCATTGGGATAGAATGTCCCTTCCCCAAAGGGTGATGGGGGCCCTTACCACGAATGGGCGGATGGTTGCCAGCTTGCCTTCAGGCCCTTCGACGAGGACGTTGTTCTTGCTCCGCATGGACACTGTGGCTCCACCGATCCCTGAAATCATGCCTGGCACTGGCTGTAGATCCCAGTGTGCTGGCCACTCTGAGCGAGCGATGATGGTCACATCAGCACCAGTGTCCAGCATCCCTGGCAGGTGGAACTTTTCTCCTCTGCAGGTGAGACCACACTCGATGGTAGGCTTACTTGGTCCCACAACTTATGCCCACATTGCTGTAGGGTTGAGAGGAAGCTGCTCCCTGTGATTCTTTGGGAGTAGAAAAGCCTGTGCAATTGGAGTTCCCTTTGAAAGAAAATATGGTAAGTCCATGCAGTACACCTGGACAAGGATTTCCTGTCCTGGGTGCACTGTCTGCACCTCTGGAACAACAAAGATCTCCTTTGGGCTATGAACAGTGTCACCTATAATTAAGATGTTAGATGGACCGCCTTTTGGCCCACGTTTGCCTGTGGGAACACGATAAACATCTTTATTTTTAAAGTCAATGGACAGAGCAGTTACCACCTGGCGCCTTGTTCCCATCGGTGTCGCTCCGTGTGTTGGACCCTCTTCAGGTGTTCTGGAATCTCCCGGGGTGGTGCGTGGATGGGTCTGGGTGGCCTTTGATTTGTTGTCATAGCCCGGGGCTCCACCGGGCTCCAAGACCCGTTTCCCGAATACGGCTGGTAGCGCGGCTGGTGCTGGGGCCTTCGGTAGGCGTAGCCAGGGTATCGGGCAGGCGGCCTGTCTGGACAGTCCCTCATAAAATGTGTCAAATCTCCACAGTACAGGCAGCGAGTCTGGTCTTTAGAAGCCAGAGCTGCATATGCACCAGAAACTCCTTCAGCAATACCCTTAGAAACTGCTTCTGCCACTGTATTGTCACTGGACAAATGACGTGTGCAGCTTTCCAGCATTTGCTCTATGGTAGGTTCTGTGTCCAGGGGTAGAGCCCTCAGAATTGTTTTGCATTTTTCATTAGCATTACTCATGACAAGTTTACACAACAATTCTTTTCTTGCCTCTGTGCTCTCTATCTGTTTTTCTAGAGCATCTTTAACTCTATCCACAAATTTGATAAAGCTTTCTTCTACTCCTTGTTTGATATTAGAAAAATGTTGGGAAGGAATGGAATCATCTGGGGTAAGAAGTAAGGAGGTTTTTGCTGCCATAGCCAGGTCCTGCAATGCTTCCTTAGGTAAGGTATCAGCCTGATCATTAGGTTTCTGTAAATCCCCTTCACCGGCTAGCTGTTCAAGTGTAAGATCTGGCCTATCAGCTTTTTTAGCATATGAATTTGATAATGTTTTCAATTGTTTTTTCCAATGCCTTTCCCATAGCATATATTCTGCTGGGGAAAGGAGGCAGTGGGCCATATTCTTAATATCGTGGGGTACCAAGATATGTGCTGAGAACGTGGCTTCTAGGAAATTTCTAAAAATATGAGAGTTTCTGCCATGTTCTTTAGCTGTGTTCCTTAGCTGTATGAGTTCCTTATTTGTTAGAGGTTCCCACGTTTTTCGGGTAGTGGCCCCCCCTCTTTTTCCTTTTTTATAATCTACTGGGAAGGCAGAAATTCTCTGTGCCATTTCCCAATCCCCTGCCTTTGCAGCTTCGAGCTTAATTTGGGCCCATGCATCAATATACTGTGTATCAGAATCAGAGTCACTGTCACTGCTGTCCGAGGAGGAGGAGGAGTGAGAGCGAGAGCGACCCTTATGCTTTTTGTGTTGTGTTGGAGCTGGCTTTGGCAGAGCTTTTTGGGACTGTGGTGGATTTGAGGAAGCACACGGCAAGGCTTGGCTACAGGGGGTTTGCAGTGGCGCTGGGATGGCAACAACTCGGGTAGCACAGCACGCACAGGATTGAGGCACATGGGGGGGTGGGGTGGTACCGTGGGGGGTGTCCGAGGTTCCGTGCGAGGGACACTGAGGGTGGGTGGGCGGCTGGGAAGCCGGGGGATGGGGGCAAGGGGGATGCGGGGGGGCGTTGGGGTTGGGGGGGGCTGCCGCGGGTACAGCGTGGTTTGCAGGGGCTGCGGCAGCCGGGCAGGCAGGGAGACCTGCTGCTGCAGCACAGCTTGGGGCAGAGATACACGCAGGGGCGGGGGGCCAGCAGCAGGGGCGGGGGCTGTGTTTGAGGGGCCGGCAGGGACGGCAGGGACGGCGGCAGGGGAGATAAGAGCACCCGTGGCAGGAGGGGAGGGAGCAATCGCAGAGGTAGGGGAGGAGGTGGGGTGCACACAGGATACCGCGGGTTGCACATTACACGGAAAGGGATTCGTGCTTCCCGCGTCCGGAGGGGAAGGCGGGGGGAGGGCGGGCCGCGCGGACCCCGCAGGCGCGGCGGGGAGGGTAGAGAACGGCGCGAGGTTTGTATTAGTAGTTCCTGACAGAGGAGTTAGTTGTGAGTTGGGATCAGACGCCGCAGTAGGACCCAGGGAAGGAGAGGATGTGACAGCGACCTTATCAGCACAATTTGCATTTGGAGGGTCTGTTGGGACAGATAAGATCGTATCTCTGTTTTTCCCTGAGGTGTTAGTAGGAGAAGAACTTTTGTTAACTACCTCTACGGCTTTTGTTATAATATGAAAAATAGGTATAAAGCGAGCTACAGATAGATCTTGTTTGGACTGTAAAAGATAGAGTCTAATTCCAACCTGATCCCAAAAAGAATCTAGCTTTATAGTGTTTGTAGTAACATCAGGAAACTGGAGGATTATCCATTTTATAAACTTTTTCAGATTAGATTTTGAAAGATTACCTTTAGAAAAAGAGAAGTTGTTAGTAGATAGGATTTCTAGGATTAGTAAATAAATTTCTCTCTTTTTATCCTGGGATCTTGTACTAAGTTTAGATCCCATTAATCCCATTGCCTACCAGCAGAAAAAAGAGAAAAAAAAGAAAAAAACTAAAAAGAGACCCAAGTGAATTTTTTGCGCGCAAGAAAGGCTGATTTTTAAAACTTACACTTTTTCAGCCAGATGGGGTCAAGAGTCTGCTGGTAGGTGGTCTTTTCCGTCTCAAGTCTCCTCGGACAGTCGTCCAGCTGTCAAGGTGAGGTTCGACTGAGTCCCTCCGAGGCAGGCCTTCTAAAACGGAGGCCTTACTTCTTCTGGGGTTTGACGATCCGAAGGCAGTTACTATTTCAGGAAGAAATGCTGCTCTCCAGGGTTTCAGGTCCCCTCGTTCGGTGCGTCAGTTAATGCCGCTGGCTGGGATACGGGGTGTACCCAGGAGCTGCATCAAAGCCGGATAGCATAGCTCTGAGGGGGGCTAATCAGCCCAAGCTCTGGCAATGCCACTAGCCTATGCCTTAGCAAGCCTTTAGTGATTTCAGCTCAGTGATTCTCAGCTCATGAGTGATTTCAGCTCTTTGGGCTTGCTAGGCTTGGCTGGGGCATGCAGCAGGCATTCGGAAGACCAGGAAAGAGAGGAGAGCGCTGTGTGAGTTTCCAAGATGATGTCTTTATTGGTCTTCTTCGTAGCTCTTCCACGGAGTGTCTCGAAGGGTCTCAGGGACAGCGGCTCCGACGAGCCGGGCAGAAACAGGGGTTTATATAGGGCAAGGGAGGATTGAGAATTGTCCAATGGTAAGGGTTAAAGGAAAGTGACCTATAGCTTTACAGAGAGATAAGCAAGGGTCCGAGAGCGGGAGAGAGGGGCTCCTTTTGTCCAGTCATCCTGACTCAGCATTCTGTCTCTGAACGCCAAGGCAGGTTCGCAGGGCCTGTGCCTGCTACAATTCTTTACTCTAGATTTGCATATAAGAGTCAGAGTTGGAAGAAGTCTGTTTTCAGACTTAGTCCTAATTTCATTAAACTGGGCATCATGCCATATGTTTTCCATTGTTATTTCATACAGAAGATACGACTTAATATGACTGCTGAAATTTTTAGGTTTCACACTTCAAATTCAGGAAAGACTACTCCATTGAAAATAATAGTTCAGAATTTAAATTTAGCATATTTGTTAATATAGCTACATGTCTTAATAGAAAAGTTACATACCGTTGTCTCCTTCTCACAAAAGTTTCATACCTTCTTGGTGTTTTCTCATGGACAGCTCCTCAGAGCACTGACTCTTTCTTCTTCACACAGTAGCCAACTGCCTCCAGTTTCCTTTTTAACTAGCCAACCCACTCTTTTATAGTACTCTTTTCTCATTGGTCACAGCTGTGGCCTGTTAAAGACAGGCCTATTCCTAATCTTGGATAATTGACCCAGCTGCAACTCCTTAGGGGTAAGATTACTTTCTACACTATCTTTGTTTTCTTATATTCTATCCCCCCACAGCTACCCAGTTGAACTTCTTAAACTTCTTGATTGGCATATATCTCACTCACTGTGTTCCGTTGAGTGTGATATAGGCTCAGATGAGTAAAGAAGAACCATTTAAATTAATTTTCCTTGAGGATGTGGCTCTGTGTTTGCTTATCACTATTTTGTTACTGTTATTAATTTGGTGGCAGCAGATGCCAGTAGGGTGCATGGAAGGTGATTGTGCCTGCATGTCAACTCCAGGTTCTCGAATAATATTTTTCACAGTAGAGGATAAATAATAACAGAGTAGTGTTGAAAATCATAGAGAATTTTCTGCCTTCCAAGTCTGCTGCTGTCCCTGACTTCCTGGACACAGTCTTTTAATTAGTATGTGTGAGAAATATTAACAGCTGCTCTAGAAAGCCAGTTTCAAAAGGCAACTCAATCTTCAATGGAAAAATGTCATAGAAAAATTGTATGTTAGAAGTAGGTTTTTTGGAACTGATTCCTGACATTCCTTGCTAATAACACTGACAGGTCACTGAAAATGTTCAGGAAAAATCAGCCATCAAATTTAACCAGTTTCATCTAGATCTAGTAATTATTTGACCCTTTAAGTAGGGTTAAATGTTCAGCAACTAAAACAGAAGTGATAGCTCATCTGAAGTTATCCAGTGAGAATGCTTTCAGGTTTCATCACTCAGCTATTTCACCAGTTCAACTTATAAGCATTTTTGAAAATGCCATACAATTATTATTAATATGGAAATGTTCTTAGACATTTAAGTTAGTCAAGAGACAAAAAAGGAAAACAAACAATCCAAACATTAAGGAAGATTAGGCCTTCATGAGTAAACCATAAAACGGAATGCACATTTACTTCTGAAGAACTGTCATCCTCTGCTGCTAAATGTCTGATTTCCAAATCCAAGGATGGGAAGCACAAGGATTAGATAAATGCAATATGTCTTTTTTTCCTGACATTGTCTTACGGTTCAGATCTTCAAAGTCCAGCATCATTGTTACTTTCAAGGTGGCCTTTCCAGCAGCAAGGGAAATGTCATGAAATGGCATCAACAAAGCTCAAAGAAGTGCAGAAGCACTTTAAGGAAGGCAAATATTTTGTATATGTCATTCTCATTTGTCCAAATGTAAATTAATTTTTCATTTCAGATTGTTGGTACTTTATGCATTAATTCTCACATTAGTATGTAGAAGTGGAACCTAACTTAGTCCATTACAGTGGTTCATATTCTGTCCGAGGAACAAACATTTTCTGGTGGGACTGAGGACTGAAGCATAATAAGGCAGTTGAAATCTTCCAGCTCCCAAAACAGGCAGAAGAAAAATTGTTACAAGGAATAAAACTAGAAAAACAAGAATATTGCTATCTGTGCAAGTACAGTAAAAAGTCAGGTGGGCTGCATCTGTATTGTCTGGCACTGTGTGCTGTCTGGTTTTTGACAGCTGGGGTGTGCAAGCACATCGGAGCAGGAGATGCTGCCTGTCTGGGATGTGCTGCCTCCCCTCACCTGGTTCCTGGTGGCAAGAAGGGGGAAACCTTCGGTCATGATGTCTACTGAACACAAAAATATGAGTGAGATTTTTTTATGCCTTTGGTCATTAGAAGATCCTCACACCTTTGAGAGGGTTAACAGAAAGTGTTGATGACATTTGTTGGCAAGTTTCAGGAGTATGTTCACCCGACAAGTGAGCAGTGGGTAAAGAAAATATGTAACAGCTGGTCTGCGAACATATATATTTTCATGTACCACACTTTGCTGTGGCTGCACAGCCCTCTTCCCATCAGATCAGAACTCTGTCCACTCCAAGTGGTTTAATTACATTTTGTTGTCGCAATACGACATGAAATGACAACACAGACACTGCTGCTCTCCAGGTGAACAAAAAAAGAGGGAAGTTAATTTTCTGACTCCAACATTTATGGTTTTCCAAAAGTGACAGTGGATTGGAGGGTGACAGTGCCACCTCTCCAATGACACTGGACAGATCAAGAGTCCATCAATTCTCTCCTCCTCCATGAAAGAATGCAAAACATAAGTTATTTACAGAATTGTGTGTGAGAAAGAATGCAAACATCAGAAGGCTTAGCAAAGTCTTAAAAAATCAGGGTGACATCTCCTCTCTAAATAACAGTAATTAGTTATGGTTTCCTAGAGCCTCAGAGGAACACAACTGAGCATTTTTTCTGTGCGTTGTTGCTTATTTTTTCTCTCAGTTTGTTGCAATGAGTAGCTATTCCTAGTGAAAAGGCTCTTACAATGCATGAGGGAGACAGATGTATTTAATCTGTGATTTCAGTGATTTCCATATATGAGATGATCCTTGGAGATGTCTGTGCATAAAATGAATGCAGCTGCTTAGGTTGTTGCCTAGAACAAGCTTACAGAAATTAAACATGCCACTAAGATGCTCTCATTTTCTGCCTATTCTCACTGATACAAACCTCCATCTGTCTGCCCAGCCCTGAACTCTCACTGTCATTTACCACAAATACCTTTCCTTCACCTTTGGCCAAATAGTTGCTCTTTCCACATTCTGGCACATCACTATGAACTGCAGTCTCTCTCTGTAAGGAAACCCCAAACCATTGCTCCTTTCCACACCAGTCTGTAGCTTAGTTCCCTGCTCTGCCAGTGAGGGTAAAGAACAAAATCCAAGCAGAGAAAGAAGGTAAGCCACCTTGGGCAGCACTCTGGTTCCTGCTTCTACTACATGGGCTATCATAGAATAAAGCTTAAGATTTCATTCTTTTTCCATAGCCAAGATTTTCCCTAGCTTTTATGGTGAGGTGTGGAAATTCTAAGAGTGGTTAATATTAATCACTTGAAGAAAACCCTTCTTTCACCACATTCATGATGTATTTTTCAGTGGCATTTCTTGAGAGGTGTAGAAAAGTGTAGAAGTGGACCAGTGCAGAAAGCACCAGAATCCCGGTGACTTGAACCGTGGCCAGGAGGTTCCTGTTGGCAGATCTAATACAGTTTTCTGAAGTGACCTGAGAATCTGGCCTGTCATTTTTGTGAAGTACTTCATGCCCTATACTTTTTGGTAAAGTATTCCACTTAGAATCCTCAAAGGGTGTCTGAAACCACCCCAAAGACAACAGGAACTCAGACAATGAGTTTCATCTGTGTTCTCCTGTGTCCTGTGGTACATTCTTGGGTGAGACTGTGCCTTTAGCCAAGCAGGTACATTGTATATCACTAAGTATACAATGAAAAGGGTAAAAGATTCTCTTTATGCAGATGCTCCCCATGAGTTGCTCATAGCATGTGGACATAATTGAATTTGTTACTCTGATGAAGGATGGTGCAGTGGGGTAAGGATGTAGGAAGGATCCCTTTATTCCTCTATCTGTCTCTCCCTTCTTGTATGCTCTGCCGGATTTATTTAGGTGCAAGGCCATTCTGTCAGAGAGCCATGGAAATGCCAGCAGCTCCATATGGGATTGAGTGCCATTGCTGTATGCTGTCAATATAACAACGAGAACAATTATATGGGCGTGCAGTGCAGCAAGTGCTGTCATGGAGACAACGTCAGCAGTGTTCAGGTAGGAATGTGTACAGGTTTTGTATCTTTGGGAGTTTTATACCTTTTTTCACACATTTGGCTGCTGGAGAGCAGATGGCAGCTTTGGTGTGTCTCAGAGAGGAAGTTCCTTTTGTTCTTTTGCAGAGGTGGCTCCTTGTGGTACTAAAGACACTTGTTTTGGTTCCTGCACTGGATTTTGCCCATGTCCCTTCTCATGCAGCTGGGGATTTGTTGTGATTGAACCTGAAAACTTTCTTCTAGCTCAAAGACTCAAATACTTCTAACTGAAAAATCTGTCACTTTCATCTGAGAAAGAACTAAAGCAATCACACAAGTTCACTTTTCTCTGCTAGATACCAAGTACAAGTCAGTTGGTGCAGATGGGTTTCTCACAAGGGACAGAGTGCTCTAGAGGGCAGGCTTTTCCTGAACTGGGTAGAAGCATTTCCAGCTAAAGACCAAATTCATTCAGCCGAAATATCATTTTGACTACTTAGCTTTCTTCGTATTCATAAATCAGACGAATCAGTAATTGTTTAAAATGTGAAGGCTTCAATTTGCTGGTGTTATGTGTGAAGTAAAGACAGCATTAAAGATGCTACACTGATGAGGTCATGGTGTGACCTCTGTGAATATGCAAGTCACCTTTTCAATGGTGTGGCCTTTTCCTTTCCGTTGGTATTAAGTAGGTTTTTTGTTGAAAATGAGTAAAGGTCAATACTAGAAATTCAGTTATTTTAAGGTTTCTTGTTGAATCTGGTGCAGTTTCAGAGAATACAACATTAGAAGAGCACACATTGCTCTTTCATAAAAGCACTTGCAAAAATTTGTTGGGAGCTCTCTGATGGTCCCATCAGCAGTGGTATTGGTCACTGAGTCTGGTCTCAATTGGTGGTGAAAACTTCTGAGGTGAAATAACATTATCTAATCCCACAAGATCCAGGTTAGTGTTTCTATAGCTCCACTTACAGTGACAGATGGCCAGCAGAATTTTAAAAAGTCTTTTGTTATTGATGTTTGTAATGAAAATATCACTGTGCTCAGTGGAGTTGGTACAGTCTGCCTTTACTGAGGATGTACTATGATCTGCTGTGGGCATCAGCCTAGTGTCCCAGACTGTGTGGGAGATACACAAGGGCTTGCAAGTAACAGAGATTATCAGCACTTTGGCATAGTGCAGAATGGCATTTCTCCTCCTGGCTTTTGAAACTGCTCATCTGTCAGTGCAACAGGTCAGGACTGGGTAATAAGTGACGTCGACTCTCAAGACACTCACAGAAAGCTAATTCCCTTTATTAAGCAACCCATTTCTTTTTATACCCCAATTACCTACAGGTGGACCTGATTGGTCCTTTAATTAAAACACCATCACCATTGGCTAATTAAGAAACCACCCTTTTGGTAAACATGTCTCCATAACATATTCCACATGTTCCCAACACCAGGTGCAGCAAGTTAAGATAAGAATTGGTTATCATTCTTTTCTCTGATCTTCTCACAGACTTTCCCAGAACAATGCTTGGGAAAGTTGTCTGTTTCTCTGTGTGACCAGAGAGCTGCTGCCACACTCATCCACCTCTGGTCAGCCCTGTACTAAACTCAGAGGTACTGACATGCCACATGTGTGTCTTGAGTGAGTGAGTGAGTGAGCCTGGAAAATGGAATCTGCAAGAAGGCAAAAAGAACTGACTTTTTTCACTGTTTTATGATTCTGTTTAATTTTATATCTTGTATATGAAAGCTAAGGGGAAAGAAAGCTGAGATAAAATGGACAAGGAAGAGCTCTGGATTGTTGAATAAAATCCTGCCTTTCTTTCTTTTGCTCCTGGGGTGGTCAGTAAGAGTATGGAAATAATCATACTTGTTTGTGGCTGTGTGTTTCAACTGAGTGAAGAGGCTGAGATGTGAAAAAAGAATGTGGGAGACAATGTAAAATTTAAATATCAGTTTGAAAAGTCCTTCTCCTAACTATGGTGGGTTTGATTTTTTTTCTTTGTCTCCTTCTCTGTTGTTTTTTTTTTCCCCCATACCTTTACAACTCACCTTTTATGGTATTCATAATCTTTGCACATAGAATGAAATTATTACTAGGCTGCACTGATTTTTTAAAATAAGGAGATATGGTAACATGAAGCAGGGAACAGCAGACTTAAATTTTCCATTATGTTTTCACTCCTGGAGGGAGGGCTTGAAAATTACTACTACTATTGGAATGTCAGTGAGCTTCTGAATATCAACAATTTCTTTGAAGCATGATCAATGCTTTCATTTACATTTTTTTTCTCCTGCTAAATTCTTCATTCTCTTGGGAAGAGATCACATTAAAATTTAAAACAAAGTGTTGGAAGAAATAGATTAGTTGTCTATCTGTCTGTACATGATTACCAAATGAACTGTACATTAAAATGGTGGAGCAATGGGCCGTGCAGATAGAAAAAATAATTTTTAAGAGATCTGTGAAATTTAGAAAGCCAATTACTATTCTGCAAAGGGAGAATTTTTCACTAAACATGTTGTAGTAAGTTTAAATGCCTGTTAAGTAATGTTTAACTGGTTCTTCATGGCAGTGAAGTCTAGTGACAGTATGACTTCCGCATGAAAATTAGTCTGATGTTGGCTCTGTGGAACAGGGAGATACGTCACTGTTAATATGGTAGCCCATTTATTACCCTGGTGTCTTAATTCAGCTGCATTTGAGGGCAGTGAATTGAGAATATCCTAATCAGTTTGGGTAAAAATTTGAATTAGAACTATGTCAACATGGTGGCTGTGCACCAGTCTGAAGGTCAGGGAGAAAGGCAAGAGAAGCGGCAGGAAATGTGACAGTGCTGGCCCTAACCATCAAGTACGGACACACTTTTCACTTTTTCTGGAGCCACTGTGGGCAAGGGCTACACGAGGCACCTAAAACACTTTCCACCCACTTCTCTCTGATAGTTCTGTTTGGAGCAAAACTGTGCTAGATTTTTCTCCACTCAACCAGTGTTTTTTGCAACCAAGATTGCTTGTGAACCACTAAGTACAGTTAATGTTTCAGACCTAACTGCAAACCTAAATTACTGGTTTTTGTCGCAGTCCAAACTGTCCACACCTTTTCAAACAAAATCTCTGTTGCTGGTAAGGGGGCGCTTTGTCTCAGAGAGGCCTGACTATCACCAACAGGAACGGGGGAGCAGAGCTGCAAAGTTCTCATCCACCACCTGGATTCAGACAGATGATCTTGCAATGGGACTATAGGAGCAAACAAAACCCAAGGCTGCCCTCCAGCAGCCATGTGTCTTTGGAAGGTATAAGATGCAAACTTAGTGGGCCAAGCAGTGGGCTCATATGCATGCAAAAATGATATGTCCAACCAATATGAACTGGCTTCTTTGGTGTTGCAGTAATTTATAGGATAGTTTCTGCCCTCTGTATGATTCAGGAAGGAATTTGGAGAATACAGTGTTTCAAAAATAAAGTGTGAGATAAGCTGGGCTGTTGGAATATTTTCTTACTTCAGGTATTTCTGCTGATAAACTCTAGCATATTATTTCTTATATGGCATTCTGGCCTAGTCAGAATAATTTACCACTCCTGACCTGACATCTGTAATTTCCAGTAATCTTTTTCTTCCTGAACGGTTGGGTTATGAGGAGGGCCAGAAAGAACCAAACTCTTGATCTTCTCTAGTATGGTTGGAGATTGAGTACTAAAACTTCCAAATAATGATCTCCTTACAAAATCCTTAACCTTGGCATTCCTGTATAACCGAGGATCTTAAAGGGCATTTTGCTCCCATGTACTGTTATCCCAGTAGCTCTCAGTATCCATGGGGACAAGACATCACGACCCTCTTTAGCAGCAGGTCACCTGGCATGGACATTCATGCATAGGCACAGGAAGGGAGTAGAAGCCACATCAGGAGAGGAGACTTGCCAATGTCCATGTTCATTCTGCCACGAAATTTCCAAATACTTCAAGATAATAGAGAGATATAAACAGAGCTTTCCTGTCCTTGACTTAGAACTGGAGCCAGTGTGAAATAGAATCTTACAGGCATTGCTCTGCTCCTTTTTCCACAGCCAGTTCTGAGCCAAAAGCTCTGAAACCCTTCAAAGGATGTGCAAGTTTTTGGGGAGGGATTTGTGTCTTATTACTGTGCCTGCATATTGCACATAGTGTTTTTCTTTTGCTGTCCCATGGGTTTCCAAGTGCTAGAGTTCCTCAAGTTTGAGAAGTAAAACCTGGGTTTTATGTGGAACTTTGTCCCTTAGCAGAAACTAGGACTCTGTGTGTTTCATGTTTCCAGTCTTGATTCTGGTCTCTTCTCAATTTCTCTTAATCACCCTGTGTTCCTGTGGTGTGAAGAGAAAACCCCACACCAAGAGTTTTAGTGCGTGATCTTACTACCATTTACCCCAGTTTAGAAATATGTATGGTAACTGCATCTGGGCATTAACTGTCAAAAATAAAGTTTATTTCAGGTTTCCTCTACTGTTTCCATGTGGGCTCTAATAGTTAAATAACAGAGTAAGAATGAGTACCTTTCTATAAAATTGAATGTGACTGCAAAAGATAAATTGTTCATGTAAATGATTGTGGAACTCTATTGAGCACCTTTGATTCAGAGTACTGTGTGTGGATGCTTGAAATATGACTAGTAATTCATTCAGTGAAGGAGCAAGTTGAGGATTTAAGTACTACTGGTGTAGTGTTCTGGAAAAGATGTTCAGAAGATGAAATTTAACATTCTGTGAAATCTTCTTTCTTTTAACATTCAGAAAGGTTGCCCTTAAACCTTTTCTTCTGAGAGAGGCAAAATGGTTTTATATGAAATTAAGATGCACCAGATTTTTCCTTCTGAACATGAAATAAACACAATCCAGCTTTTACCTTGCTGTTATATCCCCCCCCCCCCCCCCCCCCCCCTCCACTCATTATAGTACATGTGTTAGTCTTGGTCTCATGTGAGATTTTTTTCAATTTGAATAATTTACCTTTTTTCAGTATTTCCAAACAGAAAATGTTGAGAATTCAAAAGCCAGTCCTGACTGATGGTAATATGCCCTACAAATTGAAATTTTACGTACAATAAATAGCACATTTATGTTCCCTGCCATTTCCCTTGTTACTTTAGAGTATGTTTCTTCTGGCAGGTATAGGATCTCCACATGTAATTTCTAGTAAAAGCTCAAATTCTCATGCAATCTCCTAACTCTGGTACAGGGCCTTTACCATGCACTTCAGTATACTCAGTATTCCTTTTAAGCGGCAAAAGCTTACAATGCTGCCAGTAGTCTACAAAAATATACTGGCTGTCTGGGTCTGCATGCATGTGAAAGTTGTGCTCTCATTAGAGAAATGCAGTTTGTCTTGTTCTGGAAAATGAAAAGAAGTCACAGAAAGAATGGAGGGAAAGCATTTGTTTTCAAATAATTTTAAATATGGAGAGAGACAGTGTTGAGGAAGAAACAATTTGTTTACACATTTCTTGGCACAGATCTCTTGCACTTTGGTAGTTGGGAATAAGTAGTAGTGGGCACATTTTAATCCAGATATTTTGGGCTTCTTTTCTGTAAGGCAAAATAATGGGCATTGATTGTCTGAAATGATAGGGTGTCTTCTTTGCTCTGCCTGAACTGTTCTGTGGATCAATGTCTTCAGAGAAGGGAATAGTAAGCATTAAAGAGTGGTTTGATCTTATGAGGAAGGTGCTGTAAGGATCAGTGACTGGGTGCTGAAGTCAAATTCCAAGAACAAATTAGACAAGCATGTTATAGTCTGTCCACAGCAGTGGAGCTGGACTAGGCCCTGGGACAAACAGCACTAGGTTGGAGGAATAGTTGCTCTGTCCACTGAAGCCCAGTTGCCTTTCCAGAAGCTGAAGCACAAGTGGTGAGCTTTGCATGAGGCAGCTGTTTGAGGCAGGAGAAGAGCTGTCCTGTGAGCCAGGAAGGCAGTGGGTGCAGGTGACCTGTGTGCCCAGTGCTCAGGTGGTGTTGAGTGTGGTGCAGGCAAAACCCCAGTGCTGCTCTTGGCAGCTGTCACACAGGGGCTCTCAGCTTGGGCAGTGGGACAGTGGGCAGTAATTAATGGTGAGATGTGCCCACCACTTTAGAAAGAAAGGCAGAATTTTTGAAAATTCTATGTAGTGAGGTTATATCTTGCACTTAAGACTCTAAGAAATATTGTTCTGTGCAGCTAAAATTAAGTTTTCCTTTAGCCCTGTGATGGACTGTGTCATTGTATGCTGGAGCTGAGCACTTGCATATTCATCCAGCTCTACTGTAGAAGCACTGCAGCAATGGCTTTAGACATGGTAGGTGTGGTATTTTGTCAATTCTTATTAACAAATGTCAGAACAAAAATTGATGAACAGTCTTCATAAAAGGACTGATTGTGTATTTTAAATCAAGGTAGTTTTAATAATATACCTAATCCATAAATGTGCATTATTAGATTTACATATTTACATCACTGCAATTAAAAGTTGGTATTTAAAGGGCATACTTCCCATTTCATGTGGGAATTTTTAAAAATTAAAAGCCAATTTCAGGCTTTCAATCATTCTTCTCAAGTTTGCTTTTTCAAACTGCAGTGTTAAGGTAAACACATTCATTTGATTCTTTCCCTCTAGGCATGTACTATTTTTTCATCTGGAATGAAATTTATATATTTGATTTGTCTTGTGCTAATCTGTAATACAAAAAAACAAATAAATAAAGAGGTAGTCCTATTCAGCACTGAAAGCTTTCAAACCTTTTAAGCAGTGCTGAGGGTAAACAATTTTTTTTTCCAAATGTTGACATGGTACCGTAACCCTCTGAATACAGCTTAAACTTCCACTCTTCCCAGCCATGTGTCTTTGCTCCCTAAACCAAAGACCTCACTGTACTCTGTCATGGATAAAGATCATTAATTGCAACTGCCTAATCAGCTTCTGACCCTGCACAGGCTTCTCCAGCCCCTTTGGCCAAATTTACAAGAGTGGTTCCATGAAAGGCATTTGCTAAGTCAGTGGGGATTACTTCCAGCATCAGAGGGAAGCACTGCAGTCAGAGCACAGGCTGGCAGTGGAAGGTGCAGTTGCAATGCCTCCACCACACTGAGCCGAGCTGCAGGCGCTGCGGTGCTGCCTGTCCCTGGGGCTGTGGCTGTCACACAGCCTTGACCTGGCTTTGGTGTATAAACCCATGGCTTCAAAGGAAGGTTCCTCTGAAGAGACAGCTGCCTCCATCTGCATCTCAGCCCTCTGTGAGGAGATTGAATCCCCCACTGCTCTCAGTGTGTGTCACACATCCATCTTTTCACACTTCCTAGGGCACTGTTTTTGCCTTGAGGAACCACAGAGCCTGTGCTGTTTGTCTTCCTACAGGAATGAATCTTCAGTACTGCTGGTGCTGAATGGTAAAACTGCCTGTGGTAAAAGTTTATTTTGCATTTGAGGTAACCTGTTTTCATAAGCCTTCTTAGAAGGGCTGCCACATCAGAGCTCTAAATGCTTTTGGTTGTGTAACAACTTAATATTATATGGAGACTTAAAAAAAAAAAGTTTAGCTAGTGACTAGGATGACATTAATAATTCAGCACATTAAAATGAAAAATTAAAATCAGACAGGAAATAAGTTAATGCTTGTCTTCTGCTGACCATGCATGTTTGGGTATGAAATGCTTTCTCATCAACTAGCAAAAATGCTATTGGCTATAGTAACCCTGTTGTCCAGCTGCCCTTCTTTCACTCCAGCAGCTGCTGGCAATGGGTTTATCTGTCTTTTTAGGAGCATGAAAAATAGTGTTTGTTTTGCATAAGCTACTAGAAATAAACTGCATTTTTATTTTTAATTTTTCTTTTTCATTCTAGTCCCCCCTTCTGATCTCCAGAGTTAACCTCTCATTCCCTGTGTTTTAAAGGATGTTGGCCTTTCTTTATTGCTATTTCTCTTGCTTCCTTTCATTTTTCCTTCCACTTTTTTTTTCTATCCATTTCTCTTTTTTCCTTGTTTTTCCTTCTGTTTTCCTTTTTTTTATTTTCTCTTATCTCTTTGCCTGTTTCCATTTTTTTATTTCTTATCTCTTTTTTCCTTTTCTCTTTTCCATATTTTTACCTTTTTTCTTTTTTCTCATCATTGTGGTTTTCAGTAAGTGGTGCAGTCTTTGGCCAGGTGGAGACCATGTGGTCTGTTGTGGGTACACTGGAAGGTTCTTCTGCATCCTGGCATGAAAGTGGGAGCACAGCTGATGGCCAATGGATGGAGAACAGGAGGCTGGGGCGGCTGCCATGGTTCTGGTGGTGTGCCAGCTCCTGCACAAGGCTGTAGGTGGGCAGCCTGCCTAAAGTCACCCTACAGACCCTGTCTCAGAGGTCTACTCCCAGGTCTTGGTAGGGATAATGATTTTTCTTGGTACAGATGATGATTGTAATCCTGAGAGCATGTTGGAGCACTGCAGATCCAATTTTCCCTGCCCTGAACCTATTTATAGTAACATTCATAAGTTCTCTGGCTAAACCCATGCAGAATTCTTGGTTTCACTTCTGTTTCTGTATGTAAAGCTAAACAGAGAGCATGTGGTTCAGATTAAATTCTTTTTTCTGTTGTCATTACACTAAGGACTCATGTGTCCTCTGACACCTTGTTTTGTTACTCTGTACAGTGAGAAGCTCTTCTTCACCAAAGAAGCAGTGACTGCAGGAAAGTGAGAGAATTAATTTAGAAAGGACTTGTTCTGCTGTGGGAAAATGATGATGTTCCTTAATTGCATTTATTTGTGGTAACAGATAAAAGGCAAGCCTGTAGCATCCCTTAGGGTTATCAGTGCTCCTGCAATCCCAGTCTTGCCCCAAACCAGGGTAACAGTTGAGGTAATGGCTATTTCCCTGTCCAGATGGGAAGGGAGTGCTGCCAATGTGAATGTAGAGGGAACTACTCTGATTTATTCCATCCAACATATGCTGCCTGAATGCACCAGAATCTGTGATGTTTTTCCAACTTTGCCTTGGCAAGGGGGAGGGTGAGGACTTGTGGCTTTTGGACACATGGTGCAAAATTCTGCAGGTCTCTAAGTTAGGGTGGGAGTGGTGGGTAAGAAGACAGCATGTGCTCTGAGCTGCAGCTTAAAACAGCTTCACGAAAGGGTAATCTCTGGGGGACAACTTGGCTGTCACTCCTTGAAGAATATGGGGATGAGTTACTTCCTATCAAACTGTGCATCTGTAGTACTTCTTCCATGACTTTTTCCCTTTTGCCTTAAAAGCAATGAAGAGAAAACAGATTTCATCATTGACTTAATTTCACAGCGCACACTGATACTGTGTGGTTAGTTTTTCATACATGCTCAGTTGTGAACGCAATATTTTGAAGAACTGACTAATATCAATAATATCTCCAAAATCAATATTTGGGTAATATTTGTATAACATACCAATGGAATTCTGATGAAATGGGACTGGCTGTATAGGTACTTTGGGCAGGGAGAATTTAGACTCACCAAATAGCAGTTAAGGTAGAGAATTGCAACTGAAAATTAAACATACTGTGGCAGGTGTTACATTTAATAGACATGTGACTGTTTGAACATCACTATTACACTTAAAATGTCTGAAGTGTAAAAGACAGTGATCTATAACGTGTTATTGGTAACCCCAGTATCGCATTTCAGAAATTTCTTATTTCAAACCATAATGAATTTAATTCTACATCACAGTGGTATGCAAATTTTGATACCTTTGGCAGCCTTCCATTTACACCAGGTTTCCACGATGGAACAAGCTGAGCACCAACACTCTAACCAGCAGCTGGCTCTTCCACTACTGAGAACTAACTGCATGCAACTGGACCAGTAAACTAGCCAGGAGTTAACACTGGTGCCTTGCCTGACTTGGAATCACTGAGGGTATAGCTAGCTAATTTATTCCTACTGAATTTTGTTACTGCAAAGCATCTTTTATGTGTAGTTTTACCTGATTGCTTTGGCTGCTGATGGGTGGGAGACTGTGTTCCTTATTCCTCACCACTAGCTTGGTGTCAGACTGATCAGGACCTTGTAAGTGGTTATCACCACTTCAGAGAAAGGCTAGAATGCAAGGAAAGGAGATATAAATCATCATCACAAGTCAAATTCATTACAGAGGAGGAACTATTTCAAATAAAGACTTTCATGCCAAAAGGGTGTTAACAGGTAAAATTGTTCATGTAACTTATTCATAGAAGTTTTTGATAATTATCAAGTTATTCGACAGCTTTCTCTCGTTATCCTTTACTTCATGTACTTCAGTACTTTACAAAGTACTTCATCTACTTTGACTTGGCAAAGCCTGTAGAAAGACATTTAATCAGAATAGAAAAATCTTAAATATTTTCTAAATGTTGAGACATGTTGGTAGTAGTTATATCTGATGAGTTATGCAGCCTTCTTTTTTTTTTTCTCCACAGTGCAGTTAGAGAATTTTTCTGCAACTTTTAAAATATTTCCTAAGCAAGGCTTTCCAAACCGTTCTACAGAAGCTGCTAATGGGTGACCTGACAATGTTTCTGTTTCCATGCTAAAACATAAATACTAAGAAGTTAGCAAAGAAAGATTTTTTGATTGAATAGAAATTGTTATTCATCATTAAGTATTTTTTTATTGAATGAGCTAAACCTGATCCTAAAACAACACTTTAAATTAGAAATTGAAGTACTTTACTTAGAAAATGTCGCATATTTTTTCTGACATGCTATTTGTACGATACAAGTTTCAAAGGCCCTGGTTTCTCCAAATTGCCTTGCAGGGAGAATGAACTGTTTATAAGAAAAAAAGAATTTGTCTTTCCTTGATTTTTCATTATTTCTTCAATTGAATTGGTCAAATGTTGCAAATACTTATGAATTGTCTTTGTTTCCTATCTATCCTGATGGAAAAGGGCTATCCTTCAGGGAGGAACATACGAGGCTGACACCCTAACTCTGGTCATATGAACTTAGAGTAACAGGAGACTTGTATTGTGTTTTCTTTTCCATAAATTGAAGACTTGGCCAAAGATACTAAGAGCTACCAGATACTAAAGGCTATATTCAAATAGCCTATTTTCTGTGACTGCAGGTCTCTTCACAGAGAGTGACAGGCACAGCTTCCCAAGGATTTTTCCTGGGAAGGCAGTGAGAAGCATAGAGAGAAGAAGAGAAAACAATTCTTATCTCTATTTACTGCTCCTCTTGTTTTGCACATGTGGAATGCGTTATGGAGACTGTTTACCCAAAGTGATTTGTTAATTGGATTGGTGAAGGTAATTTTGATTCCTTGGCCAATCAGGTCAAAGCTGGGTCCTGGCTGTCTCAGATAGTCGCGGGTTTTTCTTTAGTATTCTTTAGTATATTATAGTATCTCTCGAGTATGTAATTTAATATAGTATTAGTGTAATAATTTAGTTTTAATAAAGCAATTGTTCAGCCTTCTAAATCATGGATGGAGTCAGAGCACATTATTCCCTGGCTGATGGATCGCCTGCATTGATAATTTTCTACTTCAGTTTTTGTGCATCTGTGAATGGCCACAGATCTTCAGAAATGTGTATCAGGAAAAATATTTTACAGTGGAATTTAGGGGAAAATTAGATGATCTGAATCTGGGCCTAGAGTATCTTTATGTTACAAACAAATTAGTTACAACACACATAGTGAAACAACGTGCCCAAATGCATGCCATAAGAGATGTGGGGAACTGAAGAGCAGAAGGGTTGACCAGGCTTCTCCCTGTTTCCCCCATGCAGGGCTTTACCTGTATTTGTTGCAGCTTGCTGGTGAAATACAATCAGTTCTGGGGGTTTGCTTGTGCCTATTTCTTACCAGAGTACAGCATGTGGGCCTCCAGAACTGCAAGTGCTCCAGTCAGTTCCATTTCAGATATTATAGTGATCATAATTTTGAATGTGAAATCGTGGCAATGTTCTGAAATCACATGTGTGCCTTGTCTTTCATTGCATCCATTTAAGTTCAGAATGCCTAGAGACAAATGATATGGAAAAAGGCCTCCGTGACACAGTTCCCTGCTGGCCCTGACTGTACAAGCAGGAAGACACCTAGACAGAAGGTAAGAAAACTTCTTTTAATTTTTTAACTGATGTAAAGCCTAATGAGGGGATTTTAATTTATTTGGCTACTAGCAATGGTATTTAAATGAAGCACATAATTTGTTAAATACTAACAAATATGCTTCAGGCTGTACAGCTAATGTAATTTTCTGCTTCACTGGTAGCCTTGGAGGTGTTTGATTTCCCTTAGCCCAAACTTCAACTTCATCTGTAAGCAGACCATACCAGCAGGTTTGATCAAGCATTTTTGTTCATCACATTTGTAAAATACAGCATTTTAATTTCTCCTTTAGCCTACTGGACCCTTCCAAAGCCCATGCTGCCTGTCCATCTGCCATTTCAGATGTTAGTCCATGCAGGAGTGCCGAGTGAGCCATACTGTTTGCTCTGTTCTTGTTCCATTGAATGTCTTGTTGTGTATAATTCTGCTGCTTGGTTTGTTTCTCACATGGTGTTCAGATTACACAGTGGAGGAGTTTCTGACAACTGTAAAAACCATGTGTAATGGTTTTGTCAAACTGAAGGTTACAAATTTTAGTACCTTACTACAATTTTCATTGCAAGTACTTAAATGCATCCTGAACCCATAAATTTTCTTCATTGTTTCTTGGCCTTGCGCCTGTATTTTTTTAGACAGGGCAGGCAGCATGAAGTCCTCTGGAAGCATCACAAGCTAGATGCACACGCCCTTACAAACTTGCTCATGGAAGAGCTTGGGGTATTTGAATACATATTGGGTCCTATGCATAATTTATTATTTTATTGTATTGCCCAAAGGTTGTGCAGTTATTTTGGGGAGAGAAAAAAGGGAGTATTGCTGGGTTATTTTCCCAACAGAATGATGTATGAAACTCCGGAGAGCTATTTTAATCGTATGATAAACATAAAACTAGACTAAGAGGTACTTTGAATGCGATTTTTTTTTTCTGGTGAAAATTCTTTTGATATCAAGCCACATAAATATTGAGAACTTCATAATGACTTTAGTTGCAGAGATTTTGATGGACATTTTAAAATCAAAGTAAATTGCTATTAGAAGGAAAAATTAAATGCTTTCCAGCTTTCCATGAAACAGTGAAATGAACATGAGTGAGGGAGATACTGGGAATGGTTGTTACACAGCAAGACCAGTCTTAAAAGAGGAAAGAAATCTTGATTGTAATAAATGTGTTCGTAAAACAAGAAAGACGACACAAAATTTTCAAGTTACATGCAGAGTTAATAAAATGTTCTTGCAGGAACATTTTGCCAGGAAAAAATGGAAATATTCTTCTGTTCCAGATAGGGAGAGGAAAAGCATTACTCACAAATCATCTGGAAGAACATTTATGTTCTCTGTCAAACATGTGTAAATTAAACCATATTTTAAATATTTTCATGGGTCCTGCCGGATAGAACATGTCTCAAGGGCAATCCAAGGAAGGAGAACATTTGATGAGCACATGTAGCTCTGGGCAAAGCTCTGTGCATTCCCACACAGCTGTGATGCCAGTGACCTCTGCACCATGCTACACATTTTTTCCCTTCTCCTTACGCTCTGAATCAAATCCTTTTGAAATCAGTAGAGCTCTGCCTATAGGCTTCAAAGATCAAGCACTGTGGAGAAGGTGCAGGTCAGGATTAATTTCCTTTTGCTTTCCTTTTCCCTTAGTTTCCTTAATTTCAGAAAGGCATATGCTATATTCCATCTGTTCTCAAACAGTCCTGGGCCATGAGCCACCATAGCTTGGCATCATGTCATTGGGCTGCCAAAACAGGGAGGAGCACAGTTGTTCTTCTATTCTCCTGGCTCCTTTAGTGTCTGGCTCCTTCCACCAGAGCTTTTTTTCCTTTCTCATGGTACCATGCAATAGAAGAAAGTATGTGGCATCTTAATAATATTAGTTTTATGATATTCTGTTTTTCAGCTGTGAGATGAACATCAGATGCTTATGTGCTCTTTCTACCCTCACACAATGTGTGTGTGCATATAAATTTATACTGTACCATTGCTGCTATAAAATTTTTCAGAATTTAGAAATTACTGTGAGTGGGTATTTATGGGAGAAAAGGAGAAACAGATGGTGTCTCCATCTTGCTACAGGGATAACACTATAGCCTAGCTTTTTTGCACCAAATGGAAGGACAAAGTACTTCCTAGAAATCTGAAAACTTGATGAAATCTCGATCAATTTTGGAGGCAAAGTAATACACTTAAAGCGTTTCCTTCTGCAAGCATTCTTTTTTTTTCCAGAAGGGCCCAGACAAGTCTATGGCCATTTGAAAACCAAGGAACAATATTATACCCTTTTCTCTCTCTGCTGCTGTCCTTCCTGGTGTCCCTTCCCTTCCTGATGCAGTTTTCCCAAGCAATTTCACAGTTAGTAGTTTAATGTATTTGTGAGATAAGCAGTATTGCTGAAAAGATAACTCTCCCTCCCCTTCTTCACCCCAGAGAAAGAGCAACAAAATACCTCATAGTATACAGTGGATGTATTCTGAAGTGGGAAAGAAGTTAAACCAGGAAAATTTCAAGTTAATCCTATAAACACCATTGCTTGTGGGCGATCTTCCCTGCCTCCAGCTACTCTGTGCTGTGTCCCAATATTCGAGCCCTTTTTCCTGGTCAGAGGAGAGCTCTGGATTCATGTGCAGCCCAGCACTAGCACTGACAACCTGTGAAGGTGCCCAGGCAGATGTTGATGTGGGAGAGGGCTGCTGGGGTCCCTCAGTAACAGCTGGTTAGACCTGATGAATCTAAAATTTATACTGAGTTTAGGTATGCAAGAAGAGTAGGACATGTGCTTATGTCTGGTGTGTGACCACTGGTGGGTTTTATTAACCATGAACTCCCTAAAGCTTTTATATGTTTTGCTAAATCGGAAAAGAGAGAAAGCAAACAGTGTTCAGCTGAGCAATGAAAGAAGCTGAGCTGGAAAAAACAAACAACTACCTGTTGGAAGTTTACCCAACACATACCTGATGGCTCAGTAATTCTAGGTTTCCATGGTGGCAGGCTACCAAGAAAAAATGGGAACTGGCATTTTCCATCCCCGTGGTTCTATAGATCCTTGAAATAGAGGAGTTTGCTCACAAAATGCATTTATAACTAGAGACTCAGAAAGTTGGAAAATAGATCATTTATCTATGGAACTTGCTGTTCCTGCCCAGACATCTGGAAGGGATAAAGTAGGGCTGCTGTCCAAGCTTTGTGCCAGAGGAGTTTTACTCTGAGGACATACCTAGCATGAACATGGCAGTTTTGTACACCAGGTTCTTTGCACTTACGCTGCAGTCATTGTGGCTCCCCTTAAATATCTAGAGAGTGAGATTCTCGAAACACTAGCAAAAAAATACTATTTTTTACAACACATGTTGTGGAAGGAGGACACAACAAGTCATAGAAACAGATGCATTTACTTTTTAACTGGTATGAGCAAAAATACTTTCAAATATGTTGTGTTGAGATCTCACTGGGGAAAACAGCAAAAACAATTATCAATTAAGCAGGGAAGAAAGCAAGTATACAGAATCCTTAGGTATATTTAATTTCATCAGCAGTTTTATATTCTTCTGTGGAATGGTAATGTGAAGATTTTTTTAAGCATCCATATCAGAAGACACTGGCCTGGAGTAATAATGTGATTGATAAGACAAAAGAAAAGCTCCAAAATAACTGCTATTCTCACTTTTCAGAAAGAAAAATTTTATGTTAATATTCTCAGTAGGACAGGCCAGAAATAGGTGCATAAAGCACATGGATCTGATTCTGCTGCCTGCATCTGGTGTTCCTACTGGTTCATGCTGAGAGCAGCTCCCAGTAAGTACCATCACATTCTAGTCCTATACTCAGAGTCTGTCTTCAATTAACATGTGAGTAAAGTTTATAAAGCAGCGGGCTTTGAGGTGAAGCAAATCAAGTGAGTTTACTATTTAATGCAAATTAACTATCCTAATTCACAGTCTTAGTGTAATAGCCACCATGAGACTGAAGGGTCCTCAAAACTGCTTGTAAAAGGCCATCTTCTGCCTTGTCTCCTTAGTGATTTCAGTGCAGCTGCCTCTCTCCTCCTTCCCAGGAGAGAGGGGTGATGTAGGTGAATCAGTCAGCTGCCTGGAGTGCTCAGTCAGTCTCTTCAGAGGAAATTCTCTATAGCATTATGCAAAGAATTCCACACCATTAGGTAGTGACTGAGATACGAATGATACCAGGAGCCCACCCGTCCCTTAGAATCCCTCTCCCTCCCCTTCACATGCTTTAGCTGCAGCTAGCCCCATTGGCATGTGCATACCAACCCCTCTCTGAATGCCAGCTCCCAGCAGAAATCTCACATCTTCCTGGGATTAAAACCCGACCCCTCTCTGAATGCCAGCTCCCAGCAGAAATCTCACATCTTCCTGGGATTAAAACTCTTAGAGTGTCATTGTTATTAGCTGGGAGGCAGAATTTTACATCTGGACTGTGTGTATAACTACATAGATAAATATATATATAAAATATATATGTGTTCAATTTGGATTACCATTTATAACTTCCTGTTAAGCTCTCTGCCAATAGACAGTTTAGGACTTGGATATGATAAAGAAAATGTAGCATTCTGAATTTAAATAGAAACTTCTGCATAAAAGTGTGGAATCTGCCTTATGAGTTGCATGTAGAAGTACATATCATTTAGTAAGTAAAATAGTGTATTTTTAATGTCAAATCTTGTGGAGGATTTTGTGAACAGCTGGCTAGCTGAGAAAGGTCATGGCGGCATAATACCGTTGGTTAAACAAAAAGGAGATAAGCATGGGAACTAGCAATTAGTGTAAGACAGGGATGCTGTGTCCTTGGTACAATAGCAGGATAAGGAGGATGATTATCTTAGGGTAGAAATATGAAGAAACACAGAAAAGCTGTAACAGTATACCCACAAGGATGTAAAAATAGGTGCAGCTGGCTGATAAGCAACTAACCAATAATGAGCTCGCTTTTTGCAATATGTATTAGTCTCATTAACACCAATATAATTATGCATGGCTATCAATAAAGTTTGGGATTTGCTGATCACTTATGTTAAGTGCCGCTTTTCTCCCGCCGTCCTCAACAATTGGTGACCACAGGCATGATAGCCGTAACGGGATACCACGGTGGATCAGTGTAGAAGTTCAGGTCCTACCGCAGCCGGGACGGCGAATAAGCACCGCTGGAAAAGTGAAAGGTGCCGCGCCCTGGGTGACCTCATCGGAGAGCCTGGCCAATAAGTGCTGCCGAGACCTTGTAGGGCTGCAACAGCGCTGACGATTTAAAATGGAAATGGAAAGGCAAGCAGCATATGATTTATTTACTTGCTTTTTAAAAAAGCGTCAGGTTAAGGGCATAGATTTGCAGAAAGAGCTTCCTGGGTTGTTAGCTTATGGGTCTGCACAAGGAGTTTTTCAAAATCCTCATACAGTGCATGAATTAATGGAGTGGCATAAGTTTGGGGACAAGCTGTGGGAGGCAGCTATAGGATAAAACTGCAAAAAAGTTGGGAAAGCTATGGCGAGTCATGCACAATGAGTTATTACAACATCAGGCAGAACAGAAAGCTGCTTGGCAAGGTAGCGTAGCGCATGGTAAGAATAAGAGTTATGGGAACTTGTCAAATTGTCCATTACCCCCTGCCACATCTACAGTCATTTTGCCACCAACATCGGCTCCTTCTTCAAGCAGCAGCCCTCCCCCCATGGGTGCTCTAGCAGCACTCCCCACGGGTGGTGCAGCAGCACCGTCCGCACCACCTGCACCAAGGCCAGAGCATCCCCCTCCTCCTCCTTGGAATGAGCTGATCCCTGGGGCAGAAAGTGACCTAGTGGGGGCCATTGCACGAGAGCGAAGGGAGGTGTGGGCGGCGGTAGCAAAAGAGATCTTGGATACATGGGACAGTGAGGCTATAGCAGCAGCTATGGATGTTGCTTGTCTGGTGGTATTTGCGCCTCTGGCAGGGGGCGGGTATCAAGCAGCAATTAGGGCTCTGGACTGGAAGCTACTGTCACAATTACGAGCCACCGTTAGTCAGTTTGGGGTGACTAGTAAGCCTGCAAAGCAAATGCTTGACTATATTTGGGGGACTCAGGTGTTACTGCCGGCTGATTGCAGAGGAATAGCGAAGCTGATCTTCACTCAACATCAGCAGCTCTTGTTTAATGCACACTGGCAAGCACTCTGCCAGGAATGTGTAGCAACAGCACAGCAGCCAGGCGACCCGCTACACGGAATAACCCTAGAGGAGCTACTGGGTCTAGAGCCTTTTCTTCACACGGAAGCGCAAGCGTTAACTGGTCCCGATAAATGTCGAGAGGCTATGCGCCTGGTGCGACTGGCCATAGACAAGATAAAAGACCCAGGCGGGGTTCCCTCTTATATGGGAATAAAGCAAGGAAGGGATGAATCATTTGGATCTTTTATAGATAAGGTGGCCACTGCTATCGAATGGGCAGGAGTCCCTGACTTTATGAAGGATGCTTTATTGAAGCAATGTGCACTCCAGAATAGCAAACAGGCTACAAGGAACGTATTAAATATCCTAGGAGCTAATTGGTCTATAGAAGAAGCATTAGAACACTTGGCAAATATGCCCATAGGAAATCAAGTGATGTTAGTAGAAGCTATTAAGGACTTAGGAATAGGATTACAGAAACAGGCAGCAGCTTCACAGAGTCAGGTGTTAGCTGCTCTTGCACCCCTACAAGCAGCGGCAAAAAATTCTCCGCAGGCTCCATCTGCTGGCCGATTTAAATGTTACCGGTCAGACACCCACAACACCGCTGTCAACACCTCAGCTCAGCTCCACTACAACCAGCCACCGCCAGGAGCCTCGGGCTGGACGTGGCAGCCTCAGTAGCTGTAACATTGATGACCACCCAACCGGAAAAGGTGCTGACTGGGATAAAAGGACCAATCATTATTGATGACCAACCTATGGGAGCTTTGCTACTGGGACGATCATCGGCCACCATGAAGGGATTATTTGTTTTAACTCGGGTAATAGACGCTGATTATACGGGGGATACAGCTCACAGTCTGGTGTGGAACTAAATATTTACTGGGTGCACTTACTCAGCAAGACAGAAAAACAGGGGAGGCGTGGGCCTTGGAATGGATATCTCTTCCACTTCAACAGCCTGGTACCTGATAAACAGTATGGAATTACAAGAGGCGCTGTTGGGGGCCGGAGGCGTGATCGCCACTGATAATATTCCCAATATACCGTTGAACTGGGTAGGGCAGTGGGGTTGGATGCAATGCCCAAAAAGGTCACAGAAACGCCTGTCGGATGCCATCACAGCCTACACAGATATGGGAAGAAAATCCAGAACTGCTGCAGTGACTTGGCAGGAAAAGGGACAATGGCACCATCAGATTCTCCAGGCCTCCGAATCGGATACTTTACAAACTATGGAGTTATTGGCTGTTGTTTGGGCCATGATGCATTTTTCTGGGCCTCTCAATATAGTGACAGATTCTTTGTATGTTGCAGGAGTATGTGAGCGAATAGAAGATGCCTCTATAAAAGAGGTTCAAAACAGGGGGTTGCATGAGCTGTTTATACAGTTACAGCGGGCAATTAAGCTGAGAAAGCATCCTTTCTCTTTTATCCATATCAGAAGTCACAAATGGGATATTGGCCTAGGAGAGGGTAATGCCTGAGCAGATAAGCTAGTCTCAATCATACAAGTGACTCCAATTCTCAGGCAGACTATAGCCAGGGAGGCACACTCCATATTTCACCAAAATGCAAAAGGCCTCCATAGAGAATTTCAGATATCTATGGAAGAGGCACAGGCAATAGTCAAAGCCTGTCCCATATGTAGCCATCATAATGGGGGCTGCAGGTTAGGTCTGGGAGTTAACCCTAGAGGGCTGAATACAAATGAGACCTGGCAAATGGATGTCACACATGTTGCTGAGTTTGGGAGGTTAAAGTATGTGCATGTTACTATAGATACCTACAGTCATTTTATATGGGCCACAGCACAGACCGGTGAGAAGGCTGGGCATGTAGAGAGGCATCTCAGTAGCTGCTTTGCAGTAATGGGAGTGCCACGGGGCATCAAGACAGATAACGGGCCTGCTTACTGCAGTAAAAGAATAAAGCAGTTCATGCAAATGGGGGGGATAGAACACGTGACAGGCATCCCTAATTCCCCGACAGGACAAGCAATCGTAGAAAGAGCTAATAGTACCTTGAAAAGATATCTAGGTAAATACACAGATATTAGAGAGCTGCAAGAAAGATTGCTAAGGTGCCTATTTGTTTTGAATCATTTGTGTGTTTTTGGGGAAAGCCAAGTCCCTGCCATAATTTGTCATTATGTACAAGAGAAAGATAGTGTGAGGCAGGAGGTATGGGTAAAATACAGAGATCCCAAGACAGGACAATGGCAAGGTCCTGCAAAGGTATTATACTGGGGCCGCGGATATCTTTGTGTTTCTACCCCTACACGATCCTTGTGGGTACCTGCTAAATGGACCCGAGCAGCTGTGTTAGAAAATTTTGGTCCCCAGGGTCCATAGTGGCAACATCCTTTTTAACTCCAGGAGTATCGGCAGCAGGTGCCCGTGCCATTTTAAATAAGCTAGGATGTTGGCTTGCTAAACAAACCAATGCCACCTCTTTGGCACTTTCTAGCCTTTTGACTGATGATGATTCTATTCGCCATGCAATGCTTCAAAATAGGGCTGCAATTGACTTCCTTTTACTTGCACAAGGCCATGGTTGTGAAGAATTCGAGGGCATGTGTTGCATGAACCTCTCTGATCATTCCCAGCTCTCTGAGTTGCGAAGGCTAACTGGAAACTTACAGGTAGAATCAGGCTTCGGTATTGATGGATGGCTCAAATCTTTAGGCCTGGGATCGTGGTTACACTCTATTGTTAAGGTTAGCATTATCATGGGTATTATAGCTTTGTTAGTCGTGTTAGTTTTGCCTTGTTTTTGCATATGCTTACAGAACATAGTGCAGAGAATGATATCTGCTGCATTTAATCAGACCATGCTTGTTCAACAGAAAAATGGGGGAAGTGTGGAGGATTTTGTGAACAGCTGGCTAGCTGAGAAAGGTCATGGCGGCATAATACCGTTGGTTAAACAAAAAGGAGATAAGCATGGGAACTAGCAATTAGTGTAAGACAGGGATGCTGTGTCCTTGGTACAATAGCAGGATAAGGAGGATGATTATCTTAGGGTAGAAATATGAAGAAACACAGAAAAGCTGTAACAGTATACCCACAAGGATGTAAAAATAGGTGCAGCTGGCTGATAAGCAACTAACCAATAATGAGCTCACTTTTTGCAATATGTATTAGCCTTATCAACACCAATATAAATATGTGTGGCTATCAATAAAGTTTGGGATTTGCTGATCACTTACGTTAAGTGCCGCTTTTCTCCTGCCGTCCTCAATAAAATCTCACTGTTGGTCCATCATGGCAGGAGCAACAGCAATCTAAGAGAGTTTAATCATAGTAAGGGCTTACTTCTTCCCCGGCCAATGGTGTCCAC
This sequence comes from Motacilla alba alba, assembly GCF_015832195.1. Lineage (NCBI taxonomy): Eukaryota > Metazoa > Chordata > Aves > Passeriformes > Motacillidae > Motacilla > Motacilla alba. The sequence goes on from NC_052021.1 coordinate 385,973, forward strand.
TATTCTCCAAGTGCATTCCTTTATTCTGGCCTTCCCTGCTTGCCCTTACATTTGTGTCTGCTAGAACAAGAGCCAAATGCTCGAGGGATTAATCAACCATATCCTCTTAAATCTATTTTTTTTAAACAACCATCATGTAAAAGTGTTTTTAACTGTCAGCTCTCCTCGCAAACAACATAATACAATTTGTTTTCGTTTTCTTTGCTGATTTGGGCTGTCATAAATGCTAAGTCTTTCAGTAAATCAACTAATATTTAATACTTTACCTTACTATCTGCAAGCAAAGGTCTTGCTTTTACTTTAATTTCAATAAATATGGTTTATACAGGTCTTTTAAATTATTCACATCATATCTTAACAAGCCTCTTGGACAGAAAATAATAATAAAACAAACACAGTTTTTCATTGGTGGAGATTGCCAGCTGTTTTCAACAAAATGATGAAACAATGAAGAGCTACGAAAGATGTAAACCAAAAGGATTACCTAATTATCAGCGGGCATATGAAATTATACCAGCAAGTTTGTAGATGAAGCACATGAAACTGCCTTTATCTGCTTATGTAGAGTTAGGTGGATATTGCAATTTACCTTTTATTATTTTAGCAAGGGTTGAATCAGAGCCATCTGCAGTTCTACTGTAAAGGCATGAGAGAGATTATAAGAGCTCTGTTTTCACATCCCTTTGATACAATGATGGAATTCTGATAGAAAAAATAGGGAAAAGAAAGGAATGATTCTGAGAGAAAAGAGAAGGTTGATCAGGGAATTCAGTTAACATGTGGATAAGCAATTTTGAATTCTGGATTTTCATTAATAGGTAGAACTACTCAGAAATTGAGAAAGCCCATTTGATGTAGGCTTTTGTTCAAAATGTTTGAGAAATAACACCCCAAAACAAACTGTGAATATGTATCTGCAATAGAAGGGGAGGAAATGGAAGGATGATTTATCTCAACTGAAGCAAAGATTATGCAGCAGCATTGATTAGTTCCCTAAAGAATTCCTGTCATTTGTTCACTTGCACTGTGCATATAAATGGCCAAAGGAGCATGAATGAAGTTACATATCTGTGCACTTCAAATGCAGTTGTGCTGTTCAGTTGAGCCTGACCATTTAATTTTAATTCCCAGATTGTGGTGTTTTATATTTGGGCAAGAAAATACAGTTGTGCGCATGAGCTTTTTGAAAACAGTTTCCTTTGTTTTTCTCTTTTTATTATTACTAATTTATTTTTAAAGATAAAAGTAAAGAGTTTTCTAAATTTGAAAGACATAAGAAGGATACACCCCCATAGCAGAGGTGTGAGCCATTACAAAATGTCTCACGTGACCGAGTCCAGGACACAATGTTCAGCCAGTGCCTTATTGCTGGGCCTTTGGTACCTGGTGAGACCAAACGGCCAAAGCAGTCTCCCTGTGGGATGGCAGCTCAGCCAAGGGCATCACAGCTTCTGTTCAGGCCCTGCAGTGGCAGCCCGGGGGTGAAGAGGGACAGTGAGGTGCTTAAGGCTGCACCTCAGGGACTTCAGGTTAAGCTGGAGCTTTCCTGAAGTTCTGCAGCTGTTACATGTAGGAAGAATGCCTTTCTGAAACAATGACTCCACTCAGGGTTTAAATCCAGAGGTAATAAATGGCAGACAGAAGATATTAGTGTCCTATATACCATAGCTGGTTCTCACAGCAACAGGCAGAGTTGTGACAGCATTTCTCAAGAACAAGTTGAGGGGTAGAATGACAGGTAAAATGAGAATCCTGCATAATCAGACGTATTTACAGAAGCTAGCAAGATTCACTGGTAGGCTTTCTTCTGTCTAGGATATGATAAAACGGTGTTTTTAAATCAGCAAGGTACCCTCATGTAATAAATGTCCACACTTTTCCTCCTGTTGTTCAGCCCTGTTATTCAGGATGATGTCAAACAACACACCTGGCAAAATTCATTCTAGAATATAGGGCATTTCCATGCACCTAGTTTAACTGGGAATAATTCAGAAGTGATGATGTTCCAGCACATTTCTCTGTATGGGGAGCTGTTTGTCATTTTCTGTTTTAATGCAGATACTAGCAGAGCACAGACCAGGAAATAAGTGTTTTAAATAGGGCATCCAATAGGTCTGAACCAAAGCCTTCCATAAATATTCAAGGAAATGCTGCTTCCCTTGAAGCTTGAGGTTAAATCAGGCAAACCCCATAGCTTCAGGAGAACTGTACAGTTGAGCTCAGTATGAACCTTGTGATTTTAAGCCTTCAGATCATCTATTGCTGTTATGTAAAGTCTGCAAATTATTTAAAGGATTATTTTAATATTAAGCTATAATATTAGGTTAAGAAAATATTATTGAATCGCTGATATTGTTCAATATTTTGTTATGCCAAAAGAGAAAACAAAAGGGTTTAAGAGAGAAATGGAGAACAGAGAAAGAAGAAGGAACAAGAGTGGCACACCAGAACTGCAAAGATTTAAATGGGTATGGAAAAAAACTAGAAGGAATTATTTGTTATTCTTTTGAGCAAAGATGATTTACCTTATTTATTAGAAAAAAATTCAAACTGCAAATTTCTAAATCATCTAAAATTCACACCTGTTCCGTTCCCATTACAGAGAGAGAGGAGAGTGGAAAGAAAAGTCTGCCAAGAGCAGTATCTATTTGCATGATCTCCTTGTCTAATGTTCTCCAGTTGTGGGGTTTTCCTTGGAAGGAAGTGGTGTGATTCATCAGGTGAATATTCAGCTAGAATGAAGGGATTCACACAGTCTCTAATTCATCTACCATCTATATTTTTATCCTTGCTATTATTTAGTTTATTCAGTGGGAGAGCTACACCATTATTTTCTGTTGCTCTATAAATATAGATGAGAAACAGTTCTGTTGATACATTTAAATAAGGGAAGCAGCAGAAGAAATTCAACTCAGAGTACATTGCCACATCAAACAGGTAAATCATACTGTTGTAATGAAATATGTCTGAACTGATGCAGCTTTTTGCTGCTCTTCTGGAAATCTGCAAAAAATAGTTGAGGGGAAAAAATAAAGGCTGAAGGGAAAATAGTCAGATTTCCAGTATTTGAGCTCAAATTCCCTCAAAGAGATCATTGAGACTACACCTGTGGGTTTTAAACTTTAGTAATAAATCTTCTCTGGATGTGCCAGTCAAGACAAGGACTTGTAGGAATTGTCATGTTAACATAAGCTCTTATCTTGCAAAGAGCTGTGTGTGCTGGACCTCCCTTATATACAAGCACATAGTAGATCTTGGGCCAGATCTGAGCAGCATTTCCTGTAGAGCAGAGTATTTATTGCTGAGGAGGGTCAGATGGGGAGGTGATATTCAGTCCTGATTCACAGAAGTCTCTCATTTATATTGAGTGAAAACCTAATGATATTCTCTATTTCAAAAAACCCTAACAAATCAGCAAGTCTAAGAGTTTCCATCATGAGCATTTTATTCATAAAATACTGATGTGTAGGACTCTATAAATTAGTTTGACTTGACTATTTAAAAAAAATTACAGAAAATATTTTTCTTTTTGACAATGAAAATGTGAGAAGCAAGTGTATACACTCAGAATGCTGAAGAGTTAGCGAAATGAAATGTGATATGGACATTTTGTTTGAAAATCAGTAGGTCCTCTCTTTAGGAAGGGGAGTTCTTTCTGGGCTTTCTCTGTTAGGGGTACCTAGGTCCTTTCTGGCAGCATATTCATCAACAGGGACTCCAAGGAGACGTGGATTGATACTAGAAGTGCAGTGCTGCCATTGCAAATAATATGTCATCATAGCTGAAATCAAGACTTGTCTGCATGGAAACCCCAGTTTTAACTGGCTAAAGAAAGTGGGACAGCTCTCTTTTCAGGCTTTTTGTGGAAGGAGGTTGAATCATAATTCTTTAAAAGATGTCTGGGGTTTTTTTAATTTTATTTTAAGCTTGTACCTTCTAAAGTTACGCTACCGGCATGTTTTGCAATTTAACTTACTTCCTGTATTTGAGCAGTGTTATGTTTGGTAATTCATAACCCTTCACAGAAGCTTCTGAGAAATATTTTCATGTTTGTATGTAATACCATTGTACAAATAGTAATTGCTTTCCTAAAACAAAATGTCTGACAGGCGTTGCTATTAAATGTTTAGTGCTGACAGATCTGTAAAACATTAATGGTTTGCAGCTACAACATTTACCTGCATTGGAATTGTCTGTTGTGCATGTTATCATAAACCTAAACTCTTTAAAGTTGAAGGCTTGTTCAAGGAGGGCAGATGATCACATCTATTGGTGACAGATTGGCTACAGTAAACAAATTTTGAGCACAGACTCCGAAGTAACTAATGAAAAATAGCAAGTAAGAAAATCACAAGGACTACTTTTATGTCCTTCTGCTGTAGTATTTATTTTGTGCCACTTACATTATTCACCCTTTTGGAGGGTAAAATCTCTCTGAGGCTGGAAGACTAATTATGAATTACCAAATTGTTCAAATCAAGCAGCAACGAACACAACAGGAAATAAGCTTGAGGCATTACAAAATATCTTCTGTTCACTTTTTGCTATAGTAATGTGGCTAAAATGATTTATGATGAGACAGTACCACCATTGTCCATGATGTACAGTAAGCACCACCTGTGGGGCTGTACTCAGGTTTTACTGAGGTGAATGTAGGTTGCTGCTGAGGCAAAAGGGTGTTTTTGTAGTCAGATAATAATTGATGGAATACATTATTCACATCTATTAGGATTGGTGTGTGAGGGAAGATAATTTCAGAGAACTTTAGAAGGAAGTGATAGTTATAACATCAATGTCTATCTATTTTTGTCCTATTTACAGCTCTTCCAAGTGTTTCTGTGAGAGAGCCAGATTGTTTGAGGGCACAAGAGCCTTTTGTGAGGGTGTGTTATTTTTTGTAATCTGGATCCTGCAAAAAGATTCATGTTGAACCTTCTGCCATATGATTAGACCATTTTGGTTCTGTTAGGCCAATTAGAATGTACAATGAGGGATTTTTAAAGGGCTTTCAAAATGCTTTGACTTGGGAAATTATTATGGTGTATATTGACAGTAAATAACCAAACAGATACCTTCATATGATATACTTTATGGAGGGAAGATGGTTTCAATAAAGACAGTCAATGAAACCTGAAATTGGTCTTGTGTTTAGCTTGCTAAACACTTTGAGGCTGGCTTTCAGTTTCAGTTCAGACAATAGTAGTACTCTCTTAAATTCTATGCCCATAGCTGATGTCTATTAAATGAAATGTGAAATGCACTTAGACACCACACGAAACTTTATTGCCTCTTTTATACCAGCAACATTTCTATGGTAGTAAAGGAATTTATTTTCTTGTCTGGATCAATACTGTTCTACTTTATAGAAAAAGAGAAAATTATCTATTCAGAAAAGCAAAGCAGTCTTAGAAGAAAATTCACCTTTAGATAAATAGATACATAGTCTGTGAAGATATTTAAAGTGTTTAAGTAGAACGAAAATACCCAATTCACAAGAAAACAAAAACCTGTGGAAAACATTTGAAGGTAGAGAGAACATGAAAAATAAAAATGGAAACGTTGGTTTTGTATGATACAAGTGTAACAAGATTTGCAAAGGCAAATACACCAAGGCTAATAATAACAGCCATTTCCACGTAATAATTTGGGAGCTCAGCTCAAGACTGGGCACTGCTTGATGCAAAGGTTGCTGGGACTATCATGAAATCATTTTTCTTCACTTAAAGAACATAATTATTTTCTTGTGAGTATGAGGAGAAAAGTAGATTTTCTGTTTCTGAATGACAGTATATATGCTCTTATACATATTTCAGACTGCACTTTTAAACACTTTAAAGATAAGTTGGGTTGTTTGGAACATTTTAGAAAAGTGAATGCATACATTTATATCTAGTTGAATTCTAGCTGCTTATGAAAGGAGTAAAGAATATTATTTTAAACTCTGAATTATTTTACAGAGACATCATGACATTTCTGGCAGATAAAAATCACTACTTCAAATAATAAGACAGTGCTAGATAAAATGTGTTGAAAATCATGCTTATAGCATAAATTTTCAATTGGCAATATTCTTTGAGAAACTTTAGAAATCTTTGTGAGTGGGTAAAGAAATATGGATATTTACAGGGGGAATTTAAAAATCTACAAATACATAAAAAGGCTAAATAGTAGCAGAGACAAAAGAGTCCTTAAAAGTCAAGTATTGAAATGAAACAGTAAAATGTAGGATCATGGTGTGCTTTTGCAAATCTTTGCAATGAGGACCACTAGTACAATATAGCCCAAAAAGACTAAAGAAAAGTAGAGCAATGAATATGGAGGATCTGTACACAAAGCACTAGATTTTTTTAAGGTGGAAAGATGTTTTTTATTTAAGAAGTCCCATACAGAAAATAAAGCTGTATGTTTCCCTGAAATTTTAATAGATATTTTCAAATTCAAGAGATCTTTCAAAGTATGAAATAATATGTAGGAAAAAGCACAGATAATTCAGAAAGTTTGCAGAAGTTAGGAATCAAAGTCATGAAACTTATGAAGTGCTGCTATAATTCATGGATGTTAACTCAGCTACTTGTACATGATTAACTCCTGATAAAGATCAGAGTGATCCAGATGTGTAAATGAAGATGATTTGAGGAGGATGAATGACCTTTCTGTTGAGTAGGTCAGTGAGCAACTGAGTTTAGATTGGCAGCCTGCTTGGTTTCCTGTGTCGTGAAATGCCAGAGTACTAATGTGATGGATAGAGTCCAAAGTACTTTGGTACTTTGTCTGTAAGGTCACCCAGCCTTTACATGCATAGAGTAGGTATACATAGAGTAACTTCCCCATTTAAGATATTACTTAGTTTCTATTGCTTCTCAAGGTGAACTGTGAAACCTAACCAAGTATATTTTTTGGATAGCCTTACGCTGCTATCTAGACCAGATTTAAGCAACAGTGAAAGGAAAAATTCCATGTATTTTAACAATGACGTGGCAGCAGGTTTAGCTAGACCAGCTCTTTTCAGCCTTTCTTAAGAATACCTTTGCAAAAAGGGCATCTGCTCCCACAAACTTCAGATCATAATTTGTAATTCTCAGATAGGGAGTTTACTGTGTTTTTCTCCAGAAGAACCTTGTGTTGTAGTTTTCTGTAAAAGACTTTGCTCTAGAAGCTGAATCCAGGCAAACAAAAGAACTGTTATCAAATGTTGTCCTAAAAAGACTGTGTTAGTTATTTGTACAGAGGTAGCACACAGGGAAGAGAGCTAAAAGCAAACAGGGACACACCTTCCTTCAAGCCTCAGTCTTTCTATTTCCCTTTCAGGTCTGTCAGGCCTAACTGATTACAAACACTCTCATCTCTGGCTAAGCAAGGATTCACTTTATTTCCTCAAAGAGCCAAAGTCTTCTGTCTTAGTCTCAAAGGTTAGGTTTTTGTTTAGTCTAATGTTCTGTATATATTATGGAGATACATAGACCTTCCTACCAATAAATCCTTTTCTCCACAACCAATGACTTTGAACACCGTGGGCAAAGGAACAGCTTCAGAGGTGTGGGTAATTTGATAGAGTTTTTAGTTTGAAAGGCATTGCCTGCCTTTTTGTGTATTTTGAGAGAGCTGATGCAGATTCCTTTGAATTCTCTGAGAAAAAAAAATCAAAATCAAATGAAAAAAAAAGATTCTACTTGTGATGTATAATGGGCATTTCCTGTGGTGCTTGCAGAAATGGGTCAAAAATACAAAGAATTATGGGGTTAGGTTTTGGGGTTTTTTTTTTTGTTTGTTTGGTTGGTTGGTTGTTGTTGGTTTTGGTTTTTTAATGCTACTTTTTTCTGTTTCCTTGCTGGCACACTGTATTTCTTTTGATAAATCTGTATAGCCTAGCACAGATGCTAACAGATTTTCTTGTGCTTTCTATTCCATTTTCATGGAAAAGCCTTGTATTTATTTAAAGATCTGTCAGTGGAGGTAAACAGAGTTCTATCTCAAGAAAGAACCAGCTAGAACATAAATCATTGCTACGTGTCCTATGCTCAACCATGCCAAAACACTCAGCAATAGCAGGACTACAAAACACATCAAATAAAGTTGAGGATATCCCAAAATAAAGCATCCACCACCAGTGGTGTCATGTTTAGATGCTCACTTTGGTACTTCTGAAAGCTTGTTCCAAAGCTACTTGTCGTAGCAGCAGCTCCTTAAAAACAACGTATGTATTTGGAAAACCAATTAGCTGAGTTAAATTGAGGTTTTAAGCTTTTAGAGATCCTGTTATCCCTTGAGTGTGATAAGCCATGAAATCATGTGTAAGTTACCAATTAAGCTCATCTGTGGTTTTTTAAGGAGCAAGAAAAAGATCTGATATATTTGAATCACATTCAAGCCAATTACGTTCCTTCCAAACAAATGAACTGAAGATGTTAATGGATCTGACTTTGCCCTAGGCTTTTAGTTACCAAATCCACCTCCCTTTGGTTGTTTCTCTATATTATACCAAAGATATAATGTTTTCTTGTCACATTGCAGCTGATCTGCAGCCCGTAAACTCAACTAGCCTAGAAGTAAACAAATCCCTGGGTAAACAAAGGTAGGTTGGATTCAAACCTACGCAGAGACCCTCAGCCCATCTCATTCAGCCTTAAATACAGATGCATCACTGGGCAGGGATTGGGTGGGGTTAAGACCCCAACCAATCACATGTAAGCACAAGACACTTGAAGCCCCTGTAAAACGGGCTGCTATGATAAACTCTTGGCTGATTGTTGAGGACCACTTGGTGAGTGTCTGTCATTTCTGTCTCCAACCAATGAGCCCTATTGTAATATTTGGGCTGCACAGCAAAGATTACAAAGTTTTGTATCAATTCATATAAGCTTAATGAGAGGGTTGTAGTAAATAGGAAATCGTCTGCAGAGTCTTAACTTTTCAGTGAAATCATTAAAGATAGAGATGCATACATTACATAAAATTGCAAAAGGTGCCTTTTTCAGGCTATATTTTATTTCAAAACTGCTGGATCTCATTCCATAAGAGTTGAATTGAATGGATGAAGAATTACAGGAAGAAGGTGACATCTGTGGTATTCTTCTCAGTGAATGGAAGTTGTTACTATTGCCTGAATTGATACAGGGCCAAAGGTATAGGAGGAAGGTAGTAAATGCAAAACTTCCTTTTCCCCCCACAAAGTCTGGAATTGATTCATAGTGATGTGTCATTTCAGATGAATTGGCAGCAGTTTGTTTTCCATTCCTCACTCAGACACATTTCAAACTGTTAGATCTTGATTTTAATTTCTTTGTGGCTGACTGAAAATTCTCAAACACTAAGTAATGCTGCTTTAACTCCAGAACTCTACAGTTCTCTCTTGATAGGGAGAAGAGGCATTCCCAAATGTATTTTGCATCATTTCAAAAGAGTTCTTTGGAGACAGATTTGCAGATTAACTGGTCATGCATGCCATCTTATTTATAAATTGTGAAACTGAAAACATAAGCCAATTATGATATTTAATAAGTTACTGTTGAAAGATTGCTCTGTAACTCCTGCTCTGTACTAGAAGCAGTACTCAATAGAGAAGTAGGTTATATGTCAGTGATCAAGTATTTCAGGTTAGTTAATCTGATGAACTATCAACAAATTAACTTTTCTTGTGTCTCTGTCTTTTCACACTAGACAAAGGGACACTTCTTCCTGAATAAAAATCTCTGCTTACCAAGAGTACAGCATGATGGCTAAATGATGGAAACAATGTGTAAACCATTTATTGATGTTAAATTTATGTAGGCAATTGAATGTTGAAAAAATATTTTGCTGCTGAATCTTGTAATATTAAAATATTTTGGGAGCACCTGAAAATATTTCAAGTGGCACACATTTAGTCTTTGGCCAAACAATGTAATGTCTAATGCAGGACCAAATTTTGTCCTTGAATTTTCACATAAGCAAGTTTTGATAGTATCTTAAGGGCAAAGTGGCTTGGAGACTAACTAAAGGAATGCAGCTGGACAAACCCAGAAGCAACTATTCTCAGACCTACCTGACAAGGTAGGAAAGGAAATAATAATTACAAGCCAGTCTTTATGAAGAAGCACTTGGTTTCTGCCTCAGTGTTTAACTGTTTTGGGTTACTTGCTTTGGACAGTCTAACACAAGCTTTATCTTCTGCTTTCTGCTGTCAAAAAGCAATTAATTTCTTTTTAGCAAGAGTTTGAGCCACTGTATTCCATGTGTTTGTCATCTCCACAATTCGCTTTTGTAATTCATTCTCCCTGCCCAGGCTTACTAAAGCTCCAAATGTAAGCCATAATTCACACATAGTGTGGTAAACCACATCCTCCAGCAGCAGCAGTGGAGAAAGCCTATTATACAGGTGCTTTATCACATCTGCTGTACTGGATTCTGAGAGGAAAAAACAATTCCTATGATAGAATAAGTCTATCCTAATAAGGGCTTCATAAATCAGTGCTACAGAAAGCAGGAGTGGCTGTGGATGTCTGCTGAGATCCAGGAGCGGCTTTATGGCAGATAAAAAAAAAATAAAAAAAAAAGAGAAATGCCCTTAATGGAACTGAGAGAAAAGACCAATCTGGCATAGGGAAATAGCTCTAGTAACCTCATTGCTGTAGAACTCACTCACTCATTCCATCATCATGCCATTCCTCTGACACCAAAAGCCAAAGGAAACCCACGCATGCTCAGAGAAGGAGTTTGATATTCATCTGGGAGAGCTCACTGAGTTTGGGCTCACTGACTTCTGAGAAGAAGTCTCAAATCACTGTGAACCAGTTAAAGGCATTTAGGAGAAGAGACATTTTTAGACAACTTTCAGAGTATTTTTGACCTTGGAGTTGATGTTTTCATGGAGATTTGGCAGCATTGTTCCTTTGTTAGAATTGTTTTGTGAATAAGTGTATCCCTTAACTCATATCTGCAGCAGGAATAATGTACCTCCCTACTCTTTGTTATTTTAGTGTAAAAAAAAATTGCTACTCAGTGTGTGAATGACACCATACCTTTTCAGACAAGGTTAGTAGCAGATTATCTGCCAAGATCATGACAAGAAAGCGACTTTCAGTAGGACAGGTAAATGAATCCTCTAGAAGGTTATGATGATATAACACATATGCATGAGTGAGAACAGGAACATTAGAGAGCAACAAGGGTGTTTGAAGTTCTTGGTGGGTGATACCACTTATGTCTTGGTTGAGTATTCCCTTCTCCTGGACTTGGCCCACTGTTTTGGATGCCCTGGGTGTGTTTAGAGCTAAAAGGTGTGACAGAGAATTCTGAGTAATACTGTCCTGTGGGACAGATTATACATCCAGGTGCTATTTTAACTCTACTGACCAATTTCTTTTCAGTAGGGAAGAAATATACATATACTGCACTGTCAAAACATATTCTCATCTGAACCATGTACATGTTGGATAGTACTGCAGGAATAAGACATTGGATTTTCTCTTCATTAATCAGTGGTGAATAGATGAACTTGCTTCATTTAGCAGAATATGCATGAAGTTAGCAAACAAATTCAAGATAAGAAAATCGGACACTGCTGGATTATGTGAACTCAAGATGTATCAGAAAGATAGATGCCCTGTTGGCACCCACAGTTCTAATCCTAGGTAGCTGCTGCTTTGAAGTGGTAATTTATTTCCTCTGTTTCTTTCTGACCTAAGAGATGCCAGTGAATTCTGGTGTGCTGTCTCCACCGCAAGGGCGACCGTAGTGTTTTGCTCCTCAGTTACCTATTTGAGTAGAACGGGGTGCAGTTTTACCTGACACAAGCCTTCTGAAGTTCAGCAAAGGCAAAAGGTTTAGGAAATGGTTTTGCAGAAAAGGACCTGTGGGTCATGATGAACACCATGCTGACCATGAGCCAGCAATGGGCCCTTGCAGCGAAGAGACCAAACAACCTCCTGGGCTGCATTGGGAAGACAGCAGCCACCAGGATGAGGAAGAGGATCCTTCCCCTCTCCTCAGCCTTGGTGAGCTCCGATCTGCAGTGCTGCATCCTACTGAGCCCCCCAATACAAGAGACTAATCACTGTTCTAGAAAGAATCCAGCAAGTGAGTACAAAGATGATTAATAGATTGGTGCATTGATCAGATGAGGAGAGTCTGTGAGAGCTGGGATTGTCTCTTCAAGCAAGAGACTTGGATATAATCAGAAAAATCCTCTGTGTAAGCACCAACCCATTAAACTTGTGCTCTTATAATTAGAATGAAGTCAGAGCAGGTAGTTTAAAGCCCTGTTTTTCTCTAATAACCCACTCAGTTGCTTCCTCTCCAAAAGGATCCCTGATGAAATTATTGGTGCTCACAGGAGGCATACCCTGACAGAAGCGGCTGTTCCTGTTGCTCTCATAATTGTGCTACTAACCAAGAGACTTCTAACCTAGTTTCTTGAGGTGTATTGCTCCCACTTCCTTGATAACTGTGGACGAGTTACTCATCATTCATGGAAGGTACTTGAAGTGCTTGACAGCCTGTCAGATTTGCCCCCTGAGATGGTAGACATCTAACATACTCCATTTATTCTAAAAATGAGTTATTTGTAAATTGTCCTCTTTTGAAAAAGAGTGCTATTGCACCTGTACACAATTCTAAGATTTGCAAATTTATAAAAATCACTAAGGATGACCAGTGAATTCAAATTAAAATTTAGCATTTGTAGCTTGCTGTACAGTTGAACAATTAGCACTATCATTATTACAGAAGCACAACAATTCTTTGTTGGTGTTGTGTATTGACATTGGTCCATAAGTCTTTCTTTTTTAAATGAAAATTTATTAAAGGGTGTGGTCTTTGTGAGGGTCCCCAGAACAAGGGAAGAGATAAGAATCTGACTCCATGTTCTCAGAAGGCTGATTTGTTATGATATGATATGATATGATAGTGTAAGAATACTATACTAAAACTATAGTAAAGAAAGAGAAAGGATACAGACAGAAGGCTTAACAAGAATGATAATGAAAACTCATGACTGACTCAGAGTCCGACACAACTGGCTGTGATTGGTCATTAAGTAAAACCAATTCACACAAGACCAATCAAACAATCACCTACCCCATTCCAAAGCAGCAAAACACAAGGAGAAGCAATCAGATAATTATTGTTTTCATTCTTCTCTGAGGCTTCTCGGCTTCTCAGCTTCTCGGGAGAAGAAATCCTGGCGAAGGGATTTTTCAGAAAATATCACGGTGACAAAAGTCTTTTTTCTCTTTCTTCTGACTTTACATAATATTTGCCACCTCCCTGCCCTTTGGGTGTCTATGTGTGTGTTTGGGTGTCTATGCCCTTTGGGTGTCTATGTCTGTGTTAGTATAGTCAAACACATATAAAAGTTCCTTCTTCTCCGAGATTATTTTTTTACCTATTTACTAGATCATCTCTATTAGATGAAGCTTTTTACTTTAAGCTATTTACCAGATCTATTAGATGATCTAGTAAACAGCTTAAAACATGGCTTTGATACTGAGCTCTCCTTTCGTTTAGCTTGGATATTATTTGGTATATGAAGTTATAGATGAGAACTTGACTGGATTTTCAAAAGGAGGACTTCAAGTCTTGAGGTGGAGACAGCCTTGGAGGACCTTGTCTGAAATTGCTTGCTTGTAGTTGCCCAGGATATGTGGAAGCACTCCAAACTCTAGAATGCTCTGCCTGCTTGTTAAATGACCTTTCAATTTCCAAGGCCTAAATTTGAGGAAGTTGCAATATAAAGTGTTGTTGGCACAAACTGTAATCTGCATTATCATTTGGCTTATATTTTTTTATCCAATAAAATGACCAGACTATTATTAGTAACAAGCATATATCTTCTAATAAAATAATTGGCTTTATAACTCTGGTAGAAGGCTGGCATGGATGTTAATCAGACTTCACAATTATTTTGATTGTGCCTTCAAATACCAAAACATCTTTAGTAAGACAAGTTATATATATTTCCTCTTTTAAGAATGAACTTTATTTGGTGTAAAATTCTGGCTGAAATAAATGAAGGAGTCCAGTAGCACCGACTGTAGGAGGGCCATCTCCTAGCCTAAGCTCCAGACCAGGAGAAGTGGGCATCTTTGAACCAGCTCCGGTGACGTTTTTGCTGTGCAGGCATTTGTCTGTATTTACAGTGAATTCACAGCATGCTTCCTCTGCCTGTCCAAACTGCTCCCTTGAGAGCTGACTCCAGGTACTGAGATGTAGTCCAGTAAGCTGCCTCATCTCCCAGCCCTAAATCAATATGGAGCAGGGATGAAACGACACTAAAGTTGAAGAAAAATCCAGAAAGACTTCAAAATACTTTTATAGAGCTACCACTGCTAAATATTTCTGGTTATGACTTGAGAAAGTAGTTCTATGGACCTGTCACTGTGTTCCCACTCTTCTAGGTAATTACTTACCTTAAGATGCTGCCTGTAAAGCAAAGGAAGAAATTCCAGTATCTTATTTCTAAATACTGCAAAATTAACTCTTAGATTTCTCCTGAGCCTGTTACATTTAAAATGTCAAACTGAGAGAATGCTACAAATATTGTCTGAGTTACTCCCACTCTTTGAAGTGCGATTACTGTGGTGTGCCTGTAAGAAGAGATCCAGCCCCGTTGGAGCAAGATGCAGAGCAGCATTGCTGGTGTTTCTACAATACCCAACTTGTAGACTGTGGCCACATTTCTCTTCACAGAGAAAAGGCACAACTTCCCAAGGATATTTTCTGGGAATCACAGCAAGGAACCTCAGAGAAAGAAAAAACAATTCTTATCTCATTTGCTTTGCCTGTGTTTGTGCAAAAGTAGAATGAAATATGGAGATTGTTTACCCAAAGTGATGGTGTTTTGTTTCCTTGGCCTATCAGGGCCAAGCGCATGTGCATACTGTCGGTCAGCAGACCATCACAAGATTCTGGTCAGTTGAGTTGAGTGCTTGTGCAGATTCAGTTTAGATGTAGTGTAATATAGTGTAGAATAATATAGTATAATAAAGTAATTAATTAGCCTGTCTGATATCAATGGAGTCCTTCTTGTCATTTCTCCCTGCCACAGGGGTCACTTGAATCTGACAGTAGGCTACTGACATGCTTGAATAAATTGATCTGGCTCATGCACAGATTTGCTTCTTAGTGAAAAAAGTTAATTAAGAAGATCTGTGTTAATTTAAAGTCATTAAAACTCCCATAATATATTGTTGTAGGTTTATTAATATTAAAAAGCTTGTTTTGCACTCAAGCCTGCAAACATGAATAGTGACGCATGAACCTTTGTTATGTTTGCTCCTGTGACATCAAAAATGTGTAGCAGATATGAAACTTGGCCAGCTTTTATTTTGATGGAGTTGGCCTCAATCTTTGTTGTTTCTTTGTCATTTTAATGACTGCAAGTTTTATCCAAAACGTAGAGTGGGTAAGAAAGGCTGAGAAAGTCGGCATTTTATGGAGCCCTGTATTCACTTTGAATGCAGAACCAGGGAAAGTGGTGCCTCTCGGGCTTGTATTGCCAAGTTTCTCCTGCACACACAGGTACAGCACAGTTTCAGTATTAATTGTTCATTATTTATAGTGGCTGCTTTCCAAATTTTTTCTTCCTAATCAGGACAGTGCCACATTATCAGCTGGGGATTTCCTCTGTTATGTTCAGCACTTTCAGGCTCTGACATATCATGTAGAGAAGTAACGTTTATAAATAGAGATTAGGAAAAATCTGTTAGTGACAGATAACTTGGGGGAATTGTGAAGTCTCCAAAAAAGGAATATCTGTGTGAACATGTTAGACCAGCATCTGTCTGGGAGCATTTCCATGCCATCACTCCTGGGCGGGGTGGTGTCAGCTACTAGATGATCTAATGCTCCTTTCCAGCTCTTCTTTCCTCTCATACTACATGTTACGTATTCTATGCACTAATGAGTTTCAGGTTTCATCCAAAAGTTGAACTTTCTGGCAGTGGGGTTTGTGCATTTATTTTTAAGTGTGGCTTTTACTTCAGTTGAGTCTAAAATGTTGCCCATGTTTTTAATGGAGTTGGATAACTAAAGAAAAAATTAATCATATTCATAATTGCTGTAAATTTGCTTTCTTCCACTAAAATCTAGACAATAATCCCTGTTGTGATGCACTGAATAGTTATTTAGATGCTGCACTGGGTGTTATGTTACAAGAATGTTTCCCCTTTCCCTCAGGTGGTCTGTTCCCCTGGTAAGGTGATCTGTCCCTTGTAGTCCCTCCCTTCACCCCTCCTCACTGGTGTCCCATTGGCTGCGTCCCTCCGTCCCCGCCTCCCATTCCGCGGCTATAAGTGTCCTTTGGAATTGGAATTCGGTCTCTTTTTTCACCTGGATGGTCTCCGATGCAGATGTCCCTTTCCAGCTAATAAAACAGGACATCAGAACCACGTGGAGAAAGAGCACTTCTCGTCCTTTGCTTTGTCTATGTAGGATCCGTGCTGGCCTAAATCCCAAACTAGCCGGGGGGATTTTTACAGCCCGAAACCCATGGATCCGTCAAATCCCAATTTAACTCCTTTTAAGGATATGAACTAATATTTCATATGCACCAAAACGTTCATTAAAGACAGTGATAAAGATAACTGGGTTCTCAGAGAGTAGGTAAGGGAGGTGGGCATTTCTGGAGGCTGACAGTGCTATAGGCACAAACTATTTGCCTGAAATTTTTAATGCACTATCAAATAGGGTCTGCATGGACACTTGGAACTTTTTTGAAATGACAAATTATGACATCCTTAGAAATGAAATGTGATGTTTAAGAAAGTTCCTGAGTGTCAATGGATTTCTTAATTTGTCTTTTATATACCAGGTTTCATTCTAAAGCAATTCAGGAAAATAACTGAAGAAGCTATAAACATTTTTTTTAATATTAGGAAGAAGTTCCAGAAGAATTAGTGAGTATATAATTGGAAACACAAATTTGCATACAAATTTGAGCATAGTATTTCAAAGCTTGCAAACATCAAAGTGTTTTAAAATGACAAGCTACCCATGGTAACATACAGTTTTTATTTTGAATTGGTAAAATAATAAAACATAAAGGTTTTACTTATAAGATGGCTAATTATGTCAGATTACTTTAGGCAACGGGCAACTTCAAGTCATCATGACATACATTTGCTTGGCTTTTTTTTGGTGTTCTTGTATGCAATTTCTGTGTCCCTTAGGAGCCAGAGAAGTGAAACATGTGCCAGGCATATTAAGGTAATTGTCACAGCTTTCAATCTTGAAAATAATAGTTGCATCTTTTACTCCAGCTTTGAACTCCAGGCAAATGCATATGTAGTGATCATCTTCATTTGATTCATGGGACATAGCAGAAACTAGCTTGGTTTTGCTTTGCTAACCTGAAACTGCAGCAGCTGCCCTGGCCAAGTGTGATAGTGTCTGCTGCTCTGATGGTGTCTGCTGGTAGAGAGGTGCTGTGCAGAAGGGAAGCTGGAGAAGGTGTCCCCTCTCTAACCACAACAGTATGCACTGATGCTGCAGCACCACCTGGCCTCAGTCTGGCCAAGGCTCACCCCCCAGACTCCTTGACTCTTGTATTTTCCTACTGCAAGTGGAGAAATGGGGAGCCAGAAGGGATTTGGGGTTGTCCTGTTGCATGCATACACTCATGCTGAGCTGATGCTGTTGCACTCGGCTTGAATGAACTCCCTGTCACACTAACTCAGGGTTTTCTGCACCATAGCTCACAACTACCAGCAGGTTGTGCTTCTTTGGTATGTTCTGCTTTGGTTCAGGACTGGATTAAAGCTTTCATTAGCAGAATCCTCTCCTGCTACCTTCACTTGGGAGCTAGAAAGGCTGTTCTATCAGGCTAAGTAAATAATGCAAGTGATGTATAAAATGGGTAAGCAGTGAGATCTAGTTCTTGACTGTCACTTGGAAGTGCAGAGTATTTGCCTGTGTGCTTGGCAAGAGGTTAAAAAAACCAGCTTTTGCACAAAAGTAAAAAATAAATAGTGGTGAGCTTTCAAAGGCAGTGAAAAATGTCGCACAGATTCCTCACCTCTGCAGAGGACACCAGGTCATGGCAAGATTCTTATTAGTGGGTAAATTTTCTGCAATCTTTAAATGCAGCTGCACCTGAGAGTTCAGCCTCTTTAGTGGTGCAATGCATGGCAACAAGTTAGCAGAACTATAGGAAAAGCATGTATTGGTGCTTCTTTCTCGGCTTGAATTCCAAACAGAAATAGATCAGAGAAATCGATACTGATACAGCAGGAATCTTACACACTGACTTTATCTAATTCCTGGCCTTCAGCACTGAGGCTCTGTGAGGCCTCATATATGTAACGAGGTGGCACTTACTGCTGAGAAACGGCTTTACTGTGAAGGCTACCCAAGACTAGTTCTTTCTGTACCTATCTAGAGAGGCAACAGGATGAAAGTGAAAATGAGACCATAAAGCACTGCCACAAAACTCCCATTTCAGCAAAATGCAATAGGATCAAGTGAGTATTGGCTCAAATTATATGCGTTTATAAGACTTCACCTGCCCAGAAATGCTTTTGATTTTGAACTGCCTCCATTCCTACCAACAACACATGGGGTTTAGCTAGAGTAGAAGGTAGCTCCCTGTTGTTTTGCTCTGGCAGTCTTGCCAACGGCTTTTAAAACTTGTAGAGGCTTCAGGAAGCAAAATACTAAATACAGGGTTAACTTAAGTTATAAATTATATTAAACTTAATATACCTAATTTCATCATAGAACTAGAGTGAATCTATGTATTTATAGTTCAAGCCTGGTGAGGATGGCTACTCAAGTCAAATCATGCTGTTTGTCCCTGACTTGGAGGAAACCAGTAGCTGCAATCATGTAAGGGAGTGTTTGTAGGGTAGGGACTTAATAGTGTTAAAGGCTTTTCACAGGGCTATGCATAAATGAACAGTTTTGTTTGCTTTCTATTAATATTTAAATTTCAAACAAGAAAAAACATAAAAAAAACCGAAAATGAATATATGATTTATCGACTTAAAAAAAACCCCAATCTTGGTATGAGCAAGCAGTTGCTTGTATTCTCAGATCATGCATGATGTGTTTCTCTTTATTCTGCTTCTGTACTTAAAGTATAAACCACTGTCTCATAACCTTCATGGAACTGTGTCCATCAGGGCAGTGCTGACTTCTATAGAATAGCAAGTACATGAGCCTTGTGTTACTATTAAAAAAAAAAAAAAAAAAGCTGCTTAGCATGCAGGGCATGGAATTTAGGAGAAAGCTTTGGCAGATTTTCCTCCTCAGGTTTTCTCAGTGTACTGCTCTCTGTAACAAGAAGTCACGAGGTGGCTATAGAGGGTTGAGAGGTTTCCTCAGGATGCTGCACCCTCTGGGGAAGACCACTTCCCCCTAAAAAGCTGGGTACTTGTCACACAATTACAAAGGTCTTCAAGATGCCATATTCTATCCCCCGCAGAAACATCCACAATGTTAGTGGCAGAGAGCTGGAATAAATGGTTTTTTGCCATGAGTTGTAGCAGAAAATGGCTGAGATGAAGAAGTGTACACTTAAGCTGAGCATCACCTGGCATCTGCAATGAAATATGCTGAGGGAACTATTGGAAGGCATGGAAGTACCAATCTTCAGGATTAAAAAAAAAAAAAGAATAGATAAAATACTGCAAGATATATGGGGAATAGAAATGTTGTTCTGTGTCTCAGTTTGGAAAGACAAGTGCCTGCTAAGGAAGGCAGGACCTTCCCCTGAAATTGAAAATGTAAACCTCCCTCCCTCTGAATTGTTATAAATTTAAGATTTAGGGGCTCTCAGGCAAAAATATGGGAGCTGGAATAACAGTTCTTTATTAGGGAAAAAAAAAAACAACAAACCACCAACAATACAGTAAATCAAAACAACACTGACAGAGTCAGAATACAACCTGACACCCTGTGGGTCAGGGTGTTGATAATAATCCAATTGGAATTGTGGCTGCAGTCCTCCTGGAGTGTCAGGTGTGGTTCTGTTGGAGCAGGGATCCTGTAGAAGGGTGTAGTCTTCCTCTGAAGAAGGAAGACTTCCAGTGGAAGAGGCAGCTGTTTCTCTGGGAATCCAGTGGAGAAATTGCTCTGCTGTCCCGAAATCTCAGATTATATTCTGTTAGGAATGCTTGGCTCCTCCCTCCTGGCAGAGCATCTCACAATGAGATGATGTAATTTTATCAGTCATGCAGTGAGAGTCAATGGCCCATTAACAGAAGGTATCTCCCTGGAAGAGACAAGGAAAATCGAATTAACAGAAGATAACTGCCATACCTCTAACAGATGGCAATAGAATACACATTGCCTTGCAATCTAGGACATTCTGTCAAGGTGACTGGCACTGTTTTGCTGCGGTCACAGGGAAATGTTCTCCAGCCGCTCACTCCCCGAGACTGACGCAGTCTTGAGAGGGGCCGCCCCCGGATCAGTGTGGAGACTCTCTCGGGTGCTGGTGCATGCAAGGGGCTTGCAGCTCCCTGCAGCAGACAGCTGTGGCGTGGGGAGCACAGCATCAGCACAGTATGAAGAACCAAGGCAAAGAAATAGGGAGTGATCACTTGTTTGAGTTCCAAGGAACTTTATTTCCCCAGGGGAGTAAGGGACAAGTGACCTCAGCTGAGGGCAAAAAACTGCTTTTAAGGAAGGGAGGGAATAAGGGGAGGACACAACTTTTCACCAATAGGAAGGCATTAGGGCAGGGGTGCAGGGTAAGGGCTACCCAATTGAAGCCAACAAGGGGAAGGAGCAAACCCTACAATCCAATCTTACTTTGAGGAAGGGATGAAGGACAGGGAACATTCCAGAGCAAAAAGGGTGTGCTATCTTTGACAGACAAGGGTAAGTAAGACAAGGGAACAAGGGAGGTACAAGGAGACTGACAGGGGGGTAGACATGCACTTGGTGGGAAAATCTTGGGGTAAACAACTCAGGACTGAACCATCATGGAAGCCAAATGGGGTACATGGAACGAACCACTACAAACTTAAAACAAGGAGTATTTAAAACCTATTACAAAAGAACAAACTGTAAAATAACAGACTACCACAGTGACAAATAACCAAACTGATTCCTTTTCATCTCCAAACTTCCAGGATGTAGCTGGTTATTTTCTGTATTTAGCTTACTGTAGGCTCTCAAAGCTACACAGAATCATTGCTTGTTTTTCTCTTGTGACCAGCAAGCTGAGTACTTTCCAGAACTTCCCCTGGACCTAGTGTTGTTTGGGTAGGGGGGAGTTTCAGTAGCTGCTGCTGAATGGTTCAACTGAAACATTTCCTAGGTTTGAACTAAAATGGGCAGGAGATTTTTTTCTCCTTTTTAACGCCCTCATTAAGGTGAGCTTGGGTTGGGACCTGACAGGTTGCACGTATGCCGTTGCCAAGAATGACATACAGAAGGAGAAGGTGAGCAGCTTTGTCCGACAGTCTGCAGACACAAGCCAAAGCTTCTGTAGTTATGAGAGCACCAAGATTCCATATGTACGCTTTGGCATTTGAGATTGTCTTTCCAGCCAACATCTCCCAGGTTTAGGGCGAGAGGTCAAAAGGTCTCAGCAGACATAGAACTCAGTTGCCCACCCCTAGACATCACTTATACTGTTTAATTCTGTGGTGGCTCATTGTTTTAGGGGTTTTCTTTGCTGGACTTGGTGAAGTGTTTCTGTATTTGCATACATGCTCTGACATCACTTCCTCCTCACTCTCCCAGGTGCCATTTTCCAGGAAGCAGATGGTGAAGCAACAGTTTAGTCAAAAAGTAGAAACCATGGCCTAATCAAGGATAGAGTAGTTATGACCTCCCCCCCCCAGGTTATTTGTGCACTCATAGTTTTTTCTGCCTATTCATTATGCAGAGGTGCTTTATGGCATATGTGAGGGCAAAAGAAAGTTGCTATAACATGAATTAGTCCATAAGCCACGGACTTTCGCTGTTACTGCGTTTGCCATTTTGCTTATTCTGCATATTGGGTGATCTTCCACAGGGGAACAGATGCTGGCTATTGGAACTGGATATATCCTGCTATAGCTTCAGGTGTTGAGTTAGAGATATTTGCGTATAGAAATCAATCCATTTGCAGTATTTTCTTTAAAATATGCTCAGTATTTTTTCTCTAGCTCAGTTTGGAGGACTAGTGTAAGTGTCAGTTTTCTCAGTATTTGCTCTAGGGAATCTAGAGAAGGATAAGTAGAGGTGTTATTTCCCAGTCATTAGCCTAGTTCTAAGGCTGATGGTAAGCATCTTACTCTGGGTTTGGATATTTGTTTAACCTGGTTCTTTCAGCACATCTTACAGAGCACATTTTCTTCCCACACTGAACAAGCCTTAAGGAGAAAGATGGACAACCTGTTCTGCACAAAAAGGGTCCTTTTTGGACCTGGTCTTTTTTCCCATGCAAAGTTTGATTTTTAACATGTTTCCCCTATTCTATCACCTATCTCCAGGGAAAGGTTTGTTTTATTTTAATAAGGCATTTTCCAAAAAGTAACTAATGCTTCAGAAAAACAGTTGTGGTCTTTTTGGCAGTGATCTGCAAAATGAACATGAGTTGAGGGAGATTTGGCACCTCAACAAAATAATTATTTTAAATCAGTTTCCTGTTGGTAGATTATCTCATTAGTATAATTTCAAAGTGTCAGAGGAAAAATGGCCTTTTTTTAATAATAGATACACTGATGACTGATAAAAAACCCCTGTATACAAGAGGTGCTACACTTCCGGTTATTTTTGGGACATCTGATGAAATATTGTGAGGTTCAGGGTATTTATTTTTCATTTATCTTTATTCTGAATATATTGTCTGGGGCATGAGGACTACAGTTATTATGAATTCTGAAATTTATGAGCTAAGTGAACTTTGAAAAATCTATTATTAGATTTTTTTCTATCATTTATTGGCTGTATTTACCTCATCTATAAGTCTGGAAACATTGTGCATTGGTAGTGTGAAAGTATAAGGTGAAATTAACAGTTACTGTTGAATTCTGTCAAATTAGGGGGGATCTTGCTTTCTGACAATCCACTTATTTTATATGAGATAAAGTTATTCTTTTAATTTTTATACTTCAAAGTATTTTCTGGCCTGTATTTTAGAAAGCTCTCCAGGGTTGATCTTTGGCTGTGTATATGACTTTTTATAATCCCATGTAAGGTTAGTTTATTTCATATGTGAAAAATGCATAATGGAAACAGCCTGAAGGGCTAAATTAAATCCCTCTGGCTTTCAAAGCAGAGCTCCTAATTACTGTCAACCCCTAACTACAGATAAATGAGAACAGAATAGACCTTTGTAGTTGGAAGGGACCTACAGTGATCCCCCACTCCAGCTGCTGGAGCACTTCAGGGCTGACCCAACAATAAAGCATCTTGTTAAGGGCTCTGTCCTAATGATTCTCTGACACTGCCAGGCTTGGGGCATTGACAGCCTCTCAAGGAAGCCTGTTCCAGTGTCTGACCACCCTCTCTGTAAGGAGATGCTTTGTGATGTCCAGTCTGAATCTCCCCTGCCACAACTTCCATCCATTCCCATGTATCTCATGCATGCCAGAGAGAAGAGCTCAGCACCTTCCTCTTCACATGCTCACCTCAGGAAGCTGCAGAGAACAATGAGGTTGCCCCTCAGCCTCCTCCAAATTAGACCCATCCAAAGCTGTTAGCTGCTCCTATAAAATAAAATACTTCAACTTTTATTTCCATTGGAATAATAACCATATATTGAGGAAATAACTATGGAAATGAAAGTGATAATGAAGAAGATAAAACTATGGGTGAGAACATGTTACTGTTTAATGTGTACTGAATTACAAATCCTTTGCCATACTGAGGCCAGATTATCAAAGCTTAAAGAATAAACTCACAGGGATAAAATGCTGGAGTGGGGGTTGAAAAGCAGGAAACTGTTTTAAAATGGCCTTTGTGCTGACAACCATGTTTGTTTTCCTCTTTTGAGTTTTATAGTGTCTAGAATCGGCAGACAACTTGTTGCACGATTCCTTGTCTGCAACAAAGCTCAAACCAGCTCTTTGTGAGGCACTATCAAGCCTACACCTGTCAGACCATAGTGCTGAATTAGGGCTGGAAGTCTCCACTGCCAAATAAATGGTCAATGAATGCTGCCTGTTAGCTAATCAAGTAATATCATTCACATAGAAATAGCACTACCTCATTTGTTGCCACCAGCCCTTCCATTCAAGTGTTGCAACTAAAACAGAGCAGTTCAGACCTGCAATCTAGAGATTATAATGTGTAGCTGATTTGGCTATTAGAAATGGAGAGAAATGTTCCATTGGGTGTTGAGAGTAAAGAATTGGGGAAGAATAAATATGCCAAAAGGTTGTTTATGGATAGAAAGACAAAAGTTGCAATAATAAAACTTAATGCAGAAGTTATACCTCCCAGACATCTTTTCCTCTCTTGCTCAGTGGTTTAAATAGTACTTAGATGCTTGCATTGCATAGAATAAGCTATTTCTTTTTACAGGGAGAGTTCTCACCCACTGTTTTTCTTTTACCCTTCTGACAAGTGGCTAAGAACAGGGGTTTCTATTGATCCACATGGGCCACCACTTAAGTAGTGGTGTTCACAGGGATGGAACCTGTGGATGGTAAGTACCCCTGGCTCTACATCAGGCATTCAAACAGGTGATTAGTGAGAAGAAGAAAAGCACAGCACCTTTCAGCCATTGTGAAACATCCCAGTTTTTAATGCATTTTTTTAAAGTCAGCATTATAACAACTCGGAGGCCTGTGAATCTACTGGAGAAAAGCAACTTCCATAGTTGGATCTCAATGACTTGTCTCTTGGACTCCACCCAACTGGAGACAAACAGGTCTAAGTTCACACCTGACTTGTGTCATGGCCAAACAACCCAGACTTTCTTGATTTAACATTTTAAAATACACACTGTGACAAGTGTCCATTCACGTTCCAGGAAGATATTTGTTCTTGTCTGTGGAAAATAAAATCAGGAATATAAGTTTCAATTGCAGCGCTGCAATGTAAAAGTGAATGAAGTGTTTTAAAAATGGCATCACTCAAGCAACAGTTCTTTCTAAGCCCAGGACTTTCTGGTACCAACATTAGTATTTGTTTCTGGGAAAGTGAAAACTGTACTGTAACTTTTTGTTTCCAAAGTGCCATGAAATTATCACTGTTATTTGAGGCAGAAATACAAATATGTTTTGTGGGTAAGTGAAATTGGCCTATTAAAATATTCTTGAAATAATTTCTTCTAGTCCTGTGGCCCTCATGCTCTTTCCTATATGTAGTTTAAAAACCAGTTTCAGGCCAAATTGGTATGCTTGTTTCCATAGGAAGACATTGCTTCTTGGATGTACAAGCTGTTTTGCCTGTGAGGATGGTAGATTTTAGCCTTAGCTCTGATTAGTAAACACATTCCTGTTCTAGCATACCATCATTTTGACTTGCAGGGAAAACTTAGTGCTGTAAAAGTAATATTTTTGAATTAATTAAAAAAGTAAAACAACACCTACTTTAAATGAATAGCAGCACCTTACTTTGGGTGGATTATCATCTTATGTTTCACCTTTATAACATCCTAATGTTATTTCTTTCCTAGGCAGTGTAATAAGCTACTCCATTTAAATAAGCTCATTGCTATATATTGGAAAGAAAATGGACTAAAATGTCGCCCTGATTTCTTAAGATTTTACTAAACCTTCTGATGTTTGCATGCTTGTAACGCACTTTCTCACACACTTTCTGTAAATAACTCATTGTTTTACATTCTTTCATGGAGGAAAAGAGATTTGATGGACTGTTAGTTTGTCCAGTGTCATTGGAGAGGTGGCACTGTCACCCTCCAATCCACTGTCACTTTTGGAAAACTATAAATGTTGGAGTCAGAAAATAAACTTCCCTCATTTTTGTTCACCTTAAGAGCAGCAGTGTCCGTGTCATCATTTCGTGTCCTATAGTGATACTAAAAAGTAATTTGAAAAGTCAAATTTAGAGCAGTTCACACTTCCCCTTATATGTATCTGGTCTGAGATAATGAAACTGGATTCTTAGGAATTACATGGTAATAAGAAAATGGAGTGCTCCTTTTTTGCAAAAGATTTTTACAAATGATCTAATTGTGACACTGCTACTCCATGAGCTGCAAGCTAACAATTCCAAGCAGGTAAGAAGCTATGGTTAGGAATTTTCCATCCAGATTAGAAAGCGGTGATCTGACTAAACTGAATCATGTGAATGCTGTTGACACTTTTGACTGAGCACAGGTAAGAAGCAGGTTTACCTAAGCAGGTTCTTGTCCAATGGCAGCCTGGAAGGTAAGCAGCCTGCTTGGGACTTCCATGAGCAGCTGTAAGTTTCCGGTATCGTGGTGGGTGTTTTATGCTTTCTGCAGTCCAGAGATAAGTAGGCAAATCCCAATCTGGCAGATTTGCTTTCTGGTTCCTTCCTTGCCTGAGCTCTTACAATTCCCCTTGTCTCTCTGCACAGCAGTGAAGATTGTTAATGTATTTCTGTTCGGCATTAAACCTTATGTTTACATCATTAGTATTAAAAAACCTTTTCATAGTGAGAACTGTTCCTGTAGAATGGAAATTCCAGTTTACCACCTCCACCTACTCCATATTTCTTAGGAAAGTCAGTGCTTAAGCTAACCTCTCTTCAGGGAAGTTTTCAATCGATAAGGAACAAATAGTTGAATGCCACAACAAAATCGGCTAATCATCTGAAAATAAAAGGATAATTTCCCTCTAGATTATTTTTGGGGTCACTTGCGGTAAAAGGAAGATGAAAAAGTTCTTTCTGAGCTGGATATGTTTTGCAATGTGTGACTGAATGTTTCATATATATTTGGTATCCTCCTGAACCTACTAAGGAGCTCCAAACTGCTACAGCTCTTCCACAGGAAAGAGTCAGTGGTCATTCCAAAGAGCTTCTGCTAGTCACCCACAGACATATGCTTTAATAAATGCATTTCCAGCTGTTAAAGAAGTCCTTTACTTTGTGTCTTCAGCTTACTTCAATCTTACTTCATTTTCAGCCTCTGAGTAGGCTTCTCAATTGACTGATATTTTGATAGCATTTTCTAGAATAATTGTTTCTGGAAGATGATAACAAGGTAGCTCAAGTTTGGTAGTTACAGATGCAGATTCCTGGGAAATCACCTCTATAAGTGCCCCTCTCTAATTTTTGCAATCAGGCTAAATTTGTGGTCCACTGATTATAAGCTAGACCAAGCTCCATGGTTATTAACATTCCAGTTGGGATACATACTGAGTGATGGTGTGGCTGAGAGGTATAGTTTTGAAGTAGAGTGAAACTGCTGGTTGTGTAACAGATCTGACTTGTGTCCTTCACAATTATGAGTTTGAGTGTACACATGCAGTCCGAAATGTGTGTGCATATACAAAACCCACAGGTTCAAAAAGGAAAATGACTAGTTTTTTTTTCAAAAATGAACTCCGGGATGAATTTTACTATTTGGCAGCTGGACTGGCACGTCAGCTTTTGAGGCTGACCTTTGCAGTATGGTCTGACAGAGCAGAGACTTCAAATTGGATCTCCTGCCTCTCAGATCACTTCTGATCATAGTCACTACTTTGTACAAGTGACAACAAATTGTAGAAACTGGTGGGTCTGTGCAAAAACCTGTTTTTTAAGAGTTTCAAGACTTCAAAAATTATCATGAACTTTTACAAAAAATTCCCTTCCAAACTGAATTTAAACTGTTCCTTGTAAAAAGGGTTTAGAAGAAATATGATTCAGATTGGCTGTTTTGCATTCTATCAGAGAGACAAATGGGAGCAAGGAAATGTTTATGACTCAGAAAATGTTTTGTTTATCAGCATTATCTCAGCTCTCTGGTCCAAAACCTTCCCCGTTTGACATAGCGTGTGTCCTGCCAGAGACTGCTCTACTAGACAGGGTATGGCAGTGGCCATGAGGTCAATGAGAAAGGCTGGAAGAGCGAGAGGAGCTAGTGAGATGTTGTGGCTATACCTATTGCTGTTTTTATAGGAAAATGAAGAATGGGATTTGATAAAATACATTAGAAGCATACAATCATGTAGAGTGAGTGTGAGGAGATAAAGTCACCCAGAAAAATACAGCTGATAAACTCATAGAATAATTTGTGTTGGAAGTGACATCATCTGGTCTGACTATGAAAGATCAAAGCAGGGCCAACTTCAAAGCTAGGTCTATCCATCTTGTACTCTTTTGTCCATGCTTTGCACTCCAAACTGTGCAGTCCAGGATCTCAAATTGGTTCTTGCAGCTCCCAGTGTCTCTAAAAACCCAGTAGGATCTAGAGCAGTTTCTGGGAAAAGAGGTTTGTTGCAACTCAGGTTCTGCTGGTGATGTTAACTTGTCCGGCATGGCAGGTAGTCTAAGGGAAGACTACAAGCCAGATTTCATCATTAGGACCTACAAGTCACCTTTTTGTTCTAACTCAACCCCTGAGCTTCTACTGACATGACTTCTCTCACTTTCCTTTCTTTTTTTTTTCTTTTTTTTCTTTGAAGTTCTGTGGGGACTCTTGTGTTATGTCACTGTGGTCTTCTCACCTTTGTGTGTTGCAGCGAGGGACACTTTATCCAAAATACACTTTAGTTCACTTCTAAAGCTCTGGCAATTCATTGCAGCCAGGAGCCACCCTAACCCATAGGTTATGATAGGTTCACGAATGCTTTAGGCAGTGCTGGGATGCAGAGGGTACATAGAGGACTGCAGCAGCTCCTGTCCATGCTATCTCAGCCACTGGGTTCTCCCTGAGGCACCTGCTCAGAGATTCATGCTGCTCTTGTTGTACCTTGCTAAGTCAGGAGTAACTTCAAGGCAGTAAATTGAATAATGGGTGGGAGCAAGAGGCCAGAACAGATTGCATTTCACTTTTTTCCCCCCTAGGCATCTCCTTTTTTAAATTATTTAATTTAGAATAGTATTAGAATTCCTCTTTAAGCTGCTTTTCTAACCATCTATATGTTTGTTTTTCATTTGTTTGCTGCCAATACATTATGTTTTTCTTCTTAATCACTTGCTAGCATGGTGATTTTTCTTAAAACATATTCAGATCACAACAATTTTCTGGCAAAGAAAAGTATGAAATTCACTGCCCTTGAAATCTGCATCCATATGGAGGAAAATAAACCCTTTCATATTTCACTGTCAGAAAAGAATAGTAGCCATAGAGTTATACTTAAATATTGAACCTTGCAATATTCAAAAGAGAAGCAAACTAATATATAAAGAATACTGATTTTTCTGTCACTAATGAGGCATGTATATTATCTAACTGATCATGATCAGATAATAATTTGTTATAAAAAACTGCATGTGTTTCAGAATACTGTAGGAGGATGACACTGAACAGACTGTCATTACTGTCCATATGACAGTGGTCTCAGGCTTCCCAGCAGAGTCTTCCAGTCATTTAGAAAGCTGGATAAAAAGCAGGTCAAATTTCCAATCCATCTCACTTTCTTTGCCCTGAATGCTAATCCTGGTTTAAGGTGGAAAACATCTTGAAATATTCCATAAATAGAAATGCTTAGCACCTACTTTGTTCGTCTGTTCTTCAAGCTGTTCTTCTGTAATTTTCATGTTACATGAGAGTGACAGAAATTCACAAAATTGTGTGGGCATCAGACTTGTGAAGAGAATCTGTAGATCCTGTGGTTGTTGTTTAATTTACGTACTTGGGAATAGCAGGATAGAGCTCAGAGCTTGTTGATTTGTGTGAACAAGACCTGCAGGTTTTCTCTAGTGTCTCTTGTCTTGGGTAATAAAACTTCATATGAGCTGGGAAACAACTGTTCCTGAACAGAAAATGGCCTGAGAACTAAATCAGTTGATTTCTATAAATGAGCTTTCTGAATGTTGAATCTTTGTAATTTTATTTAGTGTTATGAAATTTGGTCTGTTAGTATATTATTTATTAGCAGTATTACAATGTCAAGAGGAAATACTTAAGCCAGTTTCCTCATTCATAAATGGTAGAATCTGTGAGATTATCTTGCTTTTTTTTGTAACCTTTGGAATTTTTCAGTGCCTTACAAAAGCAAAATTGCCCCAATCACTGTTTTTATTTCTCTTTACCTAGTAAGGCTACTTGCATATAGTAACATATTTATTTCTGTTTTTAACTTGGTTTTTACCTGTCATCCACATTCTTTATGGCAATTGTAACTGAAATGTTTTACTTTCCTAGAATTGCTTCCTTGTTCAAAACAGGTTCCCTTGGAGATGTCTCAGGGCTTACCAAGACAAACTGGGTCCAGTGAACACTTATTTGGAGGGCAGAGGAAAGACAGGACTATATCAGATATTTACTATTTCCCTTTTACTGTAGTCACAAATTGCTTCTGTGTCCTTTTATTTAGAATCCGGCATTACCAGAGTAGCCTTTTAGCCTGCTCTGAAAACTGATAGGTGCCAATTTCTTCTTCATCTGAATGTTAGGAATCTAGAAGAAAATTCTTTCAGCCAAAGTTGTTCATGAAATACATGATTTTATTGCTCCCAAAGTTGTTCATGAAATACATGATTTTATTGCTCTGCAGGTTGACTCCTGCCACACTTTATAGCTCCTTGAGCTGAAAGGTATGCAATCCCTAGGATAAAATTAAAATGTTGGCTACCTTGTAATCTACTGCTGTACAATTACTATTAAGTATACATTTTCCTCAGCTTTTTCCCTTTAATTATTTAACTAGAGGATTGTCTGATTAATATTAACCTGCCTAATGGAGCTGTTCTCAGTGTATTATCTCATTGCTGATATATCTGAGGAGACTGGATGTTCTTGGAGAACATGTACGTGGTGTCTGTGTCTTCTCTGCTGAAAATATTCCAATACTTTGTTCTATCTCTGAAGAATCCCTGTTCTTTTTTAAAATACATACCCTTTCCTTTGTAGGAACATGGGCCTAGTTTGTACAGTAATAGAGGGGAATGTTGATGCCCATCTTCTTTTGCTCTTTGTTTCACAGGGATCATGTAGACCCCAGGGTGACTGTACTGTTTTATTTGTCTCTAAAGTCAAAAAACGTTGTGATTATATTGACACTGCCAGTCTTCTGACTATTTTCCTGCCACCCATCAGTGATATCTCTGCTTCTGCAGTATCCTGCTGTCACAGTGAAGATTTGGGCCCACTTCTCCAGGGGGAGAGAGAGTTAGTCTTGGATAGCTTCTGTCTTGGTCGCTTTGTTCTTTGTGTGCTGCGTTTTAGCACACAGCATTAAGCAAGTGCCCTCAGGCACAGCAGTTTGCCTCTTCCCCTTCTTTGCCATTATGTCTGACCACCAGATTGATGTAAGTAACATGTTAGCAGATGGCAGATATTATTTTCCTGTCAAACAGATAACCTGAAAAAATTGTCAGCTTTTATGAAAAAAAGGCTGCAAGCCCAGTCTTTGGCTGTAATTTATCAAAGTATATCTCATTTCTGTTTACACCAGGTATTCACATAGACCCCAATCTTTAATGGTTGTGCCCTGCACATTCACTATGTTATTGCAGGGCAGATGACAGGGTGACAGTTTCTTGGGCTGCTTTATTTTTCTTTGAAGAAAAGGATAATCACCATCTGTGTAAAGAAAGTCTGTGAGCCAGTGACATGTCCACGGAATGTGTAAGCAGCTGCCCAGACAGCCTGTGTTTCTCTGATGTAAAGCTGTCTTGGTAGAGAGGGGCAAAGTACCCAGAGGCACTAGAAAGGTCAAAACAGCTTTTGCTTTGAATGTGGTATAAGTTCTATTGTACTTGGATATTGCATACTGGGGAAATGCTTAAAAGATAAGTGGAAAAGTAGGTGGTTTGTTATGATGTTTCAGACAGACAAGTCAATCCTGCTTTAGGTAAGCAGCAAATCTAATTGGCTGCATTCACTGCAACAGGAGCTGTATGACAGAAATACAATATGCACATTTGACTCTTCTTTCCTCTTTTAGTTTTTAAAAGATGTTTTAGTGCTTCACTGACAAAGGCATAAATCAATCGCTTTCTATTGATTGTTGTCAATTTAGATAAACGTACCTGAAAATTACTGTAAATACAGCATTTTGCTTGAGGTATTTGTACAGGGATTTCCATTAAATGTGTACAGCCAGAGGATAAAATTAATCTGAAATTAATAATGTAGGGCTCTGCAAGAAGACTTAGCAAGTATGCCACAGAAATGGGATCTACAGATCTCACCCAACTAAATTTTGAACATTGTACTTAGAATGTGTACTCAGAATGAGTGAGCAAACATTAGATAGTCAAGAAATGTTTGCCAAGTCTGCTGCAAGAAGCATAGACAGCTAAAAGATGTCAACAGGGAATATTATCATAGCACTAAGAGTAATGTGTTATCTAGTGCTTAACACTGAACACCGTGTAAATATTTAATCACAGAATAGAAACTGCCAAATGCAAGCAGTAGCATGAGAGTTGCATTCACAGCCTTGCACTAATCAAGAAAGTTGTGTTTATTGCTTCTGATGAATAAATAATTTTACCTGGGTTTTTTTTTTTTGGGGTTTTTTTTTGGGTTTTTTTGGTTTTTTGGGTTTTTTTTTTTGTTTAACATGATATTTTAGCATCCTAAACACCTGCATCATGCATCATCATGATATTTGTGAGATCTTATTTCTGGAGGAGACTGAATACAAATATTCTTTTTTCTGTTGTGGGATTAGCCTTGTAAAAAGACAAGAATAATGAGAAATATGATTGCTAAACCTTAGAGTGCAGTGCTGGTGTTCATAATATATAGTCTCATATACACAAATATAAAATAGTCATAAGGCAAAGGCAGCCATTTTGCTTGACAACTTTATCACCATCTCCCACACTCAGTCTTACAGTGACATATGCTGAAGCTTCAGTTATTTCATAAAGAGCCAAGCCTTTATTGTTTTCATTATGATGCAAGAACTGGTAGTGGGGGGTTTCAGTGCCCCAGTGTTGTGGAAAGAACTCTTAGTGCATGAAACAGGTTTCACAGTATGTCATTACACAAACATTGTGCATTTTGCACCATACCTGTACTTGGCAGGTTAGGGGAGAATATTTTTTCTTGATGGGCAAGAATGGTATTTTTATCAGAGCTGGGGTTACCAGTTGTTACTCCTGATTTTCACTCTATGCACAAGCTGTCATCCTTCTAAGTGACCTCTTTCTCCATCCATGGAAATGAAGTGTGTCATAAATTAATTTAATGAGAACAGGACTCTCTCATTGCTATAAACTAATCAAAAGTGACCTGTTTTGCATGCAAAGGACTATCCTCTAAACTTCTGAGATCAAAGCAGGTCTCAGATAAAGAAGCAAGTTTGAGTCATCTCTGAAAATCTTACCTAAAGAGACAGTTATTATAATTATTACCTTTGTTACCGAAACGTTATCTTTCTGCTGGTGTTAAATAGCCTAATAATAAGGTACTATCTTTTTGCTCTGGGCAAAAGTTGTTTCCATGTTAATATAGGTTTCATCATAAAAGTTAATATATAGTTTTCTTAGACACATTTGAAACTCAAAGGGAAGTTTAACCTATCTTCATTTAATCTAAAATTTTCACAAAGACGTGAAAGATTAATCTGTTATTAACATTTGCCTGCAGCTATTTCTAAAATGCATTAGTTGGTTTCTGGGAAATCAATTAATTCTGAAGGAAGGATCAAGTGTTCTTAGCTTTGTGGGTTTTACACAGAACTAGGTCCTTACCAAAAGTCATGGTATTTCAACAGCAAAGCATTAAAAGGGGCAAGTTCAGAGCAATGCAACTTGACCTTTTCATCTTCCCAGCTCTGTAGAACTCCTAAAAAACTAATTTTCCTAAGTCACAAAGTGACTATTACACCATAAAGACCAGCAGTAACTATGCTAATATTTTTGTTATTTAAACTAGTTTCTCATGTTAAAAAGATACACTTAGAAAGATGCAGTAGTCTACATAATAATTGACTATCAAGGGAGTCAGGCCAGTCTGCAGGACCCTTTTGTGCCTATTCTGGTTCAATATTCTCTAGTCAGTCATGTCTATGCCTGACTTTCCTGCCAAAGACATGTTTTTAATGCATTTCTGTTGAGACCTCACCCTTCAGATCTCTTCAGAATTACAGGCTGTTGCTTTAGAGACACGGAAGTCTCTACCCCAATTTGTCTTGGAAATCCCTTTTCATGGTGTTAGAGTCATTATAAATCACTGTCTGTAGCATTCCTGTTGCATTCAATAGGACAGCTTCACTGAGGCTGCTGCTCCAGAGTAGGGGATCACTAGGAGAGCCTGAAGGGATAGCAGGGGTGTGGAGCATTGCTGCTGGACTCTGGTGCTTTCTATAGATTCCAGACTCTCTGATAGGTGTGAATTAAAGACCTGTAGTAATGGATTTGAGTGCTAACATTGAAGGGATGAACATTCATCAGTCCCTGAACAGGGCTGTGACATGAAGTATGACACATAACAAAGGAATGGAGGAAGCGTATGAAGAAAAACTGAGAACTTGCAAAATAGGTGAAAGAGATGGGATGTGCTGCAATAGGAAACACTCAAAAAAGTTTCAGTCCTTAAATCAAAATAATTAATAACACAAATAGCTGTTATTCCATTGATCTGAAGATGTTAAATGGCTCACAAACTGAATGTGATTCAACAATATCCTTCATTAAGAAAAAGGCAAGTGAGGGTGACAGCAGCAAGAACTACCAAGGGTATCAAAAACATGACCTGTGGGGACAGAGTTGAGGAACAGGGCTTTAGCTAGAGAAGGAGAAAATGGAGGGGAGACATGAAATTAGTTTTTAGCTCTCTGTGTGATAGCTGCAAAGAGAAAGTCTATCTTCTACAACTCTTCTGCAACTGGGATATAGTAAAACAGGTATAGCAGGTGAGATAATGGGATTAGAAGCCAGGAAAACTTGCTAATGACTGGAATAAGTAAATGCCAAAGCAGGATTTAGGGGTTGCTGCTGGTTGTCTTTTCTGAGCCAACAGAACAGATCATCAGAAATTGCTTCAGGAATTAGTGATCCTACCTTTTGGCAGGAGTATCTCTGATATCTGAGGTCAGTTCCAGCAGTACTGTCTATAATATTATATGAACTACGTAAGATGAGAAGGATGGAGTCTATGCTACCAACTCTGTGTTAGTAGAGGAAGATGGACATTTGCATGTATTTGGGGTGTCTCAGTCAATAGAACTGCACAAGGGCAGGTAATTCAGCTTTCCAACTGATTATTACCTGCCTTGCTGCCTGGAGAGATTTGTTGGTCATCCAGAGAATCCTGCAGCAGAATTTACAGTCAGCCTCTGGCCTGGGGTTTACATTAAAACCATTGACTTTGCCTGACATGTAGCTAATGCTGAATAGCAAGGCAGGCTTTTCAGCTTTCTTCCACACCTGCTAAATTATTTCCTGTGCTCTTGCGGGATCTGTGATTTGAAGATAATTTCATAATGTATACCATATCAGCTCTGTAGCAGGAATAGACTTTTGTTCTGCTTTCACACAGTACCCAGTACAATGGAACTTCACAGTAGCACAAGAAATGTAATAATAGCACTTGCTCCATCACTAAGGAGGCTTTTTCTATAGTTTCCTTGTGGTTCTGTACATCTCACATACAATTACAGCATAGAGAAAGAGCAACCTCTAAGCAAGCCTATCAGACTGACAGCTTCTTACTTCTATTCACTGCAGTGCAGTCACATGCCAAATATTAAAAAGAGTGCTTTAGAAGTGCAAAAATGAGCAATAACATCTGTAAGGCACAAAAAGCAAAGGCAGTAAACAAACAAAACAAAGCAGAACACATGAAGGGTGGTAGATTTTAGTGTCTGTTCCCCTTAAGGTATAGAACATTTCATAGATGATTGGCGCATAGGATTGAATTAAAAGGAAAAGCTTCCTTATTTGCATACTTTGAAAACTGCTGGCCATATGTAAGCCAGGGGAAGTTACGTGACTGTCATCCAGAGCTGTACATTTAAGTAGTTTTCAAGTAAGTTTAGCAAAGTGATGTTTCTTAATGTTTCTGTAAGTACTTCACAATGCTAAAGGTGACAAACCTCAGTATACTTCAAGAGCATAAATGTTTACCTCTGAAGTATACACACACCAACCTGAATTCCTAAAAAACAAGTTACAGTTAATTTTCTTTTAGTTCAATTTTTGTGTCTTTTTTTTTTCTCTCCTCTGCTACCTTTTATTTCATTTAATACTATCAATTTGTTTCAATTTCTTCATACATTTCTTATCTTAAGTTTCTTAATTTAGTTCATTTTAACTTCTTCCCCTGTTTTAGGTTACTCATGTGTGTGTGTGTGTGTGTGTGTATATATATATATATATATATATATATATATATATATATATATATATACACTAGACATTTCAGGCTGAATTTTTCTAGTGAGTGTTTAATGATATGGAGACTGTGGGCCCTAAGGCAATGTCCAGGAAGTCTAGGTGTCACCTCTCCCTCTGTTCTCTCTGGAATCTCAGTCTCACGATTATTTTGTATTTAAAAGTCCTTCCGTCTTTTTGGGAGGGTATCCCATGGAGGATGGATCTGCCTCAGAGCACTGGCCAGCCTTTTTTCTCTCCCTTTTTCTCAGCTGGCATGCTAATTGTGGTGCTGCACTTCCACACAAGAAGGTGTTCACCTATGTCTGTGTGGCGTTCCCCCAGAGGAAGTCCTTTGTCCATGTATTGCCTCTGGGAACCTCCCTTGCAGTGCCACTATCTAGCAGTCTGTAGTCCATCTTTTGTCTCCTTTTGTCTGGAAGCTCTGTTGGTGTTGAGCTCGTGAATGTTGATGTGGATCTATGTAATCATTAATGTCTTGATCAAGCCCTCCTAAGTGACATACTGCTTCCAGATACAGCATGAGCTTTTTGAAAATCACATGCTGCTAACATGTCGTGTCTTACACATCAAAATGTATAACTGAACTTCTTCCTCACTGTAAAAACACCTTGGGCAGTTTGGGGCATAGTGAGATGTTGTTTTCTCTCAGCCAAGAGAAGAGTTATGTGTTTTGCATCCTCAGAAAGTCCTAAATCCAGGAGTACCTTAAGTAACAAGTTGACAACACTTATTGGAGTTGCTTTCAGTGGTTTAGTTAGTTTGCTAAATCCAGGCCCAAAGTAAATTAAATACTCCTAACCCCAAAGTGGGGCTGAAGATGAGAATTTACATTCATTGTTTTGGGCAATGCTTGTTTTATTTTCAGGGTATGTTTACATCTAACAGATGAATGCTGGATGAATTTTCGTATGGGGAAAAATGTACTATTTCAAGTGAGCAAAAACAAACAAGAAACATACCTTTGAGCTAGCCTGTCAAGTTTCAGCTAAACATTTCTTGCATCTAACAGTTTTATGTTGTACAAGCAGAGTTTGTGAAGAGGAAAGACAGGCAATTTGGTAAACCTATTGTCTGTAAAATACAGTTTGTGTGACTAAGGCAAGAAATATACTTTAATCTAATAATGAATTTATTTCTGTATGAAGACCTTTCTAAAACATTTATTTAAGTTTTGGGTTAGTTATATCAAATTGTATTGAAAAAAAAAGTTTATTTGAACTTCATCTATTTCCTCACTATCTTATGTGTCTACTCTGGTATTAAAGTACAAGTTATTTAAGTTTTAAGTGCAGGGAGTAACTGTAATAGCAGTTGAATTTAAAAACTACTGCAAAGAAACAAAGCTGTATGTCAAATCTCTTTAGATCTTAAGTTACTGTTATTGAAAGTCCTGTAGGTCATGTTTATTTTTATAAAATTACTATGCAAAAACATCAGTAGGCAAAATGCAATCTGCATAATTGAAGTAAGTTAAATGATATGAAGAATGCCTTCAACAAATAGCTATGAGGGACATGTACTTATACATAACCATTAGTGTAACTCTGTAAGTCTTCTTAGACTTAATTACAGTGCTGCAGAACTCCACACAGAAATTGTGAGATGTGAAAAGAGACATTTTATATATTGCTGTAGGGATCGTTGTATTTATGCAAGACACTGGCATGGCTTTGCTCTGAAGGGCTAATTGAAACAATTGGTTTTGACTACACTGGCAATATGGAAACCAAGCAAGCAAGTCCTATGGCAAGTGCCATAGGACTGCTCAGCAAAAAGAGCTGTCATCTGGTCTGATTTGCACCTGACATATCCAAAGCATTCTGGCATCTTACTCCAAACTTTT
This sequence comes from Motacilla alba alba, assembly GCF_015832195.1. Classification (NCBI taxonomy): domain Eukaryota; kingdom Metazoa; phylum Chordata; class Aves; order Passeriformes; family Motacillidae; genus Motacilla; species Motacilla alba. The sequence goes on from NC_052021.1 coordinate 424,104, forward strand.
AATTTGATGAAACACACACACACCCAACTGCAAATCTCATCAGAATATTTTAATTTTGCCACAAAAAACCCCCAAAAAACATTGCACAATCCTGTCAGCAAGCCTGGAAAAAAGCAGTGATAAACTGTTGCTACCCCAAGACACCTAGCTGGGAAAGTTGACATTGATATCACTTAGATTAACATAAATCTTAAGAGAAATTGTGACTGTTACTGGTGCTACTCTGGTGAAGAACTGGTCTGGTACCAAAGTCAGCTCTACAGTTTATCAAACCCACTAAAGACAAGGTAGTACTGCAAATAGAGGAGTAAAAAATAATTTTGTGAAGTTAACTGTGAAATATAAAAGGTTCTCTTTATGCTGTATTTTTCCAAATGCAGTAATTGCTAAATAGACTCTTCTAAAGGCAATACCAAGGCTTCCAACACTCTCCTTCAGTATTTCCCAGTATTGCTCTGTGTGAGTTAGGCCATTACAGAGTGGGTGGAGGACTGACTGGATGGGCACGCTCAGTGGGTTGTTAGCAGCGCGTACTCTGCTTGGAGGCTGATGACAAGGATACCACCTGCTGACCCTGTCCTTTGCATCTCTCTCAATCACCTGGTGCAGGCCACAGAGTGAAGGCTCAACAGGTTTCCAATGAGGAGCATAAGGACACACAGGAGAACAAAAGGAAGAGTGTGAGCAGTGAGCACTGGAGCAGTGATGCAGGCTGGGGCTGCCTCGCTGGGCAGAAGTTCTGCTCGTGAGACCTGGGGGTCCTGGCAGACAGCAGGCTGGGCATGAGCACACAGTGTGCCCTGGCAGCACGGAAGGACAGAACATTGTCGGTTGTATGAGCCATGGCAGAGCTGGCAGGTTGAAGGAAGCGCTTGGCACTCGTAAGATGGCATTGTGAAATTTCTTCACAAAATGATAGAAAAATATGTTTAAAGAAAAAAGTTATTTGGGCAGAAGAAGAAGCCGGTATTGTGAAGTTCAGGGAGATGAAAAATCTCACTTTGTACAAAATGATTAAGCACTTCAAGAAGATGAAGAGCATATTTCATAGCAAAAAACATGTGCCAACAACTATCACTACACTGAACTGGAAATTTACATTATACTAGATACCTGACATTTTGTAGAGAGGGGGAAGGAAAGTACTGATTTATTTTTTCCACTGCATTATGATAGGAATTATGACTTTTCATCTGAAGGAATACTAGTGATTTGGAAGGAAAGCATTCTGGGAGAGCACTAAGATGGAGTTCTAAAAGCTAAACTCAAGTTTTCTTAATCTAGAAAGAATCAAGAAACAGATGAAGAAGAAATTAAAGCCTTTTGAGTTGGATAATCACATCTGAAATATTTTAAAAGACATTTTAAATAAATGTTCTCCACTGCCTGCTATAAATCATCTGTCTGGGTGGATTGTAAAATCTTCCTGTGATTGCTGGATTGGAAAATAATATGAATAATGCCAAGACACTGAGTGATGTTAAATTTTAATCATAAACCAATATCAGCATTGCAATAAATTTTAGAAGGCTGATATTCAATTACTATGTCTTATTTCATTGTACTACTATAAGAAATGATGTTATTTAATGAGAAGTACTTTAAGAAGAGCATGAATTCAGCACTATAAATTCTGTAGTGCCAGCATTGGATTAGAGCACATCACCACATCATATAGATAGATGTTCCCAGTTTTTGTGTAGAGCTTTTCCCAAGTATAGTGAGGAGAGGCCATGGCCAAAGAACTTTGTGTAACAGAGGCAAAGCTGAAAGAGGTAGTGAAGTGTATTGCTAACAAAAGATGCTGTCAAATATAATTTCTTCATGCATGTCCAGGTGTACACCATGTACTAATATTTCTGGGGTTTCTGACTGGGGAAATTTTAAATGCTCCTGGTTTTTGGTAGTATTTTTCATGGTCCCAAGCCTGAATGCGTAATCTTTCCAGGTATTTTTAAGACCTTTCAAGTATTAATCCATGTTTTTCTGCCAGGTGTGTTTTCAGGAAGTGCGCTTGGTGCTTGCAGGTTTTTTATAAAGCCTTCCAAAGATTGTTTACACAATGAAGCACAAGTTTTATGGGCTCCTAATTAGATCTCACATATGTTTGCAATCTGGGAGGCTGCAAATGGCTACTGGGAAGTCCCGGCTGCTGTTTGTTTCTTTTCAGTCATAGGAAACAAATTCACTCAGGAATAATTTCCATGGATTTTAGGAGACTTGAAAAAGCAATTAATGTGTTCTGATTTATTTATGATACTTGTCAGACATTTATGCAATGTGAAATCAGATCAGTGTGGTGTACATCAGATCTGGGTTGCTCTAGTTGTGCAGTTATTTGCTCTACACATACAACCAAAGCATTCAGTACAGCACTGACTGTAAGAGCACACAAAACTGAGCAGGCTTGATTCTATCTGTGGCTCTATAAAAAAAGTATTCCCAGGCTGTATGTCTGCAGCTAAAATCATATTTCAAATTAAGGTATGCATCCAGCTTTTTATAGTAACCCTAAATTCTGCACCTCACTCTGGTCGTTGCAGTGATCTGCAGAGGTTTCCCTAGTGGTACTTAGTATATCAGACTCCACTCATCAGAACCCACTGGAACTGGAAACTTGGTGCTTTATGGAGTTGTAGCAACCACAGGTAAAGTTTTGTTTGAAGTGCTTGAGACTTTCTCATTGTTCATACAGATATATAGAACAAGGGAAAAATTCTCAATCTTTCTTGATTCTGACCAGAACAAGTTGTTTTGTGAAATGTTACAAGTCAAGCTCTTCTATTTTACAGCAAATCATTAATATATATATTTACTATTGTTTTCAAAAAAGCTTAGATTTGTTTCTCCAAATAGAGTTTAATAAGATGAATAGAGATTTTCATCAGTACGTTTTCAGTACAAACTCAACCCATTTAGCTATAAATCACTCCTCCAAAATTATGTAATTGCTCTTTTTTACTAAGATAAAGGATGTTTGCTCACAGTAACTGACGCGATAGAGGTTCAGTTAAGATGTAAATGTAATGTGTCACTAGCAAAATTCACAGACTAATCTTTATGGGACACACTAGCACTTCAAAGTTTTAAAACAGTACTTCAGAATATGAGTCACTGAGCTTACCCTGAAGCCCCATCCTGCTAAGTACATGGGGATGTTTAAAAATCTGACTTGGCCATGGCCCTGAGCATCCTGCTTTGAGCAGGGTGGCTGGATTTGCCAATTTCTGTGGATGCCTTCCGGTGTCAGCTACTCTTTGATTCTGCAGATTCTCAAAACTTGCCCTTCTGGTGCCATTCTCTCCTTGTAAGAAAGGTCTCATGATAAGTTATATAAACTTGAATTACAGGAAAGCCTCTATTTAACCTATTTGCGGCAAATTACTTGAACTGAATTTTAAGTTTCTTATTGAGGATATGCTATAGCTACCTATGTAGTGGTTTTGTTAATTAAAAAAGTAATCTTTCATGAAGGTTCTTGAACTGCAGTCATCTTAAAGGGAATATTATATATGCAGTAGCACCCAAGTGATCTTGCCAAAGCTAGACAGCAATTTCTCTTGCTGATGGAGCACTCCCTCATGAGAACAAGCAGACAGATTCTGCACTGTTTTGCATTTGGCAGAACTCCATTGACTTTATTAGGTGGATTTATCCTGAGTGTCGTAGATTTTCAGATGTTAAAGGAATATGACACAGATGTGAAAATTAAAATACAAAAAGCTACTAGCTCTGGTCCTCTAAAAACAAAGTGATAATGCTGGAGATTTGTATTCTAAATGTAGGAGGCTGAATTTACTAAATTAATCCCAAGATTGGATTAGAATAGTAAGAATCTTGGAATTCTTTTTGGAGTGACAATAGTTTTAAAATTACTTGCAACAAGGAGTTTTTAAATTACATTTTGAGCAAGTGAAGTTTATCTTCTATCTGAGACGATACTAATTTATTGTAGTTTTGTTCAGTTTCCCAGTAGACCCAAAAAGAAATCTAATAAAACCTAGGGTAGAAAGTTTGAACTACTTTCTTGACCTCTCTACCACTGGCATAACTTGCATTACCTCAGTGCCATGTGCTCTGCTTGACAGGCTGTCAGCATCTTCAGCAGGACAATGTGCTTTTGGAAGTTCCAGCACTTGTCTGCTGGGTGCTGGTGCCAGCAGCCAGTCCTGGGGAGCAGCTGAAGTGCTGGTTCTTTGTGATATCTGTCATAATGTGACATATGTCCACAAATAAATGATCCTCAAATGTCCTTCCTTCCACTTTGAAAGTGAAGGGAAAGAGACAAAGTAGAAATGAGGGAAAAATTGACTCACAGGGAAAAATAGCAGATGCAGAAAAAGTAGGGAAAAAAGTCAAATGGTTATCCAGAGAAGAAACAGAGAGCTGTTAAGAGCCTAAGAAAAAGGGACTTGTAAAGAATTTTTGTTTCAGGATATTTTTACAGGTTTATTGTTAGTCTGGTTTTCCCATAGAGAAGTGGTGTATCTTTTCACACTATGTGCATACATCCCCTCTCCCTGTAAGAATTGTTGAATTACTTGAACAGTGTACAGATGCAACCCCTGTAGGTTTCATCAATGTGAAGGACAGGGCTGGAGAACAAAATCTCTTTCTTTTTGGGAGTGAAGGGGAAGATGTAGCACAAACACATTCTATGTTATGCTGCAAAGAAGAGTGTTGACTACCTAAACTATGGCAGCAGCTCTCTGGTCACAGAGAGAAACAGACAACTTTCCCAGGCATCATTCAGGGAAAAGTTTGTGAGAGGATCAGAGAAAAGAATGATAAACAATTTTTATCTTAACTTGCTGAGCCTGGTATTGTGAACATGTGGAATGTGTTATGGAGATTTGTTTACCAAAGGATGGTTTCTTAATTAGCCAATAGTGATGGTGTTTTAATTAAAGGACCAATCAAGTCCACCTGTAGTGAACTAGGGTGTTAAAAAAGTAATGGGTTTCTTAATAGAGTAATTATCAGCCTTCTGTAAATGTGTGGAGTCTATGTAACTTATTGCTCAATCCCAAACGGGGAGCATTGTGCTGATACCTAAACCTTAGAAAAGCTTCAGAAAGGGCTTACACAACACCCTAAGAACTATGAAATTCAGGTACATAGAAAACAAGGTTTTGTTAGTTCTGAAAGTTTTGGATAGCCATAGGTGGTTTATTTTAGACAAAAATTGACTGGAGAATGAGATAGACTGTAAGAGCTAGTTCACTAGCTAAAAGCTATTTTCAATTAACTTTAGCTTTGTTAAATTTATAACTGGGCTTCCAAATGTCTCTCTGATGGGGTGAACATAACAATTGAAATTATTAGAAAGCTAGAGCACTGAGCCTTCCCTATGAGAAAATTTTGCAAAATTTAAGGACCAGTTATGTAAGTAAATCTTGGCATTCCTCATCAGTAAGTAGTTCTGGTACAGGATAAAAATAACAGAAGTCAAAGTAGATGTGTTAAAGGAGAATGACATGTACAGTAAAAGGAAGTAACCCAATGCTGACCCAGCCTGGAACTTGGAGATATAGGCATAGGACAAGGGGAATGGCTTTAAAGTGCCAGAGGGCTGGTTTAGGTTAGATATTGGGAAGAAACTCCTTTCTGTGAGGCTGAGGAGGCTCTGGCACACATTGCCCAGGGAAATTGGGGATGCCCTATCCCTGGAGTTGCTCAAGGCCAGGCTGGATGGGGCTTTGAGTCACCTGGGGCTAGTGAAAGATATCTGTTGCTGTCGTGGTTTGAGAGGAAGTGAGTTTTTGGGAGGTGGTGGTGGTCAAACCAATAGGTGCTCAGATGTGAATATTGGCACCTGGTTTGGCCATTGAGGATATGGATACGCCTCTGAGAACACAGGGGTTAAAAGCAAAGAACTCCCAGGGGAACTCTCTCTCTTGGTTCCGATGGATGGAGAGGTCAGACCTCCCCTGCCCAGCTGCGGGCTGGGCGGGGGAGGGGAAGCCACGAGGCCGGAGGGAGGTAGGCCAGAGCCTTGGGCAGAGACGGGAGGTGAAGGCCCCTGGCCCCGGCAGGATGAGAGTGAGTTCCCCACAGGTTATGGAACGGTGGAAGAACTCTGTGAAGCATTGGGCAGCCCCCCTTTCTCAGGAGGGAGAGATAGAGCGAGAGAGGTGCCAGTGCTACCTTGAAATTTGATAGCACTGGCCTGGCCGAGAAGGAGAAGGGGGCAGCGAGAAGAGTGCCCGGCAGGGCCAGCCGTCAGGGCCAGCGTGGGAGTTCTGGACGAGCAGAGACTGTGATTTTAACCCTTCTGTGGGATGATGGAAACCTTGCAAATGCTGATCCTCCAGGAGCTGAAGGAGAAGAGAGATAGGGATAAAATAAGAGGAAACGTGCAAGTGTGATGCAAGCTGTGAAGGTGAAGAATGACCGAGAGAAGTTGAGAAGAATTCTAGGTGGGAGGAGATGATGGAGTGGCTTTTGGCTGGACTTTTCTTGTATGGCCATGGACAGAACCTTTCCTGTAATACAGAGACTGCATTTTAGGGGGAGGCGATGGCTTGGTGCCAAAGGAGTGATGTGAGCGGAGACGACAGGTGATGAGGTGATGGTGCTCTCGAGACCCCTCGGCCCCAGGGGGTGAAATATTGGGGGGGACTAGTGTCCCAAAAAGGTGAGAGACTGTCATTTTTTCTTGGAACTGGGCGAAGCATCCTTGAAAAGGGAACCCTAAAAGCAGCTCTGGTCCATGTGCAATGGTGAGATCACTGGACATGGAAGGAAGAAGTCACGAAGGTGGTGCTGAGTGACGTGGGAACACAACTGGACTCGGCTGTGTTTCCAGGGGAAGCCTGTGGTGCAAGAGGGACTCCTCTCTCCTTGATGAAATGAGAGGTGATTGTCGGAAGGGTGGAGATGGACTGAGTTGATTATTTGAAGGGTGATGCACTGGTAAAAATCTAAGGTTTTGTTTTATGCTGCGGAAATTGAGTGGGGGGAGGAGAAATGTTTTTGAAAGGTTTCCATTTTTGCTCTCTGTGTGTTCATTTTACTATAGTTGTAAGATAATAAAGTTTTTTTTTCTTTGTTCACATGTGGAGGCCTGCTTTGCTCTATCTCTGATCGCATCTCACAGCAGATACCAGGGAGGATATGTCTTCATGGGGGCACTGGCACTGTGCCAGCACCAAACCATGACAGTTGCCATGGCAGTAGGATTGGAACCGGATGATCTTTAACATCCTTTTTAAACCAAATTGTTCTATGAAATATAGATAGGTAAATTTTAAGATCACTCTAAGGAAAAAGGAAAGAAAGAAGAACTAAAAAAATAGGATTCTCTAAGTAGGCTGTTCCAAAACGTAAATGTGTACTTCTGAAGGGTTTGGGGTCTATGCATGGAAAAAGTGCAACTTTGTTGGAAAATGGAATTTTACTGGCTTAGTCACCTTACACCAAGGATTTTTTTTAACTCGCAGTTTCCACAAGAAACCTGATGCTTTGAAGCTTAGCTTCGAAATCTTCCATTTTTAACACCCAAGACATTTTGTGAATATAGCCCCTGTTCTCTAGTTGAATTGCTTTGTGAAAATAGCATGTTCCTTCCGTAGCCAAGTAACTTGAAATTATTTTCAACTTTTAAGGCATACAGACGGAGCCTTACAGAAATGATTGATGAACATGACCTCCTACTATTTTCCATAAATATTTTTTCTGTTTAACGTAATTTTGGTTGTCATATTTATTTTAATGTCAAGGCTCATATAATCATGTACTCCCTATTTTATATTTGACTGACAGTAGAGAAAGAGAGAAAGCATCCAGACCACACTAAATACAATTTCTTACATATTTTTCTTATAGGGTCCAATTGTCCTCAGCTTGTTCATACTGGCATAGCCACATTGACCTCAGTGGAACTGGGTATACTGAGCCAAAAGGAAAATCTAGTCCATGAAATTCCCTCTTTCTCTCTCTTGTGGCTGGGCAAACTATTTATTTTATTAGAGCTTGCTCTTTTTTCTTTTGTGGAATTCAAAAGGCTTTATCATTTTTGTCTCAAGCATCTCATCTTAAGATTTTTAGACTTTTTAGAATCATACTTGCAACACTAAAAACCTTCCACCTTATTAGGTCAATATAAGGAATCAATATTATCCAACAACCCTCTTTTTTTTTTTTTACTTCATAGGCTACTTGAAACACTTGACAAAGTGCTTATAACCACTGTCTATGTCCACCGTAACTTTATGAACTATATTGTGTGAAAAATACATTCTTATTAAGATTTGAATATGTAATGGCAAACCTGACTGGAATTAATAGTATGTCTCACATACATGTTTAAAATGGAAAACCAGAAATATTTTATTTCATGTAATGTGGGGTTTCGTGTAAAAAGTTTGTCTAAAAAGAAATAATTTAGAATTCACTGTAAAACCACATTTTTTTTCACAGTAGCCAGCATTCCAAAACCAAGTACCTAGCAGTTCTAGAAAATTACAATACATTTTATTTTGCTTCACACATCATTAACAAAATTGTCTGTTTGTCTCTTTTACTAGACTCCACATTGTGGATGCTAATTTTAAGAACAGGAAAAGAGATACGAGAGTGCATGTGGTAAGTGCCAGCCTAAAGATTAGAAAAACTGTGTTTTGACTGTTATGCTGAGTATTGTTGATATCTCCATTAAAGAAATGAATTGAATCAAGTTTTCTTCTGAGGCATTTTGTCAAGAGAGCAACAATGTAAAAAAATAATAATTTAGATAATTTTAGAACTCTGTTCGCATTTCTCCCTTAGCAATCTTAAATTCTGACCCTGTGCATGATGGAAGTGAATTGGTACTGAAGAAGGTGATATAGGGTAAAGATTATAAACTTTATTTATTTTTTAACTATTGCAGCAGAAGAAAGTAGATGTAATCACTGTGCACTACAGCAGATTCTCAGAACATCACAGTACCTTGACTCTATGTTTTAGAATAATGCCTATAAAAGAAGACCAAGTACAAAGCAGAACATTTCACAAGACATAAAAAACAGTTGAAGAGTATTTTTTCACTTAGTTATGAGTATGTCTGGCATTCCAAGTGACTGGAAAAATTGTCAGAATGTAATTTGTTATCTCTACACACTTGCTTTAAGCCACAGTGACAGTGATTTATTTTGGAAACTGGGAATAATACCCATGCTAAAAGCATGCTCTCACTTTGATTAAACTACATTTTTATTACAGCAAACTTTAGATATATGATAGTTAAGGCTGAACTGATTTCAACTTACTTGATCAGTTAATGTTGCTATTCATTGTTGTATTAGTTTTAGACTGGGACTTTGAAATAGACCTAACGGAATTAAGTGTCTAAATCTGACTGAAAGTTAGTGGGAAATGGAGATTTAGTAACCTGGGACTCTTTAGAAATTCCTGGCTATAAACTTGCCAGCTTCCTCAGTTTTTATTACTCATAAATACCGGTGATATTTGTCGATGTTTAAGGCAGAAAAGGATGGTTCACTGCCCTCCCTCCACACAGGACCATAAACCAGCTGGATCAAATCTGGTATGGAATATGTGTTACCTGCTGCTGGGACCATGTGGGCACATGCTCAACTGCCCTCCCTGGTGTAAAAGAAGAATCAATGCATATTCCGAGATATTCAGGTTGTACCTAACCATTCCTGCAAAGCTAAAACAAGCCCATTTGCTTTCAGTTCCTTGTGGTGGAGCCCTGGCACAGAAGAGCAACTGAAGGAAAGCATCTGCAGGATGTCAGATGGTCTGCACCCTCATGCAGGGATAACTGAAAATCCAGTAGCCAGCAGCCTCTCCTGCCTCATCCTGACCTTCTGTGGGAGTACAAAGTGCTGCTAGTGGCTCTGGAAGAGGGGTAGTGCATCTCACAGAGGGTTGCAGATGGTTCTGGAGTGGTTTTGAGTAGAGCAGATGCATGGGATGTGGGATAAGTGGCTGGAGGGCATATTAAGGTTCTCTCAAGTGTTTGGAGAATGCTGTTGATCCCAAAGAGTGTCACCAGCTGCCTGCAGTTCAAGCAGTTGAAGGGGGTCCCCTTACTAAAGTGTGAATGGGTGTCATCTTTAGCTAAAAGTGCTAATCTAGGGGAGAATGCACCTGAGGACCAGGACCTTGCAGAATGTGCCTACATCATTATTTGTGGGCATTTGTAGTGGTGTTTTCTCATGTTAATGATGTTGGTATTGGTCCCAGGTTGCTTGTCTGTCTAGTTTACAAATAAGAATCATAAAAATTACAGTTATAAATGCTGGAGGCTGAGCTACCTGCTAGAGGAACAAAGCTACTGGCAGAAGATTCATTCTGGAAGTCTGATTTCTTGGTCTTTGAAATCTGTGTGTGTGTGTGTGTGTGTGTTCAAACATTTCGTAAACTTGTTCATTGTCAGATTGTTCTGTCGACTGAATGTATTAATGTGTTTAAGAGTAACTTGTTAAGTAGCTTTTACAAATCAAGTCTCAGGTTGTGTGCTAGTAAATCAACCCTCTAGGAAACTCCAAACATTATCAAGCTTTGAATGATAACATAGATTTTCTTTTTCTGACTACACAAGACTGTTTTCTCCCCTAACAATCCCATTGTCCTAGTACCCAGTTCCCTGGCAGATTTCCTACTTAATTTTCTGAAATATAAATTGTGAATGCGCGGGGGAGTGGGTTGGAGACCAAGAGACCACTCACTCCAATATTCATGTGGCAACAGAGAGTGCTTATTCTCAAGCCCTTCTTTATAAAGGGCATTTGACAAATCCAATCTAGATATTTCATATCCCCAGATATGAAATATTTTTTATATTTTATACCCCCCAGATCCTGGACCAGTATCTTAGGAAAGATGTGATTGGGCAAAGCCCCTGTCAGTCAACCTAGGGTCTGGTTAATTTGCCCGGTACAAACTAGCTTGTGCTGTGTAATGTGGCAACATCTCACCCTTCTGTCTTCATAAAATTTGCAACCTGCTCTCTGTTACCCATCTGCAAAGGCCATTTGCAAACGGGGTCACAGGAGACAGCATGGGTTTAATTTGCATCACTGGAGCTGCAGCATTCATGTCTAGGATCTCTTAGGTGAGAATTTTGGCCAACATGTCACATGCCTAATGCTTAGAGGTTACAAGTTACAGCTTATCTCTAAAAAACAAAAACTGCCTAACTTTTAAAACTGTTAAAGAAAAGCTCAACTACTAGAAAAAACAATCTGTAAACACAAAAACAGTTTGTAGACAGGAAAAAAATTTGTAAACAAATCAAGTCCTTATATGAAATGTCACTTCAAGAGTCCTAGATTTCTATAAGGAAGGTCATGAATTATTCCAACATGTCCATTCCAACAAGCACCTTGGCTTTAGGCAGCTGAATGTCATAGGATTATTGTACTGCTGTATGATTGATTGAAATACATGGGAACATGATATTACCTTAGACTTAAAGGGGGGGTTTACATTTACCCCCATGTTTTTCCCCCTTTTCTTTGTATTAATAACTAAAAATAGGAACAAAACAGCATTAATACAGTACTATTACCTAGGGGATTGTTGAGGGATTTCTTTTTTCACTATGAGGACCTGAAAGAACCTCTTCTGGACAAGGCTTTCTCATTTATGTCAAAGGGAAAAGGGTTTAGCTTTTGCAAAGTTTGCATATTAATATATTTTTCTTTACCGGTCAGGTTCATGGCTTGGTCAGGGCCATGAACTTGGCTGGGAGAGGTTTTCTGCATTTATATTTTAAAAACAAGCTTTTATTAATATTTAGTGCAAAAAAAAAATTTTAACATGAAAAACTTATGAATAATTAAAGAAATATAGGTTTTAATTTTTTTTGTTATTATGGTAGCAGTGTAAGCAATATACTTTTCTTCTTTTTTGTTAGAAGTTAGAAATTTGTTTTTGATTAATAGGTGACTTTTAGGTTTTTAAAGTGATGACAGATGGTAAATTCTCAGTTAAGAGACTGTAACTGAAATTTCTTAATGACATTACTAAATTAATGTTTTTATGTATGCTTTAGCAGATCTAGAACATTAAAATGAGTAAAGTATTTGAATTGTCAAGGTCAATCTAGCAGTATTGTAAGTAATAATGATAGAAGTCTTATGACTAAACTTAGTAGCATACATTCTAGGATATTTTTAATATGCAGTAGCTCATACTTGAGACAGAAACTTAATACTGTCTTAGTAGCTGTAACAAAATCAGCTCTCAGAGACTTGTTAATTTTGGTTTTAGCAAATGTCAACAACAATATTAAATATTATACTATGATTTCTAGGACATATTTAGTAAACAATTTTGTAGCCCTTGTGTGCAATTTTGTAGCCCTTGTGTGACACCCTTGCTATATTTTTATTCTTAGCACATGTTATTAGTTTATTAGTTTGTGGCATATGAGAACTTTTGTATAGCTGAAGTATAAGAAGGCAGGGTGGCATTGAAGCTTTGTTGAGGTTTGAGGGGTAGGAACTTAGCGCTGTTTTTGTTGGTATTGTTTTGGTTGGAGTTGTTAGATTATTTTTAGTTTGCTTTTTCACTGCCGATATGTAGGGAGCTGATGGCTTCCCGCTGGGCTTGGTGAGAAGGTGGCTAGCTCTTAGCTGCTGTGAGATGGCTGTGCCATGCAGCCGGTGCCATCTTTTCAGGATGGCTCGATTGCTACTACTCTCATGGCACCACACCCCTGCATGCCTCTTCCTACTGCCTTTTGCTGGGTGGACCCCCCACAGGGGCTTTTTCCATACTTTGCTTCTAGGTTTGACGTCTGTAGGAGCTCTTTGTGGTGTAGTTCCCAGACCCGCCCATGGGGACAGGGCCATGCCCACTTAGAGGAGCAGCTGTAGCTCACAGAGGTTGACTTGTGGGGTAGGCTGGAGTGGGGGTGTAGGTATGTCTCCTGATGCAGGCATGGCTAAGCTCCACTGAGTTGGGGGTGTATCTGTGGGGCTGGGCTACCTAGCCTTAGGAGGAGGTGGTCTTGGCATTTCCATGGTGATGGGAGGTGCCGGAAGCCCCGATGAGGAAGGTGGGGCGACAGTCCCAGCAACCACATGGCATGGCACATGGCTGCGGCATTTTGCCTAGCTTGGCAGTACAGGTAGGGATTGGAGTGGCCGCCACATGGTCTGGTCCTCCAGAGTAGAGCGGCATGGTGTGCCTGGCTGGACTGGCAATATGGTAGCCCATGGCGGCTGGATAGTGACTCAGCTCAGCACAGCAGTCTAGAGTGGGCACAGAGCATCTTGGCACTGCCAGAGCTGCACAGATTGCTGGGGCCATGGTGGTCACCGTGATTCCACATGGCTGGATTGGGTAATCTGTTCTGCTATCTCTCTGGGCATTGTCGGCAGCTGTGGTGTGGGCAGTCCTCGGATTGTCTCTGTTTGCCGGGATTCCCCCAGTCCCCGGGGCTGTGCTGCTCCCCACAATTGCTCTGCAGCAGTCAGCTGCAGTTCCACTTCAGTAGGGGGCATTTTCGCAGTGGCCGGGGCTGGCTAGCAGCAGTGCGAGGGGGCATAGTGAAGTGGTTGTGCTGCCACCCAGTGTGACTCTGCAATGCAGTGTTTGCCTGCTGCCTTGCCCTGTGTGGGAATGATGTGCCAGCAGAGAGTTCTGGTGTGCGCTGGCCTTGTGGCTCTGCACGGTGGGAGAATGCCCAGTTGGCATATCATCCCCACCTAGGGCAGCTTCCTGACTCTGCACAGAGGTTTCACGGCCCTCTGTTGCTGCTCTGCCAATCCTCTTTTGCTGCTTATAACTGAATTGTTTTAACAAATCCAGGATGATTCTACATGGCTTAATAACATTGTTGACTATGTCATTGCCAGTGGAGGCTGCTGCAAGTATACATTGTCCAGCCATCTCCCAATTTGATAAGTTTAATCATGTTCCTTTGGACACATCCAGTTTATGGGTCTCACACTATGTGTGTAAGGCATGCAGAGCCCGCTCATTGTATTTATTACTTTTAAGAAAGAAAGTCAATACCCTAAGAATGGGGTCTTCTGGTGCTGAAGTTCAGGCCCGCATAGTCCCGATGGTGATTTGAATCAACAAAAACAAGGTTGGAAACTACACAGCACTCTCTACTGTCCGCTGAAGGGAATTTTGCCACACCTTTCCAATGCCCACAGTAGTTCCACTGCAATTCCAGTGCAATACCACTCTCTACCCAGCACTTCTGGCTCTGATGTCGCTGTATTCCAGCTCTGACATTGAAATCCCGGTTCTGACACTGAAGCCTTGGTTCTGACACTGAATTACTAGCTCTGCACTGCTTGTCCTGGTTCTGACACTGAATTCCCAGCTATTACACAAAGACCCTGCTATTATGCTATTTGTCCCACTTCTGACCCTGAATTCCCAGTTCTAATACCGAATTCCTGGCTGTACACTGTTTATCCTGGTTCTAACACCATATTCCTAGCTATTACACTGAAGTCCCGGCTATTATGCCATTTGTTTCCCTTGCTCTGTGTGCAGAATATAGCTGAGTTGGATCACGTTGGGGTCACCACATGTGAGTGCATGGGGGAGTGGGTTGGAGACAGAGACCACTCATCTGACATTTATGCGGCAACAGAGAGTGTTTATTCTCAAGCCTTTCTTTACAAAGGGCATTTGACAAACCCAGTCTAGATATTTCATTGGTCTGATCTTTACACACACCCCCCCCCCCCCCCCCCCCCCCCGATCCTGGACCAGTGAGATGACTGTAGCTTAGGAAAGATGTGATTGGGCAAAGCCCCTGACAGTCAACCCAGGGTCTGGTTAATTTGCCTAGTACAAACTAGCTTGTACTGAGATATGTGGCAGCAATAAATGAGGGTATGAATTATGTCAAGATTTCTTTTATTGTTCATGGTCCATGTTGGAGGTGTGGGGTAATCAGATGAAAAGATGGTGGCTTTCATGCTGTTGCTCAACTTTGTAGTTATCTGCTCACACGTTAAAAAGAAATTCTTCTGAATGTTACAGTTTCTCTTTCTCCCCTACTCCCTGCCCCAAAAGGTCATGACCCTTCAAAATAACACAATCTGGTCACATTTTCAATGATAAAAAAATAATACTGTGTTTCAATTTTTTTTTTGGCATTTTGATATATTGTGTCAGGGTGTATCAGTCATATCCTGGGCGCACACAGTACTGTGATTGACAGGACTGGAGAACACAGCAGTTGCAGCCATTCTCTTTCTGAGTAAGATATATTCAAAGAGATGGGATGCTCCTGCTTCTCATGTTTTTAAATGAGGCTCTTGCGCCTCCATGCATAACTGACACTTTCACATCTTGCTCAGGTCCTTGGCTGTCACTAAAGCCATTCAGCCACATCCATTCCCTAATCATACTATTGCCAGTGTTTCCAGTGATACACAGGACTCCTTTAACATATGAAACATAGAACTCCTTTAACATAAGTGCTTTAGTAAAAGTATAGACTAATAAAAGTTGGGTGTTGGCTGCTATGCTCATCCACAACTGCTTTTCCAAGACAAGAAGCCTAGCCCTGGAGGGGGCTATGATGATAAGTGAATAGGAGATGCTATGCCTAATGATAACTGCTCTTGAAAAAACAAATCCAAGTGGACCAGGATGATAAGGGAATGGAATGTGAGCTCATGGGTTTTGCTAACCACTTGTCTACAGAGCAAGGGCCTAGCCCCTATGGGCTAAGTGATGAGGAGGAAGACACATGCTAACTGCCATTTTAATGAGAAATGGAAGAACTGTCACAAAAGGGTAGAAGAATGTAATAGGCGAATAGGAATATAATCAGTAAACAATTATGAATGAAGTATAGCTAATATAGTAAAAAAGTGTGTAATAGTAGAATTAGGTTGTATCAGCAAAATAGATGTGATAAATGTATTAAGAATAGTATGCTGTGTTTGTACCCTAAGATAAGGAAACTGCAAGTCATGTAAGACCCCTTAGGACTGTGACTTTAGATAAGTGACCAAAACAAGGGTGGATGACAAACTTGTAAACATATAATAATGAACTTGTAAATGTGTAATGACAAATTTGCACACGTATTAAAAAATCATTAAAAAATGACCATGGTGGACACACACATGGAGGTGTTAACCCCTGCATGCTCCAGGCCTGGCCAATAAAGGTGTGCTTTACAGTACCTTATTGTGGAATAGATTCCTTTGAATCACCAGATACACAGGAGTTAATCACTTGGAATCTTGTTGTCCATGGATGGGATGGTTACTGAAAAAATTTGCCATTGCATGTTGATATTGGGTCAAAATATCCCAACTCAGACAGCCAAGAGGGCTGGAATGAAGAAACAGCCAACCTGTGCATCCATCTGCACTTTGATGTAGTAAATGGGATGGTTTTGCTCTCCACTTTTGGGGTCCATAATACTTTCAATACCAGTTACATTGTGGTGTGACTGGAGGAGACACGCTCCCCTGATTTAAACTTGCCCTTGTTGGCTGCTCCATACACTTTCTTGAAGTGTGAACTGGAGACAAAGCCTTAAAAATGAGGGAGTAGCCTCATTTGGCTGATTTTGTTAACAGGCACCTGGAGTTATCACCCCCTGCAAGGCACGTTCCCTTTTCCTTCCACACGTGGGAAGATTCAAAGTAGGCCCTGGCCCTCAGGATCTTCAGGCTTTTCTAGAGTTGCTTTTGTTTGTGAAAGTCAGTTTCCGCCCAGATTGCACCTTGTTTAACGAAGGGAGGGGAAGTGGTGTGTCCTGGGCAAGCTTGGACTCACAGCGGGACCATTCAGCCTCTGCCACCACACCTGCAAGGCTTTGTTTGAGGTGAAAAGACTGAGAAGAAGGAGTTTAGCAACAGCTTTTGGTGTGGGAAAATGGTGGCTGCCAGTGTGTGGGGCTGGGATAGTGCTCCCATGTGGGAAAATGGCAGCTGCTGGTGGGTGGGGTTGGGCTGCAGGGTCTCTCTGGGTATTCAGCCTCTGGTACAGAGAAAAGGAAAAGGTGTATTTGGTTTGCTGGAAAGCAGGTTGCCTGGAAAACTGTTATTATGTGTTAAGAATTTGAGCTCATTTCTTTGACTTCTGAGTTTTTATGAGAGATTTTTTTTGCCTCCTCTTTTCCACCCCCTGCTGCCTTATTTTCCCCCAGCCATGCAGCTTTAAAAGGTTGAAATTCTGTGTGCTATAGCAAATCCACTATAATACGCCAAGCTTGAGTTATATTCAAATAAACTTCCTGAATTTTCAGGCAGAATTTGAAGATTAGGGGTCTGGAAAAGTCAAACACATGGATGCAGGCTGTAGCTGGTATTTGGAGAGAGGAAAAGGCCAATTTCTGAATGGTCTTTGTTGATTGAAATGGAGCTGTGGTGATTTGTATCCATTGAAGACTCGGCCTGATGTGGTGAAAGGTAAAACACATGCTTAATCTGAAATCCTTCTGAAATATTTTCCCTTCCCTATTCAATTTTATTACAACCATTGTTTTTGTCCATAAAAAGAAGTAACTTCTGAAAAGTTCTCTTTTAAATGTACGCCTCTCTGTGGCATAGATGTTAAGTAATATCTTTAATATCTCAGCAGTTTCACATTGGATAGAATATGGAAGACCAAATGAACAGCAACAAAGAAGAAAAAATGTAAATAAATGTATTACTTTCTACTAATTAAACTTATTTGGAGTGCTTGATCAATGGGGTATTGGCAGAAGTCATCAAGAGAGCAGAAGTGGGATTCAGATGTTGTGCTTCAGTGGAATGGGAAGGAAAAACACTCTGAATTCAATTTTTCTTTACTATCTTGTAATTTGTTTAACAGCGTGGAAGATATTTGGTTGGGATGAATGGCACTTGTCAGTTGAATTTTTCACCTAGACACATTTAAATTAAGTCAGTGTTCAGGGTTTTGAGTTGTACTTTGTACATCTTATGAAATACTGCTGCTCATACCACCTATAATAATAAAAAAATCTCATACAGTGGTACAGTTGTTCTCTGCTTAGTCTAACCATTAACCTTTTATGGTTTTTACAAAATGATGATGAAATGCTAGTGTTCTTCTTGATTATAGGCAAGGATCAGTGAGTGCTTTGCAGCAGTCATATAAGGTACTGAGATTTGGGTTACATTGGCATGCCCACAGTGGTAGCTCTCCAAATCCTGTTCTGAGTTCTTCCACTGAAATCCTGGGAAATAAAATCAAATTCAGGGTTGCTCTGAAGATCTGGAAACTAAATGTGCTGGTTTAGGCACTCTGTAAGACACAATTTGAGAGTTGTAAGACCCACTTCATGAAATTGCTTTGGCGTTTGGTTAAATTCAGGGTCTTTGGAATGATTCAAAACTAGGTTAAAGCCAATAGTGCTTTCAAGCACTAATTCAACAGAACTTCACAATGTTCTTAAGCTTGTGTAGCAAAGCAGCTTTTGTAAATTCTAAGTTAATTAAGATGAAACAGGTAAAAAAACCTCTTGTAAGTGACAAACCAAGATTCAGAGACTGTCTGGGTAAGAGACGCAAAGCATGCATTTACATTCTGAAATCTTCCTTGTTTGCAAAGGAGTAAGTGCAGAGTAAAAAACTACAGCAAGAAACCTAAGTTATTAAATAGTGGTCACTGTCTTTACAGTATGTCTGGGAAGCTCCATCCCCCTACTTCCCTTCAGGATAACAGCAGATTTGAGACTCTTCTAAGTGGTTTTTGTGTCTGGTGTACATGCCTGGACTTAGTCCCCTTGCTCAGGAAATGCTGGTTATGTACCTGAATTCCGCTCTGTTTGTCTTTTCAGGTGAGGAGAGAGCTCCATTCTCCCTGCACTTCCAGCCTGAGCCCTGTCCTGAGAACTGGAGAGTTGTTGTGAACATGGCTACCATGTTCTGGAGGCATTTTGCAGTTATCTGTAGAAATAACCTGCTTAATGACAGCTGCCACCAGATGGATATGGCTGTGCATGTTGACAGGTAACATGTAAGAGCCATTTTGTCCTTCAATGGCGAGAAATATCAGCTGATCCTCTTGTAGAGAACAACAATAAAAGTCAGATCACAACTGGATTGATTTAGGCTCTGGCTTATCAAAGCTTGAGGAAAAATAGCAAAGAATTAAGACACTTTTACGTTAAAAAAAAACAGCGAGAGAAAGCTCTGTGGGAAAGGCAATTCCTGTACAGAGCCAGGATCTCACAAGTTAACAAATCTGACCCACACAACCTCTGTGTAGTGGTCAGTAACCATTTATGTCCTCTGTGAATAATAATGGTTTCCATTCCTCAAATTCAGTCTTTGTATCAGTTTTCACGCCCAAGATGAGTGAATTTTTTTTGGGTTTTAAAAATCATATACTCTGTATGGAATCCCAGTGGAGGTAAAGAAAGAGCTCTCAACTTCATGAGATAAATCTCATATAGAAATACAAGCAATGGTCTCCTCTAGCCACACTGAAGTAAGAACTATGTATATTCAATCTTTGACAAGATATTTGCTGGGACTTGCTTTATCCTTATAGGATCAGCTGGTGAATGTGAAAACTGTACTTCTGAGACTGGGTTTTTGTCCATGCCTTTGGGGATGTGTTTGCTTGTACAAGGCAATTCAGGGAGCGCTATCAAAAATCTCATCTCAGAAGGAGTAGAGCTTCTACATTCCAAATGAATATCTGCATTGCTTTCAGCTTCATTGTGCTTTGGGTGTTCCCCACATTGACATTATTTGCTCAAAACTCCCACTGCATCACATGAATATCTCATATTATGAACAGGAATGTTGGATTTCTGGCATCAAAAGCAAATGTGAAATGAGGTCACGTATAAGGAGGCTATCATGATTAATTTCCTGTAAGTGACGCAAAAACATCAACATGCTTGATAAAACAACAAATGAAGTAATTTTATTTTTCTCACATCTGCAGTGATTTTCTAAAGGATGCTTTGTATATAATTTTTTTTTTGAGTTTGGGCCTTGACCTTCCAAATATTTATGCTTGTTGAACAACTGTTTATCTAGATGATTTTAGTGGAAAAAATTACCATAAGATCAAGTATTTTTTTAGAAAACAATCTCTTGTGTACTTCATAGTTTAAGAGTAAGGCTTGGTGATGCAAAATACCATTTAGTATCATAATCTCTATCTTAGAAATTATTAACTACAGATAATTCATTTCAGTATGAAAGAAAACAACCTTTGAGCATATGTTCTACCTCAGGAAATAAAGAACTTCTGAAATAATTGTTTTGAATTTTCTGAGTTTATTTCACCCTTGGTTCTTCCATGGTTTAAGGTGAAGTGTCCTTTTAACTGGTGTAGAAACTTTCTCAGTTTGGTTTGTTTGAAAAAATGAATCTGTGTTTGTAACAGATGATGTTACTTGGGAGACAGAAAGGAAATAGATTAGAAATAGGAACTATTTTATATCTCTCTTCTTGAAAGCTTTTAAAGTAAAAGGAAATCATCTGAAGAGAATTCATAGTTGGATATTTAAGACTGGGAATTATTGGACAGAAGTGAAGTAGACCAAGATGATGGTTTAACAGGCAAAGGTTGCCTTAGCTTTTGTGACTTAAAGGCTTTGAAAGCATGGAACTGAGAGAAATGCATAATAATTTTTGGTGTCGGGTTATTTTCCCTTTTGTTTTTGTTTTTCTTTTTCCTTTCCCGTCTTCTGGACTGTAATTGCAAATGTAATCTCATGAATTTTTTGAAACAATGTCAGTCACTTTTGTTTTAAAAGTTTTGAAGGCCAGAGCCTTCACTGGACAATCCTGGCCCAACTATGGTACAATATTTTCTAGGTATGCCTGTAGAATAGTCTGGGTAGAATAATCTCAGGGGAAATATGCAGCTCATTGTCCTAATAAACCTTTTAGATTTTCTGCTCAAGCAATGCCTCAGCTGCCAGCAAGGTACCTCTTGTCTGTAAGAATGCAGTAAAAAACTGCCACACATAACAAGGCATAGCAAAGTAAAAGACTACGTATGGATTTACTGAATGTAAATCCTGAAAATCAGTTTCTTAAGAGACTGTGGTAGCTGATAATGCAGAGCAGTTTTGAGAACCTTTTCATGCTGCTGGTTACAGACCATCCTGATTTAAGCTGGGCTCAGGCCAGCAGTGTTTGTGCTAGTAAGAGTTAACTTAGTTGTTACTAGAATATCATCTGCTGTATCAGGGGGCTTTGTGCTCAGCAAACTGTACCAAATCTGCCATGCTTGGGGGACAAGGGGGGCTGTGGGTGAGGATTGTTAGGCTATATGGGTACAGATTGTCTCAGAACAGAAGGATACTACCACAGTCACCTCTTTGAAAAGGCAGAGGAAATGACATACCCCAGTAATCCCTATTTTTTTACTTTTCAAACATTTTCTGATGCATCAGGAAGAGATACATGCTTTATATACAACTCGATCCTTACACCATTAATGTTTATCCAGTAGTAGAGGACTTATACACTCTACTTTGTTCTTCGAAAACCCCTTTCAGGCAGGTTCTGTATGTCATAGGAATGGTTTGTATCATCCTCCACCTACTTAGTAACGTCACTGCAGGGGATCTAGGTGCCAAACAGCTGCCTGAGCTGCCAGACTGAAGGGAGCTTGGTTTGTGCTAGAGGCTTGTGGGCTTCTCGGCTGAGGAGGCTGCCCGTTGCTCCTGCTCAGCCATTCCTCTTGGGAGAGCAGGCCGGAAACCTGCGTGTCTGGGGATATTTGTGTGTATCTTCTTCAGCTGTCCCTGAGCTAGCTTTTCAGGAGCAGTCTATCTGGACCATGTGTTCTCTCCTGGCAGTGGGAAGGTAAAAAGAACATCCTAGCCTGTCCCAAGAAGCACAGAGACATGAACAGGAGCTGTTCAGTGCTAGGGACAGCTGGCTGCCTGAAAGAATGAGGGACATATCCCAGAAGAACCTCTTCATCTGGAGAAAAAAGTAGAAATCCTTCGCCTTGGGTGAGAGGGGAAGGAGCCACCAGAGAGATGGAAGGAGGCATCGGTGCCACCTTCACCAAAATTAACATTGGTCTCTTGTTGAGTCCTTTTCCCATCAAATTTAGGGGTTTGCGCTCATGAAAACCTGATCATATGTTCTAGAATTTTTTATGTTCCTGCTTTCAGACATTTCCTTCTTCCTCCCAGGAGTTGCTCTCTGGTCACCTCTTCCAGCCTGTATATTACCTATGTTTCTGAAATGTGCTGCTCAAGTTCTATTATCTCTTTTTCAAATAGTCCAGGAGTATGGAGACAACAGCCAAAATTACTAATAAATAAAAGATGCATGATATTGAATAATGCAATAAAATGGTGCAGATTAACCTACTTGATCATATTGTGCCTTTGGCAAAAGCATTTGTGATACTAAACCCACAAAAGTTATTTAATGTTCTCTAATCTGTCAGTCCCGCAATGCCAAGAAGTAACAGGGTTTTACTGCACTACTCACATGTGCTTTTTTCAAAGCTGGTATTACAGAGGTCAGTAGAGAGAAAAAAATACTGCAGTGGTGTGCAGTAACCTGAGAGGTTAATTGTCAGATATCAAGGAATGGGAGGATCCAAATTCTTTTATTTAGCCCTCAGTTCTACCTCCTTACTGGAGGCAGAGCAAAGTTCTTCTGTCAACAGAATGTTTGTCAAAAGCCAAAAGGATTTATCACAGATTTTACTCTTCCTTTCCCCTCAGCTGAAGTTGTTTGGTGGTAAATTTTTCTGGGTGAAACATTTAAGTTAATGCTTAGAAAGCTTTAATTCAAGACTTTTTCACCAAGAAGTCATTTAGAATAATATTATGAAATCTAATTGTCCATTTTTTTATTTCCTAGGAAGAGTTGATAGAGTATTTAGAGTAAAAATTCTGAATTTTTAAAGAAGAGGTTGTTTCACTTAAAATCTCATGTTGCCTTGCCCTCATCACCTCCCTGCAATTCCCCTACATGTGTTTGCTAAAGATCAGGGAATCTCATTGTTTCTGAAATGAAACAAGAAGATTTATATTTCTGCAAGCTCTGCTTATCTGAGTGAAAAAACAGAACATGACAATGAAGAATCTGTTAATTGCTTTGTTCCAAACAGAGCTTCCATCTTCAAGTAATAATACTTAATTTGTAAGCAGGTTCTAAACAAAGTTCTGTATAAATTAAACCTCATGGAACTGGGACCAATTTGTTCCCTTTAATTTGAATTACTCTGTAGATTGGAGAGAGAGATTGAAGCAGTTACCACATACTGATTAAGAAACATGGAACAGACTATGCCTGAAATGGAGAACTCTGTTGTTTTACTGGGATAGCTGTTCTTTGAACTCTGTTCTGCCCTTTAAAATACACTAGTTAAGCAAAAACTATTACTAACACTGCAGATGAGCACAGTCATGAAGATACAAGAAAATACATCTAAGACTCAATTTAATTTAGTAAAATTTATTGTATTAGAAGGTTTTTTATTCCTGTTTATTGTCTCAAATAAGAAACAGCACCCTTCTGGGCTGTTGGTGGTTTATGAAGTTTTAGATAGCGGGTGCACTGACGCTGGAATTTGCACACTCTATAAATTCCGACAGGATCTGAGCTGGTTACTGTGTAGAGTATGGCGGCACTGCTCAATATAGCTGAAGACTTGGGGTTTCAGAAAAGGGACCCACAATACAAGGAAATAATTCGGGGGTTTTACCTTAAAGAACATTCATTTGAAGCAAAAGCTGTGTGAAGGTATTGAAATATGCATGTATCTGGTTTTAGGTGAAGTGCCTTGCTTCCCATGGCTTGCAAATAGAAAAATAGTTTTTTCTTGATACCAAGCAAAAATACTTAAAAAAACGTGGGTGGGGCAGGTGGAGTGGAGGTATGACAGACTATATCTAAAGTCTAGAAAGGTGTTCTGTAGAGAAGATCTGTTAAAAGGCATTGATTGTAAGAAGTGGCAAAATATTTATTGGGGTTTTTCAATTGTCTTTTCAGGGGTTATACTCATGCCTTTCTGCTATCCAGCATTTGTTTAGATTAAAATTGCTAAGATGCCATGAACAATATTATTTTAGCATGAATGTTTTTAACTGGACAAAAAGTGTATTCAAGTCACAGTTTCTAGTAATATCTTCCAGATCTTGGCCTTACTGTGGATTTTCAGTGAGTTCAGATGATTTTATTTGTTCCCTGCTGATTCTCTTATTGTGCTAATTCTGTGTATTACATTGTGTTCTACACAGAGGAAAGCTGTCTTTTTTTAAAAAGAAATCTGCTTAACTTTTTGTACGCACAAGTAATCACCAAAATATTAATTCTGTTCATGATAAAATAATGCCAAGCCCTGAAAACAGCATTTTAGTTCACTCATGGATAGCTTCTGAACGCCTGTACATTCTCTGTCTTGGTGTCTTGTTAACTTTGTTTCTGAAGTTCTAATTGGGACACTGTAAATAATTGGTGATGATGGTATTAAATAAACTTTCAAAGTGGCTGGCTTGTGATTGCACTGATAAAATATGGATTAGATTCACAATAACCTGATAGAAAGATCTTTTATTTTCTGACATGTTTAAGTTTATGAAGATGTTATGTCACATTGTATCTTATCACATTATGTTAATTTAGCACTGTGTAGGATTTTGATGTGATGTGCAATACCTCATTATAATGTTTTCCAACTTCAGAGAAGTTTGTTACCAAGAGGCACAAGATCTTGGTCATTTGATAAAATTTGACACTAATGGAGTGGCAACATTTTAAAGGCTACCAAAGTAAAATGCAGTGTATGTGTGTTTGTGTGTGTGTATACACAACTATTTGGTTTGAAAAGTAATTGCAGGAATGGACTTTATGCTTCCCAGTAAGAAAAGTCACTGTCTATTCTGGTTTCCAGACTGGACCTTAAAACCACTAGTCGATCTTGCCAGATTTCCACAGAGGTCAGGTAAGCTGTCTGAAGAGGAAAAGTCAGCTGCTTAGAAGTTTAAGGTAATTTATCCTTTTTTCATGTCCTCAGTGTGCATATTTTTTGTTTGAGTCATTGGCAACCAGAATTATTTCATATGAAATTGACAGGCATTTTGCAGGAGTGGCCTTGGGAGCCAGTCCTTATTTGTTTAGTTTTAGCTAATGGCCATGTGTATGCACAGTTTAAGAAAAACAACAGTAATTTAAGTGACAGAAAAGGGGAATTAATTCAGAGCCTGAAGCAAGAACAGTCCTTTCTTTTGATTGCAGTTCTGGCATCTAAATCTGAATCCAGCATGCCCTGCATCTTTCTGTATTAGTATGCTGTCAGGTATCTCAGGGTGAAACTTATCTCCCTTCTTGTTACACTACCAGCAAAAAGCAGCTAGGATAGAGATACTGTATAAAACAGGAATTATTCTACCCTTTTTAGTATAAACCCAGCTCTCTCCTCTTCTCTCTCCAAAAAACTACCCCCCTCCTCCTTCATTTTCTGTTGTCATGTTTTTCCTACCTGTAATCTCTCTTGAGATATGAGCAGGCCTTTGGCAGTTGTGTTCCCACACACAGCAGTCTGGAGTGTGGAGCTGTATGCATTAGATGCATACTGCAAAAAGCAGAAAATCTTGCAACAAAAGAGCAGGTTTTTTGGAGACAGTACTCAGAAACAAAGTCATTTAGTCATGTGCTGGGCAACACCATTGTATGAATCAAAGCAAAATAGGTCCTGTCCTGCTCTCTGAACTGCAGTGCTGTAGCACAGAGACAGTGTTTCCATGGGTAAGAGGCACCTAATTTACACTTCCTTTCAGGAACCGAAAAGGCACTTCATAGCACTTAAGTAAAAAGTTGAAAGGTGAATAAGTAAAAGAAACTTGGTTGCAAAATAGCATCAGTGGAACTTGGATTGGACTAACATTGTGAAACATTTGTGCAGAGCAAAATCTCTTAATGGATGTTGCTTGTATTTTGACATTTGTAATCAACTGCTATGGACTAAAGAACAGCTTTGCTGTCTTGCCTGCAGACCATAGAATTACTGGGAGGGAAAAGTTGTACAGGTTGCAAAGTAAACTTTAATGGTGAATAGGACTGTAATGAAAAGATAAAATCTATTGGTCAGAAAAGTGAATTGTGTGCACAGCCAGCAGAGGTTCCCTTTTTGTGAGAAGTAAGCACTTCAGCCAACCAACAGGAGTGTGTGTGTCTTCTCTGCCAAAGGCAGAAGTCTTTAGCCAGTCTTTAACCCAAATGAGGGTTGTGTTAATTAACACATTAGTGTTGAGCAGGTGGAAGTGGCTGAACTGAATCTGTCCAGCAAGACTTGGGGATACGCAAGTATGTGTTTTTTGAGATCTATGTGCTTTCTGAAAGTAGTATCTTATACAATCGTATTGGGTGTATTGGGATGCTTCCAGAGAAGATTCCATATAACAAGAAACAAGAAGCTGTATATTCTTGTTATAACAAGAAAATAGACGCTAAAAAAATTAGAAGTTTTGTAAAATTAATGTTTCCTGTTATCACCATAGACACAGATCACTTGAACACTAAGAGAATCAGTTTTAGAACTTCTTCCCTTCCTATCCTCACCATATTTGCTTCATGTCCATCATCTTGCTAATCCCAGATATTTTTCTTTGCCTTTTAGAGAAAATGACAGTAAGGATTATTTTGCTATCTTTTTTCTTTCGCTATGCTGTCTTTTTCATTTTGTTCATATCATTAATTTCTCCCTAACTTGGTCTATGTGAGACAGCTGAGTTCAGAGGATACTCAAAGTGCACAATTATTGGCAAATTAAGTAGTGAGTACAAGTGAGTCTGGAGTCAGTAATAACCAGGGGAAAAAGAAACTGGGTATCTAGAGGCAAACAGAAGTTCTTTAGTGCTGAATTGCTGGTCAATGCCAAGAGCAGCCAGTAAAATGGGGGTAGTAAATTTTTATTAAATTTAATTTTAATTTTTAAAAATATTAAATTTAATTTTGAATTCAATTTTTTAATTAAAATATAATCTAAATTAAGCCATAGCATTTACTAGGGAAAATAAGGCAATCTAACTATAGTTTTTTAGGTGAATTTGTAGTACTTCTTTCTCTGTATATATAATGTTGAACTTGGACAATTACATACTTATGTTGATGAGATGGTAATAAATGGTAAAAATAAAATTTGTGGTAGATCTAAAGTTCCTCATGGAATGTAGCATTTGAAGAACGTAATGCTAGAGGTCTTTTGCCTCTCTGTTCATGACCTTGCCTTCTCCTTACAATAGCTTATACTTGATGCTTCCAACATGAGCCTGAAAACTTCACAACAAATACAGGGATGCTGAGACAGAGAGGGATTTGTGTCAAATGTTATGCCTAAGTTGTTCACCATCATTTTAACTAATTCCTGTCTTATCAGGTGTTGGGTTTTATTAGTTCATATTTTCAGTTCTTTAGATAAATGTATTTTCAGCCTTTTTGAAAAGGGCTGGACAGGTCTTTTCTTCCAGTTTGGGACTGACCTCTAGGGAAACTATGCCCTGGATAGATGCTCTTTCTGCTCTCTGTACTTGGCAATGTTTCATACCAGAGGTCACAGCTGCAGCCAGGCTGTTGGTCATCAAGAGGATGTTCCCAGATTGTGCAAGCAGCACTGTCAATATTGGGTTTAAGTGTTACTGTAATGTGAGAGCCTGATTTCTCTAACTCCAACTCTAAGTCCAAGAGTTCCTTTTCTCAATGAATTTGTGTCATGAAAACAGAATGCATTGCTGAGGTGAATTCCATGTTTTGTTATCTAATAGAGCCTTCTTTTTTTCACCTGAATCCATCTTCTCTTAGGTTGGTTAGGTAAAACTTGCCCACACAGTTAAGTGTCTTGTTAACACATGGTCCTATGGGGCATGTATCTCTAATGGACTTAGACCTCTCTTAGAAAGTCACCCCTGACTCCTGTGAACCTTTTAGAGTGGCCATTAACTTGATTAATGGTGTCATCAGGTTTAGAGAGGTCTGGAAGGGTGAGAGTGGTGCTTGCCTATCATCTGTTGATGTGAGGAGGCCATCTGGTAATGCTTTGTCTGCCCAGAGCCTGGCCTATACTTCAGGACAGTACACTGGATTTTAGCTGTGAGCCCTTCATTAGCTCTTAGCTTGTTTTCCAATGACCTTTAATCATAATGATATTAAGTAACAGTTTAGCTGTGATCTATGTGTTCTTGTTGCTTTTTATGAAGGAAAACTCTCACTTTTTGGAAATGTGTTTTTGAAGGATGAAAGTAAAATTTCCTCTCCAAGTCAGACATTCACAGTTGTGACCAGCTAGAAGGGAAAGGCAGGTATTATCTTGTTAGGTGCACGCTCTGAGTCCAGTGCTGTGGGCTTAGGGCATTTCTGAGCCTAAAGTGCTGTCTTGGACTTTTCCCACTGGATTTTTCCAGTTCTTTTTGAGCCACTGTACATCTACAAGCACTTCCACAGTAGAACTCTATATTCTGGATATAAGTTTGTTCCTGCTAATTTTACACAACTCTTGGTTCTTATTTTGGAACAGAGAACAATCATTTCCTCTCACGTTCTGTACATTACTCAGCACTTCAGTCTGTGAATTGAAAATGTTCTTACTGTTGTCTCTGAAATTTTCTATTGATAGAGAAGAATTAATGTCTCATGTAGAACACACCCTTTGCATTTTGTATGCTCAGAGAAAGGCAATATAATATCTTATTTTTGGTGTAGGCTGATGATAGGTGAAAAACTCCCCTGGCAGAATAAAAAAACTTATCAAAGGTTTTTGATGTCAAATCTTAAAAATATTTTTGCTTGTTCTGACCTTGTTATATTCCATACCTCTTCATAAAAGCAGTTTGTTTTAGTCATGGGAGTCTGCATTCCAAAACTCTGTAATCCCATGAAGGTGGTTCAGCTTTACCCAGCTATCCAATTGGGAGCCCAGTGGGAGTGGCTCTAGCAAGGCATCCGCACAGAACTGGGAAGACATCTGAATTTCTGTGTGGAATGGATGGATGTTCTCTTTCAGAAGTGAGAGGTAAGGCACTGTAATTTTCCAAAGAAAGAAAATTCTTTGAAATTCTGGTATTTCATCTTGGCATTCTTTCATCCAACTTCCTCATGTCCCACCTGCTGACTTTTTTTTTTTCAAGTGTACAAATGTGTAATTTATTTTCCTGAAGACACCCCCCTGCCCCTCCAAGCAAGCCCTAAACACAGACTCCTGTTTTTCATATAGATTGGAGATTGCTACAGTTATCCCAGTGAACAGGGGATTAACTTCACCTTACATGGATGATTAAAAAATGCTATGTTCTCATACCAAGCACTGATCTCTTGCTCAAAAGCTGTCCTGTGAACTTAGAACAAAAGCTTAACTTTTGCATTTGAAGTGGGCATGAAAGGAAACCTGAACACAAATATTTACTCAAGAGACATAGGTAATAGTGAGCAGCTCTTTATGTAGCCGAAGACACTGAGAACTTCCTGTGTAACAGAACAGTTGTTTTACATGGTAAGCCAAAGCCCCATGTTGCTTGATATACTAAGATAGTGAAATATGAGTTTCCAGAAATTTAAAAAGGAACCACGGAGTTCACTTATTCATTTTTCAGCTGTAGTTACTGAACCCTTGCAATTCAAACAGCTAAATTTGGCAAGTCCCTGTGTTTTGCATTCTACTTCCTCTGCTTTTTTTTTCTCCAGTGAAAACACCAGAGGAAAAATTGACTTAAAGCAATTGAGGATGACCCCTATAAACTTTTTCTACTGTGCAAGTTTCGAAAATGTTTGCTTGACATACTGAGATTTTTACTTTCCCTTTTTTTCATACACTGAGTAAAGAAAAAAAGGGGGAATATCAGGGAGACAGTATTTTCTTTCTTTTCTGAAACTTTAGTGAGAGGAAAGAAGTCAGTATATAAAAAGTATAAGAAGTATTTTGCAGGTTGTATTTTCCCTTCAAATTGCAGTTCAATATAGTTGTTAATGGATTTATTTTACCTGGCACTTGTGTTAGAGTTGCATTTATTACAATTCATGAAAATTTAAAATAAAATTCTGTGATGAAAACCTTTCTTCAAGAGAGTCTGAGTTTTTAAAGAAAGATTTACTTAAAATTTAATACTTAGTAGTGTCTCTCTTTAAAATTGATTTAGATGGAGTGAAAATTTGGTTTAACAAAAGCCTATCTGATCTGTAAAAACCTGTTGGAGATCTGAGTGCTCAATAAACCCTCTGAATTAATTAAGTCACTCTAGTAAAGACTTTGAATTTAAATTTACTTTCTATATTCAGGGGTTTTTTTCTAATTCAGTCTGTTTAACAGTACCTTTTGACAAATTTAATTTATATAAATTCAGCAGAAAGAATATAAAATGCAGTATGAGATCCTTTACCTCAGAGACCCTGATACAAACTGGGTATGGCAGGTGTGATTGCAGCTTCCCAGAGAGGAAAAGAGGAGCTTTGTTTCAGGATGCAAGAAAACCTGCATGCAGTGGCTTCTGCACCCATCCGTTCTTTCAGGAGGGGTGTTGAGAAGGTGAGAGTTTGGGCTCTCATATGAGCTATGTCCCTGTGGCCCAAAGCACTTCTGCTTGTCCTGCCTACCCCGAAAGGGCTTACTGCCTTCAGCATGGGTGTGCAGGAGCAGCCCCAGCCCAGCTGCCTTTAGATGTGTGCCTTTAGATGTGTGCTGGGGAATTGGACATGGAGATGGGGAATGGCTCTGCTGGAGTCTGCCTTTCTCTGGCAAGTTGTGGCTCAGGGCTGGCACTGCCAAACCCTGGTTGGTGATCCATCTGTCCTGATCCTGGGATTTAAACTATCTGCTTTTGCCTTTATGTAGAGTGGTTCCACTCCCAGCTTGGGCAATGGCTTAATGATTGTACAGGAGAGTATTGGCTACCATGGATAAAAATGCAGGTTATGTTTTGTAGAGGTCTTTACTGTTAGCAGCATGGTTTTGTGAAAAGGGGATGGAGCACTAGGGAAGTAGATGATGCTTTAAATCCTTTTTAGATTTGGGGTGTTAGTTTTGTTTTGGTTTTTTTCCCCTTGATTTTACTAGCTGAGAAGCAAAATATGCACTGAAATTATGGGCTAATGAGAATATCTGCTGCATTTTTCCAGAATTAAGAGTTCAGCTGTAATGAAATTTGATGTAATAAAGAAGGCTTGTTTTGCAATATGAGGTCAAATGATCCCTGTGGTGTCTGGTGCGAGAGTGCACAAAGCATGGCCTCCTTTCAGTCTGTGCTTCATATACTCAAGGGATTGCAGACAAGACTATGGGGACAATGGAAAATCTTGTCTGAAATCATGTTGAATCATATACCTGACAGGTCTTATGTGTCCTGCTTTTTCCTCCCTTTTTTCCTGTTGCTTTCTTCCCTCGCCCTTTTTGTAAGATTTTGTTCATGTTTTAAAATTTATCGATTCACTGAAATCCTTGAGGGGAAAAAAAAAAAGGCCAGAGTTTGAAAAGTCACAGAAGTGATCAGATCACATTTAATTCTTTTTATATAGTAGACCAAAGGATCAGAAATCCTCTTTTTCTACATCAAATTTGCTCTGTGCTCCTGTGGATTTTACTTGTTTCAGAAGTTACAATAATTCTTGTTTGTTTTTTTTTTTTAATAGCAACAAAAAAATGTTCTTACAGTATGATGATGGTGTACTAGACCTATCAAAAGGGAAGTGTAAAATTCTTTGTCAGGGCAAGTTTTTCTAATACCACCTGAAGTTTGATTTGTTGCACTCCAGAGAGTAATAAATGACTACCTTTTTATTGGGGCAGGTATTCTTAGGAAGATCAGCATCACACTTCAGGCAATGAGAAGGGATATTTACATGATGTGTGCCACATTGCCAGCCAATCATATTTTGTTAAGAGTGTGCCCAGTCTCACAGCTTTCCCTGTTCATGTTTAATAGGAAAAGTAGCAGGACCCAGCACATTGCAAAATGAGTTTGGAAACTGCTCCATCATTGCAAAATGAGTTTGGAAACTGCACTAGGGTTGCTAGCACATTTTTCAAATACCTGGCTAATTGCTGTTAATAAGTCGGTAATAAGAAGGCACCGGACGGTTGTATCAAGCAAGCACGTGGCAGTTGTAGGATAACAAAGTGTTATTTGACTATAAATATTTGGGTGGGGAGTAGTTGTGCAGTCCTAGTCAAAGTCTTCTTCTGAAAAACAAAGGAAGATTTGACGCTTTAAGTTTTAGCTTTCCTATTTTTCAGGTTCTGTACTGTTTTAGTGTGTAACTCTGAACTTCATATTAAGTGTTAGTAAGTTCTCTTCACAGGGTAGTTAGACAAAACAATCCTTTTCCAGCTTGAAAACCAAGGACAACCATTACAGCTTCAGGCCCAAAAAGCATAAGCAGTGGTGAATTGAAGAAAGCAACCAGGAGGATGGAACTTATTAACCTGAAGCTGAACCCAAATTAACCTGTAAATTAACAGCTGTAAATTAACCCCAATATGTAAATGGACCAAAATTTATAAAAGTGTGAAAACTCATGACCATAGTCCATCTTGTGACCATCTTGGGTCCAACCTGGGTGTAGCTGTGGGCAAACTCTTGTACTGCCCAAGGTGTATCCTTTTAAGGCCTTTTAATAAATACCTACTTTATTCTCTTAACTCTGTCTAGCCTCTGTTCCAGATCAGCCTCTCTAGGCATCAGTTGGAGTCCTCTTCCTGCAGACATTGCTCCTCGTGATCTTATCTTGACATTTGTTTGTGTGTCTGTTAGAAGTTGTGTGCTAAAATGCTGCTCATTTAGCTCAAGTTTTGGCGCTCCTAGAGATGAGAAGTGGTATAATATGGGCATAGCCGCAGAAGGGGGGAGAGCTACTTTTCCAAGGTTTGTTTCCAGTGATTGCAGGCTTCTGCTGCTTGGAGTAGCTTATGAGCTGGTGTTACCTGCTCTTATTCCAGGGCAGCAAAACTTCAGTCAGATTAGCTTGTCAGTATAGTGCAGTATAATCTTAAAATAAATCTTTTCATGGAGGTGGATTTTTCCCAAGATAGCCACTGAAATATTCATCCAATGCAGTAATGTCAGTTTGCTTATTTTTCTGCTATCACTGCTTTTACTGATGTGAGGAAGGGCATTGTTATGCCATTTACAGTACCTGAATTATTTTTTTTGTTGTCTAGGATTATTTCATTGACTTGAATTCTCTTCTTTCTCAGTTAGTCCTGCTCTGCCCTGTTTAGTAGAATACCTTAAATATCTACACAATTTGTGATATATTCCCCTTTGTGAAAAATCAAGGGCCATCTTTATGTCCCTAAGTGCACAGTAGCTGAAGGTGACAAAGTCATCAGCTCTTCTGCTGAAATTGATGGCATTGACTCAGCCTGCTTCAATTACCCAGTGTGCATTCAGCATGTGTCATGTGCAAATAATGAAACGTGAGCTGGGAAACTGTCCCCATGAAATATACCTTGGAGCTTATGGAACTCAGCTGCCAGATCTTGCTCAATCAGTGATTCTGTGTGCTTTAATAACAGCTGCCAGTGCACACACTGGTAGATGTAAACTGCCATCTTGTTTTCCCACAAAAAGTAGTCTGGCTTACAAGGTCATTTCCAGAAAATCCTGAAGGAGAGGAACACTACATTTTAAATGTCATTACTTTTCAGTGCTTTGCCATTATCTGATGACAAAACTAATTATTCTTGGAAAATGTTGTTTATTTAAACAGTAATTCTTTAGTACCTCATGTTGAGAATATTCTCAATGGGATCGAATAATTCCTTATCATATTAATCAGTGAGGAGAATGAAATCATCCTCAAGATCATAATTATTGATACTGCAAGTAGTATGCAGCAGAAATTATTGTCAGGTACAGACAGGTATGGATGTCTTCCAAGGGCATCATTAAGGGCAGCAGATGAAGCTGAAATTTCTGATCTTGGTATAGTGACTTTGAACAGAAAGTGGTGAAGTCACTGAGCAAGTTGCAAATCATCCATGAATTTATGAATCCCAGCTCGCTATCTCACCGAAGTCCAATTGTGTGGAAGAGCCCCAAATGTCTGTTTTTCTGTTCCAATGAAAAAGCAACTCGCCAATCAGGAGTTGCAGTGCTCTTCACCATCCAGAGGTCTTGACATGCTCAGTGAATGGAAGGCACAATGTACAGAGGGCAGCTGTTTTGGGTTTAGACAGTTCTGCTCTGCATGAGAGATGTGGAATTGGGAAGAGGGTGTTTGAGAGGGAAAATCCAGGCTCAGGCCCTCCCCATAAGCAGGAAAGGCAGGTGTTCCTGCTTTTTCTCACTGCAGTCATCACCTGAAGTGCTAATGATTCTGCTTTTCAGAGCAGTAACTAAGGCGGTTTCTTCCATCTCTAAATTAATAAATTTAGTAAATCATACCCAGCATGATCTTTAGTGAAAAGTTTCACAATTTATACTGGTACTTACAAGCCCAATAAGCTCTCTGCTTACAGTACAGTAACAGGGATGTGTGCTCTCTACTTACAGTACAGTAGAGCTTTCCTTGGCAATATAAAAATCTGTCCAGACACACAACAGGTATGTTTCAGTTTTGTTGCACCTTGGCATGTAACACTTCACAGTGACAAATATAAATCCCAGTTCTGATTTTGGATTCCTAGCCAAAAGCAGTAGTAACTTTTGTTCTTACATACAATTTGGGATACCTCTTTTGCGATACAATTTCTCATAAGCCTCCAGATGCTTTGTGTACAAGGCAAGTTCTAGAGGCACTTTAGCACAGCACTAAAAGTTTTACCAGCTGACAGGTCCTTATTTTCATTTCATCTTCCATTCTCACTGGGAATGCGCTCTCCTGTGCTTTTCTGTAGTTCTTGCTTTATGCTTCTCAGCTGCCACAGAGAAGACAAATTTTCATTGTTTACTTTTGGTGCTAAAGCTTGGGAAGGGACCTTGTTTTGTCTGAAGAAATGTATGTTGAGCCTCTCAAGTTGTTCATTACGCAGTACAGTTATTATGCTCACTTCGCTCATCAACCTTAGTCTTAAAGTGCGTACATAGATACAGAACTTTGTGAAGTTTCTGAACTGCATTCATGATAATCTCTCAGATGGGTGCTGAAACTGCTGAAATTTGCACATAGTAGGGTGAACATTTTCCCAGTTAAGGCAAAACCTGGTTTTAAGGATCTTTTTAACAGTTCTTTGCTCAGTATTAAACTGTTAGTTTTTTAATAGGAAGAAAAAACTCCAGCTGCATCAGGCTTATTGTAGAAATTACTGTATAGCTTTATGACTTGTATTGTTCAGCAAGCCTAACAAGATGATGCTAATGCTCTCTTCTGTTCAGAAATTCTGTAAGATGCTTAGATACCATATGGTTATATGTTGGCCTAGAGATGCTGATGGGTACATTTGTAATTAATTTTTAGACATTTCTTGTAATTATTCCAGTGATGGATGTCTATATTTGTCCATAATCTACTAGAGAAAATGTCCCACTCTGTTATTGCTTCTTGTAAAATTTAATGGCTGCAGAGTCTGAAGTTGTAGTTCTGCTGTTGCATTTTTGTTCTTCAAGTGTACTTGTGGATCCACTAAAATTGCAAGCTGGACTGCACACTAAAGCATGGAGTTGGGTCCTAGGCATCGCAGCCTAGTATGATGCCTAGTGCTTGAGAAGGGCTCTTTGGAAGGGCAGGCTAGTGGGGCTGCTGGTGTTGTTAGATCATAAATCTGAAGTGCCCCAGGTGGAAACAGCGGATGGGTGAAGAGGTAGATATTCAGTTCTGAGGCTGAGCATTGTTTCCTGAAGGTCTGTTTCAGATTTTTGGGAGGGTACACAACTTCTCTTGTCCTCACTGAGAAGTTGCTTGTGCTGCTGTTCTACACTAGGTTTTAACTACCAGTGCATCTTAGTGGTTTTCAAAGGAAGGAGTAGTGACCTCATGACAAGTTTGTGTTGGCCTAAAATAGTTTTTTTAGTTGCAAAAACTATTGTGTATATATTTTATGCTGTGCTGTCAAAAATTTCTTTAGGGATGCAAGAGATAAAAGTTGGTCAACTTACACATTTTTATTTTACTGTGGCTCTTCACAAAAACAAAGATATCATCAGGGCGACAGCACTTCAGTTGCTTTTCATTTGCTTCGATGTATTTTGTAAATGCCAACAGCTTTTAGAAGTAGGACTGTTTCAGCCAGAGCATTAGAAAAAAGGCATGTATGTGGAGCCTCTAGGAGGATTACTACCAGGTTCTGCTGTTCTACCTAAGAAAGGAAGTAAAGAAATAAGATGATGGTGGTGATATTCATCCAAGCAGAATGGAATCAAACCTTGTATGATTTAAACTACTACTGGACTGAATGAATGAAGTTCAGAGAATAAACGTGGACCATGTCCTTTTATATATTTTCCCTGCAGAGAGAATAACAGGAAATACAGGGGAAAGAGATCAGTCATCTGACAGTTTTTGACCCATAGTGGGCTTTTTATCATATATGTTTTGGCAGTCTGACACTCATTCAGTTTATCTGATTGCCACATGGTGAATAAAGTATTTCCATTATTTTAAAGCATGGAAAAGATCTGAATATTCTATGAAAGGAGTTTTGCATAAGCATCACTGTTTCCTTAGCAAAGAATTCATCTTTCTTTTCCCTTCAACCAAAAGGACTTGAAATTTGCCACTTCAAATGGAAATTTGAATACTGAAGCATTAAGTTGATCAAGATTAGTAGTAAATGTTAGCAAATTATGTACTCTTCAGTGTGCAGTCTTTGTCAAAGCTTTCTCTGCCAATAAAATGCTGTGTCCAAAGATGCACTTAGCTTGGAATTTAGAAAAAAAAATACTCATCTTTGCATTTGAACAGTTGGTAAGCCTTAGAGAAAAACACCTGCTCATCTTTCTTTCTGATGCTTACTTTCATAGGGTATTTATTTATAACCTTACTCTTCTAATAATCTTAAACAACTAGCCCTGAAAATAACTGAAGCATGACTTTGTTGCAATTTATCCTTCTTGCTGAAAGGGATTAAATAATATAAATCAAGGGTTAGTGGAAGCATTGCCTTGGATTTTAGATGCTTTTCAGGGCCTCTTTTAGAAGACTTTCTTTGGATTTGTTAAAAATGCTCTGTAGGAGGAAAAATATCACTTGGAATCTATCTCTTATTCCGTGAAAGTTGCGCTGATAGCAACAGGATACAATGGGTGTCAAAAGAGACAGGTGCAAGAATTGCTGTCTAGGTGCACAGCAACACTCTGTGCACAAGTTCAGGTCCATGTACTATTTGGTGCTTGGTGAGACTGGTGCCAGTGACAGCACTGGTCATATATGACATGAGGACTGGAGAGAAAGCCTGAACTTGTCTGCCATCTCTCACCCTTTCTAAATATCTAAAAAAAGAAAGAGGAGAGGGGAACCTGATCTGAAAAAGTCCCACCCTTGCTGACAATTTGTAGTTATGCTAATAATTTTTAAATTTGGTTCTAATTTTTATTGCTTGTGAATTATTCTTCTGTCTTAACTTTGGTGAAGTGTTTTCCCAGGCAAACCTCAAATTTCTGGCTATATATGATTTGAACATATAGAACTTAAAAGCATTTTTAGAGGTAGGTTAATAACTTTTTGACACAACAACAATAACTTACAGAACTTTTTCAGTGCAAAAACAATTTTAACTAGTGCAAATTTAGAAAACACAGTCTCTGCTTCCACCTGTCACTCAGTTGTTTGTGCATTCTTCTTCTGGCATCTCCTGCTGCTCTTGGATTGGCTGTACCAGTGGCTTGACAATCTTTGCAGGGACCCATCAAAGACCTGCATTTGTAGAAATGCATGCAAACACCCTCCCCCAGGTCACAAGACGATGGGGTCCTGAAACTTTTCCTGTCTCTGGAACCTTTATGAAGACTGGTGGTCTTTCCTTGAGCTTTGCTTGACTGGTATTGCTGAAATGTCTGAAATCCAGTGGTACCTGCTCTATAAAAGAATTGTTTAATAAATTAAAAACATATATAGCTTTATTCAGCCTCACTATTGTAGACAGCACTTCTGTCCCTCCCTTTTGCCTTTCAAGAATCATTTTTAGTGATCTGTGTGCTCTTTCTACAATAGATTGGCCTGTGGAAGAATGTGGAATACCTGTGGTGTGTTTGATACCCCAGGTTTTGAAAAACTCTTGCAGTTTGTTAGAAATGTAGGCTGGTCTGTTGTCCATTTTGACTTCTTGAGGAATGCCTAGGGATGCAAATGCTTGTAAGAAATGTTTAATTACATCTCTGCTCTTTTCTCCTTGATGTGCGGAAGTGAAAATTGCTCCTGAGAATGTATCTATTGATAAGTGTATATGTTTGAACCATGCAAATGACTGATATTGAGTTATGTCAGTTTGCCATATCTGCAGGCTATTTAAGCCTCGAGGGTTAACCCCTGTTGCTATTGCTGGTATCATTAATTTTTGCAATCTGGACATGATTGAACAATTGCTTTTGCCTGATTCTGAGAGATGTTAAACATTCTTAGTAAGGCAAGTGCATTTTTGATGATAAAAAGCGTGGCTTATTCTGGCTTGTTTGATAACATTGGGAAGTGTATTCTGTACTGACATGGATAACAAATCAGCCATGGCATTGCCTTCTGCTAAGAAACCTGGAAGTGAAGAATGTGAACAAATGTGCATTATGAAGTAAGGTTCCTGTCGAATAGAAAGAAGGAAGATTAACTTTTTGAGCAAACCGTATTGTTGGTCATTGGAAACCTCTTTAAGCAAAGATCCTTCTGCTCTCTCCACTACACCTGCAACATAGAATGAATCAGTTACTAAATTAAAAGGAAACGTGAATATTGAAAAGACCCTGAAATGGTATGACTGCCATTAACTCTATTATTTGTGAAGAACCGTCTACTTCCTCAATATCTGATTCCCGTTTTTTGGTCTCTGGATTTTGCCAAGCAATCGCAGATTTTTTTTACTTCTTTGAACTGTCTGTAAAAAATGTGATTGCATCTAGGGGTGCATGACTTCTTAAGGGCTTATGAATTAATTTTAAAGATGAATTTAGTAGCTCATGTTTGGGACAATTGACTGAAATTTTTCCTGTAAAATTTTCTAGGGCAAATTGCATGACCTCTGAATTTTGAATTAACCATTCCAAATAGATGGATGTGACTGGCAGAAAGATTTCTGCAAAATCCTTTCCTGAAAGGGAAAACATTCGGAATCTAGCCTTTATAATCAATTGCAATATAATTTCAGGGCAACTTGTTATAGTTTTACCCAGCTGACGAGATAGGAAAACTCACTCCAAGATTATCAGGTGGTTCTTCTTCTCTAGATACCACTGGAATATTAGACCGTGAAGCTGTGGACTCTCCCCTAAAACTGCAAACAAAAAAGACAAGTTAGGATTATATCGATGAGCCTGGAGTGATTGGATGGCACGGATCACTTTATCACTTTAAAGCATTTTGGTCTTCTTTGTTGAATTCTCATGGTGAGTTTAAAGCTGTGTCTCCTTTCAATAGATCAGACAAAAGGGCTAAATCGTGGTTTGAAATGCCTAGCAATGGATGAAGTCAGTTCAGAGTCCCTACCAGCTGCTGCACTTCATTCAGTGTTTTTGAATTTGGAGTGGTTGTGGAGTTACAGTTTGTTCTGTGATTCTGTATCCTAAATACTTCCAGGGAGGAAGTGTCTGTATTTTTTCCTTTGCTACTGTGAGTCCTGCTTTCTCCACTGCTGAGATGACCTGATCTGTTTTCTCCTGCATTGATGCGTGGTCCTTTGCTGCTACTAAAATAACATCCATATAATGCAAGATGAGGGAATTTGGGTATTGTACACGAACTGAGGAAAGTACTTTTGCTACATACCACTGTCATATACTCGGAGAATTCTGCATACCTTGAGGAAGTGCGAGCCAATGGTATGTTTTTAAAAGGGCTGTTAGTGTTCAAAAACACATAATCACGGAATGATTATATGCAGGTGCTTTTATTGAAGAGCTCTGGGTGTCAGGGGTACAGACCCAAATCTGACTCCGATGTGGGTTTGGGATGAACATATTTTTATACCCTTATCGTTATATAACTTATATATTAATTATTAAACTTATATTGTTCTATTGTGTACGTTGATTTTATCCAAGCATGGATTTTTCTAATTTCCATCAAACACCCCCAACATAATTTCTCATGATTCTTGTTATGATTAAGCAATAATTATATCCAATTACCAAACAATCATCACATTTAACAATCATATAATTTATCATAGTCATTAAATGATTATACAGGTGCAGCCTAACATTTTCGCAGGGCCTACCAGGCCTATCGTTCCTTTCTAATTCCACCGAATACTCCATGATCTTAAAAACATTTTATCCCTATACTATCAGGGCCTGCTGATTTATTGATGGGATGGAAAAGGCAAATTGTGATGCATTATCTGTATGCAAACAAATATTGGAAAAACAGTCTATTAAATCAATAACAGTTAACTTCCAATCCTTTGGAATCGTAACAGGAGAAGGTAAACCTGGTTATAAAGAACCCATTTCTTGAATCATGTCATTAACCTTTCTGAGACCCTGCAATAACCTCCTCTTCCCACTGTTTGGCTTTTTAATTATGAAAACTGGAGTGTTCCAGGGACTGGTAGTTGGAGTTAGGTGACCTTTGTTTAACTGTTCCTGTACCAACTGCTCTAATACAGCAAGTGTCTCTTCTGGTAAGGGCCATTGGCTGACCCAAAGAGGTGTTTAGATGCCCATGTGAGTTTTAGTGTGTTATGTCCATCAACAGCCTTTGTTAAAAATCAGTTTCTATTCTCTCTCTCCATTGGGAGAGAATGTCTCTTCCCCAAAGAATTATATCAGCTCCTATTATAAATGGTTTTGCGGTGGCAACACAACTTTTGGGTCCCTCAAATGTGACTGAGTGCAAGCTACAGTAGCTTTCACAGTGACCACCAATACCTGCCAGTTGATCCAGCGTAGGCACGATGGTCCAGTCCTGTGGCCATTTGGATTTTGATATCAGAGTGATGTCTGCTCTGGTATCTATCAGGCCAATGAGGGTGATGGTTTTCCCGAGGTGCTTCAGGACACAGGTGAGTTGAGGCCTCCCACAGCTGATGTGCCTGGTCCAAGAGATAAGGGATATGTTGCTCCATGACTCTGGCAGAAGGAAAGCTCATGCTATGGTTAGTCCATGCAGAAACATAGAGGGTCTGGAACAAGTGACAGATAACACAGTTGGAATGATACAGAAACCTTCTGCACAAGATCTGTTCACTCCCACTATTAAAAACTGACATGGTTGTGGTTCAGGTCCAAGCTGTCCTGTGGATATTGTGTGAGCAATGGCATTTGTTAGCAATACTGGCTGGGTTGTAGACAGCTCCAGTCTGGTACCTGGAGTGCCTGATTGTACTTGGTAGTCCTGCAAAAATCTGCTGCAGTTCT
This sequence comes from Motacilla alba alba, assembly GCF_015832195.1. Classification (NCBI taxonomy): domain Eukaryota; kingdom Metazoa; phylum Chordata; class Aves; order Passeriformes; family Motacillidae; genus Motacilla; species Motacilla alba. The sequence goes on from NC_052021.1 coordinate 465,421, forward strand.
GTGCTTGGTGCCCTGTGGTGGTCTCTGGCCTTTGGTACAGTGGTTCTTGTGTCATTGCACTCCACTGAGCCATGCTCAGCTGCAAGTTTCCCGGAAAATGGCACAGACAATTCTGTGCTGGGCGAAAACTGTTAGTATGGTGACAGAGACCTCTGTATCCACTGTTTTTTGGAGGTGGCCTCCTTTGTAGTTTAGGACATTGTCTCTTATAATGTCCTCTTTGACCACAGGAATAGCAGGTATCCTTTGGCATCTGTTGGTTTTCAATTGTCCCTTTAAATGCTGTTAGAGCCTCTGCTAGGGTTTGTGTAAATTTCTACAGCCTTTTCCTGCTGCTTTTGGGTGTTTTCCTGAGCTGTTGTGATGGCATTAGCTTGTACATCTGCCTGTATGGCTGCTGCATGTTCAGCAGGCAATTGCAAGCATCCACTAGCTATGTTAGGGTGGGCTCGTGGTCTTGCGGCAATGCACATAATATTTTTTTGCAGCTTGGATTTGCACTAGAAATTGCAAGCCATTTTAATAACTCTTGTCTGGCGCGATCTATAGGAATTTGCTTATCCAATGACAATTTTAAGCGGTCCAAAAACTTTAAGTATGGCTCATCCATCCATTGTTTAATTTCTGTTAAGTCTAGTTCTGGTTTATTCCCATCAGGCACCTGGAACAGGGCAGTCTTTGCTGCTTCCTTAATATACTGAAGGATTTGTCTATTGAGCGTCCTTGCCTGTCTTTGTGGGTCTGTGTAGGCTCCCTCCCCAGCAAGCTGATCTAGAGTTATATTTGCAGTGGCTGGAGTGCTTGCATAATGTATTAAAAGGTCATTTAGTAAACAACGTTTCCATGCCAATTCCCACAGAGAATACTCTGTTGGAGACAGCAAAGATGTACAAAGCTGCCTTAGATCATGAGGCGTGAATACATTTGCTGAAAAGGTGGCTTGTAATAGACCTCTGAAATATGCTGATTCTCTTCCATATGAACAAGATACTTTGCATATTTCTTTTATTTCTGCAAAGCTTATCTGTTCCCACTGAGGGCCCACCCCCCCCCCACCCCTGACATTATATCGGACTGGAAACACTGTTTACTTTGATGCAATTTCCCATTCTCCTTCCTGGACTGTGTCCTTTCTTATCCTTTGCCAGGTATCTGTGCCTCCTGGTGTATAAAACTCATCCTCAGATTTAGGGGGGCTGCTCCGAGGGGTGTGGGAATACCTTTTGTTTTGGATCAGAGCTTCTCCCAAACTGGGCGCCACCATTTTGGATGCGGTCATTTCAGACAGGTCACATCCACTTCCCACTCTAGGCTGAATAGGGGCATGCCGTCCCAGGGTGTGGGCGGGAGTTATGGGCAGGGAGACTAACTGGGCTCAGCCCACAAAAGGGGAGTGCCCACATCTGATGGGCAGGAGCTAAATGATGAATTGGAAAGGGAATCCTGGGAGCCTGAGGAGGATGGAAAGTGCCCATGGAGGGTAGAGCTTTCCATCTCTGAAACGCGGGGCTGGCCACATGTGCTATCGTACTCCCTCATGGATTCAGCTTGTCTTTTTTTGATTGTACTGCCAAAATTCACCAACTTAGTGCGTCTAAGGTTACTTTTGAGAGGAAACCGAGGGGAATTCATTGGGGTAGGTGGTTTAGGAGAGGTGAGTTGCAGACTGGTCTGGCCAGGATGCGTCACATGTGAACTTTTGACTCTACTGAGGCTAGCTGTGCTCTTTGTTCAGTGCAGCTCTGCTGGAGGTGAGCCAGAGTGTTGGTTGAGGAAGGCTACTCCATTGTTTATTGGAAGTTCTGGTGAGCAGCAGACTTTGGTCTCTCTGGGTTGCCCATGCAGCTGGCCCTGGAGCTGCAGCTGGTACTCCTCCCTGTTAGAACATCCTTAAAGTTAATAACAGGGCCCTTCTGGTGGTGATCAGGTCAGGAATCTGATCACTCTGTCTCTGGAACGAGGCTTCCCTCATGGGTGGAAGACCTGACAAGATTAGGAATCTCTATACTTCATTATTTGCAACAAAGAAAAAATTTGGTGGTGGGGGTGGTGGGGTGTTTTTTTTGTTGGTTGGTTGGTTGGTTGGTTTCTTTTGTGGGGTTTTGTGGTTGGTTCTTTGTGCATGGTTGGTTTTGGGTTTTAGGGGTTTTTTTTTCATTAGCTGTTGGCTTTAAAATAGATACCTGAGTAATTATGGAGGTTAGATTTATTGTAAACCATCTTAAAAAGACAGATGCCATCAGAACCTTAAAAATCTGTCTTAATTAAAATCTGGTTTCAATGTCTGTTTCAAGGATTTTCTGATATTGCGAAATAAACTGCATAAGGCATTTATGGATCTCTCATACAGCTAAATGTATTTGCAATACTGGAGAGCTTAATGCATTCCACAGCTTGGTGGTGCCTCATCTTTTTGCCTGGTGAGGCCACTTTATTTATCATTGTGCCAGAGGAGCACCCTTCCTGCCTTCCCATTAGCTGGGATGGCAGTGTGATGGGAAGAGCCCCCTCTGTGGCTGTGATGCCTCAGAGGGGCTGCTGCTGTCTGCTCCCTCCTTGATGACTGGAAAAAGGCACCCAGAGTGGCTGCTGGCAAAGCACCCTGGGCATGGGGGCTCAGGTCTGACAGCAGCCCACCAGCAGCTCCCCAGTGCCAGGGTGTAGGACGCTCATGTCTAATGTTGTTTGCACCAGCAGGGTAGATGAGTATAGTAAGAGCTCAGGGTTTACCTTGCTTTTGGCCTTTTAAGGCTCACCTGCACCTCTCAATCCCCAAATGAGAAGCATTTACCCGTTGTCTTTTATCTGCATAAGATGCCATGTTTCTTTCAAATCAGGATCGTGAGGGTACAGCTGCCTTGTAACTTGCTACAACTATACTCCAAAAGCCTGAATTTGGGCCAGAATCTGGAGTTCTTGTTAGGCACACTGTCATACTTGCATCCCAGTCCTACTTGTTTTAAAACCGAAGAATGATGTAAACCAGTAATTCTTTACAGTTTTCAAAGCTTAGAGTGTATTGTTAGCTACCTGCTGGAGAGCTGTGCTTTTTTCAGTTCCCAAGTTTATCAGGTTTTTGTGTTGAGTCTCTGTGTTCTTGTACTGGTTCAGGCAAGAACAGTCCCACTCATGTACAGCATTGCTTCCTTCATGTCCCTGTTTCACACTAGAATACAGAATTACTCAAAAAGCCTCTGAGTTTTTCAAGACCTGTTAATTATTTCTTCTCCATAGAAACAGACATTTTTCTGTAGTTACTCACACAGGCTCTGCGCACAGAGGCTGAACTGAAGGGCTCAGGTATCCGTTGCTTTTGACGCATTGCCAGGATTTGAGGCATCCATAGTTAGCATCTGTCACGATTCCTTTCATTCCCTCTGGAAACGAGGGAAGAAGCTCACAGATGTGAAGGTAGGCTGAGTTTCAGATGAGTCTCGTACAGTGACTTTTGTTGTTGACTGTCCAGTTTTGTTGTTGACTGTCCAGTTATACTTATACAATCCTAATTACTCTTGCTAAAATGTAAAATAAAGGTTTTCTAAAGTTTGACATCAAGCTGACTCATACTCTTTTGCCAGTCATTTCATATTTCAGTGATTGAAGAATTTTTTTCTTGGTGAAGAGTACTTTATTAAAGATAAAGGTTGTGTGTGTTTTTCATTTGTCACATCTTGAAACTTGAATTTGAGTTGGTGGAAGAAAAAAATGTTATTTTTATGCATTTTATGGGATAAAATAGGTGCCTACTTTTTTCTCAGTAAAGGAATGTGGTCTTGCTGGTTTCAAAAAATGCATTGTTCTAAATATACACATATGTAGGAATCTGTCTCCGTCCTGGACAGAGAAGAGGCTCCAGAACTCATGGATGAAATGTCAGGAATCTGTAGGCGTGAGTGTAAGGCATGAACCAGATTTCTTTTGCCAGACCCACCTGCTTACAAAGGCTAACAGGTGTGCAGCCAGGGTTGTTTAGGTTAGTGATTACCTCAATCCCAGTCATCCATGTTTCTGTAAAAATGGCCCTTTTGTATGTGCAGAGAGAAATTACTGGAAGCGTGCTCAGAGTGAGAAGCAATCATGTGATGGTTCAGATACATTGGATGTCCTGTGCCATGCCCCGCTGCCTTCAGGCTTGACAGACAGAGACAATGGATGATCTCTGCAGAGGCTTGCAGGATTTAATCCTCCTTGTTGGCTGCTTGTGGGTCATGACTTAAAAATATGCCTGAAATAATTGCTGTTTTTCAAACTGCCCTGGAGGGCCATGAGCAACTGTAGTTCAAAGGAATGAGCCAATGTCTGTTGAAAAATACTCTGATTATCAGGTTCTGTGCTGCAGGACTGGCTTGTAGTAGAAGGATCTTTAATACTGCATCGAGAAATGTGGAGAAAGTACATGATATGAGAATCTGACACTAAGAAGCTCAAGCTCTTGTGCCCTGCTGCAAGCAGTTTTAGTTTCTCTTGATCCTAGCGGGATTGTTTGGGTGCTGATGCTGTAATTGTTGCCCATTTAATTGTCCTAAGGAATCCTGAAAGACATCTTCCCTTAATAATTTTGCATGGGATGGAGCTGGATCTGAAACATGGGCTAAACTTTCTTATATGAGTGAAGTGCTTAAAGAGGATGTACAAGGGGTATCAATAACCAAAACAGTGCTGGGATGGGGTGGGGGGGAGGAGGTTTGGTGTTTGGTATATTGTTTTGTGGTCCAGAGACTTCCTCTATGAATTAACTTCCTTTATATTACCTAGTTCTTAGATTTACTAGGGAATCTGGCTGAGGCTAGAGAATAAAATGTACCCCATTAAATTCTCTGGTTTGGTCATTGCAAACTGCAGAGCTGTAAACGATATATATTTGTAATTATTAAAAATTCAGACATGAAATGTGAGCTTACATCTTTGCAGTTATCTAGTAAGGTACAAGAAAATAAGTTTATTTAAACAAGTGTATTTGGAAACATAAAGTAACAGTTCCAGGTTGGTACTAATTTCAGAATGTGTTTGAAGTACATTGCAGTAGAAGGACATTTGACTGGCTTACAGTAATCCTTAACTTGTGTAAAACAAACTTCAGACCATTCCCTGTGTGCTGTTCTGATCAGCAAGCTAAGCTGTTTTTCCCAAGATGAAGATGTCTCTAGCAGATGTCCAAGCAGAGAAGCATGTTCCAATGTTGTGTGATGTGTGGAGTGTGCACTTGAGGTACCACTTTGTGGAATCTGGAAGTGGTAGGAGAGTGCCTTAATTTTAATAGTGTAACTTGAAGCTGGTTTGTTCTGGTGTGCTGAGAGCTGGTCAGAAGGAGCATTGCCGGACAAAAGAACAATCACTTGCTATCTACAGAAGACTTGGGATTTCTGTGTCATGATTTGACCAGAGTCAAGACAAAAAGCGTATTTTGCATGCACTGAGCTCTCTTCTTGTGCTGCAGGGCTTGAAGTTGTGGCTCTCAACTTGGGAAGGAGAGAAAAGGGATGTTTAAATAATCAAGTCACCAATTCTGGGTATATTTGTGAAGTCTCACAAATTATAAGGCTTGTAAAAAACCCAACCAAATCAAGCCTTGTAGTGCTATACAGCAAATTCTTATGTGCACAGTTCTGGACAGGCTTTCCTGCTCTAACAGAAAAGCTTAGAAATCAAGATTTTATGAAAACTGATTAAAAATAGTGATGTGACTATAGTACAACTTTCTGCAGGAACAATTTTCAGTGCTTAATCAGAAAGGTTAATTACAGGTTTGCAGTTTCCTTTTTGTTTCTTCTCCATGGTCTCCATCAGTCTTTCCCAGAATCACACAGTTTAGTGGATCCTGTGCTGGCAAAGCCCTCAGCATCCCACTGTGGTGACTGAGAGGATGGCACTGGTGGGACTGGTCCTCAGCTGTGTCAGACCACTAGTGAGTGCAGGAGAAATTCAAGCCAGTCCATAAGCTTAAATGGCAAAAAGTTTGCACGTTTCTTAACTTCAATAAGTTTCAAGAAAACAAACATTTGACTGTCAAAAAAAGTGGGTTTTAATTTTTATAGAGAAAGCAATTCTTAATAGATATTGTTCCAAGTATCAGACACTGGCTCTATTGTTCCAAGTATCAGACACTGGCTCTCTACTTGCAAGTCACGATATCTGCGCAGTAGCTTGGCATGTAATGTATGAGCTTTACCCCATCTAACCTAGATGCCATCTTTTCAAAATGTGCAATAATTGTATTCAGCAGAAACTGAGCAAGGATGCCTGCAACTGGAGCAGTAGAAAATAGTCTACATCATTTATCATCTTGGTCTCCAAACAAGAAGCAAAAAAGTTCTCAAGAATCTTTAAAAGAATATTTTCAAACTAAAATTCCTTTCATATGATCTTAGAGTGCTGCTTTTTTTCTTCAACAGAAGTGTCAACATATGGAACACCAAGTTGTATGAAAATACCTGCATATGACCAGCAGCTGAGAAGCTTGATAGTTTCTTAGGCAACTTAAGAACTATTTCTTTTGTTAAAACTATTTCTTTGGAATATTTGGCTGCCATAAAGATTGTACAACACCTTTGCAGTTCAAAACAGAAGACAATTTTTCTTCCACAATTTGGTGTACTTTAGCTCTGGACATTGTTACATTAATTTGCAAATACATTATATTATCAGTCTCTTGTCTATGAAGAAACAGTTCTCTTGGCCTGAAAACAAAAGTATGTTTTGGGATTTTTTGTTTATGGGCCATAAAGTTGAAACAGTATGTTTTTTACTTTATGCAAAGAGAAAGTTTTATAAGGGTATTTGTTAATGTCCTGTAATTAGGAACTTGATCAGCACATACTTTTGGGAAAAATACTTTGTATGCACATGCATAGCTGTTCCCAAATATAGAACAAGTGGGAGCTTAAAAACCCTGGGCTTATATGTTTGATCCACTATTGGTTTGGGATTTAGTCTGTATTATTTAGCATGTATTGCTTGAGAAGCAATTACATGGTTCATCCCTTTCCATCCATGACTACTCTGCATGGCCAATGAACAAGTTCCTACATTTTAAAATTTGAGATGCATTTTTTCCCGTCTCTGAATGTAAACACCTGATATGCATATGACGCTTAGAAAAAAGGTAATGTGCATAATGCTAGATTAAAGAGCAAAATAGCTAATAGGTTGTTGAGTGGTAATTTTTCAGATAATGTTCTAAAACCAGTGATTTTGTGTACTCCTTAGATATGAGTGCCATAGGCTCCTAAACTGTTTCAACTAAAAGATCAGTATTTTGATAGTGTTCATATTTACTTAATTTCTTTGTGTTCTTTCCGTCACTTTGTTTGCTTTTTGAAGAGGCAGAAAATGAATCTGTCAGCTATATCCTTCTAATTATGTGTTAATTCAAATGTAGACTTAATAATCTAGTTTTAGTAAATGTCTTTTTAACCATTTAGCACTTTTCTATGGCTTTAAACCATATTTCAGTTACAAAATCAAGTGTTATTTTTCAGTAAAAAATAAATGGAATGCACATCCTGCGTTGTAAGTCAGGAGATAGGGAAGGGAAAGGAATGTTCAGAGCAATAAAATCTGTTCCTCATTAAGACCATTTTCTGCCTTAATGCAATCATGTTCAAGTCCAGACATCCCTTAATCAATGCAGTCTGAACAGATAACACAACAACTCTTCACAAGGTACAGATAACACCAGTGTCAGTAGTCTGACTTGGACAGAGGCTTAAATATGCATCCAGAAAGCAATGAAACCAGGAGATAAGAGAGAGCTCTGAACCATGTCTCTGGTGACACAAGTCATATACTTCAAGTAGTAATTTTTTGATAGGTGAGTGTACTTTTTTCATCAATAAAGGCAGAATGACCAGAATGAAAAAAACTTGCTGCAAGGGCAAAGCTGAAATCTCTTTTGGAGAGAGGTAGTGGAGAGATCTTTAGGTGTTTCTCAGTAGCCTTGTTTAAAAGCCAACACTTTGAACGCTCCAGCAAAAGAAAAGTCAATGTTCTTTTTTTTTCCTTTTCTTTTCCTCCTTCCTCCAACTTTTCATATTTATAAATGGAACCCAGCTTCTGGCCAGCCAGTTTGTCATCTGTTCTGAAGGAGTTCTCTTAACAACACTGGGGAATCAGGAGGCTAGGATTTAAGTGCTTATGTATTTTAAAGTGTATAAATGAAAGAAGGCCCAGGAATGTTGAGTATTATGAACAGTAGTGTGACCAACAAATGGCTCCTAACTTTGGGACTGCCCACATGCTTTACACCCCCTGATTATGTGACCCTTGAGGAGAATGGAGGAGCTTGCCTAGTGTATGAGTGACAGGAGATTCTGCAGTGTTTGGGCTTAGGTGTTCATTTGTTTCATTTTTGTTTGGTTCTTTAAGTCAGAAATTGGGCCAATTGCACTCAAGAGAGCAAGAAGGGATCTTGTTCGTGTGCAGCTCTGAGGGTAATGGCTCACAAGGGGAACCTTTAAAGGATAGAACAGATCCCTGAGAAAACTGCAGTTGTTCAGGAAAGGATCTTGTTAACACCGCCCCAAAATTTAAAAGTTTAATTGGAAGAAATAGAACTAAATTATACAGGAGGGAGGTTAAAATGGGAGAGTGTCTTCTAGTTAGCAGAACCACCAACTGTTGATTTGGGATTCCTTCCTACCAACTCCCAAAGGGAGCAACGGGACACCTGTCCTTGTACATCTGTCAGATGTGCTCTGAAAAGCCTTGAAGTCCTTATTCCTACTTCTTGTGGTAGAGTTTGGAGAATTTAAATAATGCATGTGAGATTAATGTTGCTAAAACAGGTGTTGCCTTGTGTGCTCAGCTCTTTTAACACTAGTCCTGCGAATTTCTATCCTGTGGAATAGGACTGGTGCCTAGGTCAGCATTTCTAATTGACTCAAGGGTTTGAGCTAAGAATAAGATACTAATAAGGGCAACTAAGATAGTAAATACCATATATATTTTAATTAAGAGCTTAAATTAATTAAGGGGTTAAGTTAGAAATGTAGTTAGCAAAGATCATATACTGTGATTAGAGCTTCACAAGGAAACTAATTTATACCAAGCAGGGATAACTGAAGCAAGGTTGGGAATGACAGATGATCATGAAGTATTGTAAGAATGCAGGAACCGTCAATAGCACAGACTTCTAAGAATGAAAGGAGGTTTGGACTGTGACCAGCAGGCTAAGAAGCCCTGCCAACTTGACATGGTTGAAGAGTTTACCATGAGGAAGGTGTCTTACCTCCTCTTTAGAAGCCCACCAACCCAATTAAAGAGGACAATTGCACAGCTGTAATGCACATTGAGCTAATTATAATACGAGGTGAGAGCTAATGTTTACATAATAGGCACCGTAGAAACCATCCTGGAAACCATCTGAATATGTAAAACCTTTTTAGATAAATAGCAGGATTTTGTGACTTTTTTACACATGTCTTTGGGAGGTTACTCTCCATGTGTCCAGCAATGTAATAAATACACCCTCTTTTCAACTTTTATTAGTTGAAGAGTTATCTGTCCATGCTTCATAATCATAGTAATGAGACTGGTCACATACAAAATCCTGCAGGGTTACAAACAAAGCCCTGGATACGTTGCGTCTGAAATGGTGGTGACACTGCCTTCTGCAGTTATTTTTTCATGGTTTTCCCTGGCTCACCAATGCAGAAAATGGCTATAGAGCAGCTATTACTTCAGCTTTTCTCTTTCTTCTTGTTATCCCTTGTTATATCTCTAGGTCATTGGGATTGGGTAAGAGGCTGTTGTTTTGTATAGGATATGGATGTTCTTTGTGATTACAGTTTGTGCTCCTAGAGCATTCTAGAGGAGTAACATTTTGAAGCATAATTCTTAGTTAGAATAAAGGAAGATTTTGAGTTTCTTGAAAAGAATGAACAGTTTCTTCTGTCCTAATAGACCCAAGGCAATGAATGAATGCTTTCTCCTTTTACAGATGGAAAATATGAAAACTCCTGTGCAATATTTGAGTGAGAGTCTTGTGCAACGGATATATTTACGGATATATATATTTCTACAAGACTTGTGTCTTGTCCCAACACCAGTGGTGAAAAAAGACCTTTTTGGTTGACTTGTTTTTTTATTCTGTACCTTGATCCTTGATAATAATGCTACTGGAATGAAGTGTATGAGAATGTGGCAAGAGAGGTCTGTCATTTCCCTCTACTGAGTTTTTCAGTCTTGTCTCTGAATTAGCCCCCCCCTCCCCCCGCCCCGAGAAGTTACTAATGTAATTCCTGACAGAAGTTTGTTTCTCTCCTTTAAACTAGAGAAAACATTGAGCAGGACCAAAGCAATAGCTGTGGAAGAAAGATACTTAACTGCACCCCCTGATAATTGAATGATCTCTCAGTGCTGTTGTTGCTGTGCAGGTTTAATGCCCACCTTGTGAGAAATCATTCCTGCCTGGTTCTTCCTTGAGCTTTTACTCAAGTAGGATTGCCACTGGAGGGCTTGGTCCTTTGGATCCTTTTGCTTTTCTGTGCCTGACATGATTTCTTTAGGGTAGGAAAGAAACTGGCTTCACGAAGTAAGAGTTGCACTGTGAATTTCAATAGTTTATCTTCTGGCATTTTCTAGCTGCAAAAGGATGATAAAAACATTGCCTCAAGAAGTCTTCACCACTGACTCCTGTGGGGGTCTTCTGGAAGAAGTTCAGGCTTTTCAGCCTTCTTTCCTTGAGGAAAGAGGGTTGACTTGGCTAAATTTAAAGGTACAATACCACTAAATGAGCAACAGCAAAGAGATTAATGTGGGCTTTTTGTTATTACCTTTTCCAACTGCTGTTAACCAGAGGCATGTAGGTAGTATATTGTATTTTATGAATTTACTGAAGTGCAGAGGGGTGATGTTTAATTAAGCCTTTGTGATTATACGCACTGCCCTCAGCACAAACAAAGTTGCAGCTGTTTGGGATGATGTGAGTTGTGTGATCTCTGCTGCACAGACCATACTCACTACCAGAGGAGAATGAAGGGGAGAAAATAAATCACTGCCAGAGCATGATGCACCTTGCATGGACCCCGAGAGGAAAGCAGCTCACTTCCACAGCTCTCATTCTAGTGCTTTGTAACATCCAGGTTTGGAAGAATGCATACAGGAAGTTGAGAGGTAGCCACTGAACCAAGCTATTGGGTTTTTTTTCTTTTTTGGATGTTGGTTTTTATCTTCTTCTTCTTCATCATCTTCTTCTGTTGTAATTGCTTTTTCATGTTATATGCTAAGTTATTTAGGAAGCAGCCTACTTGTTTGATGCATCCCAGAAAAGCATTTAATTGTGATTAAGCCCTGGCTTTAGAGAGTGGTCTGTGTGAGCGTGGGATTGGACAGCCTAAGATGTCAATGGATATCAAGAGTTTAGGATGAGAAGAAGTAAGATCTTCTCAGATCAAGAATGCCCTTGAACAGATCAAGGGCATCTTGTAACAGAGAGGAAACAGACTGGACAAAGGAATTCCAAGTACCAACCCAGTGGAAATATTAAAGAGACATTATAGCAAATAGAATTTGTTAAGAAGTTGATAAAGAAAGTAGGAATAATGGGGTAAGCTGAAATAGCTATCATAGTGATACCAGCATGAAGGCATTGATTTATTTCCATAAACCAATTTCTTTATAAGCTGTATTTTTTATCTTTACTTAAAATAAATATTTTCTGTTACTACATAAAGATAAGATGTACTTGTCTACTGACAAGTTGGAAAAGAAAATGGTCTATATGAAGTTCTGCAACTTCTCATTCTATCTACAAAATTGAAAAGGCAATAGTATTACTAATACACCCCAGTAAAAATAAATTTGGGAGGTAAGTTGGAGCAAGGCTAGGGGTTCAATTCTTGGTTAGAGTGTATGGCTAAGAACTGGGACTTTGGTGTTTCTGTGATTTTATTTACTTCACTGTGAGACTAGTATACTTGCTTAATTTCTCTATGCCTTTGTTTACCCTTTCAAAAAAGGAAGATTCATGCTTTAAAAAAAGAAAACAAAACCAAGCAACAAAAAAGATTATGGAATTCAGGAGTGTTTTAGCTTCTGATGGTTTTGTGTCACAAAGGTCTGTTTTCACTTAAAGGTATACTTTCAAACTCTTTTCTATTAGGAAAATTGCTTTAATACCTTTAAAGATTCTTAAAACCATAACATTAGAAATCCAAGGACTTAATGCCTCATCATCTTTCAGGATTGCCTACTTTCCTTTTAAGTCTCCAAGGAAGCAGTTTTGGATTTATGTGGATTTATTAGTTAAAAAATAGTGCTCCAGAGATCAGCATTATCTTGGTGCTTTATCGCAGAGGTAGTGTTTACTCTGTGAAAGTCACTTCTGCCTCTCTTTTCCCTTTGTTATATGGGATCATTTGTCTTTGGGGTCATGCTGTCTTCAAACCTTCTGCCCTAGTGAGAGACACTCAAATATTCCAGGGACAGAAAATGAAAAAACTGATGCAGGTAATGCCATGAGTTAAGGTTTGGTTCCCACTTCCCATAAACATTCAACCAGCTGAGACAGTAACCTAATGTCAGAGACTTCTATGGAGATCTGCTCAGGTGTGCTTGATTGAATTTCACTCAGGCTTATGTGGTTTGAAATAACAGCAGCTGAACACAGATTGATCGAGGACTGAGCAATGTGAAAGCGTCTGGAAAGGGCAAGAAAGACTAGGAGTCAGATCAAGGCCTGAACTGATCAAAAAATATCCTTTCACATTCTCAACTCTCCGTCTTGCCCAGAGTTTTGGTTCTGGTGGAGAGATCATCAAAATATATGGCAATATTTTTTCAAAGTGTTTATTGGCTTTGGTGCTTTCCAAATTTTTTCTTTTCTTTTTAAACAATGAGCATTTCCCCATATACGTGCAAAGAAGATTATCTTCTCTTCTTTGCTTGTTTGGCAATGTACTGAGGAACTGTGAAGATAGCATTTCTGAGGACAGCATAACACAAGAAATTTTTCCCAAAAATATGATTTTTTTTCCTAGCTGGTAATAGGAAATGAAATTTTGAGAGGTAACTGAAAAAACAAAATAACCAAAAACCAAACATGAAGAGGAAAGGTTTTATTTCCTTGCTGATTCCCGCCTTTTACAGTCAGAAAGCGAGGCAAAAGAAACATAGTTGTTCAGGGATGACCTAGTAAAATGGATGTATGGGATAAAGTTTTTGTGTGTGTGTTTTTCCCATATTATCAACAAAGTAAAGTATGTTTTGGAAATCTTCTGTGAAGAAGCACCTAGCAAATGCTTTAAAATTAACAAAGCAAAATTTATTTCCACATGCTCCTACAGCTTAGAAAGCAACCGAGAATATGCTAAGTCTGTAATTGTTTGTGTCTGAATAGGAAAGCCTCTGTCATTTTAGTAGAGCTTCTTTTAATTTTACATATATTACTGCGCTCAGATCATGTCTTTTATTATAGTAAAGCATTAAAACATGACTAGTAACTATACTTTAGCAGTAAGCCTCCACAGAACCCAAAAAGTAAGACATTTTTATTGTGGTTTTCATCATTCCTTATTAATACTATAAATGGGGACGATAAATTTCTTTCGTCTACAATATATGTAATAAAATACTGAATGGATTGTAAATGACATGTTATAAAACTTGGCATTAAGTACTGCAATTTATATTTAAATGCATCTCAGGCATAAATAAATGCTCTATAAATAGAAAAGTATCTGAACTCAGAATACATATAGCCACTCATTTAGATGTAGCATTTTGGATGTTGAAATCATTAGACAGTAATTTATTTCTGCAGAAACAGGCATTTGTTGTATTTTGAAGGGAGATCCTGCACTGCCCTGAGTAAACACTTATAAGTAGAGAAGGATTTTACATAAACTAGAGTATTGTATGTATTCCTAGTGGAATTTTGGTAACCTATGCACATATAATTTCAAAAGCACTGAACTGGCATAGCTGCTGCAAGCTAAACAATAATCATGGGGAACTTCTAGAAAAAACCACACGAATCAGAGGAGGAGCAAACAGTTTCACAAACCTTAGTGAGGGCTAGGGACCAGTAGGTTAAACTGCTCATTCAGCCATGAAGTAAGAGCTGAAGGATCTTCAGGACAAGCATGGATCAAAGTGGCCTTATGCTTTGTTTGCTAAATGCAGAGGAATGAAACAGGACTTGAAAATAGGCCACTTAGTGAGTCCATTCCAGATCACTCCCATCAGGATTTTCAAGTGAAATCAGACTAGGTATTTGCATGGGTACAGATCCAAGCACTTACTGTGAGGGAGATTAGTAGCCATACCTGTAAGACCACCCAGGCAGAAACTCAGCAGCACAGCTCAGACATGAACAAATCAAATAATTTACTTGCCCTCCTGCCCTTACTCTCTGCTGCCTCCCCATGCCAGCTATGGGCTGGGGCTGTATCCTACTACCTCTTCTGCAAAAGCTAAACAGCAGTGCTTGTAAATCAGTGTTAGTTTGGAGCAACAATCAGAAACTAAATGGGCTCTTCTACTGGCTATTTCTGTGCCACTGAGATATACCACCCTGCAGAGTGTGGGTGCTGTATGTAGAGATAGGGTGTGAGCTATTGGGCATCTGGAAGTTCTGTTTTGTGAAACAAGAGGTTTCCTCCTGTCTTGGTTTGAAAAGACAACTGTACGCTAAGGAATGCAGGAGCCTCCCTTGAAATAGAAAACATAAAACCACTCCCTCCAAATTATTATAATTTCGAAATTAAGGGGCTCTCAGGCAAAGATATGGGAGTAGGAATAACAGTTCTTTGTTAGGTTGCTCGTGAGGGGGTTGAGGGGCAAGGAGACAAAGACAACTCACCTCCAGATGATTGTGTGGCAACAGAGGGGTTTATTCTGTATGCTACCCCTTATAAAGACTTTTGAAAGACCCAGTCTGGATATTCTCATTGGTCTGAACTCAATGCCCCCTTGGGATCTGGCCAGTGAAATGTTGGCAGCTTCATACAAGATCTGATTGGGAGAAGCTCCTGTCAGTCAATCCTGGGGCTTGGAAGCTAGCTATCTGATGACAGTTCTTTAATAGGAAAATTAAGAATACAAATGCAATAGTACAAAAAAACCACTGACAGAGTCAGAATACCACCTGGCAACCTGTAGGTCAGGGTGTTGGTAGCAGTCTGATTAAATGGTGGCTGCAGTCCTCCTGCACTGACAGGTGTGGTCCTATTGAAGCAGTGATCCTGTAGAAGGTTGTAGTTTTCCTCTGAAGGTGCAGTGGTGGTGTAGATGGGTCTGGTCATCCTCTGGGAATCCAATGGGAAAAGGCTACCTGTGGTGTTCCAAATCTCTGATTATATCCAGGTGGGAATGCTTGGCTCCTCCCCCTGGGCAGACCTTCTCCCAGTGAGATGGTGCAATTTTTTCAGCCATGCAGGAAAACTCACTGGCCCATGAACAGAAGATATCTTCCTGGAGGGAGGATTGGCTGTAGAAGAGATAAAGAAAACTGCCCAATTAACAGAAGATAACCGCCCCACCTCTAACAGATGGCAATAGAATAGATACCCCCAGCCACATCCTGTATTTCCAACCAAAGACACCTCCTTTGGCCAACTTGTTTTCTCAAATACTACCTTTATCAGCATCAGTAGTGTAAAGGACTATGAGGAAACTATTGGATGATGTCCTGGAGTTAAAGAAAAAAATAAAAGCGAAAACTAAAACCAAATCAAACCAAACCAAACCCCTGCTACAAGAGCAAAAACCCAAAACCAACACCAAACCAAACCAAAAAAAAAAAAAAAAAAGCAACACCAAAACCCCAGATGCTGCTGCACAGGTGGTGTTAGGGTTTAATCCATACAAACTTCCATCTGTATCTCAAGTGGGTTGAAATTCACTGAAAATGTAGTGGGGAAGAGGGAACAATATGATGGAGAGATTGCATATCCTTATTTCCTTGAGAAAATAGTTTTTCATTTTTAGTGAGAAATCACTTGTTAAGTTTAGTAATTAATATTTGCTAAATTTTACTCTGAAATGGGTTACTCTACTGCTCCAACAGAAATGACAGGCAATTGCTATAATGGTGCTGCAGTCCTTCAAGGAAGCTGAACTAAGTAGAAAAGAGAGGAGGCTATGACTGGGCTGGCAGTAATTCATAGATGGGGGAGGGGAAGTGGGTTTCCCCTGGTTTTTTTTTTTTCCCTCACTCTTTCACATACTTGTACTTCTGCTGAAAAGGGGACAATAACCAAGGAGTTACTGTGGAGTCAGGGGTCAAGGCTGAGTCTCTGTATGTACCAGGACATCACTATTTCATGCCTGCTGTCTCTATATCACTGCAGTGTGCTTGCTGAGGTGGCAAAGCCCACTTCTGTCTCTGTCCTGTGAAGGAAAGTTAGAGGGGAGGTGATTTGTCTGGGTTGTGGTGCTAACTCTTCATTACATAAGCCTGTTGTGTGGCTTTAGCCAGCAATAGCGCTGAACACTAAACCCACTGGTATTGACTCTACCACTGCAAAGATATTGAAAGGTGTAAAGGGTTTGTGTACTTTCATTTTTATCAGATTGCAAGTACTTTTCTTGAGCATCAGTGATAATGTCTTTTTGAAAGTGCTCTGTAGAAGGTGAAAGTCTGTGAATTTTTACTTTATTATGTTATAGACCTCTATTTCCTTGTTACAATTACTTCAACTTATATAAACTGAGGATTTCTCTTTGAGATGAAGGTTTCTCTTGAGCACAGAGTTTGATGTTAAAGCTTTGATCCTGCAGGTCTCCTGATGTCTGAAACATTCATAGTAAAAATTATGTCCCTTGCATTACTAGACATAACCCTCCAGATTTCTACATAGAAGATTGAGCCTGTATGACACCTACTATTGTAAATTCTCCTGGTACCACTGAGATATACAAAAGAGGTTATCTCAAAGTCCTTTATTTTTCAGTATCATAAGATATCATTCAGTACCCAGCAATGCCTATGAGGAGTATCAGTATCCTCATACTCAAATGGAAGATCATAGTCCAGACCATGAGTAGGTTGATCTACTTCTCTTAAAGTTTCAAATGTTTTTTACAGGACTCATGGAAGACTTGGCCTATATTTGTAGGAGTTCAGTTGGTCCGACTTGGTCCAAAGCTGTCACACTCTTAAGAGGACAAGGGCAAAAGTGGCTGGTTGATTTTCAGTGTAAAGGTAGCACCTTGAGCAGAATTTCTGTACTGTTTCCTTCAGTGGAGGAGGCTTTGAGAGAGAAGGTGCTGCTCAGCTGATGGAGAGGAATGGTTGCTACCCTTTCTTTCTGTATCTTTTCCCACATGCTCTGTTTGAGTTCCCTGATTCTGTAAATTTGTAGGGCTGCTAAATACAGCTATTTATTAGATAGTCTTATGGACTGTAAGGTAACGGAAAGGTTGGTTTCTCTTTCCTGTAGGGGGAAGGAGAGGAACCAAGTAGGCACTCCTAGCTGCAGCCTTCACTGCTCAAGAGGTGCACAAACACCAGATCTGAATTACCTGCAAATAATCCATCTAAAGGTCAAAACAAAAACTTGTCAAAACAAACCAAAAAGCAAGTATTTTTCCTTTCATTAGTACTGCATTTCCCCTGCTTGAAGCTGGTTCATTAAACTGAAAATTGCTCAAAACAAGCATCTCTGTAAAGAATGCTTGGAGCAAAATTAATTAGTTTTGCTAGGTTAGTTATGCACCTTGCTTTGACTGAAATTGAAATTATTTTTTCCAATAAAGTCACAACACTTGTTATCAGAATTGTCATTAATTGTAGGAAATAGAAGTGTGAGGGAAGAATTTGTCAAATCTAATTTAATCATACGGTGACCCTTAAAAATTACTGATTTTTCCTCATGAGATGCAGTAGGATTTAGGTAAGCATCTGAATATCACCTGACCAGCACTGAGTCTGTATCTAGTCTAAGGAATTCCCAAGTGTCCTTTCATGTTGTTAAACAATAGATGGTAAATGATATCTAAGGGCATTCATAAAATGTTGAGAAAAATATTTAATCTGACTGTGCTTATGTTTGCTGTTCCTTTTTTTTTTTTTTAATGACGATTTATGTCCTTTTAAAGTTGCAGTACAGTTTGGAGAAGAGATTTATTTCATATAAACTGTGTTTGCAAGTGGTTATCCACTGAGAAATTAGCATGGAATACATAGAATTTTAATTCTGCAGCTGTTTCTTTGGTACTCTAAGTGGTTGGGTTTGATGCTTTTCAGTGGCTAAGACAAAACACAACTGCAAGGTCAGATAAGTAAATCTTAGTAAATCACAATCTGAAGAATTGTGATTTATTCCTACAGTAGATACCCTCAGAAAACTGAGTGCCACAAAATTGCCCATCACAGAAACTAGATTACAGGCGAGCTCATAGAGACAACACCCTGCTAGGTATTTACAGCCATTCATAAGTTGCCAGCTGATGCACTGAGAATTTTGGTTGGAAATGCCAAATAGATTCACTTAATGATCAGTGCTTGCTTCTAGTAGCATACCTAAGTATTTTTTTTTAATGAAGAATGAGGGTATATAGAACATATAATGTGTAATAACATCACATTGATATATTCTCATGGGATGAGACTAAGTTTCTAATGCTGGCTGCAGTTCAGCTTTATCCTGGTAGTCTGGTTCCCTCTGTGAATAATTGAAATGTTGCTGTTGCAGTGCCAACAGAAACAGCATGATTTGGGTTTTGAGGGGAGTGTTTATTTTTGCTTTTCTTAAAAACAATTTTTTAAGATTTCTTCCCACCAACAGGGCTTCTGTTATTTTGGCATCCTGACTTTGTCTGTATGGCTTTTTTTTTTTTTTTTTAATCTCCTCCTTATGTGTAGATCTTGCTGCTGAATTATGCTTTCTTTGCATTGCATTCTGCCAAAACACATAAATGTGAGAATATTAGGGACAGTAAGTATCCAAAGTATTTATCATTATGGACATTTTTATTTCTGCTGGAGTTCCAAATTTCCTATTTTTTCCCCTCCCACTGTTAATCTCTTATTGTTGATTGATACATTCTTTATACTATGTTGAGGCTTTTTCCCTCCTTTATTTCTTCCTGCACAGAGAACATTTCTGCTGCAATATCTTATTTTTATGCTGTTGATCAGCTCATTATTTCTCTCAATAACAAACTTATTTTTAATGTATTTAAATTTCTTTCATGATACCAAATCCATGAAAGGAAGACACACTGCTTCCTCAGCCCACTTTTATTATCATGCTTTTGAAAATATTCACCCTGTTGAAAGTATTAGACTCATAACTTGAAAATCACTTTCGGAGTCTAGGTTTAGATGTCACATCAGTCTGGCAAGATATTCCTCTTCATGGGAGACCTGATGAGCTCAAAGGTACAGCCTGAACCATATCTGCACAGCCTGTACTTTGTGGGAAAAGTGTTTTTCCTGTGTTTTCCTTCCACAGATGTGGAAGAGCAACTGCCCAGAATTCTCTGCATACCTGTGTAGTCACACAGTAACTAAAGGGTTAGAAGCAGCATGGTAGCAGAAATATTCCAAAGAGTTTCTGATGATTGTTGTTCCCTTTACTTTCTCCTGCTTGCCAGAACTGCATGCATGGAATTGAACACTTGTTTTAGTGTGATAGGAGACCCATCACAGGGTTTATGTGCTGCATTAAAGCCTCCTATCGGAGCTTAGGGTACTGGTAATGCAAATAAGGGAACAGTAGGTCTGGGTATGAGGGCTGGCTGGAGGAAGGGGCAGTACTCTGTGAGTAGTTGATCTTGGGAGGGAGGATGAACTGAATGATTTCTGATTTAAAGACATTGAAAAGTCTATTTTCTCATTTAGATGAAAACAAACAAAAGGATGCAACAGTTATGCTTTCTTTTGGTTTTTGCTGGCAATGGTATTTACTACCTCTGATGGTAATTTTCAGTATTAGTTTTCCTGAAATGAAATTTATTTTAGTGGTTATGAAGGTATGTGGAGAAGACCCTCCTACATCTCTATCAAGTTACTTCTTATTTTCTCTAAACATTTTACAATGGTATTCTCAGCCAATCTGTCCAGTTGCTGTAGTGCCAGCACCTTGCTTCATGGTGCAGCAGGTGTTTCATAAGCCAGACAGTGATTTCCACCTGTTTCCACTTCACACTACGGCTGTGACAGCCTTACTCCTTCTTTGTCACTGCAGGCTCTCTTCTCTTATCCAGATGGACGTATACATTCAATTAATAGCTTTGGGAGTGTATTGGGGTCCATAAAAGATAATAGGAATAGGGGTCTGAGCGGGGAACACTGTTGGCACTCCTTTGCTCTTGCCCCACTTGCTGTTTGTTTTAAGGGATTAAAATTGATGCTAATTTAGGGCACTTGGCACAGGATTTGAAAAGGCAATACATCCACTTGGCAAATGCTAGTTCTTGGAAATCTTGCTGCAGAGGAACAGAAACAGTAACTCTAAGAAAAATCTCTCTATTTACTTGACACAAACTGCCTCCATGAGAATTTCCTTAGTATGTCCTCTTCAGTGAATGCCTTTTTGTTTGTTTTATAGTACTTTGTCTTTGAATGGCTTAGTGGTTTTTTAATGTGTTTTATGTTTAGAACTTGACAGAGTTTAATCCTGAAGGAAGATTTCAGGTCTGCTTTTCCTGTGAGCTGGGGAAGTGACAGAAAAGAGAAAGGAATGAAAAGTCTTTAAGAACAAGACATGAAAAAAACAAACAAAAAAAAAAGTCTGACATAAATAGTTGGGTCAAACTGAAATGTGGGCAACATCAGAATCTATGATCCCTTTTATTATATGGATCAGAAATGCAGGACATTTTTATAAAATCAAATGTAATGATGTTAGACTTTTCAGTGTTACTTTGATAATGAAAGTTAATAAATTGCTTATGACTAATTACTCGCTTGCTAGGAAATGTACTGACCATTGAAAACATCCTGGGTGATGAGTGAGGGCATTTTTGAAAATGTTATCATGTTGGAATTAATTGACTTCCTTCAAAGAAAGACTTTTAAAATGGATTTTTGCACTGAGAATATTAAGTGGGAAATTCACATTCACAGTTAAGTGGGAAATTCACACTTCTACTAAACTGTAATTAATTTGTAACGTGTAAAACATGTGCTCCCAATATCAAACAAGAACAATAGCAAAGTAAAAGTTACCACAACTAACTAGCCCAGCTCTGTGCTACAGGGAGGAGTGGTAAAAAGTTTAACAAACTTTTTTATGCAGTTTTGTCTTCACAGAGGGAACTGAGCAACATTACTTGGCAACTGGTGAGATTCCAGCTGTTCCTATTGGAAAAAGATCTGTATGCAGACTAACAAAAAAAAATCATAGCTGTTAATGGCTGATTCTGAGCTTCTGGTGTGACTTGAACCATTGCCAACTACTGTAGGCAGGGGATATTAATCATTGCTCACAAATGGTGTTTAGACGTCTTGAAGTGATAATGAAACTCAGAGGCATCTTTAGTATGTTCAAGAAGATGTAATAGAGGTGGTGGTGGTGGTGATATAGAAGACTAAAACTTAATGAGATTGGACAGGACACTGGCAGTTTGATAGCATCCAGGAAAGCACGTTTGTGTGCACCAATACACTGCTGAACACAGTAGCTTTGAGAATCTGTTGGGGTGTTTATTTACAAAATTCAATATGTCTCTGTTATTTTTTAACCTTGGCAGGTATTGTTTTAAGCATGTGGTAGCACACTGTCTACTTCACGTCAGATATCTTGGAAGCTTAGCAGCAACCACTCAGCATTTCTCAGGCAGGAAAGTGGGAAAATACAGAGGGGCATCTCGGCTCCAGCAACTGTCAGTTGCTCTTTGTTCTGGGCATCCTTCTGACATCCTTCTTGCACTGGGTTTTCCTTATACTTCTCTGTGCAGAAAGGTCTCTGTGTAGCAGCACAGCCTGGGCTAGTAAGCACATTCCTAACAATACTGAGCAAACCTGTCAGCTTCCGTCTATTGAATTAGCAGGCAACCCCAAAGAGGGGAGAGAAATGATGCATCTGACTCCTTCTTATCAGAAGGCTAATTAATTACTTTACTATATTATTCTATACTGTATTACACTATATTACATTACATCTAAACTGAATCTGCTAAGCGCACAATTCTGCACATAACTGCACTGCATCCCGTGACTGTCAGCCGACAGTCCTGACACACACACACACACTTGGCCCTGATTGGCCAAGGAAACACCATCACTTTGGGTAAACAATCTCCATATTGTATTCTACTTTTGCACAAACACAGGCACAGCAAATGAGATAAGAATATTCTTGGGAAGAATTGTGCCTTGCTTTTCTCTGTGAAGAGAAATGTGGGGTTACATCTGTCAAATCACAGTAACCTGATTGCTTTGGCTTTGCACTCTCTTTTGGCATAAAGAGGACTCCATTAAACTATTTTTTTGCATAGATTGTTGTTGCAGCTGAAGTGCCAGGGAAAATGACTATTTACTCTGCTGTCTGTGAAATACAGGAAAAAGAAAGTACAGATCCATGTTCCTCTGCAAATCATTATTCCTCTGTCGTGCTGTCAAGAACCAAATACTTAATAAATGTTTAATTACAGTATTTAGTTTTTTAAACATTTCTGGGACACAATATTATAATTAATTGCAGTTATTAATTCTAGGGCTCAGTGCTTGTCTTTGAAAGCTCTGTGCTGCTAAGGTCTCCAGACTTTCTCTATCAGCCTGTGAGTTCTGGAGTTTTAGAGATGACAGACTCCCCTGTCACAAACACCATCTCTGTACTGCCCTTTATAACTGCTTTCTGCTGAGGCTTTCAGTTCCCAGGCTGGTGTGTGCAACTTGTGAGGACAGGAGGGTGGGTGGGACAGGAGGTGAAAGGTGAGTTGGATGCCCAGGGTAAGGCAGAATTGATGCACAGCTCTCAAATTTACACGGCTGTTCCAGCACATGGAAGCTCTTGGGAAGCTTTAATGAAACGTTCTAGGACCACCAAGCAAACTGTTTTCTACTCCATTTTTAGAGTGCACAATCTTTCTGACATTCCCTTTGGAGCCCAGCTGCAACGCAACTGTAATTTGTAACATAAAGAGTATTAAATGTGCCAGAATGTCTTTTTCATCTCTCTTGATTGCTATATTTCACAATCCAGGTATGTTAAATTCTTGCTAAATCCTTACAGAGTCCATTTATGAATTGTAAGGATATTCTGCTTCCTACAAGGTATTTTTTAAGTGTTTTTAGCTTGCAATTGAGTATTCTTTCTATGCAGTAAAATTGACTCCTGGAAACTTGAGCTTAACCCTGGCACCATTTCTTGAAATGAAAAAATTTTCAAGATCTCCATTCAAAACTATCTTTTGTAAATCATTTATACTCCTAAAAAAAAAAAAAAGAGTTACTTTGACAGAAGTATTCTTATTACATCATCCAATCACTGTAATTTTTGATACAGAATTTTTTTGAATAATTTTTTTCTGGACAAAAATAATTTTCAAACAAATGTTTTACAGTTCCTTCAAATCTTACCTTATTTCCCAAGATTTTAAACTTCCTCATTTTTAGCAGAGTGTCAACATGCCTACTTGCACAGCCAATACTTTTAAGACCAATCAAAACTATAAATACATATGTTTGGGGGAAGTTTGAGCAGGAGATCACAGTGTATCTGTGTCTTTGTGGATATGGACTCAGTGGCTGGAATGAGGTTTTTTCCCATCTCTGTAGGAAGCTGCACATAAATAGCCCAGTCAGAAAAACCTGCAGGAGTTGACTGGCTGATGTTCCATCATCAGGATGGTTTTAGCACACTCCTTCCTATCCCCACAGATCAGCCACCTGCCTACATGAATGATGAGTTGTGTAGGAACAAGGGACACTTATTCCTTGTTTAAAAACTTGTTGTTAGGCAAGGGCTTCACTTTTGCAGAAACTGTACAAGGAACAAAGGAGGTAAGTTCTCTAAAGCAGGCTGGTGCTCTAGGCAGGGTTTTTGTACTTGACAATTTGAGAGTCCCATTTCTGCTGAGCAGGCAGTGAGGGAAATCCCCAGGTGTTCTGTACCTGTAGGAGGAGAAGAGGTCTGATCTCTTTAGGCCAAGCTGTAGTGCTGTATCTGAGGAATATATCCGTGCCATGGAACTGAAAGGTGTCACCTCTCAGAAGGAGCCTCATTGCTGCCAGGGCAGCCGGCCCTGGGAATACTTGTTTGCCATCCCCTCGGGCACAAGGGCAGTACTACCTTGTGAAACCCGCATCCTAGTCCTGCTGTGGTTTTGTAGTTGTTTTGTGAGAGCCAGGGACCTATTGCTGTGACATCCCATACAGGATCACATCCAGCTGAGATTTCTGCCTCAGTTGCATGTGCAGAACACTTTGGCCACAGACCATGGGAGACAGGGTACTGAGGGGAGTGGACACCTGACCAGGCCACAGTGGGAAGAGTGGGGTCATGGAAATTAGTAGTATGCTAATAGAACCATCCCATATTTGGTCAAGTTCCTAGTTTTTGTTCTCAGTTGGCTCAATGGCTACTTCAAAAAAGGTAATGTTCCGAGTTCATAATGAGACCTTTGCCCCTATACTTGGCTGCATTTGCCACTCCCACGGGTCTTTGGTTCTAGTCTCCATACTCTGCGGTTTCCCTGAATATTATTTTTGTCATTTAAGTTTTTGGGTTTTTTTTCCGGGCTAAACCGTTGTTCCTGTCGCTTATTTTGCCAGCTCCCTCTGGGCAAGCTGAGCAAGGGGATCACAGAGAACTCTGTAATAGTCCCAAATTTGGGATTGAGCTATTTACTGGCAGAGGTCCACAGTGCTTATTGTGAGCCCTACAAACCCATAGACACCAGTGATAGTTCAAAAAAGCAATTCCTGTGGTATTTTGCATAAAATTAATTTTGAGTGACAATTTTAAGAAGGTCACATTCATTTAATTAGAAGTTGTATTCACTCCTTCTACTGCTGTTTTATAAAGATTACTCAGATTTTTGTGCAATTTTAATCTGTCTGTTTTCTCAGAAAACTTAAGATGCTGCAAAAAGACAGAACCAATTATCTATCAAGCACTTGCATAATCCTAAAATATACCTCTCTATAAGAAGATAATGACAGTGTGCACTTTTAAATAAATTCTTCTAGCACTAACAAAGCTGGGGATTTTATAAGTCTCACAGGCCAATTTCAAGGGAGCAGAAAGAGGCAGTTTGTCACAGTAAAGTGATCTTATGACATGCTGTCTTTATTTTCTTAAAATATGAAGTGTAAAAATTTAATGCTGTAATTTTATGGAGATGTTCCTAACTCAATTCATAGGGATTTAAATACAGTAAAGTAGCAATATACAATAATTTTTGTGAAAAGAGTTTTGAAGTCAAACTGCCTACACATAAATAACTACCAGTCCTTGGAAGTTAGAGGAAAATGTTGAGGTAAGTACATGTAAAAATCTTCAGTTATTTTATACATATGAGCTCAAAATTCTTGGGGTTTCCCCCCCACAAAGTGGACTCTGGGTTGCACCTGATTTACACATAAGAGTAAATTAAACACATAAGAGTTTGGGTTGCAGAGGATGATTTTGGCTCCCTGTCAGACTTCTGTACTTGCTTTTTCCAGTCTCCAGCCTCATTTGTATGCTTTACACAAGTATACAAAGCATGGTCTGAGTGGGATATTGGACAGAATTAATGAACATGGTTGTACTGCTTTTTATGCCTCTTAGACAGTGGAAATGTTCTGCATCTGCTAAGCCAGTATAAATAATGCAGGCAGTAGATAAATGACACATAAAAATTTTTGAGTAAATATAGTGGTATGATTAACCTTTTATCTTTGCTGATACAGACTGTGAAAATGGGCAAATTGAATTTGGCGCAAACCTGTGCTCCCCTGTCAGATCCCTGATCTTCCTGAGGCCATAATTTGGAGGGACACCTGCACCACTCACCTGCTGGCACCTGCATAATCCCTTGGCTCTACAGCCACTGCAAGCCTTTGTGACAGTCACATTTTTCTGTGGTTCTTTTCAGTGGCCTTGAAATGAGTCACAGCATGTACAACCTGGTGTCAGGGGGATTGTGTGTGTGCTGCCTTCTATTTGTGTGTTCATTTTCATGGATGAAAGGAAAGTTTGTTCTATAAAAGTGATTTGACCTGAATAGGAAAGCGCAAAGTTTCTACTTGTATGTGATTTATTTCTCCTGCTGTTGCTATACTCAAGCTAAGATTTTTGTCCTAAACTTTTAACTGTAATTTCTAGCAAGAAAAGTGACTTCTTATATTCCTGTAGTTATTCCAGTCCATCTTGCATGCTGAAAAGTGAGCCATGACACCCATATATCCTAAGCAATTAGTGTAGAACTGCCAATAAAAGCCCTCCAAAAACTGGATGATGATCATGCCACCCAGTGCTTTACAATACTCTGTATTTATCAGCTGAGTATCTTAGAAGGAATATTTAAAGCAGTGAGCATTAGCGGGTTAACTTTTTTGGACTGATTTAGCATTACTGTATAATACTGTGCAATATCTTTATCTGGTTCAGGTAAGTGAATATTAGTTTGAGTGAAGCTTCTAGATTTCATGTTGTAGAAAAATGTTAACAATTTCAGTACAGTGTAATGTCATTTGTTTGACATAATGGTATTGCACTGATGACTCACCTATTACCTTCAACTACTTAGAGCTAAAAGAGAAAGGACTCATAATGTCTTTTAAAGGTGAGTCTCATGTCACACTGTTGACTCTCCTCAAAGAAATTAGGAGTGCAGAAATCCAACACAAGACGATGAAGGACAAA
Organism: Motacilla alba alba; assembly: GCF_015832195.1. NCBI lineage: Eukaryota > Metazoa > Chordata > Aves > Passeriformes > Motacillidae > Motacilla > Motacilla alba. The sequence continues at coordinate 492,162 of NC_052021.1, forward strand.
ATGGTCTGTAGGAGAACAAAAAAGTTAAAGTACGCTGAAATTGTCCTTAAACTGGGTGAAATGGAAGAAGATAGTTTGATGTGAATTTATTTAGCTTTTATTTAAAATAACAAAGAAAGCACTGGGTGAAATGGAAGAAGATCGTTTGGTGTGAATTTATTTAGCTTTTATTTAAAATAACAAAGAAAGCTCTCTTTCACTCTCCAATCAGAGCAGCACAACAGTAATATTGCAGTAAGTAGTCTGATATTTATGGCTTTTCTAGTGGGCAAACTATGCACATCCTATTGCTTTTATGTAGTCTATTCTATTGTAGTTTATGAAGAAAAGAAACTGTCTTGGGAATGAGAAATGGATAATTAGTGTCAACAACAAATGCAATTATCCTTGTAAAATTAGACTATTTGGAGAAGATTGGGGTTTTTAAGTCATGGAATAATTTCAACCAGAAGAGAGCTACAGAATGCTGATTCCAATCTCATGTTAGTTTTGCTTTTCCTGACTTCCCAAAACTATTGATACTAGCGGCAAAATTTAGATATATACTTTAAACTCTTGCCTTGCAGAGCCACGTCTCCATCTAGAAATTAAATGAGGCTCCCTTTCTGTGTTAAAATACTGACTAAATGTGGGAAGAAATTTATTGAATTAATCCATGCCAAGCTTTTTGTTTAGTTCTTTTCTGTTTTCACCCCTTTATTACTCTATTCCAGATACCTGCAACTCCTTTCTTTGTGATGTCTTCCACCAAATGCCTATTTCCAGATCATCACTGGAAATATTAATTAGCACTGTTATAAATAAGAAGCTTGACTAGGCCAATATTCAAGCAGCAATCAATTTATTAATTAATGTGGTAAAGTATGAGCAAAACAGCGCTGGGTACAGTGGGGGAAGTTTTCCCTCCAGCTGCACACCGATGGTTGGAGCGTACAGATATTTATAGGGGCACACATGAGCTTTTTTCAGCAGTTTCTATTCCAAATTTTTATGTCACAATTCTATACACTATTGTGAGTTAGTTTTTCTCAGGATGTACCCCAGAAAGGAGTATTCCCAGATGGTGGGGTCCGACTTCCAAAAGAAGAAAGAAGTCTCCCAGCTGGTGTGGTCCAGACTCCAGATGTGGACCCACCTTTTAATTGCAAAGACTATAAATCTCATAGCAGTGATGTCCAGCTTCCCTTGGCTGAAACTATCAATCCTTGAGTTGATGTTCATCTTCCTTTCTCAAGCTGCTTTTTACTGTTTTGCTAAGGTGTTGAGATAAGCATATTTCCTTTACATATATTCTAAACTTATATTTTCAAAGCTCCTTACTACAAGCAATATTCTAAAATTATACTTCAAAAGGTTATTATTGCAAAGCTGTTTAATGCTTAGCTATGTGCAAAAAGTTCCTGTCCAGCAGCAACATCCTTAAAGCTTTAATTCAGATGCTATAACAGTTAATTGCAAACAAAGGATAGGTTCAAAGGCCTTCTTCCATGCTTTACTCCCTCAGTTATTTTTTTGGAATTCATCCTTTAATTGTCCCATGATCAGTTTCCACACATATTACAATCACAAGCACACATGCTGCCTGTATGTACCTGACACGAAACACAGCTTTGTATCTCACAGCACTGGATGCAGATGGGGCTGAACCCAAGGCGCACTTGATTAACACCTGCAGAGTGTAGGCTTCCTGCTGGGTGTATGCTGCTGCATTCTTAGGGTGACATTGGTAATGTCCCTTTGCATTTATGAGAACATAATATTGGGGTAACACTGAGGAGCAAGGAGGAGAGGGGTGCTTCTGGCTGGGTGCCACAAAACTGAGAACTTCTTCTACGAAGAAAAGTAAGAACTGTTTGATGTTATATGGCTGCTTATTTGTAGTTGCCTTACAGCATTGTGCAAATGCCCGCAACTTCAAACTATTCTGAAAAGTTAAGTTTACTTATTTTATTTATTTTGGGGTTTAGGTGGCAAAGTTAGGGGATTAAAGATTCAGAGAAATTTTCATTTAGCATTTTATGTGGTGTACAGTGGCTTAGAGAAGGACCATTGGGTGACTTAGACAAAAATTATTTAGCCATGTATTCTTCAATTGATTCTTCTTGTGCAGGTGAATAAAGCAAACTAATCAGACCCCGGCCCTCCATGACTGTGTGTCTTTATCCCTGATCCAGCATAGCATTTTAACTATCCCTCTTGAATATCTCTGAAGTTAGAGAAGTTTTATCCTGCTAGAGGTGACCATGTGGCTGACTGCAAGCCTTGCACACTGCTAACAGTCCTAGGATTTTGAAGGGTCTTAGATTTGAAAACAAAATCTTTTCTTTAGCTATTGTAGAGACAGTTGTGCTCTAAGGGTGAATCACTGCTTTGGAGGCCAGGCAATGTTTATTATATTATTTCCTCAAGAGTTACCTGGGAGTGTCTGTTTACTCTAGACCAGTGGCTTCAGAGGAGCTCCTTTATTAGATGATGCCTGTGAATGTGCCCTGCAGTCTGAAATGGATGGTGCTGCTTGGGAAAGCTGCCAGATTGTTTAAAATAGCTAGGACAGAAATAATAAAAATCTTTGGAATATCTCATGTATTCTAAATATTGTTATATACTTTTTATTGCAAAACTGAAAGAGGAAACCAGGAGGACTTTTGCCTTCAGCTAGGTAATTTGCTGATAGGAAAAGTGCTATATGGAATGATCAGTCAGCTCTTGTATGAGCCTGTTGCTTAGCAACCTCACAAGTAAACTTTCACTTCTCACTACATTTTCCAGATCTCATTAGATTCAACAAATAAAATTAACTTTATCTTCAAAATACAGAAGAAAACCTTGCAGTGCACAGAAAATGTGGTCTTCCTGTTATGTGTTTATACTTGCGTCTAAGAAACAACAGGTATAGCAGAAATGAATGTGTAATCTTCATGCAAACTGCTAGGATAAAGGCAGTTCACATCAGTAAATATTAGCTACTAGTGTTTTCTAAACTAAGATATTCAGATGTAAAAACACTTACTCCTAGTCCTGGTTTCCTGGCTCCTAGCCCAGCCAGCAGATCAGCCCCACGTGGCTGCTCATTCATTCCCTCCCAGTAGGATAGGGATAGAATTGGAGGCATAACAGTTAGAAAACAGAGGGGCTGAGATACAGACAGTTTAATAGGTAAAGCAACAGCTGCACATGCAGGAAAACAGAACAAGGAATTCATTCCCCACTTCCCATGGACAGGCAGGTGTCTCAATGTCCCCACTTCCTTCTCCTCCCCCCAGCTCTGTGTGCTGAGCATGGCCCCACAAGGTCTGGGATATCCCATGGGTCACTTGGGGTCAGCTGTCCTGGCTCTGTCCCCTCCCAGCTCCTTGGAGAACACTTTATGACTAAGCTAGAGAGATTTTTCTAGATGGTGATAAGAACATTCCTAAATAACATCATCCAGGCTTTGCAGTTCCTGCATCTTCCTCTTCTTAGCAATCAAATCTAACTATCAGTATTTGGTGTGCTAATGTTTCTATAGATAATTGCATTTAACAGCTTTAATTCATGCAAGCCTCAAGGAAGAACTTTGTTGCATTTGAGTTATTTTTTCTCCTATTTGTCTGAGACCAATCAGGCAGATAGAACTGTGCTTTTGTTAATTTCTAGCCTAATTTAGCTTCTCTATTTTTTATCTTCACCAGTTTCAGTTTATTTCTTTCTTGGCTACAGAAGACTGTGATGAACTTGTGAAAAATCTGAAACCAAAGACAGCATTTATTCAAAATATTTGTACATTGAACTTCATTTCCCTGATTATATTTATTTATTTAGATACCTGATATTGGAGTTTAAGTGATGGAAGTAAATATTAGTGAAAGCAAATTATCGCAGGGAAAGTTCTATTGATTCTCATAGCTCTTGTTTGGGTTGATAGTATTTCATTAATTTCATTTGAGATCCTATGTGACAGCATAATTATGATATAATAAGACTTAGCTAGGTGTCACAAAATTATCTGCCAGTAAAGCCTCAAAGACAAGGTCACATATAGTACAAGTGTCTTCAAAATTGTGTTTCTGGAACTAAGTGTTCTAGCTACAGAAAAAAATAAAACAAGTAACATTTTAATTTTTGACACCATGTCTAGCAGCTGCAAAGCAGTTCACTAAAATGGTTTCTCTAAAGCATTTTAAAAAGCTGTATTGTTAATTTAGGGTTCATTTTTGTTTATACAGGACATATAATATTAATATTTTATAATATTAAAAATCGGCTTTGTGGATATGAAGCTGGGAGATAAGAAAGCAGTAAACAGTTCTCCAATAATCTACTACATTTGGTAGGGCAGTTTTACACCTCCTGGTCCTGAAAAACAAAACAATGCTCTAATCATTTTTATGGGATCAATATACATAGCTACTTAGCACAGGTGCCTGTAGTTAGTAATATATTTTCTGTGAGCTTTGCTCTTTCTAGATTGTATCCCAGAATATTTTCTTTACTTATTTAGTCCTATATGTAATTAAGATAGCCCTAATATTGCTTCCGTGTATGGCCACCCTGTCAATCCCTGTATTAATAGAGCTACTGATATAAAGACCAGGTTTTTATTCATCCCTATTATGCAGAAAAGAAGAAATTTCCCCTTAGAACTTCATAGCCATTAATGCATTTAGCAAGACAGCCAGTAAAACCATTAGAGTATCTGACATGTATTTAAGTTCTGTCCCAAACAGCATAGCAAGATGTGTCTTGTGCCTTAGGCAGCATCTGGAGCGGGAGCTGTGCACCCTCGAAGGGGCACTCCCAGCACAGGCTGCCCTGGCTGCTCCGGGACAGCCCCTGCACCTGCGCCCCACAGAGACACTGAGCAGCCACCCCGGTGCAGGGGGAGTACCCATGGTGATGACTTGGGGAGTCATTTAGGGGCTTACACAGTAAGACTGCCCTGTGCTGCCTTCTCTATCAGCCCCCTTGCCCGTTAAATGAGAGCCTGCTTTACTGCCTGTGGTGAGGGCTTGATCAAGTGTGCCTTTTTATGAGGTATCTGGAGATCCCTGGATGATTTCTGCAGCTTCACAAAAGATTTGCTTTTGATGCTTCTAGAAAATTAAATAAAATTTAAAAAATTAATTATAACAGGAGTTTTGGAAATTATAAGAAATATTTGTGCCTGTTTGCTGACACAGAGAAGTGAGTTGTTGCATCTCCTTCCCTCTTGTAGGAGATAAGGTATTTTATTTCGATTGAGATTAATTTTGAGAATATCTTCCTAGATTACCTTGTGTATATGTTTGTCTTTATATCTGTGCATGTGTATACATATATGTTTATTATGTGGTTTATAGCATCAACTGTACTAACTCTGGAAGTAGGTGATTTCTAAGGGTTTGTTTTGTTACTAGGTTTTTTATTTGATGCTGCTTTAAAAAAAAATCCTTGTCATTGTTCTATAGCAGCAATGTGTTCTTTTTCCCTTTCCTTTTTTTTTTTTTTTTTGCATCTTCTTTCAAAATCTAACTGGCTTTCAGTTCTATATAACTACTTCTTCCTTTGGGTGCGGTGTTTCTTTAATCTCTGCACTTTGACACTTCCCATGTGAACCTGCACTCATTGTTTCTGCTCCTGCCTTATTTGAAATGAAAGGTAAAAAGACATACCAGAGGTAACTCCAAGTTCTTTGCTGATGGGGAAACACTGACAATTAAATGCTTTAGAGGACTCTTTATCACCAAGTCCTTCACCACTATCAAGAGTGATTATTTCTCTGGTATGATGGTGCCATTGTGTGTCCTTGCCCCGGAGAAAGCCATCAGGGCACAAGTGGACATGACAGTTTGAAAGAGGTAATGGTTTCTCCTTTTGAGCTTTCTGATTTTTGTTTTTGATGTTATATTTTTGCCCTTGAGCTTGACTCTGCACTTTACTGAGAAATTGAAATATACTTATATGTAAATCGTTAATTAAATCATTGTGCAATGTTCAATTGTTCTAGTTAATAATGGCTTTGAAATAGAAAAGGCCTGTCTTCCTGTAAATAATGAAGAATTCAAGGCAAGGAAGCAACCTCTTTTCTATTCTGCACCAGAGCAGTGAATAAGACCTCTTTCCTGATCCTGAACTGGCAGAAATTTTGTGTAGAGATGGAAAAAGTTAGATGGTGGGGATCATTTAGTGTAACCATAGCAATGTCTTCCTGAAAAAGGCAAAACCTTCCATTAAATGGCACCTGGCTTAGCTGTGATTTCAGTTCTACAAATGGTTAGTCTGGTGTAAGGTTTGGGGCACAGTGTCTGTAAGTAGATATGCAAGAAAGAGTGAAAGCACAGCAAGCAAGTACCTATTTCCCACCTTCAGCTACATTCATCTCAGTGGCTCTCCTGAGCTGGATGTGATTTCAACCTCTTTGGTAACTCATAACAGGAATATTTTCCATAAATGTGAGCTTTTGTAAGCTTCTAGCATCTACCAACTATTGTCTCAACATGCAATGCATTTTTATACATGTTGTGCCCAGCCACGACCTCCTTGGTTCTAACCTGTGTCACTACCTGTTTTTACTAATTTTTTTAGTAGATGCTAAGATCATAATACCCTTGGTTTTATCCCAGCTCCTGTTCTTATACGCAATATAAACAGCTCCCACCTTTTGGTCCATACCAGAGTGATTAAAGCATGTGGCTACCTACACAGCAGATATAATTTTTTACTTCACTTGACTACTCAGGTGAAGTGGATTTAGTACTGGTGGGTTTGTTGTTCCTTTTGTCTACTTACTGTACATCTGATCCTGCAGTTGCTTTAATTCCAAATGTATCTTTCCAATGTCTTTCACAGTGAACAATACTGAAAAGAAATGGATCATCTCTCCAGTGGCAGCCCTGTTCTTTGAGTGCTCTTTGTGCCCTGGATGTTGGGTGTCTAATGAGCCTTTGGTGCTTCCAATGAAGAAGGATTTCATTTTAGTTTTGGTTCCTTTTTGCTTGGCTGAATTTTTGCCAGTCTTGGTGTGGTTTTGCTTTTGATATACCATTTAATTTTCCTCATTTCAATGCAATTTCAGTTTTTTAAGTCTGTCATCTTGCTTCTAAAAAGCCCACACTCTGCTGATCAGCTACTTTGATTTCGTGCTTGTTCTCCAGCTCCTCACCATGGCAGACTTCACTGGCCCAGCAACTCCAGCAAGCTGCCCTTCAGCAGTCTTCACCACTGTCTCTTAGTATTCAAGATTTTAAAATGTTATTTTTAGCTGCCTTTTAGTAAGTTTCCTAATTTTTATTTAATCTGCCTTCCTGAAATTGAGTGCCACCAAAGGATTGGTTTTCCTTTTTTTTTTATTGTTACTCTTGCAGGACATACCACTAGCTACTTTGCAATCAATTCTGCAGTGATTGTTTCTAGTTCTGTGATTCTGATTGATCTGTCCTGACTTAGGACTAATTAGGGTCTTGCCTCCTGCTCATGAGCTCCCAGGGAGCTGCTTCACACCATTACTGTAGCATCTGAGCAAATGATCTTTGCCCAGTTTGTGAACACTAACTGAAGCCTCCCTGTTGGCCGTTTTTTTATTACACTTTCTGATCTCCCCTGGCATCCTGTGGTTAGTGTGGTCCCCCTGTTCAGCTAAAGGGTAATACAGCAATCCTTTGTTGCTGCTCTAAGCAAGACATTGCAACTATCATGGATTCTGTGGTGCTTGCTGAGATTTTTCCACCCTTACATCTCCTTAGCATACAATATTGCAGCACAGGTCAGTCATTTTCCTGTCTCCTCTGGTATTGGGTGTTTGGAGGAGTTTTTTTTTCCCCCATATATATATATATATATATATATATATATATATATGTATGCATGTATGTATGCATGTATGTATATATATTTATTTATTCCTGATAATAAAATGGCTTACTTACTTCTTTTCCTTCCCCCAAATTCCTCATACACTTTGTCAATGCCTTCACTTTAGCATTAGACACTGCAGTTCCTCAGATTCACATTTAAGATATGAGAATCTTTATTAAATTGAACATTTTGTTAAGCAGCTCAAAGTAAGTTCATTTGTTATGAATTGTTTTCATTGTGCATTGAAAATATTTGTGCTGCTTCTGCATAGACTCAGAAGCTGAGTCTGTGTCCTCTACAACTCCAAAGCACTTCATAGTTATTGCTCTTTTAATTTGACGCTTGGGCTTGTTTTTCATCCTTTGACTTTGCACTCAGGCTTTCAAAAGAGTGCAAAGAGTTGGGTTTTTTTTGGGTTTTTTTGGGTGGGGTTTTTTTTGGGGTTTTTGTTTTGTTTTGTTTTGTTTTTTTACTTCTCTAAATTTGCAGAATACTGTATTTGATTTTAATTGATCTATGGAAATTTAAAACCTTTGACCAGACCCAAGGTCATGGGCTCTAAAATCCACAGACATGTCAAAAATACTGGCAGTTTCCCATTAGTGACTAGCTCTCAGCAGCCAGTGCTGTGCTTCTGGCAGGAAAGGCCACACAAACAGGGATACAGCTGCTTTCTCCAGAGTTTTTCCCCTACTCTGCCCTCTATCCCTCAGGAAATATGTTTATATCTAATATCAACGGGGAAAAAAGAGGTAGATTAATGGTAATTCACCATACACTTTCATATATTTTATCTGCTCACTTTTAATTCCAGTAGAGGATATATATGGAGAAACCCTCTTATGCTAATCTAGTTTCCTTAGTGCTTTATATCTTGGTACAAATATCTTTTAAAATACAAAATGTAACTATATTTGCCATGAGTAAAATTCCAAAGACAATATACATAGGTGGCACTGGTTGTGGAATGGTTTGTCAAGTTGATTCCTTTCAACACCATCAATGCTACTGTTTTAATGGAATACCTTCAAAATATTTTCCCATTTTAAAACTGAACTGTTGTCTTTCAGTTCTTTATAACTGAACGGGAAGTCATTTTGTATCAGTGAGTTTAGGTTATTGTCTGTAGTAATGGAACTGTCTTTTTTTCAATTTAGCAAAATACCATTAAGAATTAATTTATGACCCAGCTACATTATTGATTCAGAGAAGTATGGAGGAGTTTTACAGTCTGGGTATTCTTTTCAACAAAGTTCTAAAGATAATTTTTAAAGCACAGACACTTTTCTCTTTCATTGCACTGTAACTCATATATATAAATGCGATTCAGGGAATGTGTTTTTACAGGAGGTGGAGGTAGCAAAATGTGCAATTACCAATAACAATGTGACACTGTGTGTAGTGGATGCAATTTTGCATTTCAGAAGCAGGAAATGGAACAAAGGATGGTTACTTTAAAGTAGTATAAGTAAAATCCTACCATCTCTTAGTACAAATGTCAAATCCTGGGAGGTAACTCTGTTCGACTGTAGATTAAAAGTAGGTAACAAAGACCAAAACAAATGTATAAGGACCATATGGTACAGTGATGGACTATGTTGGAAAGGTTTTGTTTGTGAAGGAAAAAGTATTGTTTACTGGTAATGTTACATTTCTTTAAGTTCCTTATTTTGTTTTTTACTTCATCAACATTTAAATGGGAAGTAGGAGTTCCTTCAGGAGTCCCAGCAGGTGTCTCACAGCTGAGGAGGCAATGCCTCCCTCCCTCTGCACTGCTGCTTTTAGAGAAAGGAGAACTCTTAGCCCCTTTATCTTCAAAAGCTTTTTTGTCTCTTCTGTCTGTTTTGTCTGTCTGTGAAATTACCCCACTCTTCTACTGAGAAGGAAATATTCCCTGGTGTCCTTTGTCCATCCTAAAAGATAAATCCATACTTTGTCAATTGCTGTTCCCTTCGTTATCTGCCCTGAGACTTAGAATTTCATGCTTACAAGGTGTGTGTAAAGTGCTGCATAGTGGCAATAGAAGTGCTTTACCCAGACGTGCAAACAGGTCCGCGGATGTCAGGCAATGTCTTACACTATATTTAACTCAAGAGTAATTTATAATGGCAGGATTTCTGCCTAGTACCTACTGGCTCATGATGCCCAAAAAACTGGGCTGATTTATGTTCAGTACCTGGCCCCATGCTGCTGTTTCAAATCCTTTTCGCTGTGGATTGTGATCTGGATGTTAATTTATCAAAACTGGGATTCACAGGTCGCAGTGTTACAGCCAAGCTAAGAGAGTCTCATAAAGAAGGGTCCATTCATCTTGTGAGACTGCATGTAAATATTGTGTTCTAAAGCTTTAGATAGGTGACTGTATTATCTCATTAATAATTTTGTGAGGACTTCTGTGTTGTTGTCTCGTCTCAAGGATAGACAGACATTTACCACTTCCGTGATCAATAAATGACTTATGGGGAAATGGTGCCTATAAACTGAGGTAGCAGCATTACTGTCTGCTGTTTTTGTTGGCTGCCTTCTGCAAGATCTGCAGGTGCAAAGAAAAGGCCAGGGTATAAGAGCTGGCTGAAAAGTAGTAACCTGCTGCATTTGAGAAATCTAATTTCAAAAATAAATTGAGTTTGGACTTTATGTCTTACTGGCTCTAAGCAGTGATTTTCTATCCTTTCTCTTCACCTCTCCAGGTATCGATTTTTTGAAGTACTGTATTTAACATTTGCTGGGCAGAGGCACCCAGCCCTTCCAGCTGTGGAGCCCTGCCCGGCATTCCTGCCCCGCGGGGTGTGCAGGAGCCAGGCTGTTGGGTGGGAAGGGCCGGTGCCGCATGCAGCGCCTTTCTGCGGGCTCCAGCTGTGCTGCTCCTGCCTCCTCTTGCACTGGGGGCTTGCTGGGAGCTAGGGCGTGCAGGCTGGCTACTCCCATGTTGTCCAGATGGAAAAGAGCTGAGCAAAATAACTTCTCTGACCAGCGGCAAGTTTCACTGGAGCTGGTAACTTAGGGCACTTTTTAATCACAGGGTAGCTGCTCCTGCTTCCCTGCATGCAAATAGTCTATCCAAGCAGGTTTGTTGTTTGTTTTTTTTCCCATCAGTAGTTTGTTTCCTATTCTTCATTTTATTTTTTATCCCTAGAGGAAGCCTGGCTTAGCACCTTTACCCATGCTTTAAATTAACCAAGTAGAAGTTCCTATACAGCAGTTTATTTTCCTCATGTGCGATCTTTTCTTACAGTGCGGTATGATTGAGCTTAGCCAGATGGATAGGTGTCTTTCACATCACTTGTCTCTCCTTACAAATTTTAAGGAAAACACAAACTGTCACAATAACCTTACAGGTCTCAGAAAATGCTGATGAAATTTTTCTCATAAAAACAACAGAGGGAAGCAGAGTTCCAAAATAAATTCCACCCAGAGATCCTTAATATCCACAAATATGAAAAGAACACTTATACTGACAAAGGAAAAATGTTACAATCAAGTTTGAGTAAACTGATATATAATGAATACAGAGAAATACCTTGGGAAATGTCTGAGAAATAACTGAAAACATGTAGTAATTCCTTTTCCTCTAATGCGAGTTTAAAACATATCTGACATAGATTTTTTTTTCTACTTAAAATTTACTGTTCTGGGACGATGATTTTTGATAATGGTAGTGGATGTTTAGTGTAGCCTTTCAAAATGGACAATACGTGCTTTATTTGTTGAGCTGAGGAGATATGCTTTGTGCTGCTGCTTTATTTATTTATTTTTAAGTATTACGGAAAGCCTGTATTACATGTGGAATTTAACATTGATAAAATTGTCTAGTTGTCTGCATTTTTTTGCTGGGGGACTTTGTTGGTTTGGGGGATTTCTTTTTGTGAGTTGATCGGGGGTTTATGTGAGGTTTGGTATTTTTTCTTCTTCCTTTCATAGCAATTTATATAAATCAGTTCAGAAAAGTAAGCTGCTGGAGAAGAGGCCCCACTTGGCTACCCCAGGAGGAGGTTAACTGTGGCCACACAAAATAAAACCGGAAGAATAAATGCCTTGTGTTTGTAGGGCACCCATTTGTGTGCATTAAATTATTTCTACTCTGAAATCAGATCACTGGGCTGATAACCAAAGCTGAATGTAAAGGAAAGTATTTCTCTTCTCAGTCATTTCTGGCCACAGAGATGACTCCAGCTTGTACAGTGCTCAGGTCAAGTGGTGCCTTCCAGCTTGTCCCCTCAGTGGCTGTGATGATCAACCACATGGAGATGAGACTCATTTTGATTTATCTTTCCTGGGTCATTTTATCTTGAACAGTGTGTCTGGGACATGGGTTCTTCTAGCTCCGTGCCTGCAGTTGAGGAGGAGAAGGGTGATTTGGTGAGTCAGCCACTTTCTGCCACTTTCTGCCACTTTCTGCCACTTTCTGCCCAGTGTTTTTCCAGATAGGTTTCAGATTTATCAAATGCCGTTTTTTTCCATGTACTTTTAAAGGCCATATTGTCTGAATTAGGGAAATCACTGGGTACTGGAATGAGACATGAGCTGAAAGAAAAATTGATCAGTAATTAGGAAGGTTAATCCACTCACGGCAGAGAGGCTGAGATTTATCCTGACGTTCTGCTATTCAGTTAGTGTAGATATAAGTAAAGCAAGTTGGGGAAAAAATCTCAGAAGTTCTAGTTACCATGACATGGATTAGGATCATTAGGCTTTTCCACAGGAACAGATATTTAGCAGAATACAAGTTTATTTTTATATAAATTCTCTAATTTTACTTCATACTCCTTTTTCAGCTATGGAGTATCTGCTGTCTCAGTTGTATCCACATCTTCTCGACCATACCCCATAAAAACCCATCTTAAAGAGCTAAAAAACAGGGGGGGAGACTATCAAAGATATTCTTTGACCTTCCCTTTGCCTTGTTGAGGAACTATCTCCATTGCAGAGATTAGATTTCAAGCAGAAAAGCAGACATAAGTTTTTTAATAATTATTTTCTACAGTTTGCAAAATATAAATGTAGAGATGCATTATGACAAAAACATTACTCATAAGTATGTCAGAAGTGTATGGTTCTGTATTTGAAATTAAAGTAGCCTTTGGCAAACTGTCTGCATGGTTGTGATAAGGAAACATATGGAAATCTTAGCTGGGTTTACAGACAGTATGGTTAGCCGTATAAGAAGTCTCTATTGTCCACAGACAGGACCTTATAGTATTTTCTCACTCTCTTCTTGGTTGTCGTTTGCTGTACGGTTCAAATTAAAATGAAACATTTAATTGGAACAAAAAAAAATAGCAGAGGGAGCCGCCCTAAACAGTTGATTTTATTAGGTTTGGTGAGTGTCATTAGCAGGATACCTACGGCACAAAAGCAGGTCAGGAGCGCAGCCGCTGCCAGTCCCTGGCCACTCCCATCCCAGCTGTCCCCTTGAGCTCGCACCTAGCATCGGCTTGGGAACAGTGTTCAGGGTGCCTGGGGGGCTGCGGGGCCGCTGACAGAGGTGCCACTTGACACTCTAAAAATTAAGCTGAGACACCAGTGGTTTTCCTTGTTCTTTGCTAGGGTCTTTGTTTTCTGACTAGGGAATAGGTTTCTTTTGGTCCTCTGTTTATTCTCAGTCCAGAAATAGATTTTATACTCAGGGCCAGGAACTGTTAGGAGATTTCTGTCGCATTCTTTCCTTGCTTTCTGTCACATTTCATCTGCAGGTATACTTGAGTAAACTTTAGGTTACTGAGCAGTAAATAGAAGTTGGAAAATGCTGATAAATTTTAGTTAGAAAATTATTCTAAATTTAAATACTTATTTGAGCAAAATGATATCTTGGCATCACCAAACTTCACAGATGGAGAGAAGAAGAGAAGGGGAGGAAGAGGAGAAGGCATAACAAAAAAACCAAAAAGTTTAAACTTGAACATACAGCCTCAAAGTCTTGGCCTGAAAATTTTTAAGTGCAGAAGGTTTTTTACTGCCTAACACATGTTTTATGAAGTAAGTATAGTTTCTCTTTTAAGATTTTCAGAAGATATTTAAGTTTTTCCTTTCTGTTATGATCCTATTATCTTGAGTTACTTTGGACAGCTAGATATTAGCCATGATGTGGTATATCTAATTTGGTAATAGTGATCCTTTTACAACTCCTAAAGGATGTAGTAGAATGAAGCTAATTGGAAACCAGAATAACATGTCCGTAACAATTTCATTTTACTTGTGTGTAAACAGACTCTAAGACAGGGTCAAAACTGGCATAACACAGAATTTTTGTAGTCTAGGTTCCATGGAAACGGTGAAAAATGGGCGTGTGATCTAAGTGCTGCTTCCCAGAGATGCAGCCCTGGTGGAGGACAAGCAGGGGATGCGCTGTGTTTCCTCAGGGGCACCAAAGCACCTTGGCAGAGCTATTTGGGGGTGAGGCATTTTGCAAAGCCACCAGGAAGGAAAGGGAGGATGCCCAGTGTGGCTCCCTACTTACCACCCCTCATTGTGGATTTTATTTCTAGAGGGGCAGAGGCCCAGAAGTCTTTGATCCCAGAGAGCCCCAGGAGTGCTGAGTGGTTTACCCCTATCCAGCAGCTCAGGGCCACATGGCTGCTTGCTCACTCCTCCCCTCTGGGATGAGGTAGAGAACTGAAGAGTAACTGTGAGAGAACTCAGGGCTGAGATACAGACAGTTTAATAGGTAAAGCAAGAGCTGTATGTAGAATGAAAAAGGAATTCATCCCCTACTGCCCATGGACTGACAGGTGTCCAAACGTCCCCAGTTCCTCCTTCTTCTCCAGCTCTGTGTGCTGAGCAGGGCCCCACATGGGCTGGGATATCCCTTGCATCACTTGGGGTCAGCTGTCCTGGCCATGTCCCCTCCCAGCCCCTCACTGGTGAGTCGGGTAAGGGCCAGAGGAGGCCTTGGCTCTGTGTGAGCTCTGCTCAGCAATGACCAAAACATTTCTGTGTTACCAACACTGCTTCCTGCACAAATCCAAAGCACAACCTAGACTACTTACTGTGGAGAAAACTAACCTTACTCCAGGCCACCAGTGTGTATGTATATGATGCTTTTTCTGTGATGGTCTCAGCTGGGAAGAGATCTAAAAGGAGTCTCAATAAAATCTGTATAGACACAATGATCAGCAGGCCAGAAGGTGGGGGATAAAGGAGCTGGAAGATAATACCTGTACTTGGAAAGAAACCATTGCAGAAAAAGTAGATATTCCCAGACCCAGCAGATTAGCACCCACAGGAAAATAGAGTGTTGCCAGGTAGTGTGGAGGGATAGAGGGCTCGCCAGGGACCAGCTCGATAAAGGGGCAACATAACCTGGCAGTCACATCTGTAACCCATGCCAGGGATGTGAGTCACAGTGATCCCAGTCCCTTTGAAGAGAACTCTAGTACAAAAATCTCTCTAGCACAGGCTGGATTATTCCTCACAACCACTTCTCCATCC
Organism: Motacilla alba alba; assembly: GCF_015832195.1. Classification (NCBI taxonomy): domain Eukaryota; kingdom Metazoa; phylum Chordata; class Aves; order Passeriformes; family Motacillidae; genus Motacilla; species Motacilla alba. The sequence continues at coordinate 507,402 of NC_052021.1, forward strand.
TCTGAACTAGCTGAAGTCTCAAGTAAATTAACTTCTTGCAGAAGGATGCACAGATACCACATGGAGACAAAACGAAGGACAGACCTTCAGGTGAGGTGGACTGCATGGAAAACGCATGGAGCATTGAAGGGGAGGCTGCCCCGTCTCCACAGGTGTCAGGAGGCAGGAGGATGTGCTAGAAAATTACACTGCTGGCAAAACCATTGTGAGGGGCATGCCAGCCCTCTGAGCAAAAAGAATAACAAGAACACAGTCCACAGCGGGGTAAAGTTGGTGACTATACACACTTAAGGTGAGCCTGGAATGCCTTCTGTCATCCTTGTCAGAAGTCCATAAACTTTAATGGGACAGTATTGTTGCTCTCAATTAAATTTGTTATTTGCGCTCTGCACAATCTGCAATGATATCACCTTGATGGAAAAATAACAGACTAAAGCTGGTGTAAGGGGAGACAAGACTGCAATTTTTTTATCACTTAGGAAGCCTCAAAAGAGGCAGAAAAAAGCAGAAAAATAAAAAGGTGGAATTTTCAGACTTTACACCAAAATGAAGAAATTCAAATTAATGATTCCACTCATTTACCCCACAGATACCAAAAAAGACAGGAAATAGAAGAGTAAGGAATTGTTCTAGCAGCATAACTTGACCATTTGTGGAAACCTTGGCCTTTGGGATTTTAGTACCATTGGTTTCTCTATATAGATGTGAAACCTGAAGTAGAAGCTATGGACAGAAGAATTCAAGCCTATTCTTCCAGTGACTTTGCATAGACTGATCTGACCCCTGAAAGCTAATATTTGCAGTAGAAAAAAGTGCAGTCATTTTGTGTGGTGGATGTGTGCTGACAGCACTGGATGGTGGGAACTGAACCAGTTTAGCTACAGGATCGGTTAACAGGCCAGGCAGACACTCAGCTGCAGGGAGCTGTCATGGTTTGATGAAAGCCTGATTTTCAGTTGCGTGGGTGGGGGAGGATGGTTTCCTGTGGGGACCTGCTGGAACCAAGGAACTAGCTAGTTCTGAAAGGCCCCTCAGCTCGCTCAGATTGACACCTGGATAGACTTCTTAAAAGAGTTAAGCATGCTCCTGTGGAAAAGCACATTTTAAAACAAAGGAAGCCCAGGAAAACACTCTCTTGCTTCTGGGTTTTGGAGTTTTGGAGAGAGAAGTTCCCCCTCCCCTCCCAGCATGGTGGCCGAGCAGGGGAGGGGAGGCCGCAGGGCTGAGGCCAGGCCAGGCTGCACCATGGCTGCCAACATCTTGCTGTTACTAAACCCTGCCCTGTTGCCAATCCAGGCCGAGCCGGGATCCACCGGGCCCAGGAGCACTCTCGGCCTGGGCTGGCTCGGCAGAGATCCTATCGCTGTTGAGATTCGTCTGCAACTACCGGGCAGGGGGAGGAAAAACCATCAGCTGCTCAAGTGGTGCTGCCAAATTCTGACTTGAATTTGGCAGCACCACTGAGATCTTAGCCGCTCCCCCTCCAAGCACGGCCACCCAAAGAAATCCTCTACCACAAACAGCTCCAGCCACTGCCTGGCAGGGATCACGTCTCTGCAGGGATCACCATCTGCCCGGGTGAGATCTTAACTCTTTCAGTGCCCAAATAAAGCTTGTAAACCTTTAATTCTCCCTCGAGTGAGAGAAAAGGACAGAGTGAGAACAAGTAGAGGAACAACATGAAAACATATGAAAAAATGATCAGTGAAAAAAAGAGTCAAATCTCAGATGGGAAAGATGAAGAGATGCCTTAATCTTAGGGCTGAAATCCTCCTATAAACCTATAGAGAAAGATGTAATTGATACATCAGACTCTTTTCCCCTATAACTCATTGAAAAAGTATGGGGAGATAAAGTGTTCAAATTGTAAATATCAGCAAAGGCTTCCATGCTAAAGTAAACAGATGTTGCCTCAGATGTAAACAGATGTATAATCCCATGAGAAGTTCGAACAGAAAGAGAGAAGAGTGATGAAGACTCTCTGCCCCAGGGAAAGAAGATGATCTCTGTTCCCAAAGAAAAAGATGATCTCAGAAACAGATGAAGAGAACCTTTGCTCTTATACAGTTTATCTTTAAAATAGTACTCCATAAGTTAACAAGGCCCATAAAAACAGCTGTGGGGAAAGCTGTAAAAATGGGAAGGACTTCATGTATGCAGATTTTCCAGGCAGCTGCTATTTGTGAAAATTAAAAGTCACCAGAGGACTGTTTTCTTATGGAGAAGTTTCCATAAATTGACAAGAGGGACTCCTCTCCCTAAGTGAACTGAGGACAAACCATTCTAGAAGTGATAAATGGACTGAATCTGAATTGTTTCTGCACATTGTGAGTGGGAAAGAAAAAGTTGTAGGGGGGAGGAGAAGTGTTCTAAAGGTTTTATTCTGATTTTTATTATTCTTTTTTTTAGTTACTGTTAGTAAAGCTTTCTTTATACCCTTTTACAGTTTTGAGCCTGCTTAACCTTTTTCTTAATCCTATCTCACTGCAGAAAATATGTAAGTATATTATAGTGAGTGCACTAGCATTTAGCCAGCACAAGAGCCACCACATTAATTAGTGCATTAGCAAGGAAATCTCAAATTGGTGAACCAAAACCACTACACAAGCAATCAAAGGGAAAAGGTTTCCAAGGTTTAAAATAAGTAAATAAATACATAAATCAGCCCTTGAGTGTAATGGCAAGCTAAATTCCACTCAGTACTTATAAGTCACAATCAGTGCTTCTAAATGCCACCTCAAGACTCAGTCAAGAGCAGGAAGATGAAGAAAGGTCTCAAAAAATTCCCTCAATAACCAGTTCAAAAGACTTTTGCTTGCAGGACATGTATTCATTTTGTACAGTAGATAAGCTGATTTGATTTGCATCAAAGTGTAGTGTTAATAGATCAAAAGACAAATATGAATTCTTAATTAATACAGCATGTCCTAGGTTGACTATATGATGCTTTTATCCCAAATCGTCTTGTTCCATTTATGCTGCTGAATAATAAGTTTTGCACCTTTAAGACTTGTTCCAGAGAGTGAAGGGGGGAGAGAAGAAACGTGCAGTTTGTTTTCAGACACTGCTCTCACTCCTCCACATTCCTGCTCCTGGACTGAGTTGTCTGCGGATGGACAGACAGCGGGACATAGCTCTCCTTTGCTTTAGTTAGTTTTAGCTAGCTGAGGCAAAGAAGTTCCCTGGACTGTGTTTTTTTCCTTTTCTTTGGATCTGTTCAAACCTGCTCTGGACTGCACATCTTAGAAGAGCACCAGCAGCTCGCACCTGTGGCCACCGGGCCGGGCCTGGGCCACGGCATTTCCAGAGCCGGAGGGACTGATAAGAGACTGAGTGAGCCGAGCTGCAGTCCGGGGAGGGGACTTTTCTGAGTTTGTCATCTCTTTTGGAGCAGCAAGGGGTTTTATTGTTTAATATTGTTTAATAAACAATTTTTTTCCACTTTTCTCCAAGGAGTTATTTTCTCCTGCACCGGTTGGGGGGAGGGGCCAATTGAATCTGCTTTCCTAGAGGAACCCTTTTGGGGGTTCTCTCCCAAATTTGCCCTGAACCAGGACACAGCATGAGACAAATATGAGAAAAGGGAGAGAAGCTCACAGCACTTAAGTGCTAGAGGGATCTTTCAGGTGATGTCTTCTTTTTAAAACTTAAGTAAAAGAAAAAACTTAGATTGGTCTTGACTCCTTCTTTACATCATCCTCACCCTCTGCTGGTGTTTGTGGTGTAGGAACTGATTCAGCTCAGGTGGGCCCTGTGCAGGTGTGGACAAAGAGCATTGCTTTGATTTCAGGCTCTGTCCATAACATAGGAGTGGGCAAGGAATGCCTTCAGGTACATTGGCAGCTTCTCCAAAACTCAGTGCTTAGGGCAGAGTGACGTGATTCCTAATTTCCTCTTACTAGGCAGTGAAAGTAGGTGAAGGCAGAAGAAATTACTGCTTTTGAAGCAAACATCATAATAAACCAGTGAAACCTGGAGAATTTAGTTGGGATGAATATATTAATACAAGTGCACTGAGCTGTGGTTTGTTGTTTTGTGGCTGGGCCACTGCCAGAAAGTTTCTTAAGTGTTTTAGGACAAAGGAAGTAAAAAGCACTTTAGAAATTATGCAACTCAATCTTTCCAAGCAAAATATTTCTGCAGGACCTGCTCCTCCTTGGTGAAATGGATGCTGCGTTTTGGAACACAGGTTTGTAGAACTTAGAAAGTTTCAAAATAAGTCCTTCAGCCTAGGAAAAGCAGCATTTCAAACTCACTTGGCTTTGGTCATCTTGCTGCAAGTTCCCTGTGAGAGGAAAGGGTGCTGTGCTGCATCCTCTGGGAAGTCTTCACCTCTCTGACGACACTTGGTTTTACTTGCCACTAACTGGCTTTCATCATGGAGAGGTAATTGCCGGTAATTTATATGAAATTCTGCATAACTGAATAATAATGAACCTGGCTACTCTATCAAAAGGACAGTAATGGACATTTTATGTTGCAGTATATTGTAGAAAACAGTGGACAAAGCTGGAACTGCAGTGAACTGACACTGACAAAACTGGTTCATAACAGTACCTGGGTCTAACTGAAAACTGGATTTTTCTTTGACCGCTCCCTTTCAATGAACGTTATATGTTTTCTTAATCAGAAATGTGCTAGCATACCATAAAGTTGAATGCAGTAATGACTGGAACAGTTATGACAAATGTAGTTTGCCTGATAAGAACTCTCATGGTGAAGAGACACAGAAGGCATCATTGGCTTAAAAAATTGACATTATGAGATTGTAAATTGTTCACTTGCAGACGGTGTAGCCCAACAGAAAAATACATTTGATAAACCTGGCCTGCCTTTTTGGCTCTGCCCATTACTTGCTGGTTATCTGTCTCATTTCTGCTTCCTTATCTGAAATAAGCCCCCAGCCTCAGCCTGCTGCAGAGTATTCTGGGCATTATTAGAGATCAGATAGCCTCATCTTCATGGGGTGGAAGTTTGGTGAGTCTAGGGAGGGAAAAGAAACAGCCCCTGATATGTTCCAGTTTAGGGTGTTGGAAGCTCGTGGTGCTGACACTGCCTTGTGCTGGCCAGCTAGCAATCTTCCTAGGAGCAATGTGTCTCCTCATCTCCATCTTTCAAAAGTGGCAGGCAAAGTAAGGAATGCACAAATTGTGAGCTATTTTCAGCCTAACTACACGAGTTAATAGGACTGCTGATAAAGTAATTTATACTCTCAGATGTTTCAGCCAACTTTGGGGTGCTGCAATTAAGGGTCAGATCAGACCAGACTTCAGAGGTTGTGTTAGTAGCTCGTGCATGTGTAACTGAGCTAGAATCTCCTGCATCTTTTCTCATTTGACATTTCTTTCAATTTCAAATAAATTTACTCTTTCATTTCATTTCAGCTTGTGGGCAAGGCTATCCTTGAAATAACTGTTAGCCAATGATTTTGGGTTCTGCACCAGTTGCCCAGTTGCCTGCAGCAAAGATTGCCTGATGGCTGTCACCTGGTGTTAGTAGCACACCATGAGCAAAGAGGTACATTTTGTAGGTCTGTTTTACAAAAACTACGGAAATGACAGGAACCCCCAAGAAATCTAACTGAGAAAAGGAGAATGACAATAAAAAGTAAAACTCATGGAGCAGTTTTATCTACTAACTGTATTGATAGGATTGTATCAGAAATTACAGCAGTTCTGTACTCTCCATTACATTTATGACTGTGTCACCATTTAGGCAGTTGACCCATATTTTCTGGACATCCTAGAAAAATTCACACTGAGGTGGGTCTTACTGCACATGTTCTAAACCACAGTGTACTAGGACTCTTATTAAAACTGAAAAAAAAATCTAGTAATATTTTCCAAAGTTTTCAGAGAAGAATGAAGATTTTATGGGTGTGTGTTGTCATGCTTGCTGTCAGCTAAAAGCAGCTGAGTTATCCATTGCAGACTCACCTTTGCTCACTAGTTCAGCACCACTACTTACCTGCATGCCTGCTGTGAGCTATGCATCAGAGCATCTCTGTAGCAGTGCGCCTTACTGCAGTCTCTGTGAAAAGAAAACAATAAAAACCACAGTGTATTTTTCGGGAGAAAATCTGATTGATGTCACCACCTTCTGTAAGTGGAATGATGTTCATTTTCTACTGTTTGTAAGAATCTCATTTATGCCCTATGTTGCATGTAGGTAGGAAACGGCAGTAAAAGCCTGATGCAGACCTCCTGGAGGTGTTCAGCAGCTGTGTTGGCTGTCATGACCTCGGTGCTGGGCCCAGGACTTGGTCAGTTACTGGAAGTGGGGCATTTTGGGGAAGACAGTTTAAGTGTGCTGGGAAAGAGGTTTCAGTGTGCAGGTCTCTGTCATCCTGTCCCCAGGATAAGCTGATAGAAGGTATGGCAAAGTTCTTAAGAAAGAAAGTATTTGTTAAACCAGCCTTCATGTCAATAGTTTGTAAAGATTTGACTCTCTAGTGCTCAAAGCATATGGAGAATGGAAGGGAAAAAATTAACAATTCAGCATACATTTACAGATAAGTACTTTGGAAGATTCTGGATTGCAACAAGTAAGAATAGCAAAATTAAAAGCAGCAGATTAATATGTTGGGTCAAGCATGTACTGATGGCTGTGGATGGAAGTAATAACCATGCTTTATTTTGTCATTCAAACTGTTGGCAGCAAAATCCAGAGCTGTGCAACACTTGGCATTTCTATTTTGTAGAAAAATTATATATTTCAGCATTTTTCTTTCCTAAATCATATCAATTAGTTAAAATATTTAAAAACCTGATTTGGTAAAAATGAAAGTGTTGGCTTTTTATAGGAATTGTTTTGTCTGACCAAAGTGGGAAAGCAGTAGCTAGCACTGTATGTGGAGTTTAGAAATATACACTAAAGAATTACAGGATTACAAGCATGAAAATATAAAAGCTAATATCTGAAGGCATCAATTTGGTAGTTGCAAAACCATGAAATAATTGTGTCTTGGTAGAGGCTTGCTATTCTGCTGCCTTCTCCTCCCATGTGTTAATTCTCCAAATGTTATAGTCTTACCTTCAAATGTTTAAAGATAATTTAATTAGCAGCAAAGGCTTCTCCTATCTAGGAAAATCCCATGCAATTTTATTAAGGTGGAAAGTGGAAAAGGATAAAGAGCAAGACTATAATTTTTAATTCAGTATCACGCTCTCCAGTGTCTCATTATCCTCCTTGTAAATGATTCATAGCCAATAATAGTCTGTGAAGAACAAATGACTCCCCTGTTCCCAAATCTCCCACACTTATCCTTGAGATACCTTTGTTTTGGATTAAGACTTTCCCCTACTAAGTCTGCACAAATGTCTCTTTCTCCTTGGCTGTTACGAGGCAGAAGTGATGAAGCAGGTGAGAATGTTACCTCTGCTCCTTTCCTCAGGCTGGGGGAAACCCTCAGGCAGGGTTTGCATTCAGCTAAGTCCTTGAGAAGCCACCAAGATCAATGCAGGAGCAGATGCTAAAGCACTGTGACCATCAGGGCTGGTCTTCTGTTTTAACACTTGTGAAAATCAAATGGCGAGGTGAGCTCTTAAACTCAGCCAGAAAAGACATACTGTGCTTGGCACTTCTCTTCCATGCAGGGTCATGGAGGAAAACAGCCCACTGTGCACTTGATATCTTGAAAAAGGCTTTTTTCGGAGCATGAAGGATCTTTCTTCTGTGTTTTCTGGTCCTCTCCTGGCCCATGGATGCCTAAAATAAATCCTGCTTCTTAATCCTTCAGACATTGTGAGGTAAATTTGCTGTGTCCTGGCTCAGCAAGAGTTGATGAAGATTGGAAGTGCAAGAACAGATAGGAACCCTTCCCTAAATCTAGCTAGAAGATTTAATGAAGGGCCTTTTAGTCTGTGCCAGGGCTGTTTGTGTCCTGCTTGTTACAAATCACTGTGGACACAAGCTGCTGCTGCTTGTTGCTCACCTGACACAGCTTTTCTGGCAGGTGGATGCTTGAAGGAGGGTGATGTGAGTTTGTCTCCAGCCGCTTCAGCAAGACACTGTAGGGAATCTGGTGGTATGAGGAGCTGTCTGCTGTTAAAATTGCTTTGGAAAGTGTCAGCATGGGAGCTGTAGCCACTCTGCAGTGCTACTCTGCTGCCTTACTCTGCTACCTCAGTCAGTGCTTTTTTGGTCTCCTGACATGCTCCAACCCTCTGAGATGGATTCGCTGCATGATGAATTGCACATCATAAATATTTCTCTCAGTTTGTCATCTCACTGGAAACTTTATTTCATGCTCTCTTTTCCACATGGATTCCAGTTCCTCCTCATCCTAACACTAATTTCATCCAACTTTTAGTCTCTCCTCCTAAGAAATTGTTTCCTTGCTTGTGCAGGAATCCTGATTTTTTACCCTACAGTTTTATTATATACATACATACATATATATATATATATATATATATATGTGTGTGTGTGTGTGTGTGTGTGTGTCTGTGTGTCTGTGTGTGTGTCTGTGTGTCTGTGTGTAAATATATACATATATACATATATGTATTATGTATTGTATTTTCTGTATATTTCTTTGGAGTTACACTGTTCTGTTCTTTGGGTTTGGTGGTCTAACACAGTGACCAAGGGCACTGCTGAGCCAGAGTGGACTCATATGAACTTGGGAGAGAAAGAGGTGCTGCATGGACTCCCATTCCTCTTCCTTTGGAGTGTCATGGCTGTGGTGATGCTATGGATGTCCTGCTCTTCCCTCCTGTGAGTGCTGAGATGCACTGTTCTGTGGCATTGCGAGTTTTTAAATGTTAATGTTGGTTTTGTTATAAACAGTTAGTTGTCTTCTTTTAGCTTAAGAAATGGTTTGATCCTCAGTTCCCCCCATGTAAGCCCCTCAGAATGGTTTCTCCCCAAGTTGTTTACTACCTGTTTTTCCCGCCACTGAGTTGCCCCTCATAGTGATTGATCCCCTCCTCCTCCCCTATGCCCTTATAACTTTCTGTCAATCCTTATGGTACTGCCCACTCCCCCTGCCTGTCATTGTAACTACCCCCTTTTATTATGAGATTTTTCTGTGTCAGTCCTCCCTAGCCTGGTACATGATTTGCCTATGAGGCTTCTTCCCTCCCCTGTGTAATACTCATTGGTTCTGCCGTATTTCATCCTCCTCCCCTCACCTTAGCTTATTGGTTGCCTTATGTTTCCATCCATCACACCCACTCCCTTTATAAGTGTCTCCCCAGACCCCTTACCCTTGGCACTTGTCCCTGGTCCCGTCTAGGAATAAAGCTTCCTTGGTGCCCATATAAGTGTCCACTCTCTCATTCCTTTGCCTTGGGACTTTGCAGCATACACTCATCTGTGTCACCCATGCCTCAGACAGCACCACTACTCAGCAGTTCTCGGAAGAGAGCCTGGGAATGGCTGCTCTTTTGGCCCCCTCCAGTCATGATAGGAGCAGCTAGCCGGCGCTCCAGTGACCGCAGAGTGAGCTACACTGTTCAGGTTGGCCTTCAGAACTTTTACTTGCAGTCTTCTTTGTTGCTGTGCAAATTTGAGGTTGCAGTTGAAGAGCAGCACAGGAAAAGTGACAAATGTATTTTCTAGGGGTGACAGGAACCAAGATGTCTGTAAAAATCTTTAAGAACTCCTGCAGGTCTCCTGGAGTAGGAAGGCAAATTACTGCTTCAGACAAATGCCTAGACTGCTCAATAACTCTTTGTTGAGCAGGTAGGTCTGAAAGGATGGTGCCATCTTAGGTATACAGTGAAGTTTTCCGTTCTTAAAGCATTGCTATTTTGTTAAATTATTGGAGACCTTCCTCCTGTTGCTCAAGACATGTCTTGTTCTTTTCTTATTGGAAGTTGCAATGAACTTATGTTTTCCGTACAGGTAGGAAACATACTCAAATTATCTAAAATTAGAATTTTCTTACTAGAGGGAAAAAAGGGGGTTGTATAAAGGGGTCTGTGTGCAGAGGTAGACCAGAACTTTATCTCTGCTGCAACTTGCAAATTAACACTCTGGAATAGGTCCTAATCCCTTAGGATCACATTCCTGTGTATTGGTTACGAGAATTCTCAGGAAAGGTGTATGTGAGTTAATAAGATTTCCACTGAAAGTTTTCATCTCCAAGTAAGAGTCTGAGTTTCCAAATTGATATATGGTTGCTCAGTGTGTGACCTGGAGTCTGCTGTATGCAGAGGTCACCCATACAGGGTTAACTCCCTCTCTCAGGACAGTGACTGAAAAAATTTCAATTACAACTCAATTTCTTTCCAGAAGGAATCATAAATGTATTTTAAGTTGATCTGCGCTGCTCATGCTTAGCATATGAAACTGCTCCTCAATTGATTAGTTTATTTTACTTGGAGATCCTCAAAGAATTTTATCAGTGGCCATGGGGAAATACACTGTATTCAAAGTTTCACTTGGAAGCTTTACATGATAGAATAAGGTTGTAGAAGAGATGCACTTAAGTTCATCTCCCATGAACAAGTGTTATCCATGAGTGCACACCTGACTCCATGGAACCAGGAAACTGCTGTGATAAGAAAACTGCTTTGGTGACTCAGCAGGTTGTTGGACAACAAAACAAATACCTTCAGGATGACCCATGAATTGTCTTGGCTATTTGTAATGCCCTAACTATAGGGAGTCTAGACCTGGATCCCCTGTTCCCCTGGACAACATTGCCTGGTGACTGAAAGCTCATCAGTATTGCTCACTTAGCTCTGTTAACATGCCACTCAGAATGTGCAGTGAAGAGGTCCAGGAGCAGAATGACCTCAATTAACAGATGAAAGGTATAACAGTGCTAAGGCCTTCCTGGCTTTGCAACTGAAATAATCTTAAAAGCAAAAATTTGCATCCTATACTGACCAAAACCATAATTCCATAATTAGTGATACAGCTCGCTCATCAAGATGATTTGTGCCACCTCCCCGTCTCTGAGCACTCATCCAGGTCACTTCCTGCACTGGCTTTGGTGTTCCAGGAGCTCCTGCAGCTGCAGGACCCTCATTTCAAAAGCACCTCAGAAAAAGGTGAGGAGGTGTGGCAGTAGCCTGAGGCTTTGCACTCACTGAATCATCTTTTGTTCCTAATCATTGTGAGGTTTCTAGTTTCAAATTTATTGCATGCATTGCAAAATTAATTCATTTTTAAACAGAAGTGTAAGCTTTACTAGACAACAGTAAAAAGCTGCTGCAAATGGACTAATTAGAGATTCTTGAGAATGTTGGATATAAGTTTTTAATGTCAACATTTCTGTTTTAATTACAATAAGATTGTGATTATAAATTTATCACATTTGTCAGACATGGTGACTTTTAATCGTGCCTCATAAAATAGCATTTTGGTTTATTAAAAGAGGTGGCCTGAAAATGAGTTGCAATTTCTAGATGTTTGGAACTAGATAATGTATTAATAACAACAGTCTAACCATGAATTCTTTAAATATATAACTGTAAGTGGACACAACATAAAGAGCACGTGTTGCCACATAACATAGCACAAGCTTGTACTAGGCAAATTAACCAGCCCCTAGTACTAGGCAAATTAACCAGGTTGACTAGCAGGGGCTTTGCCCAATCACGTCTTTCGTAAGGCTGCAGGCATATCGCTGGTACAAGATTTGGGGGTCATAAAGATCAGACCAATAGGCTATCCAGACTGGGCTTTTCAAATGCCCTTTATAAAGAAGAACTGGAGAATAAACGCTCTCTGTTGCCACATGAACATCGGGTGAGTGGTCTCTGTCTCCGACCCACTTCCCTACACACTCACATGTGGTCATCCCGACACGATCCAGCTCAGCTATATTCTGTGCACAAAGCAAGGGAAACAAATGGCGTAATAGCCAGGAGTATGGTGTCAGAACCAGGATAAACAGTGTAGAGACAGGAATTTGGTATTAGGACTGGGAATTTGGTGTCAGAAGTGGGACAAACAGCGTAATAGCAGGGACTTCTGCATAACAGCTGGGAATTCAGTGTCAGGACCAGGACAAACAGCGTAATAGCCAGGACTTCAGCGTAATAGCTGGGACTTCAGTGTCAGAACTGGGACTTCAGTGTTACAGCCAGCATACATGGCATCAGAGCCAGAAATGCTGGGTAAATAGCAGTATTGCAGTGCAACTACTGCAGGCAGTGGAAAACTGTGGTGAAATTCCCCTTGGCTGAAAGCAGAGAGTGCTGTGTAGTTTCCAACCTTGTTTTTATTGATTTTATTGACTGGAATCGCCATCAGGACTATGGGGGCCTCAGCACCAGAAGACCCCATTCTCAAGGTATGAACTTTCTTTCTTAAAAAAAGAGGGATTAATTATGATGAGTGGGCTCTGCAAGCCCTGCTCATGTAGTGTGAGAGCCATGAACTTGATGAGTCCAAAGGAACATCATTAGACTTATTGATTTGGGACCGGGCTGGATGATGTATACTTGCAGCTTCCACTGGTGATGACACAGCTGTCGATGTTGTAAAGCCATGGAGAATCATCCTGGATTTGTTAAAGCAGTTAAATTATGAGAGCAAAAGAGGATGGGTGGAGCAGCCACAGAGGGCTCTGAAACCTTGGTGCAGAACTAGGAAGCCGCCCCAGACAGGGACAATATGCTGACTGGGCATTCTCCCACTGTGCAGAGCCACAAGGCCAGCGCACACCAGAACGCTCTGCTGGCGCGTCATTCCCACGCAGGGCAAGGCAGCAGGGAAACGCCGTATTGCAGAGCCACACTGGGTGGCAGCACAACCACTTCACTATGCCCCCTCGCACTGCTGCTAGCCAGCCCCGGCCACTGCGAAAATGCCCCCTACTGAAGTGGAACTGCAGCTGACTGCTGCAGAGCAATTGTGGGGAGCAGCACAGCCCCGGGGACTGGGGGAATCCCGGCAAACAGAGACAATCCAAGGACTGCCCACACCACAGCTGCCGACAATGCCCAGAGAGATAGCAGAACAGATTACCCAATCCAGCCATGCGGAATCACGGTGACCACCATGGCCCCAGCAATCTGTGCAGCTCTGGCAGCGCCAAGATGCTCTGTGCCCACTCTAGACTGCTGTGCTGAGCTGAGTCACTATCCAGCCGCCATGGGCTACCATATCGCCAGTCCAGCCGGGCAAACCATACCACCCTGCTCTGGAGGACCAGACCACATGGTGGCCATTCCAATCCCTCCCTGCACTGCCAAGCTAGGCAAGAATCCCACGGCCATGGCGCCACACGATGTGGTCACTGGAACCGCCCCACCACCATTCTCACCAGAGCTGTCCACATCTGCCATCACTATGGAAACACCAGGACCATCTTCTCCTGAGACCGGGTGACCCAGCCCCAGTGATGCACCCCCAGTTTTGTGGAACTTAGCCACACCTCCTTCAGGGTGTTAGCATTCAGGAACCCATAATCACGAATGATTATATGCAGGTGCTTTTATTGAAGAGCTCTGGGTGTCAGGGGTACAAACCCAAATCTGACTCTGACATGGGTTTGGGATGAACATGTTTTTATATTCTATCGTTATATAACTTTCATGTTAATTATTAAACTTATATTGTTCTATTGTATATATTGATTTCATCCAAGCATGGGCTTCTCATGGTGCCCCTCAGACTTCTAACATAGTTTTCTCATGATTCTTCTTACAATTAAACAATAATTATATTTAATTACTAAACAATCATCATATCTAACAATTATGTCATTTATCATATACTGGTTATGCAGGTGCAATTTCACATGATCTGGCAAACACAAAGCCCAACATTTCTCATGGTCTATTTTCAACATTTTTCCAAGGCCCACTAAGTCTGGCTTTCTTTCTAACTCCCTGGATTTTCTAAGACCTTTTACTATCATTCTCCCCCCTTTGAAAGCATTTTCACTTCACTATAAGTGTAAATGTTTTCACTTGATACAGTCCTTTATTTCTCAGTTTATACTTGATGTTCTTCAAATCCATGGTTGATGTAAATGTTGTCGTTGATGCTGTCATGAACTGGAGAACCAGAAGATGGTGGGTGTGGATCTTGTATCAGTGCCGTTATTATTTTCTGGTTCCAGGACATTTTCCTCTGTATCTCTCCCTTTAAGATGCTGTAAACTAACCAAATTGCTAAGAATACAATTAGTAAGGTTATCACACTCTCAGTGATAGATTTAATCCATGAACACACATTCCACCCTAACCCTTTGAAGATTTTGCCTAGCCAGCTCGTAGTTAAATCATTTTGCTCTTCTTGTACTTCATGCTCTATTTGTTTCAACTGATTGATGTCACATTCTACATCTACTGGTACATTTGGGATGTGGACACAGCAATGATCAATCCATCCCTTTAAAAATCCACATACTCCATGCTCTTTCAGGAGTAACAAATCTAAGGCAAATTGGTTTTGTAAAGTCATTTTTGTGGTGGCTTGTAATTGTACGTTTAGTTCTTTAAATCCTTCCCAGGTGACTCTTGCCAGTCTATCTACGTGACCTGTAAGTTTTTACAGCATCTCTCTACTCTGATAGTTTGCTATAGGACCAAGCAAAGACTCTAGGGCCCACCCAAATTTCACTCCACTAGAGGGTTCTTGCCAAGTGTCATCTTGATTTTGTCTAGAACTTCTTGTCTTGCTCTTATCTGCAGAAGTTCATGTTTTCCATTAAATGGGGACTTTTTCCAAATTGGACATAAGGTTGGGAGGCCCAAAGTAATTTCTTTTACTTTCCCATCTACAGGCAGATGTGTTGTCCAGGTACCATCGCTTATTGCCCATACAAACTGTCCTGGACTTCGTATTGTACTCTTGGTACATCCCACAACTATTTTAAAATTCACTTTGCCTTGTTTATGTTTGATCCCTCTGCAAGCACAACCAATTTGTAGGGTTGTTACCAGGGGTGGCATCTGTGGTGGCATCATCAGAAGTGCAGCCATAAGTTTTATTACATGCCCACCAACTTACTTTATCTGCCCTCGTTCTGCTACTAGTGGCAGTGTTTGTTACTGCTAGATCTGTTTCATTCTCAGAGCCTTTCCATCTAATACACCAATGGGTGTTTGCCATATATTGAAATTTTTGAAGTATACTCACAGACCACGCACTGTCCCAAGGCTCTATCTGATCTTTCTGATCTTTGGCCTCACACTTCCATACCAGAGTGGTTTCTGTAACATTTTCTGTAATCTTCTAATAGTGTGGCAAATAGCATTGCCATTGTGTGACGCCTCCCTACTCTCCCATAGGAGTTCCTAGTATGCCATCACTTAGAATAATACAGTCTTTCTGGCTCATAGGTCTCATCCATGTTCCTATTTTCTCCCAAGTTTCCTTGACTACTTGCCTCAACTTGGGTACCTGTTTGCATGCAATTGTTTTGCTCTTTTGTATTTCAGGTAGTTTTGATGTTATGATTCCCCAATTTACTGGGTCTCCTGCTGCCTTTGATATTGGCAGACAGGCAGTTATTCTGCTGGTGTTTTGCATTTTGGCAAAGTCTTTGACTAATCCAATCATTACATTCTCAGCCTGAACTGCATTAGAAACTTCTATCACCTGTGTTTCTGCAGCCTTGTTGGTTCCACAGTTTACACAGTCCATGATCCAGGACGGATTTTCTTCACTCGGGTATAGTGATTCCAGGGGTCCACACCAGCTACTTTGACTGCTGTAAAGGTGGTCAGCAGTACCTATTGGGTCCACTCCACTTTTCTTTCAGTGGTTCTTCGTTCCAATTTTTAATGTACACCTCGTCTCCCGGATGTATGTTATGAACTGGATTCTCAAGAGTCAGTGGTCTATTCTACACAGGGATGCTCCAGAGCTGAGCTTAAGTTTTCCTGAGAGACAGAACATAATTATACACTTCCTGCTTTCCTGTGACATGTACATTAGGGTTAGGCTCAGGAGATTCATACGGTTTCCATACAATATCTCATAAGGACTGACTGACATCCCACTCCTGGGCTTTATCCGAATCCTCAACAGTGCTATTGGCAAAGCCTGGGTCCACTGCAGTTTGGCTTCTTGGCGTATTTTACTGATTTGCCTCTTTAGTGTCTGATTCATCCTCTCTACCTGTCCATTTGACTGGGGTCTCCACGGTGTGTGGAGGTCCCAAGTTATCACCAGCAATCTACTTACCTTTCTTACTACTGTAGCCATGAAATGGGGCCCCCTGTCTGATGATACCCCTAGGGTTACCCCGAACCTGGGAATAATCTTCTGTAGTAACCACTTAACTGTTTCCTTTGCTTGGTTTGTGCGACAGAGAAAGGCTTGGCCATCCAGAAAATGTGTCAACCCCCACTAACAGATATTTGTATCCTCGAGTTCTTGGCAATTCTACAAAATCTATCTACCAATAGTCTCCTGGCTCTATTCCTATCCAAATTCTTCCTAGCTGTGCCTGTCGCCTAGCCACTGGGTTGTTTTTCAAGCAGATCTCACATTTTGACATTAGTGATTTTGCCATTGTTAACATCTGTACTGAAATTAAACTTTGCTTTAGCAATTTTATCAATGCCTCTGCACCCCAATGACATTCGTTATGTTTAATTTGTAGAACTTCTCTCACTGTCAAGGGGGGTAGCACTATCTGTCCTTGTGCAGTCACATACCATCCTTCTGAATTCTTTTGTGCATTTAGCAAATGTGCCAGTCTCTCATCTTCTACTGAATATTTTGGTTTTGGAGGCAAATTGAATTGAGATACATTAAGCTTTAAAGGTATCAATACCATTGTTGTTTGCACCTCTCAAGCAACCTGTCGGGCTGTCCAGTCTGCCTTTCGATTATCCTCACAGATTTTGGAGTTTCCTGATTGGTGTGCTTTACAGTGTATAACTGTCACTTGTTCAGGTTTTTGTACTGCTTTTATCAATTGCAGGACTGCATCTTGATGTTTAATGTGCATACCTTGAGAAGACAGTAGTCCTCTTTCTTTCCACAGTGCTCCGTGTACATGCACCACTCCAAAAGCATATTTTGAGTCAGTCCATATATTTACCCTTTTCCCTTCACTTAATTCTAGTGCCCTGGTTAAGGCAACAAGTTCTGCCTTCTGGGCAGATGTGTTTGTTGGTAATGCTTTTGCCTCCACTACTGTACTGACTGTTGTTACTGCATATTCAGCGTATCTGGTTCCGTTCTCCATGAAGCTGCTCCCATCTGTGAATAGCTCCCACTCTGGCTGCTCTAGTGGGACATCTTTCAGGTCTTCTCTTGCTGAATAGTGTACTCTATTACTTCTACACAGTCATGCTGTAATGGGCCTTCTTCAGTTATGGTACCTAGGAATAAAGCTGGATTCAAAAGGTTTGTTGTTTTTAATGTGACATCATCTTGCTCAGTCAGGATTACCTGGAATTTTATCATCCTACTTGGAGATAGCCAGTGGCTCCCCTTTTGTTCTAAGACAGTGGCTACCATGTGTGGTACATAGACATCTATGTGCCTTCCCATAGTAAGCTTTCTGGCTTCTTGTATCAGCATCACAGTGGCTACGACTACCCGCAGACATGAAAGCCACCCGGCACTTACATTGTCAAGTTGTTTGGAAAAATAGCCCACCGGCCTTTTCCAGCTTCCCAGACTTTGGGTCAGGACTCCTAGTGCTATGCGCAGCCTTTCATGTACAAACAGCTGAAAATCTTTAGACAAATCAGGTAACCCTAATGCTGGAGCAGTTGTCAGTTTTTCTTTTAATTTTAGGAAGGCTTCTTTCTGTGGTTTGCCCCAGGTGAATGGCTGCGTCTTCTGGGCTTCGTACAGGGGTTTCGCGATCAGTCCATAGTCCATGATCCACAGGCGACGCCATCCTGCCATCTCGAGGAAGACTTGCAGCTCGTCTAGGTTCTGGGGCTCTGGAATAGCACAAATAGCTTGGATACGGTTAGTACCTAGTTTTCGTTGCCCTTGTGAAAGGTCACATCCCAGGTAGATCACAGTCTGTTGGGCGATTTGTGCCTTTTCTCTGGATACTTTGTAACCTCCCATTCCCAGGGAATTTAAAATCTCAATGGTTACCTTTATACAGGTTGCTTTTTCTTCTGTAGCTATTAGCATATCATCAACATACTGCAACAACAGGTATTGGTCTCTCGGTACTTGCCCATTCTCAGTCCAAATCTCCAGCTTCTTTGCCAGTGGGTTCCCAAATAGGGTCGGCTAGTTCTTGTATCCTTGTAGAAGTTGTGTCCAGGTGAGCTGGGTCTTTCTTCCATTCCCTGGATTTTCCCACTCAAAGGCAAAGAGTTTCCTACTTTCTATGTCAAGGGATATGCAGAAAAAGGCATCTTTTAGATCAATTACGGTAAACCAATTATATATCTATTTTATGGATGTAAGCAATGTGTAGGGATTTGCTACTACTGGATAAATGTCCTTTGTTATTTCATTTATTGCTTTCAAATCCTGCACTAATCTATATTCACCATTTGTTTCTTCACTGGAATTATTGGTGTATTAAATTCTGATTCACATTCCTCTAGAATTTGGTATTTCAAGAATTTATCAATAATCTTTACCATTCCTCGCCATGCTTCTGGTTTTATGGGATACTGTTTGACTTGTACAGCCCTCGCCCCTTCTTTTAACTCTACATGCACTGGCTGTACCAATTTAGATTTTCCTGGTATATCTGTTCCCCATACAGAGGGAAGCACTGCATCTTCTACCTCCCTAGGGATAGAGGGAACCGGTTTTTCTTTGATCATTAAAATCTGTCCCATCTTTGATTCAGGTATTTTCATTACAAGCTCCCTGTTTTCAAAGGTTATTGCTGCATCAAGTTTTGCCAGCAAATCCCTCCCTAAAAGTGGAATTGGACACTCAGGTACATATAAGAATTCATGTGTTAAAACCTTGATCCCAAAACACAAATCTAGGGGTTGCAAGAATGGCTGATTTTCCCTGTAGCCCCAACTATTGTTATTTGCTTGTCCCCAATTTGCCCTTGCAGATCATTCAGCACGGAATATGTAGCACCGGTATCCAGGAGGAATTTTACCTCTTTATCCCCTAACTGTATATTTATAACAGGTTCTTGAACCTGTTATACAGGTTCCGCGTCTAGTCAGCTGTTATATTCGCTTAACACCATCACCTTGGTAGTGTTTTCCTGCTGGAAGTGATTGTCCCGGTGAAACCGGTTGTTTGGGTTGTTTGGGCACTCTCTCTTCCAATGCCCCTCTCGCCTGCAAAGCGCACACTGATTTAGGCTTAACCCTTGCATGACTGGTCCTCTACCATGACTACCTCTTCCACGTCCCCTGAAATCTGGGCTCCCCTTTCCTTGTATTACTCCCAAAAGATTTTGCTGCTGCCTTTTACTAGCTTCTCTTTCTCGATTATTGTATACCTTCCAGGCTACCTCAAGTATTTTATCCAGATTCCTTGATTCCTCCCCTTCTAATTTTTGCAATTTCCTCCTGATATCACCCTGTGACTGGCCCAAGAATATGAGAGCGAGCTGAACCTTTGCTTGTTCTGTGTCTATTTGGAGATCTGTATACTTCCTTGCTACCTCCTTAAGCCTTTCCAAAAACACAGTAGGAGATTCTTTCTTTTCCTGTTGAACCTCATATAGTTTAGACCAATTCATAGTTTTAGGCACAGCATTCTGAACTCCTATTTGGATCCACTCCTGATATTTCTCTAGTCTCCTCATACCCCAAGACAGGTTAGGGTCCCATTTTGGATCCTCAATTGGAAAATTTTCATCTAGAGTTCCTGTTACGAGCCCATTTCTAATATCCTCCCTTGCCCTTTCTTTGGCTGCCTTAAGTAGCATCTCGTTCTCAGTAGAATCCATCAAAGTATCCAATATTACTTGTAGGTTGTCCCAGTCAGGATTCTGAGTTTTCATAACCATTTTTACTACCCGTGCCACCTCATCAGGATTTTCTCCAAAAGTTCCGGCCGATTGTTTCCAAATAACTAAATCCACAGGAGAAAAAGGCACTTTTATAAACACTGGCCCCTCCGCTCCTACTCCTTGTCGCACGGGGGCAATTATAGTCTGCTTTTGTCTGCCCAGGTCTTTTCTAGCCATGACCGGGGTGAGTTTTGACCCACTTCGAGTCCTGTGAGATACGGGTGTCACTGATTCATCACTATTGCTGTCTTTTTCACTTGCATCCCTCCCCCTCCTTTGTATCACAGTTAGGTTTTGATCATCTTCTGAGGAAGAGGGATCAGGTGACAGTGGGAGAGGAGGATAAAGAGAGAAGGGTGTAGTAGGACTAGATGAGATAGGTTTAGGTGAAATAGGGGCAGACGGTGGGATAGGGGCAGGATTAGGTGAGGTAGGTGCAGAGGGTGGGATAGGGGCAGGTGAAGCAGGCGGGCTAGGGCTAGGTTCTATTGGTCTTATTGGAGCTACCTGTAAATCAATATCTGTATAATTTTCCCTACTCAGACTTTCTTTCAATGCCAAGTGTTCTAGACAACATTTCTCTTTTACACAAACCCCACACTTATCGCTTGCAGATGCTCTAACCACCATTAATCCACATTCATCCTGCCATTCTGGCTTTCCCTGCAAATAAAAAAAGAAATCAACATACAGAACCTCATCCCATTCTCCTTCTTGCTTACAAAACGACATTAACTGCAAAATAGCGTTATATTGCAAAGACCCGTACTTTGGCCATTTTTCACCATTCTCCAAGACATATTCTGGCCACCACGTATTACAATAATCAATCAACTTAGCCTTACGTAATTCTTCCCCAAAATTACCCTTTTTCCAATGTGCTAATAAGCACCCCAAAGGAGAAGGTCGCAGAATGGAGGCATTGCTGCCCAAAATCCCTTTGAGCTTCTCCATCCAAAATATACCACAAATGCTGAACCTGCAACGCTTTTGTGATTGTATAATGGACAGTGCCTAGGCAATACCACCAGGAATTCCTTAGCCCAACCAAGCGTAGCTTTCGCTGCATCATATTGGCAGGCAACCAAACCAAAGTAAAAGCACCTTACCTCTCTCCCGGGGACGTTTTGAGCAGCGGAGGCGGTTGCGGCCTATGGGCTCGCTGAGAATCCCTTGGTGCCGGCTGGAGCGTGATCGGGTCGCGAACTCGCCCAGCAGCACTCACAGGGTCCCATCTGGGGGTTGCCAAAATGTTAGCGTTCAGGAACCCATAATCAGGAATGATTATATGCAGGTGCTTTTATTGAAGAGCTCTGGGTGTCAGGGGTACAAACCCAAATCTGACTCTGACATGGGTTTGGGATGAACATGTTTTTATATTCTATCGTTATATAACTTTCATGTTAATTATTAAACTTATATTGTTCTATTGTATATATTGATTTCATCCAAGCATGGGCTTCTCATGGTGCCCCTCAGACTTCTAACATAGTTTTCTCATGATTCTTCTTACGATTAAACAATAATTTTATATTTAATTACTAAACAATCATCACATCTAACAATTATGTCATTTATCATATACTGGTTACGCAGGTGCAATTTCACATGATCTGGCAAACACAAAGCCCAACATTTCTCATGGTCTATTTTTAACATTTTTCCAAGGCCCACTAAGTCTGGCTTTCTTTCTATCTCCCTGAATTTTCTATGATTTCAAGACCTTTTACTATCAAGGAGATGTACCAACACCACCAATCCAGCCTACATCAGGGGGCAGAGCCCTGCCCCCAATCCAACCTCCATGGAACACAGACATATTTTTGCACTAGTATTAATGAAAGCTTGTTTTAAAAATATGAATGCAGAAAACCTCTCCCAACCAAGTTCATGGCCCTGATAAAGCCATGAACCTGGCTGGTAAAGAAAAATATATTAGTAAACCAAGATCACTCTGTGCAAACTTTGCAAAAGCTAAACCCTTTTTCCTTTGAGATAAAAAAGAAAGCCTTATCTGGAAGAGGTTCCTTCAGGTCCTCATAGTGAAAAAAAACCCCTCAGCAACCCCCTAAGTAATAATACCTTATTAATGCTGTTCAAAATCTGTGTTTTATTCCTATTTTTAGTTATTATTCCAGAGAAGAGAGGAAAGAAGTTTGGGGAAAATGTACACCTTCCTTTAAGTTGCATAGATAATATAATGTTCTCATGTCTTTCAGTCAATCATATAACAATAAAAATAATCCTATGATGTTCAGCTACCCAAACCCAGGTAAATAAATTTCAATGTACAATGGGATGTGTTAGATACCTACTAGATGTGTCTGGCTTACACTATGTCCTGCTTGGAACCACAAACAGCATCTGCCTGATAACTCCTCAACAGACATCACACAGAACAATGATGACCTACCTCATGGAAATCTGGGACTCTTGAAGTGACAATTCATATAAGGACTTGATTTGTTTACAAAGTATTTTTCCTGTTTACAAACTGCTTTTCTGTTTACAGATTGTTTTTTCTAGTAGTTAAGTTTTTCTTTAACAGTTTGAAAAGTCAAGTAGTTTCTTGGTTTTTAGTGGTAAGTTGTAACTTGTAAGCTCTAAGCATCAAGTCTGTGACATGTTAGCCTAAGTTCTTGCTTAAGAAATCCTAGACATGAATGCTGCAGCTCCAGTGATACATAGTCTCATGCAAATTAAACCCATGCTGCCCTTCTGTCACCCTGTTTGCAAAGGGCCTTTGCAAATGGGTGACAGCAGGTTGCAATTTTTATAAAAACAGAATGGCAAGATGTTGCCACATATCACAGCACAAGCTAGTTTGTACTAGGCAAATTAACCAGCCCCTGGGTTGACTGACGGGGGCTTTGGCCAATCACATCTTTCCTAAGGCTGCAGAAATATCGCTGGTCCAAGACTTGGGGGGGTGTAAAGATCAGACTAATAGGCTATCCAGACTGGGTTTTTCAAATGCCCTTTATAAGGAAGAGCTGGAGAATAAATGCTCTCTGTTGCCACATGAACATCAGGTGTGTGGTCTCTTTGTCTCCAACGCACCTCCCCCCCCCCCCCCCCCCCCCGCCCCCGTACTAACAAACACAGGCATGAAAAGAATCACCTTTAATTTTATGAAGTCAAGCACCTAAAAATCTGGAAAATGGTACAGCTAAACAATTTCTGTAAACTACATTTTCACTTTTTTAAGGCAAATGGAAAGGAACAGGTAAATAGGAGAGAACTAGGACAGTGCTTAGGGTTGTAGTTTACAGCTGCCAAATAATGCATGGTTTAATTGGTGTATAGAGCACTGACCTGTTACTGGACAAAAGAATAATGTGTGTCAAGTCATTTAATTTTGAAAAAGGGTGTTTGCCTTGTTCCTTGCAAAATGTGAAAGGTGTATACTGGGTGGGAAGGTGCAAGGACAAGGCAGGTGTGCCTTCAGTCAGCTGGATTCTGCACAAGGAAATGGGCTCCTTGCCTGGCCTTCTCTGGTGAGCTCCTCAACAATGGCAAGATCAGTGACTTGACCCAAAATTTCTCATAAGCTTTTTGCTAAACCAGTTTCACTTTCGAGATACTTGTAACTGTGACACAAACCAGGGCCATGCTTTAAAAACCCTG
The DNA here is from genome assembly GCF_015832195.1 of Motacilla alba alba. Classification (NCBI taxonomy): domain Eukaryota; kingdom Metazoa; phylum Chordata; class Aves; order Passeriformes; family Motacillidae; genus Motacilla; species Motacilla alba. The sequence continues at coordinate 530,860 of NC_052021.1, forward strand.
AGTTTCTAATGAGCGATACTCTGGGGAGAGAATGATTGTAGGGGCCTCAGATTATTCCCATTCTTGAGACCGCTGTCATGAAGGTACAGTAAATTTGAGGAGCAATTGGAAAAGAAAACTCAAGCGCAGTGGGCATGGAACATATTTTTCCAGTCTAGGAACAGCTGCAGTATTTAAGATAATGCTGCCTTTTCCCTAATTTTTTTATCAGTTTCTTATTTTCCATATGCTGAGAGCTGTGTCATCTCATCCTCACGGAATTGATCATGCAGTGATCTTTTCTGCTTCATTGCAAAGTCAGCTAAGTCAAATTAAACAGCCTTTATGTTAAAGAGCCACAAATTAACTCATATGACACTGTACTGAAGCTGGTGAAGAGTAATTGTGTAATTTTTGCAAAAATTATTGTGGATGGTTATCTTCAGTTCTACTGTGAAAAGCACACAGAAAAAAACTAAGACTTCCAGAGCTGGATTTAAAATGTACAGAATTAGTAAGCAAAACAAACAAAAAAATTGATGAGATTCCTCATTAATTGAATCCAGTTTAATCTCTGTAAAGGATGTCAAGGATGAAGTAGACTCATATGAGAATCAGGATGGCCCAGTTGTGTCGATCAAGACTGTACCATAAATCACCTGCATTAGGGGACTGAACTGGTGTTGTGTTTGTAATCTCAGTCCTGGTCTTTCATAAAGGGTTTAGGTTGCACCTTTACCATATTTTAAAACAGCTGATAACCTACATCATGGAATTGCTTCTTTTTATGAAAGCAACATGAAAATTTGAGGTGTTCAGTCTTCAAGAAGTGTCATCTGTCCCTTACCTCCTCGGTTAACACAGTCTGCAAATGTGTCTGGTACCAAGGAGGAGTATTATTCTAGGCTTGAGTGTATCCAGGGCTGGAAAATTGTTAAAGCTCTGTTCCATGTGGAGCTCTGAGGTGAAAGCCTCTTCTCTTTCAGTGAAAACAGTGTGGTCTCTTGACAGGTACATTTCAAAATCTCTCTTATTGCTTAAGCTGGGCAAACCAATTGGGTTCACAAACATCCATAAAAGCAGTCAGGCAGCAGTCAACTCTCTTGTTAGCAAATTTGTCAGGAGGATCAAAGCTTAAACCAGTACAGACGTTCCCTGCTTCTGCAGAGCACTGGTGTCTAGACTGGGTTTGAACTGTGTAGGATGTTTGCAATACTGCTGGAAACCGCGTACATAAAGGGAGATTTAAATTTTGGTTTTCTCTATTGCAAACTGCTTTTTCTTACATTGTGCCACAGCAAAGAGACCTCTATACAAGTATCATTGAAATACATTGAGAAACAGATCAAAGCACATTCCTGTTGCAATGAAAAATCAACACACACATTTCACATTTTTGTTGGAAAGCACTGTCCACAATGAGTACAATATTAGTCACTTCTGTGTACAGTTCCTAAACAGGGTTGGACAGGGCAGGTATCAGTGTTTCAAGCTGATGCTTCAGTGATAAGTTTTTCATCATCTTCTGCGGTACAAAGCTCATTTCTTTTCCTTGTCCTCCTCTTTTTTCCCCCTTCTTGCCCCTTGCCCCCATGCCATAAGTTTATGTTTATTTTAAGATTTAATCTCAGCCGCCCTGTGGGTGTTAATATTCTGTTAAGGTTTTTAGCAAGTACAACCCTCTCAAACTAACCTGAACTTAAGCCAGGTTCAAGTACAAATAGGTATAATGCACAGATTTTAATCATTTTGCAGTAGGTGCATAAAGGAATGGCACAATGTTGGAATGGCACAATGTTGGTAATTTATGGGAAGTGCTCAAGAGCTGTCTTGGAGCATGGCAGCCCTAGACACCAGCACCTTGGGCTGGTGTCTTGGTTCATTTTTACTGGCTGTCACACAGGGAATTCCATGTTCACTCAGAAAATGCTTTTATTCCCGTGTTAAACAGTAGTAATATACTCAACTATGAAAATCACATTTGAGCCTGAAACAAGAGAACACTTGCAGCCTTTCAGGTGCTGTTGCAGTTGAAAAATATTCATTTTGATACAGCAATAGGCAGCTGTATTTTGGAGGGGTTTTTACAGGCTTTTCAAATAGCACAAAATGAAAAAAAAGGATGTATGGTTTCTTGTCTGTTACAGTTTTCAGTTATATTTACCTCTTTAATTACCAGGATATTGCATGTGAAGCATGTGGCCATTTGTATTTTGAATTGAAAAGGTTTTATTGTAAAGATGAGTTTCCTGCTGTGCTTATTGCTATATGCGCCAAGACATGTATAGTTGCTCCCATTCCTGTGGCTACAATAAATCAAAGTGGGAGAACTCTCACTGTGCCAGTCAAGTAATAGAAAGAAAGATGGCAAATTTAAGTTTAAACACGTTGGAGAGCCCAAGGCAAAAGGAGTTCCCTCTGCTTTTGGAAAGGAGAAGGAGTTTTTGTTGGTCCTGTGGTTAGCCATGATGATTTTGTGCAGTAGTGCTGTGCTTATCCTGATCAAATGGCCTTCACACACATATCCCCTGTCAGTGTGAATTTCTAAAGACTGTCTGATCAAAGCAACTCTTCTGAATGCCACATTTCTTAGAAATCTGTTTACATCCTCTTGGTTTAGGTAAGTTCAATGTGCTGGAGAAGCTAAAAACCTACTTTATATTTTTCAGACACTGGCTTTTTAAAATTTATTTTGTTTCTACTTCAGCTGTTGTTTAGAATGTTGTTTAGTTTATTTTAAGGACTGTGAAACCTGACAGGGTTTGGTGCTGAAGTATACCTGCTGGAGTCAAAGCTCCCCACAGTTAGTAGGAGGTGGGTCCTTTATAGGCAGAGCTGGGGGAGCCTGGCTCTCTGGGTTATGAGTGTTCAGGTGTGTGTTTGCCGGTTGGGTTGAATACAACAGCCCAGGAGCCTGTGTTCTATCCGATTGTAGCATCCCCCAGCAGAGATGCAATGCCTGCTCACTCTTTCCCTTGGGAAAGTTTCTTCAGTGGCACACCAGGTAATCCATCCAACATCAAAGCCTCATTCCAGTTAAGACCTGATATGTATTTCTGATTAATCACCTCTTAGGAATATTACACCTGCTATAAAGGCCCTTTTATGTATGAAATAATTGGGTCAGGGTTTTAATTTTTTTTTTCATTCAAGATAGATAAATGAAATGAAGCTAGTTAATTGAACTTGAAGCTTTTCTTAGCTGTTCTTCTCAAAGAAGTATCTCCAGCCAATATCAGCATAGCCCAGCAGCTGAGTGTACAGGGTGACCTGTGGGGAGGTAAGGTACCAGTGTGGGTCAAAATCCTGCTGTTCTTAGAGTGCAGACTTGACTCAGCTTTCCTCTACTTTAAAAACAGGCACAGCCCTCAGGCTCCTCTTCTCTTGGTCTGCAGAAGATATGTGTATAAACAAATATGTGGGTGTTTATACATAATGGAACTGTTCCAGTGGGAAAGGTGGATGAATCAGAACATCTGAATTTTGCAAATCCATATCCTGACATATATTTGTTGGAGGCAGTTACCATGCCTGTTAAAACATACCCTGTAGCCTCTGTTACACATACCTTTTCCTCTGAAGTTAGAAGATGGTGTGTTCTATCTCTGCCCCCTCTGATTAGGGCTCAGAAAGACCTGCCTTCCACACTTCATGGCTGCTGTATCCAGGGAAAGGGAAGTTTGCTCATTTATAGCCAGAAGAGCATTGTTCCAAACTTTTGTCAAGATGCAAAATTTTTAATATATTTTTTAAAAATTCCAGAATATTGACTAAATGTGTTTTGGTAGGTGTCAAGAGGAAATGCAGTATACTTGAAGGACCAGGCAGGACCAGCTAATGGTTCTCATGCTCTAATGTTCTCTGTGTGTTATTCAAATACTACTTTCCAGTAGTTTGCCACTCTAACTTCAGTTCATGTCTGGGCAGTACTAGGAAGTCTTCAGGGCAGTGTATTTAATGAAGATCAGCGAAACATCAAATAAGAAAATGAGCTACTTCAGCTCCTAAACTGGGATGGTGGGGAGTGATTTTTTTTTTTCAATTCTCCACTTGTTTTCCACGTGGCTCTGAAGTGAACAAGGCAGATGCTTGTGCTGATCCTGAAGACCAGACCAGTGTGGGAAGGAACAATGTGACAGGCCTGGATAAGGATGGGGGTGGTGAATGGTTTTTGGTCAGAATTGTGAGAGCAGATCTCTAGAGAGACTGTGAAAAGCTTTGCTGATGGTATCCAGCAATGACCTCCCTCAGCAGGCAGTGATTTCTGGGTTGACGTCAGCCTGGGCTTAGCTCCCAAGCCAGCCGCAGGGGATGGACTTCCACAATCCATGTTTGCCTCCCCTTTTTTCTTGGCTGGATGAAAACAAAAGCTCATCAAGCTTGGATTCTCCTCCTAAACTACTCCTAGGCAGCATGTTTTCTACCTTTATTAGTCTCATTTAAATAACAGAAAGATTATTCCTGGCAGTGAGCGCAGCTTATAGTAAACAGCTTTTGCTTTAATGCTTTGTTGAACAAGAAACAACACAATTATTTGCCTATAGAGAAACATGCATACATGCTGTATTGAATCACTCCTTGTGCTAGTGATGGGTGCAGGTTCATGCCCATAGTTGGTTCACTGAATACTGATGAAACAGGCAAGTATGTACCAGAAACAAAATTATTATGTTGGTTTTGGTAATTTGTTGCATAAAGGCATGACTGAAAAAAAATTGACAAAAGGCTTTTAAGAATTACTGCTTTATCCTTTTTTATGAAAGGATGGATTAAAGATTTCAACTTAAAAATCATTAACTATTAATAAAGAAGAGAAGAAACAGGAATCATTTTAATTTCCCTAATTATCATAGTTAATGATAGCCTTAGGGCAGAATGAGCAAAATACAGAATATACTAATGGAAATGTATCCATTAGAACTGTACTATTTTTGCTTCCCTTGACATGAATACATAGCTAACAAAAATACTGTTACAGTACAACTGCTCACTCTGTAAATAATTAAACTATCAGCTGTCATAATGTACAAAGCATTAAATGGCTCTTGGAGGGGATCTCCTTCCTCGACATCCAGAGGAGTTCTAGCTCCTTGAACATGGTTTTCATTTGAATCTTAAACACCCACACCAAGCTTATCCCTGTAAGGATAGCAGGAATGGATTTGGCTCCCTGACCTGATGCCAACATAGCACAGCACTCTTGCACCTGCATAAACAAAGGGGAAGGTAAGGGGGGCGTAGCTCTGCAGCAGAGGAGCCCCTGTTCCGGGGCAGGATCAGAGCATGCTTTGCAATGCTTTGGTATTGCTACATTTTACTGCACAGAGACAAGCACAGTTTAGACCTGTGAATGGAAGGAGAAGTGAAGCCAAATGACTGGTACCTTTGTCTGTAATGGAATCCACTGTGCAAGTGGGAAGTGATGCCAAGGTGGTGGTCCTGATGAAAAGTTACAGTGCTGAGCCCTCTCTTCACTGACAGCTCTCTCTGTTTCGTAGGCTAAAGTCTTTTATGCATATTTACACTGAAAATTCCTTTATTTCCTCGATGTACGTTCTGTACTCTGTTTGCTCTGAAGGTGCTTACTTGCAGTCAGCTAATTGCATGATTCAGTCATTAGTGTTTATGACACTGAGTAGCTGTAATGCTCTCAGGGCCCTGCTCATGACTGTTTGTACATGTATTTCCTAGCCTGTGTCACAATATATCCAGGTTTATGATTGCAAATGCACACAGAAGGCCAATTTGCAAAGCAGAACAGATGGACACATAATCAGTCTAATGACTTAATGTCACAAATGAAATGCCCTTGCAGTTACCTGTTATTTATTCTGCCAAGACTGTTTCTGAAACCTTAATACAGACTCCAAAGGCTGCCGCTTCCCTCCTTGCAGCAAATGTTGCAGCTCTACCACCCCAGTCACAGGACTGCATGTTGGATCCCTACCTGTACCTACTGCTGCACCCTAATGTATGCCACCCTACTGTATGCCACCCTATGTTTGGTGTTATCAGTATGCCAGACAGGTGATCACTTTTTTCTTGGAAATTAAAAACCTTTCCTGAACACTCTGCTATCAGGTAGCTTCTTTGTGTGTGCCATATGTTCTTGCATTTGCTTTTTAATTTAACACCTATACTCCTCCTCAAACATCCCTGTGCACGAAAATAATCTTTGTCTTTTCCCTTTCCCCTTTAAACCTGTGACTGAATCTTCATTAAGTCAGTAGGACTTAGAGACATGTCTAACTTTTATGTTGTGCTGGATTAATTTGTTAAGTTAGGGGCTCAGAAACTTACCATGACCTTACTCATTCCTTCTGAGTTACCAAATTTAAAACTTTTTTAAAAATCCCTCTAAGTGTCTTATTATTAAAATGGTTAATTCTTAATAGCTTTTCAAAAAATGTGCCTTCTGGTGTGCAGGGAGAAGACAGGTCTCAGTTCCTATGGTGCTTTCCAATGGACTTGTAAGAATGCACTGAAGGGCCTCAGTTATTCTGGCCTGAGGAGTGTTTGCTGATGTTTGTAAAAAAGAATAGGTTTTCAGCTGATAACCTCACACTTATGGACTTCTGCCATTTCTGCATGGCAAAATTTTTCCTGTTTTCCCTGTTGAAAAGAATCAACCATTAGAAGAAGTAATTGCTCATTATGGCAGAGGGGAGTGGGGTAATCATGTGGCATCAAATTACTTAATGAGCTGCTGGTCTATTAATGTTGTCCTTAGTACATGCATTGCTGAAAGACATGAGGCACTTAAACTCCTTCTAGTTTCTACTTTGTCTTTGCACTTTTTCAGACAGTTATAAATTAGGTTGTTAACTAACTGATTTATGGGATATGTTTATTAAGCTAGTAATTTTCTGCATCAGTTGTAAATTACCTTCTTTTATTTTGCCATCTGCATAATTATATTTTACCCTTTTGCCTGTGTGCATAATTTGTTACCCTGACAGCCTTTATCATTCCAACATTTTTGTGGTTTTGTCAATTTTTCTTAAAGGAATGGGATACAGAAAAATAGATATATACCCCAGTGATACAAACTTTTAAGTGACATGACTGTCTAAGGCTGAAATTAATTAACATGCCTGATTGAAATAAATAGAAAAACTGTTTTGTAACTGCACAAAACGATGTTACAAAAGTAACCTTTTTGTAAATTGGAGTTAATATGGAAAAATTTGCACTAGTTAATTATACAATTTTTTCTAATACATTTACCCAGTTGAATTTGTCTCACTCATAGAAGTGTGGGCAGCCATAGTCCTTGCAGCAATAAGTAGTTGAGGACTAAAAATCTCACTGATTATTTCCTCTTAAAAAAATTGCTTTATAAAAATAGCCATCTCTGATGTATCCATCCCTGGGAATTTCTAGTACAGGGCAGTTTTTCAAAACAAGTTTCAGGATATTAATTCACATTTACTTTAAGAAGCTGTTTTCTGCACAGCTACTGTATAGTAAAGGTGAAAGGATAGAAATTTGTCTCTTTTGTATATCGACAGATATACCTTGCTTTATCTTCACATATCTCTGTACATAGTGAGATGATAAAATGAAACAAAGGCAGAACTAAAAGTGTGTCTGTATTCCAGAGTAGATGATAGAGCTTTCCTGGTATTAAGCTTAAATTACATGTAAAGGCCTTTATTTGTAATTTTACCTTATAAATGGTGTGCCACATCAGGCATTGCCACATAGAACCTCCACTGATATGATGTAATGAAATAGGCGGTGATAATCTGCTTGAGCAAAAATGAGAAGATGCTATCTGAAACCTGATGTGTTATATAGAATTATCTTTTTCCACATGAAATTACACCACCTGAGAAAGAAGTTAGGATGTATAAGAGGACTCATCAATCTGTGATAAGACTGTGTAAGGTGTATTTAACTCCAAGATTGTGGTTTATTCATTGAAAAAATAACTCACTTTCCAAATATCTAGATGTTGTCACAGTAAAAATTAAATTTGTTGAATTTTTAAATTGGGATGTGTAACTAAACACTGCAATTTCTACAGATTGATGCTTGTGAAATTAGCAGATCAGTGGTTTTGTTAAGTGTTTCAATTGGTTTTGAGGGACAACTTTGCAGTTAGACTTCTAGATTTCCCTTAGATATTGCTTTGGTTCAGCTTGTGAACAGTTCTCTTTTGTTAAGCAGTGGTTTGTGGTTAAGAGCTCATCTCTGTTTTGGTGCTTGTTTGGGTTTCGTTTTGTTGGTGCAGTAACTGCAGTAACAGGTCACCTTACAGCAGCTTGTTTCTGTTAGGCGCTGCCATGAGTCTTGATGGAATCCCTGGATGGAGGCCAGCTGGTCCATCCAGGACCTTGGCCAATTACCTGTAATTATCTTCACAGCAATTTTCCCTTTATTACCCTAAACCTTCCTTGGCCTTAGACTATTTAAAACATCAAATTACTAAAACTGTTATTGTTTCTGGCTCTGTTTTCTCTGAATGTTCCTGGTGTCTCCTTCCATTTTTCCCTCTGCAGTTACAATATGAACTTAATTCAGTAGTAGAAGCCAGAGAGGAATCTGATTTGCAAACAAAACAGGAGGGAAGGCAATGTATTTTTCAGATCAGTTATTTTTTATGTAGTGTTTGGGGTTTTTTTGTTTTGGTTTGGTTTTTTTGTTGTGTTTTTTTTTTTTTTTCAATTTTAACCTTAAAACAAGTACATCTCAAAAAAGATTATTCTTTTCTGTTAACTTGATGGTACAAGTTTTAATCTTACATTCTGAGCATGAAGAACAAAGGCTATAGCACAGAGAAAATTAGAGGTAAACTTTTTTTTCTTTTTTCTTGATTATAGAGTTCAGTGCTTCCACTGGTCCCTTTGCAGAAAGAGTCCTGTAATCACTCTTTGCACTTCCTTTTTATGCTCTCCCACTACTCAATTAAGAACTCATTAAACCACACACCTGCAGTGTCTTTAACCTGAACTGTAGTTTTTAACCCCTACTTCTACATAATTATAATGCAGCCTGTGGATTGCCTGACTTGAACTGAGCAAAAATGACAGTAAAACTTATTTGTGACAATAAAGATTATGTTGTTTAAAGCCAGCCCATAAACAAGAATGGAAAGGATTTTTGTGAGTACAGAGGACTAGAATTGTTATATATCATGACTTTCTGAGTAGATAGGATGAGGCAGCATGCTAACTGATGCACGGCTATAATATATAGTGAATAACTATAGTGGGGTGATGCTCCCCTGGACTGGGGATGATGGAGCACCGGCTTTTGGGGATGGGCTCTTAATGTTTTGGTTGGATGTAACTTGTGAGATGATGCCATGTCCTGATATTTTTGTGTCCCTTCATGTCTATGAGCTTTGTTAAGTCTTGGAAGAAATGTTTTGATTCAGGTTCATATTGGAAGATCTGCTACAAGTAGCAGGAGTTCAGGGCTTTTCCATCATGATTGACAGAGGTTCCCTAAAGTGGCACTGCCTGTGTCCATCAGTGCTGAGCCATGTTCAAGGAGTGGTGTAAAAATATAGGATTCAGTTGGAAAACACCAGTACTTCATGTTCCCAGCTTTTTTTTTTTTCAGTGATAAGATTCCATAATTTACAAATGATCCCTGAGGATTTGCTAGTATGGCAAGAGAGGCAGCAAGAAAAGTGAGCTTACAGGTTTGAACAATTCAACCCTCAGTGCTGAGTGATGTTTTCATATGAGCTCTGGGTCCTGAGGTTTTTTCCTAACATCCATTCTTACCTTAATTTCTTTCCAAGTCTAGCATTTAACACAACCAAAGAAGGTTTTATAATGCTACTTTTGTGAAATGTTTTACTTACTGTCACCATAAGATCCCAATGGTAAAGAAGCTGCAAGAATGTATGCTTTGCTTGAATAAGGGTTTAGCATCCTAGGAATGATTTTTACCATGTGCATCTGTACAATGTACTCCATGCACTTTTTCTGCCTACACTGGACAAAATCTATGTGGCACTGTCAGAGTCATTTGAGTGCTTCCTCTGTTAAAATTTTCAGTGACAGTGTACTGGTCTTGGCTCGCCAATGTGAGATTTCCTGGTCAATGCACCAATTAGTGTGATGGGTTCAGTGCTGGCCAATCACCAGTGCACTCACTAGAATGTACTTACCCCTTCTTCCTGCTGTGAAATAGGACTAGGAGAAAGGCAACACAGGCTCAAAACTTTAAAAGGGTATAAAGAAAACTTTATTAACAGTAACTAAAAGAAAGAGTAATAGGAATGAGAACAAAACCTTCTGGACACTTCTCCCCCTCACAACCTTTTCTTTCCCACTGACAATGTAAAGGGACAAAAACCTAAAATTTTCAGTCAGTTTACCACCTCTAGAATAGTCTTTCTTCAGTTCACTTAGGGAGAGAAGTCCATCTTGATAATGTTATGGAGACTTCTCTACAAGAAAACAGTTCTCTCGTGGCTCTCAGTTTTCCACACATAGCAGCTGCCTGGGGAAATCAGCAATCATGAAATCCCTTCCATTTTCCATAAGCTTTTCCCACAGTTGTGTTTATGGGTTATGTCAATTTACACTGTCAACTGGGATACTGTTTTAAAGATGAGCTGTTCAAAAGCAAAAGTTCTCATTATCTATCTTTGAAATCATCTTAATCTCTAAGAACAGAGATCTTTGTCTTTTCTTCCTGGGGGTGCAGGATCTGCATCACTGTTTTCTCTCTCTCTGTGTTCAAACTTCTTAAAGGATCACAGGTACTTTAATATCTGTTTACTTCTGCATGGAAGCCTTTGCTTTATATCTACAATTTGAACACTTTCTTCTCCCCATACTTTTATGTGTTATAGGGGAAAAAAGAGTCCTTCTCCCTAGTTTTACAAGAGGATTTCAGCCTAAAACTAAAGGCATCTCCTCATCACTCCTATCTAGGACTTGACTACTTCTTCACTGATCTCGACGTCTTCATGTTGATCCTCTCCATGCATCTCATTCCTTTCTCTCACTCAAGGGAGGCTTGAAGCACTGAAAGAGTTAACATCTCGCCCGGGGCCTGCAGATGGTCACCTGGACCTGGTCAGGCTCAGTAGATTGCAGAGGGAGCTGCAGCTGGGAGAGCAGCAAGGATCTCAGCAGCCAGGCCAGAACTCAGCAGCAGTGTGCTGGGAGGGGACTGATGGCTTCTCGTCTCCCCTTGCCTGACGGCCGGTGGGGGGCACCCAGCGGGTGCCTTATGACAGGAGCTGCCTGGTCCAGCCTAGCAGAGACAGGAGCTGGGCCAGCTGTGTTACCTCTGCTGGCCAGAAGGAAAAAGAGAAAGTTACCGGGTCTCTTTTTGTCTTTTGTCTGTGTTTTTCAGAGAGGCTTGTCCAGCTTTCCAGTGCCTGGAAGCTTTGCATCACTTCTGTAAATGCCTCCCATACAAAACCGCCACAGACAGTAAAATGAGGGATAACAGGAGGGCAGAAGGAAATAGGAGGTGACTGCAAGGGATTATTATTTAGCAAGGGACAGCAATGACAGCTCAGAAGCAGGGGACAGTCAAAGGAGTTGATCCAGGAGAGAAGACATGTGTGCTTGAGAAACTTGGGGAAAAGGAAGGAGAAATGAAGAGATGGTAGCAGCAGCACAGTCCTAAGCACTTGCCTGTATTATCCCACACACTCATAACTCTCCAGCCTTGAGACAGATCTCTTGGTGACATTCTTAAACAGTTGTTTACCTAAACAAGACCTCAACCATATTCAGCAACATGCTGGTTCCTAGCAAAAGGAACAGGCTGGATTCTAGGGTATTCAAAGGATATTCAAAGTGTTTACAGTTTTTCACGTGTACTGTAATCAACCTGGAGGAGAATAAAGAGCCTGAAAGGCAAACAGGAAGGTGCAGGAAGATACTCCCCCATATCTGGCTGGCTCTCTGAGGAGAAAAGGCCCGAAGTGTAATTGTAGTTAGTTCCCCACAGATGGCTCACAGAATAAAGAGGGGACGGCAATGCCGAGGGCACATATCACGGTAATGTCACGACTAACAGTTCTATTGGATCAGAGGACAATGCTACAATGTACCCCCAAAACGATAACCTTAGTGCAGGCCCCAATGGTGATAAACATCACCCCAGGAAACACCAACTGCAAGTGAGGCGTGACAGAGCACAATACTGACAACAAGCACAACAGCTTGGAGAGCAAATAAATCAATGGTGGCACCAGTGGTTAAATTAACCAATGCAAGGGATGCTTATAACAAGTCTGGTTTAACGTGCTCTGCTCACACCTGCTCTTACAGCAAACCTACAAGCCCAACACTGGCAGCAAAAAAGGACTGCTGTGATTTCACTTGGGTGGGCAACTAAGTACCATGCAGCTACTCACTCACATCCCTGCTGTTGTGGGACTGGAAGAAGAGACAGGAAAGAAAGAAAGAAAAAACTTGTGAGTTGGGAAAAGAGCAGTTTAGTAATTGAAACAAAGTGGAAAATATTAATAATAATGATCGATTATAATAAAAAATATATAATGCTGCTACTAATAGTAATAAAAATTAATAAAACTCAGGGGAAAAAAAACTGCCAAAAACCAAAGAATTAATGCACAGTACAGTTGCTCTCTGCTTGCTGACTTATGTCTAGCCCATCCCTGAACAGCAGTCAGCCCCTTCCAGGTAGCTCCCCCCTCATTTTATATACTGAGCATTTGCTAAGGAAATTAATTCTATCCCAGCCAAAACCTGGACAATTTGTGAGGCCTGCAAAACATCCACCAAATGTCCAGTAACATCCACCTGTAACAATTCCTATAATAAGTCTCTGTTCAAAAAAGCATAGGGACATCTGTCCCAGGGTGACATTATGATGCTTGTATCCCCATTCGTCTGTTCTGTTTATGCTGGATATTATGTTCTGTGCCTTCAAGACTGGTTCTGAAGAGCGAATGTTTTGGTTTGGTTTTGTTATCAGCCTGCTCCCCCATGGCTGGCGGGACACAGAGACGGGGCAGTGCATAGTGCGGCTTTTGCTTTTTGCTTTGCTCTTTCTTCTGCTTTGCTCCTGCTTTGCTCTTGCCTTTTGCTTCTGCTCATTTGTTAGTTTAGCTAAGCAGTCCAAATTTTTCCCTGGACTGTTTTTCCTTTCCTTTTTTTGGAACTACCTGAATCTGCTCCAGACTGGGACCTGGGAAACACTGAGAGTTTCCACCTTGTGGCCTGCAGCAGCCATCCCCAGCGCCGGAGGGACCAACAACAAAGCGATCACTCCCAGGAAAGACTTTCTGAATTTTTCATCCTATTCAGAGCAGTGGAAGAGTGTTGTCATCTGGTATTGTTCATTTTGTGTGCTGGGGGGTGCTGTGCCTGTTTAATAAACAGGTTCTTTCCACTTCTCTTCAAGGAATCCTTCCCGAACCGGTTGGGGAGAGGGGCTGTGTAGGTTTGCTTTCTGGAGGGGTCCCCGTTTGGAGGTTTTCTCCCAAATTTGCCCTAAACCAGGACATCTTTCCTGGCTAGTTCTGGCAGGGAGCTGTGTGCATCTGACAGGACGAGCATGTGGGAGAAGCTGTGGGAACTTTACTGAAACTGTGCCTTGCCCAGGGTTAGCAGCTGTCTTTGGGCAGGCTGTGTGGCCAGACACCTGCAGCAGGCTGGTCAGTGCACGTGTGCTGCCATCGCTGGTGCTGCTCATAGGTAAATAGTGCCAGCTCTTGAAGGGCAGTGGTGCCTGGTGCTGTGTCTTAGGTGGTTCCCCTGCAGGGGAAATCAGTGCTGCAGATACATGCAGTGTAGAATAATAATCACGTCTCCCACTACCAAGCTCTATTTGGGCCTTGAAACCGTCACTGGGTGTAGGGGATAACAAGTAGATGCCTCTGCCAACTGTTATTTTTACAAATCTGCTAAACTTCCCAAGTGCTCTGAAACCTGGTAATTGCACAAATTTTGTTGGGGAGGAAGGGAAAGACTTATATGTGTAAGTTAAAATTATATGTAAGAAGGTGGCAGGAGAAAACAATCAACCTAATGTTGTGGCTGAATGAACTTTTGTCAAGGACATGAGCAAACACATAATTGTCAGTTTGATTGCAGTTCACAGCCAGGAAAAACTCTGTGCTTGCTGGACTCCATCAGGAACACCTGTTTGCTGGAGGGATTCCTCTCTGAGGAAGCTGACAACTCCTTCCCAAAAGGGAGATTTTTTTTCAAATGCTGGTGTTTCCCCAGACTGTTGCTGGAGGTTGCAAATCTAGCACCAAAGAGAATCCTAACAGTGGGAGCAGAGATGCCAAGTGAGGCAGAACTGAGGCACAGCACTGAGCAGCAAGGGAATGCTGGCACACAGTGGGAGGCCATCCAGCCCTGCACGCAGGATAGAAGGGGGACTGGGCTAAACCACAACAGGAACACAGGTCTGCCTCTCTGCATTGCATATCCTAGGTGTAGTGATTTCTCCCAAATTTGTCCTAAACCAGGATAGGGGCCTTGATGACAGAACGTAAAAGCAGATGTTAACTGGTGTGTATTCTGTAGAAATATTTGGACATACGTGATATTATTACACACATTGCAAAGTAGGCATTAAAGCATTATTAGTGTCATGAATTTGGGAAGGGTTCACAGAGCATGAGGCTGTAAAGGAATTATGCCTATTCTATAAAGACAGAGCTGTAAATCTTGTGGACTTTTCCAGCCATGTAAAATTTACTAACAATTGGTACAACTGTTTGAATATTACTTTTCTTTCGTTAACAGTTTGTGTGAAATGGTTCTCTTTTGATCCTTTGGCTATTCTTTCCACTGGCTCAGTCAAGTAGTTGTTGAAATAAAGGTCTCTTAGGGGGGCACATTTGTTTGCAGCGAGGGCAGCATGGAGCAGAATGTGTGTGTGTGACTTACACAAATAACAATAGTAAACAGTTCATGGCCTTTAAAAGATGAGTGACTTGCACAGAGATTTGAAAGAGCTCAAGGAGTGGCCTTAAACAGCTTTGTCAGTCTCCTCAAAATTCAAAAGCTTGTAAGGATGTTGTCTTTGGGTCCTTTGACTAGAAAATATGTATTCCCAGTTTCTTTGGCTTTGTGAAGAAGTTACTAGTGTTAGTTCAGACTCTGAGATGTAGAGTAAGAGGGAAGGAAAATGAAGAATTTCAGGTGGCGTGACCAAACCATATGATAACACAGTAACTTAGTAGAAAGAAGTTTATGGACACTTACTCTCGTAGTGTTTTTTCGCTTTGCAAATCTGTCCCACTAAGAAGATCTTATTGAGAATGTGTCCTTATTTCTTTTTCTCTGACAATCAATAGTAAAGACACCATCCTCTCCGGAAAACCTAAGAGTTATTGAGTAGATTTTAATAGCAATATTAAAGATGTTCTTATTTGTAAAAACATTTGTGATACTATGAATCTAGGTTCACTCAGAACACTGAGTAGCATCAGAAGCTCTAAGCAGGATGAGTAAGATGCTGCATCAAGCAGGAATTCTTATTGTGCAACAAAAGTAACAGAGAGAGAGATTTTCTTAATGGTGACTGAATTATAATTTAATCATATCTATGCCTTTATGCAAGTATTTTGGTCAAAAGGAGCAATATTTGCTCTGTGCAGCTGCAACAACTGCATTCATTTGTTTGCTTTGACTGTAAGCTTTGGTAAATGTGATATTTCTTTGCTTAGCTTTCTCCCAAGTGGATGGTGCTAATTGTCCTCACACTAAAAATTTAAGTTAGTTTTGCATTGCTCAGCGTGACGTTTTCATATTTTCTTCTGAGTTGACTAGCAATGAGATTATTCAAAATCCAGGATGTTGCTTGGTAAACAGGATGTGCTTGGAAATGCAATATGAAGACTGCCCACAATTTCTTTATTGTGCCCCTCTGTTGGACAGTCCTACACATTGTTCTGCACAACTGCTGCCCTATTCACTGCTTTTACGCAGCAGGTACAGCCTTTCCTCAGGATTTGAATTCACTTGGAAAGGAGCTCTTGCCCTAGACACATTTACACCTGTGGTCGGAAGTGATACAGGTATTGTTCTCCATAAATTATTGCCAACTTTCATCATCTGTTTGTTTGATGACAGTGAAGTTCAAAAGTCACAGATGTTTTACTTGTCTCAGCTGAACCTGTTCAGATTTGGTTCATAGCAGAAATCTGTTAATTATTGCAAAAAAGGAAAACTTCTACGAAGACTAAATGCATATTGAATTTATGCAGAATCTGCAATTATAACTTGTAATTCTTACAATATTAAAAAAAACAAAACAAAACAAAACTATGTTACAGGTATAAATTCTGTGTTGGAAGTACTTTGTCCTTGAAAAGCCTGACAAGGGCTGCCTCCCACAGAGACTGAGTAATAACTAGGTTTTAAAAAGGATTAGCACATGTGGTGTTTCATGGAATGGGACCTAATCCTGACTATGACTTTAACATTCCACGTTAATGCTAAATAAAATGGGAAGTAAATTGAAAATCTCCTGAGGTAGTATCAAAATTGTTGTAGTACTACAAATATTACTAAGAGATAAATAAAGCTGACGGATAGTGAAATATGCTTTTCATTGTAACTCGACATAACTTTTTAATTGGCTCCTAAAAGGTGCAACATAACAAATGAGTTGTTGAGGTCCCAGAAGCAGCTCTTGTCTGTGAACAGTGTGTGTTAGTTATGGTGTTGTTTTCAGGACTGACTTGTGGCTCTTACAACCCTTGTCAATGTAAAACCTCCTGGGAGTCTCTGCCAAGCTGTGTGCTTGGGTTCAGTTCCTGTACGGACTGGCTCCATGGGAGATGTGCCTTCTTAGCTTACCTTCAGAGAGTCACCTGAACCCACTAGCTCCCCTCAGGATGAGCTGCAGATGAGCTCTGGCTGCAGGACAGGTGCCCCTGCCATGGGGACCCCTGAGCTTCATGGACTATCACCCATGCAGGTGTGTGCTCCCGCCTTGCTTGTGCTGCTGCCTTGTGGTGCCCATGGGAGGTAGTTGTTTGTGCTGTGCAAGGTCACTAAGCCCACGTGCTCACTGCTCATCACCACACTTTGCTTTTAGGTTTTCCAATTTGATGAGGAAAACACCCATCTTCTTCTGTATTTCCTATTTTGGAAGGCAGGATTTATATTTATAATTGTTTGTGCTGACACAAGATTTGCAGGACCATTGTGTACAGACTTTTCTTTCTCACTTTTAAGTGCATATGTATTGAATGCAGGGTACATCACATGCATTCCATCATTATTTTTTGAATTTCAAAGTCTGACAGAAATATTACCTGAAAAATTAGATCAAAACTAAAATTTAGTTGATTTACATCTGTGTAGCCTTCAGTAAGGCTGCATGTGTACAGTCAAGGATTATAAGTCAATTTTAGCCCCATATTTTATTTATTTTTAATCTTATATCGAAAATATTTTTTCTTAGTGTAAGAGCTTTTTATTGCATTTCAACCCAAAAAAGTATCATATTACTGCAAAACTGATTGACACTTTTCAGTTAAAGCCCTTGTTTATTAGCTTTTGCAGCTTATTTAAGTGAAAGTTCATATGCTACTTTGATCTGAATGTCTATTTTTGGATTTGTGTAAAAACAAGCTAACAGAGAACCTGTTTCTTTAAATCAAAATACCTTTTTTTTCCTTTCCCATCAGAGAGCATTCTTCTTTCAAGGCAGCCTTTAGAAAAATTGCATCCGGATTCTTATCCTGATTGTTGGTATTCCATTCTTTGAACAAGCTGAGCAGCAGCCCCTATGAAGTCATGCCAGAAGCCTGAGATGGCAGTTGCAGAGTTAGTTGCTTGTGGATCAATATGAGCAGTCTTAGGGTTGGAATTTAGCAGGTTGTGCTAATGACTGAGGAGAGTGCTGAGCAAATGTGAGGCACTGTCGGGCAGACAGGCAATGCCACAGGAACAGAAGGTGCTCTTCAGCTGCTCCAGTCCCTTCAAAGAGGAAGAGCCCCACAGTCCCAGGATTGCTGGCCCTACATCCCAGCCTGGTTTGGCTCCTCAGCAGTTCTGGGCAGGCAAACACGTGCCTCTGACATGGCTTGTGTGTGCCTGGTGAAAAAATCAGTCTCCTGTGTCCTGGCTGCTGCAAGCCAGAGAGCTGAGCTGAGAGTGGAACAGGAGGCCTGTGTCTCTCTGTCCAGCTGGAAGGGAGCAGCTCCTTTATGCAAAAGCTCAAATGCCCCAGAAGAGCTTGTGGGGCCAGGACAGCTGATTTTTTTAAAAAATGGGTTGTACAGTGACACAGACAATAAAGCTGCAAGTACATCCTTCACTTCACTCAATAAACTAAGAGGGCAACTAATAAATACATTGAAAGTTTTATTGGATTGTTATCACAGGTATTCCTTATGGTGTATTTCCATATGTGTGTGCTACCTGACTATGAGCTAAATTGACTCTTCCGTCTTCTACATCATTAATGAGGTTGAAATGACTTAAGTACAAAGTCAACTCATATTACTGAAATGTGTTGTTATTAACATGTTATCTAATTTGCATAATGAAATCAGATGGCTTTACAATGTTTAAGCTTTTTTTTTTTTATTTTAGATCTAATTGTCATTGTGTCTTTCATTATTGACTAGAAAAAGTTACAAGAATAATGTGTATGAACTTTTGGAGTGATTTATTTAAAACTGAAAGCCAAAGCAAATTAAGTGCCTTGTACTGAGGTGATTTGGCACCAGTGAAGGACAGTAATTGTTTTAAGACTAATTGATTTAACCTTAAACTTATTACTAGATCTGATGTCAAAATAAAACTGAAAGCTTCAGCTAGTAAACAGACATGCCTTATGTAAGTCTGACAGAAGTTCCCTGCACACAAACAGCTGAGTCACCTTGTAAACAATGTAGAAAGCAGATAAGTTTTGCTTAATCTTGCCTTAACCATGCAGCTGGGGGTAAAAATTGGATTTATTCTGTAAATCTGGATGTTCAAAAAGTGATTGTTTCAGTGCAAATCAACGAGCACTGATCTGTTGGTGTAAATGTGCTAATTGGAGAAGCAGGTGGTTGACAATGTGTAGCAATTTGTAGGTCAATCTCCAGGTGGGCTGTATGTGGACTTTTGCGCATGTAGCTCCTGCAGTCTGGTTTATAGCATCATCTTTTGAATTTAATGCCTTTCAAAAATGTCTTCTGGTCCTAACTGGGCTGCGGCAGATCCGTGCTGCTCCCACAGTAGTTGCTAACAGGTTACAGACGAAATTCTCCTGTCTGTTTCTGGAGTATTTCCTAAAAGGCACTGAAAGAACACAGTTAAAAAAAAACTAGTGGCCCTAATGGAGCTGGTGAAAAACCTTTTAGTACTCAGTCTTTTGTTGGCTCAGCTCCTCAGGTACCACTGGCTTAAATGAACTGCAAAGTTTATGACCAAGGTTCTTACAATACTCTGAAAACTGCTTTGAGTAAATCTGTAAAACAGGGACTTCCCAGGAAATAGTATGGAGCAAATGTCATTGATTAGAGAGGAACATACCACCAAAACCTGGGCGCAAAAATTCCTTGAAGTAGTCCAGTGCATTTGTTGTAGTTGTAATTTTGCGATTGTGTATCTTAGATTGCTGTGGGCTGCCATAATGTTGGAACTAAATCCAGTAAAAGTGTAGGATAAAAGAGGATGTGCAAAGTGCTGAGGTGCAGTCTGCCTGCAGACAGGCCAAAGCTTTGTGGGGTTGAAGTGGAGTCTCAGATCTATCCTCTGAGGAAGAGCAGCAGAGGTCAGAGCCTCCCTAGTCACTGACTCATCAGAGGGCTGAAGAAGGCTATAATAAGTAGATATTACTTAGCACCTGATTTCTCTTTCTCTCAGAATTAATTTGCAGCTTGTAAGGAAATTACTGTGTTACTATTCAGCGCCTGATTTGCAGCCTACATGTCTACTTCCTTCTCATTATTAAATTACTTTTTTTTTTTTTTTTTTACAATTAATCCCAAAGTTTGCAAGTTACAGTTGAAAGAAATGGCTTACTTATCTCTAGTATAATCCATGAGCTGAGGAAAGCAGCAATACCATTCAATCAGGATTCTTTAAAATTAGCCTTTATGGAAAGGACAGTACCAAGAAATTCAACCTGAAATGTCTAAATGTACCTTACTTTTGTGGACAAGTGTTAATTTTCATAAGAATTATTCAGGGCTGAGTTGAGGTATTGTAATTCAATTTTCAAGAGCAGATAAGCTTTGAAGTTAGAATGAAAGGTATTTAAACAGGTTTGTAATTCTTCTACTATAAAGATGAAGAAAATATCTACAGTATCTGTAAGGAGTAAGTTTTCTCCTGTCCATAATTTATATAAAATTTTGAAAAGTTGCACAAGTATTTTGACTTGCTAAACAGAAATCCCAACTCCACAAACTCTCCATGACTTTGAAGATCAGACCATGATCAAAACCACCAATTGTGGCATTAAAGGGGAAATCTTATGATTGTGGGCAATTTCTGGTCTCTAGGAGATACTAAATCTAGACTGAAAGTTCCTTGGCAAAGTAGTAATCCCAGCAGCTCTGCACTGGTTCTGTCCAGGTGAGCTGTAGGCAGGAGTGTCTGACTCTGCTGATGTGCAGCTGATTTGGCACATGGCAGCATTTTGATCTGTGCTATTCTGGGCTCAGGGTGTCTCTGGTAGCTGTGTCAGCGCTTGCAGGCACAGGGTGTGACCTGGGATATCCTGCACAGGGCTGGGAGCTGGACTCGAGGATGCTGATGTGTCCCTCCCACCTCAAGAGGATCTATGGTAACAGCCAGCATGTAGGGTTTGATGCCAGATTTGATTTCCCTTGCTTTGCCACGTAGTTCTGCAGTGCTCACATGCTCCAGTGCTTAAAATTTCACAGGAACCATGTATTACTCTTTTCCTTCAAGCAAAGTTTGGGTTGCACCTAGAGATGTCTTAGGATGTAGCTCCTTCTATGGTAGGGAAGCTTTCCATGTTCTTAGAGTGATAGGCAGGTGAGGTTCAGGAAGGAAAGGCTTGTAGCAACCTTCTGAGAATTTGCAGCTCACACAGAGAAACTGAGAAGCTGCTCAGGTGAGCAGGGAGCAGACCCAGCCAAACCTTAGAGGTGCTGAAGAGAAAAACTTCCTAAGGGCCACAGAAGATGTGTGTTTTTCTGCAAGCCAGAAAACCAGAGCTGACTAAGCCTCTGCTGGAAGCATGAGCCCCCTGCAAACACTAAAAGCTCTGTTCCTGTCAGGTCCCTATGACAGCTGGCATAAGGTGTAGCTCTCACTTCCCTGGTCAAGTTACAGCATGGAGAGTCAATGTGGGCCCTGAATGGGTGCACACAAA
Source organism: Motacilla alba alba (assembly GCF_015832195.1). Taxonomy (NCBI): domain Eukaryota; kingdom Metazoa; phylum Chordata; class Aves; order Passeriformes; family Motacillidae; genus Motacilla; species Motacilla alba. The sequence continues at coordinate 552,097 of NC_052021.1, forward strand.
TTTTTTGTCTGGATCGGACTGAAAACTCAATTTGGAGCTGAGGGATCTTTGTCAGTGAAGTTTTATTTTTAATTAAAATTGGTAACTTTCCTAAAAGGTCAGGCCTCAGTAGAAAGGTGTATTTGCAAAGAAGAATCTTTCAAGAGAACTTCTAATTTAGCTGCACTTTTGTTTCCCACATAGTATAGGAATATGTTCTTTTAAAGTAGCTATTAGTGTATTCCAAACTGGGGAAATCAACAGTCCTTAAGGTTTGTTCTGGTTTTACTGATAACCATTTTAAAAGCTTGAAATCCTCTGAAAATTGAATGAACAGCTGCTATAGCAAATCTACCCCTTGATGCAAGTGGCATAAAACATGAGGAGGTCTGGAAACTGAGAAATTACTTGACTTAAAGGTAGGAAAACCCCAAACAGGTCCCATTAACAACCTGCTCAGAAAAAATCAGGCCATAAAGAGAATGATTTTGAGAAGACTCAGTCATACATTTCTCAATAAATTCAAAAGTGACATTGAATGTTTCATTTGCTTTTAGTGGAGGAGAGGAAGAAAAGCTATGATTGGCAAAAGTCTGGGCTGGAATTTGAGCTTAATACTCTCAGTTGTGTTTTCCTACTCAGCTGAGGTTTGGAAGCCACTTGTCACAGTGTGTAAAATGCACAGTGCCAGGGACAGTCCCTTTCTCCACTCCATATCTGTTACTTGAATTGAAGTAGATTAAATGTAAACAATGTCCAGAAACAGTTGTGATGCAAACTGTCTTTATTATTTATTTATTTATATGAAACAGAACATTAAATCTAATAGTGCTTGCAATGAAGTCTAACTGAAGTTTTGTTTGTTACCTGTTGGCCTCAGAAAAAGATGTACCTCTGAAATTCAACTGTATTTTGATTAGAGAGAAACAACCCCTTGTCCATCTGGGTTAGTTTATGAGCTACAATAGCTCCTAAACAGACTTGTATTTGACTTCAGTTGCAGTCTCGGGTGGGGGAAAGGTCTATTTTCATCTCTTCTGAAAACAGTTGCATAGAACCTGACACGATTTTCCCACTGTTTTAAATGAGCTATTCCAATATTTTGATGCACTTCTGGCAGTTACAGCACAGAGACATGTAAGCATCTGTCAATCTGTGCAGTAATTTCAAGTGCATCTAAGAAAATATACTGGGAGCAAGAACAAGGAAAGGGAAGAAATGGATGGCAAAAATTGCATAAATGGACAAAGCTTGTGGTTTAAGTCTCTGTTTTCCTTTGAAATAGTACCTTCTACAACCTGGATGAGAGTGAGCAGGCTTTATGTGGATTACCATCAACACTTTCAACTGTGATGTTGAAAATGTTTTTCCATTGTTTTCCCCCAGGTGCAAACTGGGTTATCGTAATCACTGGAGACTTCCTCTATTTAGTATTTATTGAAAACTTTTAAATGAAATGGATGCCATCCTTCAGTCCTGCTGACTTATGTTCTCAAATGAAGTAATTAAAAAGGGCCCACAGAAGATTCTTGCCTCACTTGGGACTGTAAAAAGCTTGTGATGGTTGTGGAACCTGGTGAAATGACAGGCTGATGATACGACTACTGATTTAAATGAAATTTTACTGAATTAACTAATTAGTGCAAGAGAGATGGAGATGATCATTGTACTGGAATCCTTGTTCTAAGACATAAATAAAAAATATCTCTGCATTTGTTACAACACAAAGAGCAAAATAAAACAAAACTCTAAAGTCATAGTTTCCTTATAGAATTAGAAGAAAACAGGAAAAAAGGCTTAATGAGAGTCATGGAAAGGTTGCTGTGGAAACAAGGAAAGCAACAATGAAAAAAAAAACATATTCGAAGAAATAGGTCAGGAAGGTTAGGTTAAAAATCAGGCAAATTTAGTTATAGCCAAAAAAATCTTACATGTAGACTTTAATTTTTTTGTGGAAAAGTTCAAGAACAAAAAAAGTTTATTTGCTATATTAAATATCTGTAAAAGTGTGGATGAGTTTATTCCAAGGAAGCAAAATTGATGAACAGAATAATTCTGTAATTGAGAAAAAATAATGACAGGAATTTGAAGTTGCAATGATGTGCTGGATTGGCGAAAATGCTCTGTTTTCTAACTGCTCACAGTATGTGCTCTGTGAAGAGATATTGATTTGCATGGTCAAGTAGAGCAGCAAATGTGTGAGGAGTACCCCATGACAAAATGCCTTCTGTGCCAGTAAATCTGCTCTCTGCAGCTTGTTGGATGGGATGTCTAGGAGCAGAAAATGGCATTGCGGCTCCCAAAGATGAGATTCTGTGCAGCCAAGTTACGCATTAACAAAACTAAAATCCATAGCAGGATTTTCATTGGGATATATCATGTCCTCATTTTTTTTTTTTTGTGCTCTGGTTGATGTGCCATAACAAGAACACCAGTAAGAACAGTAAAAGAAAAAAGCCAGGCTATTCATAATGCTGCTGCTCAGGCAGAGTTATCTGAGAGCTGCAAGCATGAGTGCTGCCATGCCAGGATTGATGGGCTCCTACTCACCCTGTTATTGTTTTGTGCCTTTCTTTGCAAAGCATAGTGACCATAAATTGGCTCAAAGCTTCCAGAGCTTATTGCTGTATCTGCTGTCAAGTTTCAATTTTGAATCTTGGTCATGTTGTATTTTCCACTGTTTTCAAAGACTTGTTGGAGGAGTTGGGGATGTAAAAGAAATGTTCTGAGTGAAGAGGAGTCACAGTAAAAGGCAGCACGGTGGTGTAAAGGAAGGAGGCCACTTTTTTTAGGAAACATTGAATATCCTGGCTTGAAAGGGACCCACAAGGGCACTCGTGCATTAAGTAATTGGGCACTCCTGCAGAAATTATTGTGTGCTCATGTGTGCTATAATTGCCCACATTGCACTTGGTGATTGCCCAACTCCCTGATTTGTCGAGGTCTCTCTGCAGGACCCCTCTGCCTTTGGGGGAGTCAGCTCCTCCCAGTCTGATGGTGCTGGTAAACTTACTTTGAAGATCTCCTAGTTCTGCATTGCTGAGAAGGATGCTGAAGAGCACAGGGCTGAGGGTGGAGCCCTGCAGAACCCCACTAGTGACTGGTCACCAGCCTGATGTGACCCTCTCACTGTAACCTTTGGGGCCCAGTTGCTCACCCATCGCATGACAGGATAGGGTCTTGGCACTTTCCCTTCTGTAGCCAGGGAGTTTAAACTCGATTGCTTTGTGGTCACTGTGGCCAAGATGGCCACTAATGGCCGTCAGTCACAAGAGCCTGTCTGTTAACAAGCCACAGGTCATGGCACAGGGCACCTTGCCTGGTTGGCTCCCTCTGTAGCTGTGCCTTGTCCTTCTATCCAGGTGCTTCAGGGACCTGTTTGTACCAGATGCAGGGTATTCCAGGAAACTCACCCAGTCAGGGAGCTTTCCTCAAACCCTGTGGGCTAAATACAAGCGAAACGGAATATTTTCACTTCATTTCACAATCTATTTTACAGTTAGGAGGAATTATATTTAGAAGGAAGTGTAAAATAGCATTCAGCATTCTGAGGTAGAGTTTTTCTAGGCAGTTGTTGAATGTCTGCAGACAAAATCCTGTCCCAGCAGTTCTTAGCACAAGGCTCCATTGCAGTACAGATGTTTTGGTAATGAGATGAGACTTATTATGAGACTGAAATTAATTTCTTTGTTAAATTTATCTGTATAGAGCAGTTATAAAATTGCTTACAGCAATCAAGATCCTGGTAGCTTGCCAGCTTTTTTTAACAGATAAGCAGTTTGGAAATAATGATTTTCCAATAGTGTTGTTGAAGTTGAGAACATTTTTGTTCATCCTACTCCATCAGCTTTCTTTTTAATTAAGGGCGGGGGGGCACATTTCTAGAAATGTGTAATGAACAGGCTGTGAATACCAAGTGTGAATATTGTACTTCTTTCTCCTCTTGGGCATTCCTATGATGTTACAATACTTAAGCAGAGCAACTTCTGTACTGCTCTGTTCTAGTTTTAGTTCTAGTTCTACTTTGGTGGTATTTAAGGTATGTCAGTGTTCTGGATTGCCAAGCAAATTGTATTCTATTGGCCATCTGTATGGCGGTTGTCTTCTGTTAAGTGGGCAGTTTTCCTTATCTCTTCTATAACCACTCCTCCCTCTGGGAAGACATCTGCTGATAACAGGCTATTGAATGTCACTGCATGACTGATAAGAACTACAGCATACCACTGGGAGATGCTCTGCCCAGAGGGAGGAGCCAAGAATTCCTACCTGGAGATAATCTTGATGTTCTGGAACACCAGCATGGCTTCTCCACTGGATTTCCCAGAGGAACAGCTGCCTCTTCTACTGGATCTTCAGAGGAAGATTACACGTTTCTACAAGATCCCTGCTCCAACAGAACCACACCTGACACTCCAGGAGAGCTGCAGCCGCAATTCCAATTGGATTGCCACCAATACCCTGACCCACAGGGTGTCCAGTTGTATTCTAACTCTGCCAGTGTTGTTTTAGTTTACTGCATTGTTAATTTATCTTTATATTTTCTTCCCTAATAAAGAACTGTTATTCCTGCTCCCATATTTTTGCCTGAGAGCCCCTTAATCTAAAATTTATAGCAATTCGGAGGGAGAGGGTTTACATTTTCCATTTCAGGGGAGGCTCCTGCCTTCCTCAGCAGGCATCTGTCTTTCCAAACTGAGACAGTTAGAACCTGTATCTACACTACTAATAAGTAAATCTGCCCATGCATTAGATGCACCTTTTTATTTAGCTGGGAAAGAACATCTATGCTCTAAAATGATAAAAAAACTAAAATTATGGAAAATAGTTCATAGACATATTAAAATGCATTTCACACCTCTATACAAGGTGGTTTTCCCTAAATGCAGAAGAAAGCAGGGATTGTACATAGCGCATTACCTCTTCATGGGGTTATCGTGTGCTTTTTAAACCAACATCCTTCCCCAGTTGCTGTGTGGGGCACACAGTCACTTTGAGATGCTGAAGGGGCTGCTGGCCTACCTCTGCTAGAGACTGAAAGGGAAAAGAAAATGCAATTAAAAAAAATAGAAGACTGAGTAGGACATTGAAATCTGCATGATATTATATCTTGAATTCAGTTACACACCTACTGGGGTTTTTTTTCTATTTTTTCCCCCTCTGTGTGAATGACAGAGAAGTTTTGGTAAGTTAAAAAGTTACATGGACAGTCAGTTTCTAAATATAGTAACTTCTCAAAATATATCCCCAAAGTAATGAATAAAAAGCTTTTATGAAAGCAACAGAGTTACAGGTAATATGCAGTAATTATTAATGAAACAGGGTGGGAAACAAAGCAAACAAAATGACTTTACTATCTTTGTTCTAATTTAGTTAAGAATGCATTAGGTTATTTGCAATGCAGTAGCTTTCAGAAGCAATGTCAAAGTGTGGCAGTTAACAAGATATTAATTGAAAGAAAAATAATTTGGAAATGTTATTGATGCAAATGTATAGAGGTACCTGTTCTTTGGATTTCGTACTTTACTGACAGAGACAGCAAGGACAGGCTTTTTGACTCAATGGCCCTAGGATTGTCTTGGGCTTGCTTCAAGAGAAATTTGAAGCAAGAAGAAATATTTCTGCATGAATCTTCTGCCAATCGAAAATCAGCCTTGCTTTTCAAATTACAGAACTGCGAAGACACAGATGAGCCAAAAATGAGAAATGGGCCAGAGACAAAGTCAGAGCAGATTCCAGCCAACATGAAGAGGTTTTTGACCACCTTGAAATTGGTAATTTTCTTGATGTCTTTCTTTTGGATTAAATCCTGAAATACCCATGAGTCCCTAAGATACATGAACAGCATCTTCTGTTCTCAGTGTACCTTGAGCTGAGGAATCAGACCTACACTATGTCCTTCTAAAAGCACCCTTAATTCAAATTAAAAACTCCAGAGGACTGGATTAGAAACTTCAAAGTAATGCCCAAAATTTTTTCTACATTGTAGTCTGCCATTGGGCAGAACTGTCATTTCCCCCTTGCATACCTGCCATTCCAAAACCAGCACGTAAATCCTCTTTCCAGAGGAATTACGTGTGCGAAAGTGATCCTACCAGCTCCGAGTAGCTCTGTGGGCAGATGACACACACCTTTCCCACTGGTGCACTTCAGTCCCTCTGGTGCCTGTATTTATTCTAGTGTAACAGCTTAAAAGAATTAACTATACTGACTCTTGAAGCATTTACTTTATAGAGATGCAATTTTTTTGCAGGACATGAGGGTGTGGCCTCCTTGAAATGGCAGAAGATGAGAGAGGAGGGAGGAGATGTGGCCGGGAGATGGGAAGTGAGCTGCTCAAAAAGCAGGCACTGGCTTTGCCTTCTGCTGTCTCAGTGACAGCAAGGGTGCAGTGCTGGCACTTGGCAGGGTGCCCTTCTCCTGGGAGGAAAATGGGAACGAGAAGCATCACTGGGAAGGCACAGAGCTTGAAGGGCAGGCAGAGGGTCACAGCAGGGCTGTGGGGGGAAACAAGCACATACTAGGGATGTTTGTGAGAGGTGGCTGCTGGCAGAGAGAGTGTTGTGTGCTCAGAAGGCTTGGAGCTTCACGGCTAGCGTGACACGGAAAAGGACAGCACAGGGAAACACAGCATTCACAAGTAGACCGGAGCATGGAGCTGCAGTGATGATACTTGCCACACTATGTGTGTAAGTTGGGCTGCAGAATTTGGCTCTTGAAAAGCAGAGTTCCAGGCACATTGTAGGAATGTGCTCCCTATGGACAGAGTGACAGAACCTTCCTCTGTCCCCCAAAAAGGAAAGAGCCCAGAAGTTTCTCCCAGTGATCAGGTAGAAAAGTCACTGATAGGATCTTGGGGACTTCACCTCAAGTTTGGGGACAGCTAATTGGCCATAAGCCAAAAGGTCCCGCCTGGGCCATTGAGTAGAAAAGCACAGAACAAAGAAGCCAAATCGCTTTTGTGAGGTGTCTTTACCAGGAGCACAAGCTTGTGGCACCTGGATCGCTTTGAGTTTGTTATTTTGCCTTTATTAAATCTTTTTTGTTCCTGACGCTGTCACATCAGCCTCCTGCTCCTTTTATGCCTCCCGATGAAAGCTGAGCTATTCTGGGGTGTAGTGTTGGGGTGTTGAGAGCTTATCAGATCAGCTCGAAACCCCCCGGGCAAACGCTAGAGCACATGAGAGAGGGATAGGGTAAAAAGCACAGCACAGTAAGGCTACAGCTGAGAACTCCTTTTGGCTCCAGCAGTATTAGTGAACAAGTGATATACAGTGCTGTGATGTAGAGGATGAGAGACACTGCACAGGGGTCACCCTGGGGACTTGCAAGAGCCTTTCATTCCTGTGTGTTTTCCTGGCTTCCTTGGCTTAGGAAGTCAGCAGGAGTGCTAAGACTACAAGCTATCCTTTTCTGGCAGGCCCCATCTCCTTGCTGATGGCTTCCTTAGCCAGAGCAATAAACACAAGCAGGAATGCAGTTGTAGGCAGCCAGGCTTTGGCCTGACCGTGACACTTTCTCAGCTGTAAGAATAATTTCAGAAGAGCAGACTGAGGGAAATATTTTTTGCTTAATAGGTTATAGCATCTCATCAGTCACATACCATACAACACACAATTTTATAAACTGTTGCACTTTGCCTGGATATAAATGGATTGTAACTGATAACCCATAAAAAATTAATAGTTAGTTGTAAGTTTTTTTAATGGAGTAAAAATATTGCAGTAATGAAAAAGCTGACATTTTAAGGACTGCTAAAGCAACAGATTCATCAGAAAAATGAGTTAGCAAAACAACTGTGTATGTTCTTGGCTTTATATGACAAAAAAAAAGATGACAATGTTTACAGGCTAAGGATAGAGATCAAGACTGAAGGGGAAAAATGTAATATCTAAAAGAGTGCTAGAAAGCCAGTACTTTGGCTGAGTTGCATCCCTGGATACTCTTGATCTGGTCATTAGCTTATATGGTAGATACTGTGCAAAATCATCTCACCACAGAGTTGCATAGTTGGAGCAAGGATCTGGACCTGTGCTGTTTTATTGTGTTTTTCTCTTTAAATATTTCATTTGCCATTTTCCATTTAAGTGACATTGGGTTTTTATAAACCCCAAAGTAATTTCATTTTCATGAATCCCATTTCCCTCTGTCCTTCAGAAGGGGAGTAACTATTTCCTTGCGACAGAAGGAATCACAGGGGAAGGCAAACAATGCATGGCCTAATCAATATCAGTAAGTGAATGCCATTGAGTAATTGCTCTGCATTTTTCAGTGCAGCCTGTTGCCATAATGAGTGGTCTGCAGAGCAGAGCTGCTCTAGACAGAAGATAAAGGGCTCTGGTGAAAATGAGCCTTTTTCGGATGTAAATACAGAAAATACTGGAATGAGGGACTATTTGGCTTTTATTAGATGTGGCTCTCTTTCTAAACCAGCACCAATTTTTCCTTACATTCTCTTTCTAAACCAGCACCAATATTTCCTTACATACTCTCTTTCTAAACCAGCACCAATTTTTCCTTACAGAAAACACTGGAATTATTATTGACATTTTTTAACTGTACAATGGGTAGTTATCTCTGTCCCCCTTTCTTACTTGTAAGGATCTGTTTGCTGAATTCAACAATAAAATCCCATCAATAATTAAACATCTGATTTTCTTTGGAGACAAAAAATAAGATAAACACTCTATTTTCTTAGGTAATTCATGGTTATGAATTGAATGACTTGCTTAAAATCAATGTTTATAAATTATGTATAGGATTCTTTTCCAGTCACCCTGTAAATACTAAGCTGATTGAAAGAAACAAGAGAACGTAGTCATGGAAATATATCTTTAGGAAGTGGTAAGATTTTGTATGTATGTTCCAATTTATATGAAAGTGATTTCTCACTTTCACTGGTGAATGAAGCCTTGAATCAATCAAGTGAATGCACACATGAGCAGGTATTCATACAGCTTCCCTCTTGCCGTGGTGCTGCCCAGGGCACCATTTATAAGGGACTCATTTGGTTTGCAAACAATCCCACATCCTTGCAGGATCAAGAGCCACACTGGGCAACTGTGAGCTCAGGCAGCTGCTCCTGCTTTGTCTATATGCCAGCCAGCCATCTAGTGCTGAGCCTGGTCTGTGTGTGTGCCCTGTATCAGGGTGGCACCTGGCCCGACTGAGGCAGAGAAGGCACTACCCTGCCAGGCAATGGCTGTGCTGCTAGCAATTTAGGAAACAATGGCAGGAGAAATGACAAAACTATTTATGTCATACAGGTAAAAAATTTTGCCCTTTGGTGTAACTTTTGTTTATTACATTATGCATAAGAAATTATGAATCTGGCCAGGAGGTTCTTTTGTTTTCTCTTTTCTGTGTCCTTGTTCCCACATGTCCAAAAAAATTGAGTAGTATTATATAAGAAATCAACTGAATAGAAAACTCGATATGTAGGTATTCTTCAGCTACATATGCACAAATCTTGCCAATGTGTCTGATTCTGTTGCTTGTATCAGGGTAAAACTAAATGCAAGGAAACCGATTCCTGACTGGCACTGATGAGTAGTGTAATGTGTGGAACTTCCTGTGCTGTCAAAGAAGGGGAGAGTCACATGTGGCAGCCTTTGAAGCCAAGTACAGTTCATCTTCTGGAACATGCAGAGCTTTCCTCAGAGCCAGCCAAACAAGCTATATTTTCTGAGGTACTTTATCTTTACAGCTGAAGGTGGATGATATTGCCAGCAAACCTGGGGAAAGCTGGCCAGGGGCTGCTGCTCAGGGGCTAGTGGTGAGTGATTACTTTTTCCCCAGTTCTCTCCCATCCTCTATCAGTGGGGAGTGAGTGACCAGCCATGTGATGTTTGGCTGCTTTCTGGGTAAACCACTGCAAAGGTGAAAGGTTTGTCTTCTTTTTCGTTGAAGATGGAATTAAAAGCTAGAGACAAAGTGTGAATCCCTTGGGACAGGAACCTTGGTGCTCAGCACTGGGGGCCTGTTTTCAGCTATAGAAGTTGTTTAGGAGGGAGTGTCATCTCTGAAACAGTGAAGATGACTGAAGTGTTGGGCAATGCATCATGGATGAAGAGGGAGTGTACCGTTTTGCCCGGGGGTTTCGAGCTGATCTGATAAGCTCTCAACACCCCAACACTGCACCCCAGAATAGCTCAGCATTCTTTGGAGGGGATAAAAGGAGCAGAAGGCTGATGTGACAGCATCAGGAACAAAAAAGGTTTAATAAAGGCAAAATAACAAACTCAAAGCGATCCAGGTGCCACAGGCTTGTGCTCCTGGTAAAGACACCTCACAAAAGCGATTTGGCTTACTAAATGGCCCAGGCGGGACCTTTTGGCTTATGGCCAATTAGCTGTCCCCAAACTTGAGGTGAAGCCCCAAGGTCCTATCAGTGATTTTTCTACCTGATCACTGGGAGAAACTTCTGGGCTCTTTCGTTTTTGGGGGACAGAGGAAGGTTCTGTCACTCTGTCCATAGGGGGCACATTCCTACAAGGGAGTTTCTGTGTTTTGGCTGCAGTGAATCTGAAGCTCTGAGAAGGAGGTGAAGTGTTAAAACGAGGTCTAAAATCAGAAAGAGTACCAAAAAGCTGCTAAACAATGCAGTATTCAAGGAAGGCAATACATTGTATAAGGTAATGAACAGATTTACAGACTTGGAAAACAGTGAAGAAGAAAAATGCATTTAGGTTAAAAGCAAGCAATGAGTTTCTGGACAGGTATGAACACATTCTGAATAAGGGAGAATGAGGTTGGGAACACTGTGTGAGTGCCTGCTATAAAACCAATCTCTCTGACTTGGAAACCTCCTGGAAGTGACATTTGGCTTAATTATGTGAATGCTCTGGCTGTTTTATTAAAAAGTTTCAGCACAGTTTGTGAAACACTCACTCCAGAAATCACTTCAGACATGAAGTGCTCCAAACTCTCCTTGGTCTGTGAATTTTGAATGTGCCGGCAATGCTGAGCCTGTCACTTGGGCAAGCACATGGGTCTTGGCCTGCAGGGTGCATTAACCAAAGAGAGGACTAATAAAAAAATCTGTGGAGAAAAGCACCAAAACCCAGTGGTCTTGATAGTCTTGTGTTTTCACAATAGCTTGTAAAATGAAATAGGTTGGATTCACACCCCTAGCAGTGTTGATGATGGATTACCTTCCTGCACTGCTCTGATTTTTGCCTTACAGTTTTACATGAAAAGTCATCGTGAGAGAGTGGCTATGTGAAGATGGACAGCCTTGTGCCTTTATTAGCTGTTCAGAAGATCTTCTCAGTCTTCAGAGGAGCAATAGCATATGCTGTAAAACAATAAAAGAGGAGTTTCAGAAAGGCTTGGGAGTCACCACAGTAAAGAGGGCAGAGTGGAGACAGAGAAATTGCAGATAGGAGTCACTGAAAAACTATTAGAAGTCAGTATAAGGACCAGATGAGAAAGATTCAATTTATGAAAAAAAGAGATGGAGATCTCTGTTTGAGACTGATATTGGTGTGTGTTAACTTTGGTGAGCCAGAGTTGTAGCAGTGCCTGCTAGCACAAGAGCCAAGACAGGGAGTGAGGCTTTGGGTATAAGGATTCAGAGCTGGGAAGCTGAGATCATCTGGACGCAGTAGTCTAGGAATGTGATATGGTCTCTCTGAGATAACCTTCCAGTGGTTAAGTTTTGTTAGAATTAACAGTTCATTATATTATGTTTCTAAATGCTATACAGATATTTCTTGGCCCAGAATATTCTTGAGTTGTGCTCTCTATCTTCTGTCTTTTCCAATACTGGAATTACAATTAGAACCTAGGATATGCCTGACTTTCCACAGGTAAAAGCAGATCCCATTTCTGTTCCAAAGTATCATATTACTGATTTGAATAATTTTTGCTCCAGTCTTTTTCTCATTATTAATTGAAAGCTCTCAAGAACAAATGTTTTTCTCAGTACTAATTATTGAATGATTCTTAATCACTATTGCTAATTACATCCCTTTTTAAGTATGGAATTTCTCAGCACCTCCATGCAGAGGTCAGTAGGAGGGTTATAGCATGTTTGCTCTCTAAAGTGCAACACTTCTGTGGGTTTCATTTTCAAAGCATAAATTGAAGCTGAAAGTTACGTCTTTATTTTCTGTCATTACATTTCCTTTCACTTCAGTGTTTCCCCTTTGCATGTGGCAACCATGACACATGACCTTGAGGACTGTTAGCACAGGTCTCATCTTAATGACTCAGCCTTTTTATTTTATTAATTTGCCTCTCTTACATCATTTGCATAACCTGTATTTCTTTCAATGGAAGAAAGACCCAAGCCTTACACTGTTACCAAACCCAGCAGAGATGGAATATCACAGAGCAACACCAGGAGATGTTTTCAGAGAAGTGCAGCCATCCTGATCCTTTAGATCACAGAAAAATAAATTTTGTTACTTTATAAAGGCTGATAGCATCAGCTACCAGATATTCCAATGAGATAATGTCATGCTCCGAGGCAGCCACCTTCTCTCTAGAGGAGAAGTAGGGAGGGAGATCATTTTCACTTCATCTTTCCTGTAGGTAAACCAGAAAAAATCTGCTGTCATTAATTTTGTCTCCTATAGAAACAGGAGGTAGGATCTGTATATGCACATTACATCATGATGTGGCCTATTGCAGAACCTGGGGCAGTGCAGTTCTGCAGTGGTGCGCTGTGCCCCTCTGCTCCTAGCTGGAGGAGCAGGATGAACAGTGGCTAGCTCCGACACAGCCAGCACTGGGGGGCACTCTCCAGAAACACGGCGGGATCCGGAGGGCGCCTAGGTGGGATAGATAGTGGCAGTGGTGGCAAGGAAATGAAGAGAGCAACTCTGTCTGGGGGCGCAATCCAGGTTTTACTAACTCCAGGGGAGCCAACCAGGCGAAGCACTGAAACAAAGAGTGGAGGGGTTTATAAGGAGGGGGAAATGTGGGGAGGCGCTAACTCCAAGACCAATAGGAAAGCAGGAGGGCAGGGGAATACAAAAGACTGATGTTAGGACAAACCAATGAGTTCAACTAGGAGGAGAGACCCCCGGCCCCTGACCCACTCACTCGACGGCAAGGACAGAAGGTTACAGAAGAAAGGGAGGGGCCGCTGAGTGATGGACAGGGGGCTAGGGAGGGGTCGAGGGAGTGACTTAGCAGAAGTGTATGGTAACAGGGGAGGAGATATGAGGATTGACTCATCCTGGGCGGGAAGGGAAGACCAGGGCAGAACCAAGTAACCGGGGGTGTACAGAAACATGCCAACGTGAACATAAAACCAAAAAACAGACCACAACACTGCAGGTCTTGTTCAATCTAAATGACAAACCACTGCAGAGATAAATGTCTCTCGCTGTTGAGGGTGCTATGGAAGAAAGCCCTTTTTTCTCCCATTTTTCCAGAGAAAATGACGCTTAAGCCTTGATCTTCTTGTGCTTTTTACAAACATGATTCTTGTTTCCCTCTGGCCTCAGACAAACAAGATTTTATGTGCCCATATAGGGAAACAATCGTGGTGGGAGATGACTCCCCCCAGTCTCTCCTTAAGCACACCCTACACTGTATTTTCCAAATGCTGCTCTGCAGTGGTTGGTGTCACAGCAGGCTCTCGGGAGGAAGGACGAGTATAGGAGTCATCTAGCAGCAGTCACGGTACCTCAGACTCTGCTGTTGGGGACTGCACAGGTTTTGCGACCATTTCAGCCCAGCAGCTGCCAGCTTTGTTCTGCCTACAGTCAGTTGTGCAGCATCCACCCTTATGAAAAGAATTACAGAACTGACTGAGAAACTATGATTTCCCCTCTCTCCTAAGGCAGACTGCCATGCTGCTGTCCCAAAATCCCTCTACTCCCCCTTAGGCGCGGGGGAGGAGGCGGCACCAGCTAACCGTAGGCACTTCAGCAGCTAGCAGCGGGGGGCACTACCCAGATGCGTCTGGGACGTCCGGGCAGCGCCTCCGTCAGGAGGAGCAGCGGTTGGGAGCGGCGAAGGAGACGAAGTAATAAGGAAAAGAGGGTCTTCTCCAAGTGGTGCAGTCCAGAGCTTTTATTTGTCTCCAGGGGAGTCCACAGGGGGAAGACCAAGAGAAACGAAATGCAAGGGTATATAAAGGGGGGGGCACACACACACATGGATAATTACATTAACCAGTGAGGGGAAACCAAAGAGGGGAATTGTAGATAACCGACATGACAAACAACCAATGGTAAGCAAGATGGGGAGGGGCTCTGACTTCCTGTCCAATCGCCAATCACCCTTCGGGGAGGGGAGAATCTTCTGGAAGAAAGGGCGGGGTTTTGGGTGAAGGACAGGGCCCAGGAGGAGGGGAAAATGTATCAACCTAAACTTATCACCGGGGAAACAGGGGTGGAGACAAGTAATTGGCAACGCTCCCAGACAGGGAAGGGACCAACTGGGAAGGGGGAAACCAGGACTGAACCATCTAGTTTCAAACAACAAAATGGGGCTGAACAATATAATTGAAATTGAAAGCGCACTACAACAGCAGACCATGATAGAGGTTTACTGAAACTGAAGAATTCCAGGCACACTGCCTCCCGTGTCTTCACTGCTCAATTGTTCAAAATTCAGCTTATTTTACTGGCAGTGCCAGAATCGCTCTCCTCCCCATGCCACCAGCAAAACCAGTTAGTCTAAAACTGAATGAAGATGGGTAAAAAGGAAAGGCATTTAAATCTTTGTTTCACAGGAAGGTGCACACAAGCCCACAAGCATATTCTTCACCTTAACAAGTTACCTTTAAACTAAAATTATTTTATTTATTAATATATATATTTTTAATCTGGGAATCTGTTTCACAATGTAAGATACTGTTTGTTTTTGAGTAGTCTGTAATCCTGAGAGGGATTTGCAGTGCAGCTGCTGAAAACAGCAAGCAGACTGTGTGTCAAGGAACATAATTAGATATTGAGACAGATGATATGGGCATCATTAGAGGCGACTTAGAAAATTGCAACCTGGTAAACCCCGCCTTATTTGATGATTAGTTACAGTTGAATGTTTGTCACAGAAAAGCCAGGGAGGGGAGGATGGTGCATGTGCTGATGTGTTTGGGACGGGTGTTCTGTTGAGAGCTTCCATAAGAGCAGTGAAGAGGTTTAATGAGACACCTTGCCACACTCAGCCAAGGGGAGCATGCTTGGGAGCCCCATACCTTCATGGAAAAACACAGGAGCTGTGTCTCTTGGTGCCAAGGAGGTACCTGAAGCTCACAGGAGACTATCCCGCTACCTGGGTATCACTACAGTCCTCTTAATCTTACTAGCTAAGAATATGTTATTACGTTGTTGACAAAGGACTATTTATTTATTTTTTTTAAGTGATAAATTTTGAAAAATGGTAATATATACAGATGAAAAAGAAAATTCTTTATGATATAGAGTGCTTCATTATTTCCAGGATTCTTACTTGAAATTTCAGATTAAGCTCTTCATCTTTCTATTTTTATTTGTATATGACACAAGTTGATATCACTTATTTCAAATTAGACTGAATTAAGTGACTCGTGTGATGTACTCCTGCAGATGTACCATCCTTTCTGATGTGCAAGCTGGACAAATTGTAAAATACAGTATTTTTTGAAACAGAGGAGAAACCACTTCAGACTGAATTTTGGTGGTGTTTCAGAGTAGGTCTTGGTTGTTTTCTTGTGTAGGCATAAAGTAGGAAATAACCCACAGGGATGTAACAACCTGTCTGGGAATTACAGATAGATTCAGTGGTTTCATATAGTTCTGAAGCTGGCAAGAGGGCCTTATGGTGATTGTACTCTATTTCTCATATGCTGATTCAATTTTGGAACAGTAATTAAGGGGTGATACCACTCCTCCATGCAGAGCCAGAATATTGCTATTTAAACGAGTGTGCTGTCACACAAAGTTTTGAAAACCCTGCAAAACTGAAGTCACTGAGTTCAATGCATCTCTGAGGCTTGCCAAAGAGCAGGGGATCAAAGCAGGCTGTCACCTTGTCTGTTACTGTCAACTACTTCCACATCATTAGACAGGCTAATGCTACATTGGTTGAAGGCAAGGGAAGGTAAATTAGAAGTAACTTGAAATGATCCTTCAGCCAACTCAAGACAGTTTCCTCTGAGTGTTGAGCCTGCCATCCTGATTTGCTTTATCTACAGTGAACAGAGTTGAACATAGTGAACATAGTTGAAATGTCTTATGTTATAACCAAACCTCAGTTTTTCTGGAATGGCCAATCTTCTATGGAACCAAGGAAAATTAGGAAAGAATGTGGCAGAGAGGTGTGAAAAATACATACCTTTAAAGTCTTATTTCTTAGAGGCAAAAAGGTTTAGTGTGAACTGTAGAGTCAGTACCTACATCTTAAAAGCCTTTAATATTAAACGAAACTAAGTTCACATTTGAAACCTTCCAAGAGTTGTCTTCTGAAGACTGATCCCAGGAATAAAATTAAAATCTCACTTTAAATAGCAGAACTATGCGTCTGGAAGGAAAAGTAATGCTAATTTGAAAATAATTAAAAAGAATCCAGAAAGAAATGGGAGATATAATTTTAGGGGAAAATCTATTAGCACACAGTGCTAGCTAACATTTAAGATCTATGACTAGCATAATAAAACCTCTGGCAGGGGAGGGTGAAGTGCTGGATGTACATTTTTATGAAGTCTCCATGTTGTGCACACTTGAAAGTGATTGAGGGCAACAATGAAAATTGAGCAGTTGTTCTGCTGGTTACAGTTTGAGACATAGCAGGAACAATGCAGTGTTCAGTAATGCTACCCAAACCATCCACTCTCTGGTATGCTGTGGAACTGAAATTCTCTCATCCTCCTGTTCCTTTAGGACTGCCTGCTTTCTCATTGTTCATAACAAAATAAGGATTCAGAAGGTTACAAATGCCAACTAGCTGGTTACTGATGTGTTTGCAATACTGATTTTACTGCAGAAAGCACTAAGAGCTCAGTGTGACCTGAGCAACCTGATCAATCCCATATCTGACCCAAGGTGGGACCAGGGTCCTCCTGAGTAAATCTGAAGTGATTCTTGCGTTTAGGATACTTGCATGCTAGGGTATGACAGCTATATGGAAATACTTGGGAGATGGCTGAGCAAGGAAAGCACACTCCTCACAACCTCCTGGCCAGGCATGTTCTGGCACCATTTTCTTTTCTGGGTTTTATTTTTCGCTTGTTGTTGTGAGACCTAAAAATGTACTCATTTGAAACAACGGCAACATAACAGCTAATGCATTAAGATCAGTTTCCTTTTATAGCATCTCCTATTACATGACATTCAAATCCCACAGGAAATAAAGGTTTTTGAACATTCTAGTAAAACTTGTTCCTTAATTTCAACTAATATGGCACAGGAAAAACATTACAGGTTATTGGTATTCAAGTGCACCAAGTGTGCCGTCCTTACTTTAAATTTGTATCTGATAAATTCTAGAGAAATTATTTCAAAATTTGACTTGCCTTCTGTATAAATTAGTACTTTCTCTCAACTGTTCTCATAACACTTGTGATGAAACAAATCATTCCTCTGGTCCAGATGGTGCCTTTAGTCAGGTTAACTAAAATACCTTGCCTGCTCTATGGGAACTGTTATGCAAATAAGGAATTTGTTACTTTGACAAAGCTAAGAGAAGCAAACAAAAAAAATTTACAAAAGCTCTGACCAAAACTTTGAAAATTGTTTATGGAGCTGTTGGATTAGATTCAAATTCTTTTGGTCTTGTGGATTTGTACCTTACTATTGAGATTTCCCTGCTCCGGTGGCATCATTTGGGGAACGACATTCCAAAGTGCAGGAAGAGCAAAAGTGAAAATGTAATCACAGGTGGAACACTAGCATTGGTCAGCGGTGGCTTAAGTTATATCAGTTTGTTTGGAGAGCAATATAATATCAGGAATGTAATTCCTTCTGCCTTGCTAGTGGAGAGCTCAAGCAGTTCACAGTGTGAGAGCCTTTGACTGGAAACATTATTTTAAACAAATGCAAGGAGGTGAACTTGTTCTCTGATAATGACAACCACCATACTGGCCCAGAGCAACAGAGACTTCCACGTGGTGGGACTTCGGTAAATGTCAACCTGATCTTGCAGATGCATCACTGTGTCTCTGAAAGATGATGCTTCAAAAAGGCAAATGACCCATTACAATTTACTTTCCCCTCTCATCCTTCTGGAAGCATTAAGTACTGTAATTTATTATCTATCAGCTTTGCAAGGGAGAAGCTGGAGGTTAATGCAGAAAACCATGATGGAGCTTTGAAATTCTTTTCTCTCCTTAAAGATTAAAAAAAACCCCTAGCCCTTATTCCACCAGAGCAATTACCTTGTGCTTCTTCAATTTGTTATTTTAACCTTTAAAATGCTGAGGAATGTTCTATTAATCAAACGTCTTTCAGAGCAACTGGATGTGTCTTTTGTAATTGATAAAAAAATGGGTTTTTACTTTTTATAATCCTACATTTCTGTCTTAAAAGTGGTGGCATTAAAGCATGAACCAGACTTGTCTGGAGATGACTGCTGTAGCACATTTGCCTCACATCCATGTTCACAACACCTCCTGCTCTTTCTTTCAGTTGCTGTGTGAACACTGTATCATAGTGCTACAGTAACCAGAGGAAAGGTGTTTTATCTCACTGCTGCAATAGAAGACTTTCTTTGGAGTTTGAAGTGCACTGAACTTTCAAGGGACCCTCTTCATTAAATTGCAAGTTGATGTGTTTCTTTGTGCTTTCTTAGAGGTATTTTCTGTTTCCTACACATTATTTGCAGTAATTCTTGTGAGAGAGGTACCTCCCCCCTAATTTCCATTCCTGAAGGTTAAGAATAAGAGCTGTAGATGCTGTGTGGACCTAGAGTACACAGGCCAAAAGCGGTGTTTTTGGCTAACACCTGCATAACAAAGCTGTGAGTTGTATTAACCATGCCAAGTTTCCATGTAGCCCCAAGAGAAAGAAGTAGGATAAACCAGTTAAGTTACAAATTTAAGGAAGCTTGAAATACTGCTTAAGGAAGCTAGGGCCCTCATTCAGCATGTTGGTGTGCACTCAGGACTGACATTTGTTACTTGAAGGTCTGATATACAACCATCTGTTAGCAGAAAAACCTGCTCAACTGTGAGTAGCTTGGTTACACCCTGAACCAGAGATTAGCACAGGGTGGTATTTCCTGAGCTCCACTCCCCATCTTGCATCTAATGAATAATGTAAGCAGTGGTTTTCATCGCTACTTACTGTTCAATGAATGGCAGAATGATGTGTGACCTGAATAAATATTTAAGTGTACTACTGTCTGTGAAATTTTCTTTTTGCTATAAAATGCATTTAAGAATACACTAGGCAATTCCGAAAGGTTAAAGCAGTGAACTGGAATTGTCCCAGGTACAGGATGGAAAACATACTTGTAGTTTACTCAGTGACTTCATTAATGTAAAGGTTAAATAGGTTTCTGATGAATAATGACATCTTCATGCATTTTAAATTGCAGCTGACTTTGTTACGTGTCAGCAAGGCCCTATAAAACAATAGGCAAGCAGTAAAATAGCATGGGCAGGTACCTGTGCTGAGCTGCATGCACAGGATTAAAGAAAGCAGCAGTAGGAATAGGCTTAACATGGCAGATCAGAACTTTTTCATTAATGCCAAGAGAAGGGTGGAGGATGGACACTTTTCAAAACAGGAAACAGGATAAAACTATCTCCTCTAATTGTGGAAGTACAGTTAGGACAGCTATCTTACCTGTTTGAACTCTTAACTAGGCATTTTGTTCAGGATGGGATATTTCTGACAGTGATTCTGTGCTAAGCAAAACGCTGCATTTATCGTAGACTCTGTGAGCTTTGCTGTTGGTACTTCTTTGGCTTTGACGCTTTTGCCACAAGAAATCTTTGCCTTTGTGGTTCATAGGTGGTGCAAGATGTTCCCAATAAACGGACTGAAAAAGTCTGTTGCTGTGGGCAACTATCTGCAGGTGGCTGATGCATCAAGTCCCACAGCCCTCTTTCCTCATGCTCATTGTTAGTACAGGAAGGCAGGAAGTGAAAGATAACTATACTAAACATTTTCTATATATTGCTTCACTTGACTATTTTCCCAGTGCATCATATTAAGTTTGTTAAACCCTATGATTTTCTCAATACTACTCAATATAGAACTTCTTTCCTCTAATGGGTTTTTTGCCTCCTGCAATTCTTAGTGTTTTTACTTGTCTTAATACCCATTTATGGATGGATTTTATGCATTTGAGATGCACAGTGAAAGCACAGCTGCTAATTCCTTCTGGAAAATTGGCTGGAAATTGCCAGGTACTGAGCACTCCCAGCTGTTTTAAAGGAAACTTTCAGCTGGACTGTCTCAAGGGTGTGCTTATTTTGTTTTAAACTAGTTCAGTAATTTTGCATTTGAGAAGCTCTTGGCCTGTTACCTTTTCAAATGTAGATTCAAACCCATGCCTGTCTCTTGTTAATACTTTTTATTAACAAATACTTAGTAAATTGACCAGTTATAAGATACAGTAAGAGTATTTGCAATTGATGGTATTTTTAAGAAGCAGGAAAATCAAGATTTGCAATGTTTTCTGTATTTTATTTCTCTTAAAAGTATATACATGAATATACATATGCAAAGGTATGCAAATTTGGGTGCATTTTGGTATTTATGGAAGACGGCATCAAACTTTGGACTGGGATCTGGAACACTTGTATGAGTGCCATAGACTGCATGGGGTGGGGGGTGGGGGGGTGGAATAACCTGCAAAGGAGTTTCAGAACAGCAACACTGAGAGCAATCTGGGGTTAAGTAATGGTCCATGTGGGATGTTCAATTCAGACCCTATCTGGAAAGCAGATAAAAATGGACTTGAGCATGACATAACCAATCAGACAAGTGTAGCTGTCTCAATGAGCTGAACTAAAAGAACAGCCCCCTGGCAGGGTATTACTGCCTTGAGTGGTTTCTGTGTCTGTAGAAAATGCAGCCCCATGATTACAATCCTGTGTTCCAAGTCAGCCAGGGTTTGAGTGAATTCTTGGTGCCATTGAAATAAACAGCAAAACGTGCTGATTTTTACTCAGAGCAAGATTTCTTCTCTCAGTTTTCCCAAGTACAGAGAAACAGTAACTACAAAGGCCAAGGTTTTCAAAGTTACTGAAGGATTTAAAGTGCCCTGAAAACATAAATTGTGGGTGTTTGTTTCCCTTGGGCAGCTCTTGCAGTCTGAATTATGTGTGAAATGTGAAACACTGATGAAATATTAAGGACTCTCAGAGAGAGGACACACCACAGTCGGATTGCTGAACTGGCCATTCGGCAGGGGCCAGCCCTCATCTGTCAATGCATAGAGGTACAAATCCAGGGCAAGAGATTTGTAGCTTGTCTGGAAGTGGTATTTCTCTTGCAAAAGAGTATTTGAATTGAAAAATTAGCAGGCATACAAAAATTGTAAAGGAGGAGTACACATAGGTACCCCTGGGGTTGCTGACACTGAGCTGCCAAAGAGCACAGCTGAGTGAGAGCACAAATGAACCTGGTAGAATGATAAAGTTAGTTTCAGACATGAAGGCTTTTTGAGCTTTCCAACAGAAAATCAGGTAACATTCTCAGTTAATGAAGTGTCAGATTGGAACCATGGCACAACCTAATAAAGCACTGGTCACATGAACATGCTCGTAGTAACTGCTACAACCAGTTTCCTTCCTCCTGCCTTTGTTCTAATCCAAGTATTGTTACAGGGCAATGCTTAGACTTTGAAGCAGCACAAATTTTATTTAGGAATTTGGTGGGTACATAGGATGGGACTGAGTTCACCTCTGAACTGGAAGACGTGTATCCATCTGCTTGAGATTATCAAGTACCCTAATGCCACCTATGTTCTTTACAGCAGGTCTTAATTTCACCAGTTCACCAAAAATGCTCATAACAGAAAGCAGCAAGGAACCTGAAGAAAGTAATGTGGCATTTGTGTTTGTTCCCTTATTCCAGGGTTCATGAAGATGTTCCTGGCTTATCACAAGAGAAAAGCCAGCTCTTGAAAATTTTGTAAAATGTTTGAATCAGTCTTTGTTCTGTGCTGTTCTCAGGGCTGTACATGCTGCTTAGTAAATTTTTTTCACCCAGAGACTTGTTTGTTAAGAAGAGAGGAGTGGAAGATTCCCCACAGTCTCTTCACAAATAAGCCAAACAAATGTTTGTGCTTGGCTGTTTGAAACAGATCCTATTTAAACTCTAAAATAGCTCCAAGTTTTCTTTTTTGAACAGGAGCCAACATAACAATCAGTATGGCCACATCACTCTTTGTCTCAGACTTGAGCAGTGTCATCCAGGCTGAGTCTGATTGGGACATCATTCTCCTGTTGTGGCCCAGTTGTCTTATCTCTCAAGGGTATGGCATTCTGTTAGTAATTCATTTGCTGGATCACAAAGTGACTTGGTGTTTCTTCCTCTGCCCTCTCAACTCCCAGTTTCAAACTCTGAACAAAGCTAAAAATTTCTGCTGTCAAACTTCCAAGAGAATATAACAAAGAGAATCCTGGAACTGGGAAAATATATAAAAAAGCCGTTTCCATTCTGTTCTCTCATTTGTGCCAGAGGCTCTGTGTGGCCTTAGAGTGTCAGACCCAAGGTGTTCATTCAGAAAGACAGGCTTTAACAATATGTATTTGCATATTGTTCTGTACCACAGAGTGCTGATGGTAAATGTGCAGTTTCACTTCCCTCAACCTGTTCATTGAGACCCTGAAGTAAAGCAATATGTGTTTGCAAATCCCATCCATGTCTTTGTAAAAGGGGAGATACTTACTATTTTTTGCTTTCGTTCATAGAGAATAATTGAAAAATAATCCTATCTGAAGTACCTAAATGATATAAAATTTGTTTTATTTTTTTATTTTTATATATTTATTGCTCTAACAACATGGATTTCTTAATTAATATAAATTATAAAGCAATTGGAACTTAGAGGTTACTAAGACGAACTAATTGAACTAAAAATTCCTGCAGACACTAAGCAACCCTAAACTAAACTATTTGTGTCAAAAGTCCCATTAGAGAAAATCTATAAGTGCAGTGAAAGTAGACATGAGTTAGGCATTCAAATATTGATACTTCTGTTGTTCCAAAATAAAAACTGTAACAGTCTGAATAAATAAATCTCCTAAAAGATTTTGGTTGAAAACTGCACATGAATTAAATGGAACTAGTTAGAATTACAAAAGGTGATGAAACTTTGAAATCTGAAGTGTTGCTGCTTCCAGGCCTTGTACTTGCTGGCTTTAAATGTTGAGTGCCTGGCAGAGTGTAGTAGATCAGCTTTAATCTCTGGAATGGCCCAGGGCTTGGATCCTTTCAATCTGTAATACAGAGAGAGAATAACTAATGTCTGTGTATCTTGAAATTAGGTTTTAAAAAATACAATTAACATGGATGCCAGCTACTGAACAAGGATGTTTTATCCCTCCAAAGAAGGAGGATTAAGGGTACGTACACAGAAGCATTGCCAATGCCTTGTTTCATTTTTTGGATTTGTTATTGTTTTTCTCTTTGTTTTCAGATATGGGTAACCTAAGAACTGCAATTAAGAGAGCAAAAAGGAAGCAAGAATAAATTAACAAGAGCAGAGGTTAGATTAACATCACCAGTGTCACTAAATGGAACCACCTGAAAATTCATAACTACCAGAAAACATCCTGCTGCCAGAGGGCGGGAGTAATTTTGACAGCCAGTTTCTGGCTGATATTCTCAGTTTTGGGTACGTGCATATTTTATTTAGTTTATTGAGATAGTATTTTACTGTGAGGTAGGATTACTCGACTTGGTGAAAGCTATAAGCCGTGTGCAGTGGGGAGAACACAAGAGATGTGGCAAAAGAGAAATGCTCCTGTTCAATTACCAAAGGCATTAAAGGTTTTAAAATATCAGGGCCTATGCCCACTTTGGCAATTCTTAAAAGAAGTGCTACTGATAATTATCTTCTTTTAGCAGTAAAACGATAAAGTGATCAAGAGGAGATTTCTGTCATGCAGACTGTCCTAATAGTGAGGAGGGCCAGTGTCTAGAACTTCTACTGGAAGACAACATCACACTTTGAAGTGTGATACTGGGTTTGTACATTTTTAATATGTTGTCCTGGTTTAGGGCAAATTTGGGAGAAAACCTCCAAACTGGGGTTCCTCTAGAAAGCAGATTCAAGCAGCCCCTCCCTGAACTGGTTTGGGAAAAGATTTCCTTGGAGGAAAGTGGAAAGAAAAACCTGTTTATTTAACAGGCAAAGCATTCACCAGCACAAAAAAATGAACAATATTAAACAATAAAACCTCTTGCCACTCCAAAGAGATGACACACTCAGAAAGTTCTTCTGTGGGCTGCAGCTCAGCTCACTCAGTCTCTTATCAGTTTCTCCGGTGCTGGAAATGCCGCGGCCCAGGCCCAGCCTGGTGGGCCACAGGTAAGAGCTGCCGGTGCTCTTCTGGGTGCTCAGTGCAGAGCAGGTTTGAACAGTTCCAAGAAAAAGAAAACCCACAGTCCAGGGAACTTCTCTGCCTCAGCTAGCTAAAAACTAACTAAAAGCAAAGGAAAGCTCTCTCCCGCTGTCTGTCCATGCTGCAGACAGCACTGTCCAGGAGAAGGATGCAGGCAAGCAAGAGCAGTTTCTGAAAACAAACTGCACTTCTTGTCTCCCCCACCTTTGCTCTCAGAACCAGTCTTAAAGGTGCAAAACTTATTTCTGGGCCAAACAGAAGAATGGGGAAACAATTCAGCATCATAAAGTCACTCCAGGGCATATGTAATTTATGTGTTTTTATGTTAACTTGCCAAATTAGAAAGTTTTGTCATGTGGAGAACTGTATAATTCAGAATAAGAGGGCACATTCTCAGGAGAGGCACAAGAGCAATTATTTGGTTTGACAGTAGTTTTGTTTTCTAAAATACGTCCAACATACTGCATGGTATTTTATTTTCCTACCAGATTAATTATGCAGCCTCCCAATTCGCCCTGCCATCACTAGTGCTATTTTACCCAGGGATGAGCCTCCAGTTGGGTTGGCTGTGCCCAGGCAAGCCATGGCAGGGTGTTGGGCTGTGCTTGTGTGTTCTTCCTGCTCCACACCACAGTTCCAGCACTTCTGTTTCCTGGGGTGTGTGGCATGTCCCTTCAAGTTAGATGGCAGACACAGAGGTGTTAGAGCAGTGGCTTGGGGAAAGAACATTTACATCCCTGAGTGTCACCAAAGCTGCAGCTGTGCTTAGTTTGGGATCCAGCATGTGCTCTTGGGAAGTCCAAAGGCAGCCTCCCAAAGCTGGGCGAACAATGCTCCATGCCAGTTCCCTGTTTGGAGGGTTGGAGGGTTAGAGGGTTTGTACTTCTTTGATCTAGAAGCAGATTATAGGTAAAATAATCTGATCACAGAGTCCCAGAATGGGATTGGGTTGGATGGGGCCCTAAAGCTTAC
Source organism: Motacilla alba alba (assembly GCF_015832195.1). Taxonomy (NCBI): domain Eukaryota; kingdom Metazoa; phylum Chordata; class Aves; order Passeriformes; family Motacillidae; genus Motacilla; species Motacilla alba. The sequence goes on from NC_052021.1 coordinate 577,505, forward strand.
CTCATTCCAACTCCTTGCCATAAGCAGGGACACCTTCCATGAGACCAGGTTGCTCAGAACTCCATCCATTTCTGTACTTTCATGGAGACCTCCCTGTGATTCTCTGTGTGTGATGATAGTCACAGCTGATTTCATTTTTCTAATGTGCTTACACAGTTCTAGGGGGATTTTATTATTATTTTGTTCTTATGAGGGTTTTTCCCTGAAAAACTTCCTATGCAATGCTGTTTAACATGTTGCTAAACTGTCGAAGAGACATTCTCAAGGGAAGATGGCACATTTTTTCTGAGGGCAACTATATGCTAGCAGGAAAAAAAGTCTCTTATAATTTTTTAATTGATTCAAAGATACATTGGGAAGAATTTTGATATAAATTTATTTTGTAAGTATTACAAACTTGTATTGAGTGGACATTCCCATTATTCATTATTTTCTTCAACAGTATTTACTATGCTAGGACAATTGAGAGAGATAATTTAGTTAGACCTGCATGTAGCAAGGTTTTGTTTATGGCTAAATTGTCTCAGCAATATTTCTAACACATCTTTCAAAGCAGTCCAAGGTTTAGTCTCTTTCTGCCTGTTAGTTGGGTCTTAGTGATGTTTATTATTGGATACTTTGTCTTCTAATGGAGATTATAGCTCAGTGACACTCCCAGTCCCTTTTCCTGCATACTGAATTACAATTATTGGGACTGAAATACTACTTTTATAGTTTATTATGCTTTTTTAATTACAAGTGACTCCTTTAAATATTTTAAATGTTTAGAAGAAATAATCCTTTGAAAATTACTTATAACTTAGCAGAGCAACTTTGATAGAAAACAGACAGGATGTTTTATTCGAGCATCCAGCAGAGCTTTGTGTGACTTAACTGTCATCAGATTTATTCAGCTGGGTTTTAACTCAGAGAGGAGAACATGCTGCAGCACAGTGGAGAGTTCACTGCCTATACAGAAGCACTTTAAGCAAACATTCCCTCCGGTTGCCAGGACTGCACGTAGCAATAACACAGCAAACGATTCCCACTGTCTTCCTGTGACACAATTTTTGGGAGGCCTTTTTAAAGAATGAGTAAGGGCCTTCAAAAAGTACTAACTGGGTGGGCATCCGGGCCATGTCTTCTGCTCTTTGTTTGCCATATGTTATTGTAAGAGAAAATGTTCTCAAATATCAATACTAATAAAAACTTTCTAGCAAGGCTGATTTTTTGTATTAATTACAGTTGAAAGTGTTGTCAAGAAATGCAAACTTAAAATATTTGAAAACTTTGAAACAAATTTAACACAGTTTTCAAATTAACTTTTAAACTAATGCTGTTTCTAGACATTTACTTTGCATATATAGAAGAAATAATATTTTAAAATAATATAGGGAGAATTTTTTTGGAAGGGAAACCTTGTTTGCTTCATGGATATAGAATTACTGGAGAATTAAATCAGGAATTCTTGTTACAAATATATCTGAGTTTTGGAGCAGGTTTCAGAAACACTGTGTTTCTTCATACACTATTCACTTTATCAATGTCATAATGACCCCATATACACAGTTCCAGAGTACATCAAAGTGTGCTAACAAGATTTTTTGGTTTATTAAATTTATTCATAAGGACAAGAAAATAGTGCAAACCAGAATATTTTGCTGAGCAGGATCTTTTGGTGAGATTTCAGTTTCTTTTAATTTTTTTTTTTTTTTTTTTAAAGCAGAAACAAGGAGTTCCTTAATATCCTGCCTAGTGAGTTTGGACAGCAGCTACAGGAACAGTAGGCCTATGAGCAGGGTCAGTCACCACAGTCTATAGGCAGCCACAGAGCAGAAAACATTCTTTTCATTATTTCTGCAGTCTTCCTTCTCAGCTTTTTACTCCCTTTAGTTAATGGGAGATAGATCTGAAACACACAAGGGAAATAAAAAGAAGGACAGTGATAGAAATTACAGACAAGTCTTGATAATAATGGGGCTCTGAAGGTACAGCTTGTGTTTGATTTATTGTGGTGTCTTGTAGTAAACATGGAAAGAAGATACTGCTCTTGAAGAATTTTAATCTTTCTTAATTTAAAATCTGAATGAAAGCTAATGGAAAACAAAAAATTCTGCTATTTGCAATGCTATCCCCATATTTTAATATCCTATATGATGGAATAAGGAACATCTTTACATCATTCTTCACTTGTGATACTACATTGGTCTTATAAATATTTTCATATCTTTTGTTGGGGTTTTTTGTTGGTTGGGGTTTTTTTTGGTTTTTTGGGGTTTTTTTGGGGGAGTTTTTTTTTGTGATAAGTGATCCTCCTTATTTATTTTTATCTTCCTTCTCTTTTTTTTTTTTTTTTTTTTAATAGACAGTAAAAATACTCCTACTTGTGCTATTCCCCCTCCCTATTCCCCAAATCTCTTAGCAACAAATACTACTGAGTACATGGGAGGAGTTCAGGCAGAGCCCAATTGGCATGGCCACGGCAGCTCCTGGGCTGCTGGGAATGACCACTCCTCATCCACGGGCAGGTGGTTTCAGTGGGAAGTGTTGGTGTCCCCAGGGTTCTACTAATGGATATGGAAGCAGGGAAAGGTTGAAAGAGGAAAGATGACCAATAGGTTTATGGTCAACAAGTAATTTACTGACTGGTTTTATTTGCATGTTAGCCACTTTTCCACCCTTTATTAAGTGTTGCCTTATAACACAGGACTTTTCCTACTTTCAGTTGAGCATCTTGTTAAGTTTTCTTTTATTCCTCATTACCCACCAGTAATCTGTCTAAAACATCTGTCTTCTGGAGCATCAAGTGATGAGGTAATACACAATCAAAGCAGCATTCAGCACATTTAAGTATTTTATATTTTAAGATTTTCACTAGAATATCATCTAGAAATGAAGTTCTGCTACCTCTAAACTATTTTCATCTGTCCTTGCACCTGAAATCAATGTTTACATGCATTGGCTCTCTACTGAACCACTCCACCAGTTTCCTAAGTTGTTTTGGGAAATGTTGTGCCGCTTACTTCATTATTTGTTGACCTGTGACTATTCTAAAATATATCAGATTAATTTTATATGATGCTGAGTGCCCCTGTGCACTATCTCCAAATGGTACTATGGCACAATGACACATGCCTGGATTAGTAATTTAACCTATACCTAGAGGAGTTTTCTGGGCTTCCTTTCAAACTGGCATGTTCTTGTGACGGTAACCAGACCAGAGTCACTCTATGGATGCATGTTTATGTGATATGGAATCAGTGTGCTTAGAATTTTGTGGTTAGACACAGCACAGGAGCATTACCATTATTGAAAAACCAATGATCTTTGCAACTAGTGTTTCCAAAGTTGATTACTATTATCTGTAACTATTCAGAGTAATTCAACAACAGGTGAATGAGCATAGTTTGGGCACTTAAACTGCATTAACAATACCCTGCAGTGGCTCCATGCACTGGCCAGATGGCTCTAATTAAGGCTTCTCTGTATTTGTGTGTGCACACTAGAGAAAAAGAAACAGATCTGTCTTGGATGATAATTTAATCCTCCTCTCCACTGTGCCACTTCATGCTGTAATTAAGGATATATACACATCCTAATTATGCAATTCCACTTTTACTATCTATGGGTTTCTTTTCAGTCCAAGCTCAAATCCAGCATCTAACATTTGAGTTGGGTATAATTATCAGGTTAGGTGAGGCACTTTATGGCACATTGGCAGCACAATTCCAAGCCAGACCCATGTCATCACCTTCTGCCAGGAAACTCCTAGGATCTGACTTTGTTTGTGTCAAATAAGAACATTTCAATGAAAACTAAATAAGCATTAAGCCATAATATTATTAAATAATGGTTGGGTGTTTTTCTTTCAACTTTTTTGGTCAGATTCAGCAATGTACTCTTACTGTATTCTGTATCAAAAGCAATTATCTTTTTTCCATCTTCTCATGTTTCCTTATTCTTTCATCCTCTGTGTTTGCCTCACACTATGTCTTCCCCACAGCTCATTCCTTTAATCCACAGCTCTGCCATTTTCACTGACAGTCTCATTTTTACTGCCCACCTTCACTACTAAGTTGTAAGGGAACACGCAACTTCTGGAAAGAAATATTTTGGACTAATGTATGTATTTTTTTTCCTTGTATTTATTTCCTTGTATTTTCCTGTAGGATTGCAGTGTAGCCTGTTTGCAGGGGTCAGCAGAAACTGCTGCACACAACTCTGACATGAAGGTGCTTCTTTAGCAAACGTATTTATTGTTAGTGTATCCTTGAAAATGATCTTTCAAGGAAACAGTATCCCCTGAAACTTCTGGGGAAACCTACAAAAGAAAAAACAAACAGTAATTTTCAGTAAATATTCCAATTTGAACTTTTTCTAGGACTGAAATATGAAGCGATATACTAAAACCGTAATGGACCCCTGTTTAAGTTAGTCACTAAACTTTATTTGCCACAACATGGACTTTTTCTCAAGTGCTTGTGACTAGGATATGTACTGAGCGCAGCTCTGTACAGAGAGAAAAGGTGGGTGTCCATGTCCCAGGCCAGGGAGGTACCCCTGCATGCTCCCAGCCAGGTCTCACAGTGGCTCCAGTGCTGTTGGAGTACTGTTCTGCCTGCAGGTGTAAAAATTACACAGAGCCAGTGAATTTGCAGGGTGTTTGCAGTGCTCCTCTGCATTTCAACATGAGCTGAGTCCAGACTTGAACTTCAGCCCTGAGTCTGCCTCTGCTTAAGGCTCTGCTAGATCAAAATTTTGTCTTCATAAACCATCTCTTCTTGGCAGTGTTTTTTGCAGAAGCAAGCTGTGTTGCACAGAAACCCACACTCGCTGTGTTCTCACTTGAGCCACAGCCTCCTACATTCAATTAAAGTTTGCCTTCCTTGTCACATTTTTCCTTGTTCTTGTTTAAATTGTGGCTTTCTTTGTTTTGCATCTGGCAGAGGAACTTCTGAGTCAAAGTGCCAGTGTAGTATTCTTAGAACTAAAGCTTTATTAGAGAAATTTAGTCTAATTAGTCTAATTTGGTCTAATTTGTCTTCTCTTTAAGCAGGTAAATGTATCTGTAGTTTCTGGGTTTTTGTTTTTGTTTTTTTTTTTTTTTTTGCAAAATGTCCCCAAATGTTGAAATACCATTACGAAAGCAGCTTTCACAGCATTGTTACTGCTGCTACTGGTAGTAAGTTATTACCAGTAAGAAAATCAGTACTGGCATATGATTTTCTAGAACGCAGGTGTCTGGCTTATTCACTGCTTAAATAAAGACATGGGTCTAAACAAAAGTCCATAACAGCAACAAATATCACCTGATATATTCCAGGACCACAAAAGAAAATTAGATTCCTTTGAAACATGAGGGCAACATGCCACTTATGTAACTATGTATGAGGATTCAGGGGTTTTCCTTCCTTTTCTCCAAATCCTCAAAATGTTGCTGTGAGTAAACAAACGTCTTTCTCATGTTTAAGCATCATATAACCCTTTACCTCCTGTTGCACTTATAAAAAAACCCAAAAACCCAAACCCAAACACTAACTGATAAGTGCAGATCCCTGAGTAGGGGAATCAGTAATGCAGGTGGAGGTGAAGGTCTTTGTTCTGGAGCCATAGTTCAGTTCCAGTTTATGTAAGAAGGGACAACAGATATTTAGAGCAAGGACCATGTGCTCATTGTTTTATCCTTTCTTTCTTGCTCTCCTGGTAGTAGCTCTGCAGAAGAAGGACTTGACTCCTTGCCATGAATCTCTGCCACTCCCTTTAAAGGCTGAAACGGGTGAGCAGGTTGGGGGTTTATTCAAACTCCTTCAGTTTTAGTCCACTTCAGGATTTTATATAAATGAGCCTCTGTTTTGAGCAGGAGAGGTGTCAGGGGACAAAGATGCCTCTGACTTTCAAATGGCAGGGGCTGGAGCTGGCAGGGGAGGCTGAAGAAGGAAGGGGACTGGGGGAAAAGAGAACAGTCTGGACTGAAACTGAACCATCCCCAAGCCTCCCTCAAGCCTAGTGCTGAGATGAGCAGTGGGGAGGCCACTACCAGCACCTTGTTAGGCAGGGACTGCTTCAAGGCTTCTGGGGTTGGGAATGCAGCCTGGGAATATTTCATAGCAGTGAGACTCAGTTGAAGGCTCAGGGACCTTTTCTGTCTGCCTGCTCTTTCTGATGCACAAGGATTGCTATGGAGACACAGAAACAGGGATAGGAACTCCTCTTTCTATAGCTCAAGAAGAATAAAAAGAAGTTTGTAAAGGGGGAAGAGTCTATTCAGTGTCATGTTCTTTATGACAGGAGTAATCCCGAGTCAAAATAGAAATTATCAAAGGTTTCAAAGGTGGTTATGAGTTCAGGGTGGTGATGCATCCTGCTCAAAACTGTAAATAATGCTGGTAACAAAGTTTTTTGTTACTACAACAGTTAGTAGTGCTTTCCTTTTAACACGCTGGGTGAAGAGAGCACTGCAATGCAGTCTTGAGACTGATTTTTTTTTTCCTTTGGATTATTTGACATGAAAAGAATCCTTCGTTTTTTTTGTAACATCGTTTATAAGAATATTAATGAGAGGTTGATTAAGGTATGGCACACAATAGCTCCTAATTGCATATGTTGCCTTAGTCAGAAACTGAAAACCTAAGAACTTTTACTCAGCAAAAAATTATCATTCAACCAACTGTAACCAGAAAAACCTCACCAAGGAAGCAAAATAGATTACTTCTCACTTTAAAGGATTCAAAATGTGTCAAGCAAGGTAGAAAAGGCTAAATACACTGTAGCAGAAATCCAGTTACTTCCTAAGGAAGCAATTTGGCACTTTCTGCATGTAAATATTAATGGTCCTGGCTATATGTAGCATTAAGTGGCCTGCAGACTACGAAAAATATTGAATTCCTAATTCAATTTATCATAATTTTGTTGACTGTGACCTAAATTTGATCTCCATAAGGCTTCTGGCGGCAGACTTCCTTGCTATCCAATGTCTCTTGAACAGCTGTTAAAATACGTATATCAATATATTTGCAGAATGCAGATACAAAGTTTGCAATCATGACTGTTTCACCTGGGGAATTGAAACATGCTAGAAAAACAACCCCTAGGAACGGTCAGGAGAATAGTTCTGAATAACAAATTAATTTTTGAATCTATTAAAAAATAGAACAAGATATGGAATTTATCATAGAAAATGAATTACCACTGGCTACTCCAGCCTTTGGGAGTCGCCTTTGGCACTATCAGTCATGGTATTCTGCTGCCACATTTCCAGCAGGAGGAACTGATGCTGGCTGGAAAGAAAACCATGGAAGCTACTGCTTGGGCCCTGACTGAGGTTAATTGCCCTGAGGAGCAGCCCCTGAGCCCACCCTCGTCTGCCCCATTTCAGTGTGGATACCATCCAGTGCCCTCATGTTTGCCCCCAGAGTGGCACGGCCTGGCAGCTGGCTTGAGCCCCATGTGCTTACTGGGCTAAAAGGTAAGGGAAGGCTGACAAGAAGAGTTTGCTTTTTCATCAGGGAATTTCTTGGCTGTGTTCAAGGGAGCTGTATTAGTCTGGAGGTCGTTGGGCCTTGTGAGGATCGCAGGGTTGTTTGCTCCGCTGCGCAGACCAGCACAGCTCTGTAGGGCCCTTCGGGTGCTTTGCACCCACTGGGTGGGGTTGTTTGGTTTTTACTTTTCCTGGCGTGTTTGGCCACATGCACCATCCCTCTCATGCCTCAATAGCCATGTAGTTGCCTGCTGAGATGCCTCGCAGCCCTTGGCAGGTTTGGGAGCCGAGCTCCGCTCGTGGCGGTTCCCTGTGACCCCACATCTGCAGCTGCTCCCTCCAGGGTCTCTGGGAGCACCAGGAGGCTGCTCTGGGGGAGGGAGGGCTTGGGGGTGCCCTGTGACCCCACATGTGTGGCATTCCTCAGTGCCGCAGGCTCCTGACTCTAACAGCTTCCCAGCAAAGCCTTTTTTTTGTGACTTTTACCTGCTGCTTTTTCCGTCGGCTTCATGTCCCCCCTTGAAACTGGTTGAAGAATATTGAACTATTTTTTGTTCTGTGACTGAGATGTAGCATGCATTTGAGCTGGCTATTTCTATGGCAACTTGTCAATGAAATTATGCCATGAGTGTGCTTGAGTTTCTAAAATGCCATTGTCTAAAACAGTTCTTTATTTAACATGGGAAACGTTGTCCTAGTTTATTTAAAAACTATTCTACTGTAAATAAGATGAAATAAATTTGGTTTTTTTTATGGTTTTATGCAATGCAGTGAATAAACTTTAAAGGAATAGTAGCAGCAGGGTGATGAAAAGACATTGTAGAGAATATAATATATTCTCTATAATCTATATATGAATATAGAGATTAATTAAAATCTGTGAGCACCTCTGATTTCTCTGTCGTTACACTGAGCTGCAATGTAATTTAATTTTCAAGGCATTTAAATAGTCTGGTCTTGAGTATTGACTGGTTATCTTTTGCCCCATATACAGAATTGGGATAACTATTTACCCTATTGCTGGAAGAGTGAGTACTGCAGCATAGCTTCTGCTTTTCAAAAATATTTTTAACCAGTGATCAAGCCAACATCATTTACTGTAAATTAATGGAATAAAACTCTAATGGCTGCAGTAGGTTAATAGAAATGCAGTTAAACCTTGCACCAAAATCAACTGCCTTGTGTGAACTCTTAGAGCACATCGGGAAGATGTTTAAGAGTCCCAGTTTAACTCATAATTTTTCAATTTTATGTACGCTTACATCCATAAGGGAGCAACCCAGCTCTGTACAAACACAAATGCAGAGCAGGAGCTTTTGAGGAAATGCATGATTTCAGTATAGCTAATTTGTCATCTTTAAAACTGAAATTTGCAACACATCTTTATGTAGAAAATAATGGCAGTTCTTTCACTTCCAAGACATATCTATCACAATTAATGATTATCCTGGGAAAATCTCTGTTTCTGGAGTAGGAAATGGTTGTAAAAGCAAGCTTGCTTTCATGCTTCTCATCATAGGGTTCAGGTGCTGAAGCATTACAACAGTAACCTGTTCTCATTATTTGTGGGTCAGCTGTGTGGGGTTTTGGTCTAAATTGGACTCATCTGTGGTTTTAAAGTTAATCACTGAATCTTAAATTGTTTTACAGCTGGTATTGTTGCTCAATAAATATAGTCTACTTAAGTTTTTTCATAAAATACTAGAGGAATTCAATCTATCATCTAACCTCTCAAATATTTTTAATATTATTGTGCTACGTAATAGGAAATCTCCTGTTTATTTGGAGCTAGTTAGGTGCTTGAATTTATTTGCAAATGTGAATTTTGGCATATTCAGAATATTTTTGTTTACTCTAGAAATGAAAATGCCAGGAAAGCACTTACTATTTTGAACATATTCATCTTAAAGGCTGATTCCCAATCTATAGAAATACAGAAGGAAATTGTTTTAAGCCTTGAATAAGCAGTATCTAGCTGTGGAAATAATTTCAGAAGTTTTCAACATTGATCATTTTAGTATACACAACAGCTTTAGCTGATGCAAAGTATGTTTAGTGTCATAAGACTACTGTGCTTGCAAAATTGAGACATTTTCTGTCCTTCTTGGAAGAAAAATAGATCCAATACATACATTTTCTCCTAAGCTGTGGGTTTTTTACAAAATTCAATGGCAAAAAAATTTCCTGAAGGTGCTCATAGAATAGCTGAGATGATAATTTGTACTCTAGTGGTTCTATGAAAACTGAAACACCTTAATTTTCATGTCATTTTCTTTTTGATGGAAACAGTGGTTGTATGTTGTGGTTTTGAAAGGATTATCAGTAGTGTGACTCCAGTGGGCACTTCATGTACTCTGACCTCTGCTTCACAGGGTGAATGTTGGAGTGCAGTGCTCTCAGGGAAAAACCTCCTGGAAAGATCCTTTAACTGTTCCTAGCTTTCAGCTTAATTCCTTCATTGGACTAGGGTAAAACCAAATGGCAGTGACTGCTTGGGAGTTGCTTTCATGCAGCTGCACCTTTTGTTGCTCCAGTGCAATCAGGCTGAGGGACTTTGGTGCAAAGGGGAGGGGCCTGGGAATACCTGATGGCAAGTGAGTGGCTCCAGTGAGAGGAGATGGTCTTTTCCAGTGGCTGTAGTTGATGTTGACTAGTGCTTCTATGCTGAGGAAAGCAGGGCTATTTACTATGCTGTGTTAACATGAGTTAGAATAAGATAAACAAGGCAGGAAAATGAATCCATGGGCACTAATCTTGGAAGGAAGTTTGGAGGTTTTTGACATAGGTATGCACCAGGAGGGAGGAGGGATGAGTGAAAAGCCTCATGCAAGGTGGAGGTGACAATCTGGGTAGTCACTGCTACCTGCCTGATGTGGGGCAGGAGTGAGGCACTTGGCAAGCTGCAACAGGGCTGGGTCCTCTGTGCCCAGGAGGGATATGGATTGGGCAGGCTAGTGACCATTGTTCCTTGGGCATGGGAGCAGCCTGGTCACCACCTTTTGGGAGCCTTAGTTTGTAATTTGGTTTCCAGAATTGCAGTAGCTTTTGCCACACTCTGGCACTTCTCACAAGTTTAGTTTTGAAAGTGATCATGGAGCTTGTTCAGGTGATACCCTCTGCAATGCTGTCAGTCGCTGTCTTAGTACCTTGTAGTCACTGATCTGTCCATCCAGACTCTGCTACCACTGTGATTCCACTACTTTGTGTTTCTAGGATAAAATCTCCCAGCTAGAAGCAAGAATCAATAATTCCCCCGCCTTTATGATCCTGCCACTGTTTCCCCTCAGCTGTCCCTGACCACCACCTCCCAAAAAACTCATTTCCTCTCAAACCACAACAAGCTGTTCGCTGCTAGCAGCAGAAACTGCAGATGGTCAAGCCTGTATTGGTTATTTCTCCTGCCCTGAAATGCTGCTCATCTGCCCTTCCAAGTGGTGTGTGAGAACATCCTTCATGCTCTTTCTGCTGGTACTTTTGTGATTCCCAGTGTTCAGGGCATCTGGTTTCCTCTTGAACAGTCTCCCCCAGTACTGGTGTGCCACAGCTCTGTACGGGTACATCCAGGGGCAGCATCCTAGCACTACTAGCTCTGCAGCTTCCCAGGCTTCTGAGCTGCTCAGACAGATTATGTGTGGAATCCTCTCAAGCTCTGCCCCTGGTGTTTGACCTTGTGACCTGCCTGTTCCTTTTTCTGAAGTTATTATTAAAAATGTGATGTTGTCACAATTTTCAAATTAAATTTTGCATGTAAATAGAGGGTTTTTATCACTTCTGCGCATCCAGAAATTGTGACTCTGTTGTGCTTTCAGCTCTCTCATTATATTTGTTGCTCTTGATTGATTAATGCTTTTATCATGCCTTTTTTTATTCCCCTCTCCCTTACTTCAACACAGAATTTATGACACTGTGTCTAAATAAAAAGAGATTTAATCCAAATTGATCTGATTTCAAGTCAGGAGTTTTTATGTTTCAGAAAATCTTGTCCATTTTTTAAATCTCTATTTAAAGTTCTGCCTAAGGCAGAGAGAGGTGTTGGATTCCTTGAAAAGTTGAGATTTTTGTGTGGTTCCAGTTCCACCAGATTAAACTTGTTTTCCATCAATCTAATACTTCTTGTACAGGGATGCTTTGATAAACACTGGGGTTTAGATGCTTAAAGGAACCTTTAATAGTTTGAGGTTCATTTTTTTCTTTACTTGTGTCTCTTGTGTAAGAACATATGCCTGTATTCTAGATGCGTTTAAATTCAGCAGTTTTCCTTTATCTGAATGGCTTCAACTTTGTGTATTTTCCTGTTTTTCTTTTATGAGTCACAGTATCCAATTTTCCAAAGCATTATCTTAGTCTCTTATCTCTCTGTAAACTGCTAGGTATTACCTTGTATGCAGGATGTTATATTAGATTGAATTTCTTTGCTTTCTGTTACACCACATATTCTTTGGTCTCCGTAAATCTTATCCTAGGCAGGCCTGTCCCTCCTTCCCTCCCCCCGTCCCCTATATTTTAATCCAGATGTGTCTCTGCTGAGAGGCTTTGCTCTTGCCCAGCTCTTGTGAGTGGTGTCAGACATCCTGGCTTTGTGTGGTATTTCCCCAGTGAACACGCTTGTGCTCTTTTGTAGCCTCCATCAGAGTGGAAAATTCTTGAGGTTAGGTAACAGATAGTGGTGGAGGCAGCAGCAGCAACTCAGAGGAACGTTGTGTAGGTGAGAAGAAATGAGATCCTGAGAAGAATGGACAGGCCAGGAAAGATCAGCAATTTTAAGCCCATGGTGGGCAGAATCAGAAGGCAGGTGGTTTATTTACCAGTAGAGCACTTTCTTCAAAAAGATAACCTTGCTTTTTTTCTTATAATTCTAGCAGAACAAAACAAAATAGGCCAAATCTTCCTTCAGTTTTCCATTTTTAAGCCTTTTCATTCTCAGCAGCATTAGATTAAAATGTCTTGAGTATTTTTAGAAGCTATTTGAGCTTGAAAATAAAAAACACCCAGCTTGATGCTTGTGCTGTGTTTGGGAACAGACAAGTTGTGCTATGGAGTTTATGGAAGTGTAAACAGACTTTGTACAAGGATAAGGTGTTCAAAAGGGAGACTGCCTTTTGTAATGGCTTTCAAAACCAACAAATGTCTTCCTGTTAATTTCTGAGTAATTCTTCATCTCTTGGTCATTATAGAATGTCCTACTAAGCAGTATGATCCTTTATGATCTTTATTTCACAACTTACAATTTTTCTTGTTTTTTTAGGAAGAGTTCATTTCTAGTTTCTTAAAAATGTATCAGAGATAGAAAATGTAGCAGAAAATCTAACTCCACCCATCAGTATGTGCTCATATAGAAGAGTTGTTAAAATGACCACCATACTGTTCTCTTAAATCCAGAGGCACAGTGGAAACCGTTTTCATATGTGTAACACTTTTGCTGTCTAAACTTCAACTGCCTGACCAAACAGTTTGTGTTCTCATCTTTTGTGTCCCTTTTTGAAAACAGTATCTGTATTTCACTTGTTAAATTTCAAAAAAAAAAAAAAAAGAAAAGGAAATCAATCCCTAACTTAATTTAAATCTAAAATTTCCAGCATATCAGAGCAGCCTGGGCTCGTTCAGGCATTTTATTATGAAGTACCAATTAGGAGCAAAATTTAACTTGTGAAATATGAAAGTCATATGGAATTCAAATATGCTATATAAAGAAAACCATGTGCATGTACCAGGATTATGCATTTCAGAAGCTAAATTGCCTGACATAGTAGTGCAGGCCTCCCATGCACTTGCCTCATTCTCACTCGCTTGTCAAGAATATGGAAAGGAACTAAAAAAGTAAATACCATTTGCATTAAAGAGGGCAAGTGAATCTACTACGCATTTGTTAGTCTTTTGCTGCAAAGATGTACATATAATTGTACTTAAATAAATAGGTGAGGTTTTGAAGTAAAAAGTGGCCTTTTCAGTTCCAGCCCAAACTTAAGCTGTTAAGACCTGATGTCCTAAACACAAAGCACAGGAAATTTTGGGTTGTACTAATTCAATTGACATTTCATTCTTCCTTCCTCGAACCCATCTTTTTTGTTTATTCAACTTGTGTGTCACAGTGAAGTAAAAAGAGGCAAAAGGATTGTCTATGCCTTAGGCAGCATCTTGGCCATCATCTCGGGGATTTAGGCTGGGAGGTGAGTGTTCAAAGCTTCAGTTTGAGTTGAAAGGCTGACATTTCTAATTGCATCTTTATTATAGACTTGTATTTCTGTAGAGAATTTTGTAATATATTTAAGCATCATGTAGAGTTTCAATGGGTTCTAAAATCTGAATAACAAAACTTCTTTGGGTAACAACTAATCTGTCATGGTGTGCTGCTCAGACAAGTGAGTTATTATTCTATCTATATAATGCCATGCAAGCTGTTACATATTACTTCAGCTCTACCCTCTAATTCATATTACCTTTAAAAACACAGATTTAATTATAACAATTTTACTCTCAGTATCAAATATATACTTGCCCAGAGAACAAGAGATAATAGAAGGAAAATCAGCTAAGCAAAATTTTAATTATATTCAAGCTATATTGAAACTACGCAGTTCAAATAACGATCACAAAGAAATGAGGGCAAGTCCTTTGTTTATTGGGTTGGAGGAGAAATAGACACAAGAAGTGACAATCAAACAGCTTTTGTATGTATTGTAAGATTTTTTGGCGAGATTAAAGTTTTAATTATTCTGTGGAAAAGGAAATCTCTCAGATGGAGTCACCTGCCTGAAGCAGCCTGAGTGTTGTCATGCAGAGTGCAGAGGGGGTTCTGGCAGCTCCAGCCCCAGTGCAGGGAGGAGCTTCAGGTGTCTCTGTCAGGCCTGGCCTGGGACTGACTGAGGGTGGCAACATCACAGAGGTGACAGTTGTGCACTAGAGAGGTCCTGAGGCCAAGCAGGAGGGAAGCAAGAGCTTAGTGAAGGCTTTGCCTGAGGGCAGATGGGTGTTCACCACAGTGATGTGACAGGCATTGCATGTCTGCTCGAAGGAAAAGGAAAAACCCAATTTGGTTAATTAAATCAATTAATACATCAAATTAGAAGGGGACAGTTCCTGTTCCCCTTCTAAAGTGAAAGTCCTTAAGGATTAAGGTGAAAGTTGCTGCTTTTTTCCAAGTGAAATAGGACATAACTTTGGTTCAGTCTTTTCACAAGTGTGTAAAGGATGGATTTTTGGTGTCAAGATGCATTTTATTTAGCAGTGTCTGCAGCGCCCAAGTAGTGTTGGCCCCCATGCAGGGTAGGAGTACTCCTTGTCCTACCTCTGTGCCAAGCCTGGCAGCTGGACTTTCTTGGCATCTCTGCTGTGGAATTGGCTGAATCACTTGAAGCTGTTTGTGGCATGGCTGTGGTTTCCCCTGCTAGCCCAGGGTGGTGTGGGAAAGCTGCCATCCCAGCTCGTTTGTGACCCTTTCCTAGGGAAAAACATGCCCTGTTCCTCACAGGGTGCAACACAAACTAAACTGCTCTGCTGCAAATGAAAATCATTTTTGTACCTCAAGGCTTTAAGGATAAGGGAGGTCTTGGTACTGTGGGAAGAAAAAAAAGCTAACCCTAATTTTGCCATGAAAATGGAACACCCTAACGAAAAGAAGGAATCTGTCTTGTGTGTGGATCACAAGGCTCCTGGGCATCAGGACTATTGCATCAGCACTCACTTCAGATTTGACTGCATTGCACTTTAAGGGATAGACTATTTTAACATCTGTCCCAAGGCATAAGGGTGGCTCTGTCTGGCAGTGGCTGGTAGCAGGTGCCTGAAGAAACAGAGAAAATGAATAGGAATGATGCTTCAGAAAACTCTGTCTCCTGAAATGGAGCAGAGATAGCTTCAGGGAGAGGTGATGACACCTTTGCACTTAGGGCAAAATGAAGTTTTAAAAAATCTATTCATGTAACTGATTGCTTACTGACCCCTTTTAAATGTTCTCATTGCAGCCACCAGGGCAATGAGTTCCCCAATCTAGTCAGTTTTGTGAAGTCTTTGTATTTCTTTGGTTTGGCTCTACTGCAGATAACTTCATTTGATGTCCCCCTGTTTCTTATAGCTAATGTGAGATGGTTAATGGTCATTTCTTATTTACCTTTCCATCTCACTACTGAGTTGGCAGAAACTTGTTGTATTGTTGCTTAGTCACAAGTCTTGCGAGGGAGAGCCTTAACCTGCCTAATTGTTCCTTCTACAGAAGGAGCTCTAATCATTCACTCTACCTTTCTGCTTTCTAAAACCCACAGTATGCTTATTCTCAGAGAGGCTGGATCTGCACAAAGTACACAGGAGGAGGCTGAGCCGAGTGCTGACATGCTCATATATGTGGTTCTCTCTTTGAACTCACAAGCTTCTTTTTTCTTTTTTTTTGTCTTTTTTTGACCAAAAGTGAGAGATGAGCTGACGTATGCAAGCCTTTTGAGTATCCACAGTGGTGCTCATTGGATTATGTATCCAGCTAGGGTGACTTCTTTTTGGCTTTAAATTGGAGTGTGACATGTAGGATTGGTGTGTGCATGCTACTTCCATAACAGAAACAAGGCTCATGGAATTGTGATAAATACCAAAATCACTGAAGGTCACCATAGCTCTTAAAATTCAGAGGATGAGAGATCACAGCTCAAACATCTTTCTATCAAAATAAAGATTCGGTGGTGATCCCTCAAAAGCTGGTACCTCCAAAAAGGGTTGAAAGGAGTCCTTCCAAAACTGTTATTTTTACTCTGCAGAGTGTGGCTGGGGTTTGATAGCTGTCAATTGATTGTCAGGGCTTTGTTGAAGTGGGTGATTAGGGTAGATGTTGGTCAGTGCTGGAAAGCCAATTAGTTGCTTGTAATAAAAGGTATAGAGAAGGATACAGTTTTCCTGCAGACAAGGAAATCTTCATCCTTTCTATTGAAGGGAACCTTCCTTTTAAACTCATATTTCAGCTATCGCATGGGTGATTGGAGACAAGACAGTGCCAGAAGTTCTCAGAACCAAGGAGGAATCAGGAGGAGTTTTACCAAACGTGGAAATTATTTTTTTTCTTTTTAATTATTAAATTAAATAGAAAAAGTATTAAATAACTTTTTTTTCTATTTAATTATCAGTTTATGAACCTGCTAAGCTAGTTTTCATACAGATATTTTTCTTCAGATTATTGTAAAGTGTGATACTCAAAGTAGTCTAGTTCAAATCTGCCAGAAGTAGTCACTAAAACCAGGGAGCAATTATGTGACAAGATTTGGGCTCTTTACTTTCTTTTCATTACCATTTTCATGTCATCATTACTCTTTGGATATGATTGATAGGTACAAAAACAGTTTGATTTGTATTGTTGTGTTGTGTTTTTAAAAATAGATTCATGTTTTATATCACCTAATCTGCAGTGCAATGAAACCTATTCCATTAATTGAAAACAAAAAACCCTAAAAAACTTTCTGCCTTCTAATAGTACTTTCCTACTGTAATTTTCCACTTTGCAAAGATACCTGTGGGAAGGATTCACACAGTTAATTAAGTCCTGCCCATCTGCTGGCTGCTGTTTTGGCTAATGCACTAAAAACTTACTTTTGTGTGATTCCTTCTAGGTTGCTATTTATTAAGGGATTAAGAATGGTCTTTTGAAGTGAACAGCATGTATGCAGCAAACCATTTAGTTCCATTTAAATGAAAAAGAATGAAAGAAATGCTGTTAGCCTTGCTCTTTGAAGATGTTTGGATTCAAACGTTTGGTCTGAGGTACTGCTGAACTACTTTTTTTTAACAGTGTACCCTGGAAGCAAAACAAATTTGAGGATTTTCTTTTACCTTTTTTATATGAAAATTCTCTTCTTCAAAGAGAAAAATAGCTGAGGCACAGACAGTGCTTGTGCACAGCTTACACTTGTGCTACATGAGCACAGTCTCTGCAGCTGTGCTGTAGCAGCAGCAGTGCTGTGGAGCCTGCTTGGCTCCTGTGCCCAGGGAGCAGGGGTGGCTCTGGCCCCATCCACGCTGTGTCTGTGGGATGCATATGCAGCTGTGTCACCAGGCCCTGCTGAAACAGGGCGTTCTGGGGCAGTTTTGAGATGAGTGATCCTGGAAGCAAGCCCAGTGGTTTTCTGGTGTTGGAAACCCTCTGAAGACAATTGCCCATAGCAGAGATGCATGGTAGGCTATCGTCTGCCCCCTGAGGTAAAAGGGAAAGTGGTGCTAGAGCTTGCCTGTATTTTCCTGGGCCTGGGAGGTCTCTGTCCCTGCAGCCTGTGAAAGGTGGCAGCATCTGTAGGTTTTGGGCAGGTGGGTTTATAAGTAATTGTTACCTTCACCTTACCATGGCTATTTTCACTGCTTGTGGTAAGGACACAAGTGATGGGTCGGAGCACCCGTAGTGTCCTGGCATACTAGCCTGGCAGACTTGTTTAAATTGAGTAGGCCCAAATAAATAGTTGAAGTAGAAGTACACCAAGGATTGCCATCAGGCCTTCTGTGAGGATCATCCTTCTCAAATGGCATTAAATATCCTTCTGCGTTCCTACTAGGTGATTGTGGTGACTGGAAACACTGAATAAGAAGCTGGAATAGAAGCAACAACAGTGTGAGGAAAACCAGTTTAGCAGAACTTGGATTATCCTCAAGCTTTCCATTAGCGAGCTGTATTGCATACTTGGCAGAGGCACTGATAATGAAAAGAAAAGCACCAAAAACCCAGTCAGTAGGACAATAAAAATAAATTTCCAAGGAAGTGTAAAAGGAAGTGTAAGCTTCCTTTTCATCATGAAGTACTACTTGTGGAATTTTTGTGCACTGGCCTGAAGAAAGCTGTATAGAAAACCTGTCAGAAAGACTAAAGGGGAGGCTGTCCTTCTCCCTACGTCTGTGTTTTCCTCAGTGCCTATATCAGTCCTGTTTGGAAGAGCATGAGGAGAACTGTTGAAATGTGCTTTACTTTCTGGCTGTATCTCCTGGCTACATGGCATAGTGGTTGCTTGAAAGCAAAGCTGTTATTACAGCTATGCCATGACAGCTACAGCTGGTCTATAGCTGCACAAACAATTCGGCCTTGACAGACACTTACTCAACCAGTTAGCTCGTTAGCTCATTGACGTAAACAAGTCCCCACGTATGAAAGTGATTGGCTGAATTCAAGTTCAGACAAGTGGACCCCAGGCAATTCCCTTGAGCCAAGGATGCACCCACATCATTGGCCAGGGAGCTGCGTGGAGTTGAAACCTTTGTCCAATCAACTCTGTATGAGTGGGAAATTTAAAGCCCTTATAAAAGGGGCTGCCCTTCAATAAATGCTGGCTGTTGCTGCATGACCCTTGGCATGTATGTGTCGCATTCCTGTCTCCACCATGAGCGACACTATATGTTATTCACACAGAGAAACAAGTGTTAATTATTTTTGCTTGGTGCATTCAGTGATAGCCTGCTGTTGCAATTTTTTTTCCCCCACATGGATTCCTGGAAGTTTTTAATCGCTTTTGGTATATCTGGGGATGAAATTCCAGGTCCTTGGTGTATTCCTTTTTGAAAAAGGTGGGTCCAAATGCTATAGCTGATACAATTTTTGGCAAAGAGCTATTAATTTTTTTAGCTGTATAGAAATAAGGTGAAAACACGATGTTTAGCCTGCCATGTAAAGAAAGGATTGATTGAGTAGATTAAGTCACAAAAAAAAGTCAGTGATATGAGTGTAACTCTCCCTGCACCAACCCTAAGTAGGATCACTCAGAGTGAAAATACAGGACAATTTGATGGATGCTCCTTTCACTGCAATGCTGCACCAATATAATTAAACCAAGAATGAAGATTTAAGATGGAAATTTTCCTTGCACCTTAGAAATACAAGGTAAAGGGGGTAGAGCCGGCATGTAACAATCATGCAGAGGAAAGAATAGAAATGAACTTATTTGGAATGGACAGGCTACATACGTTTTTATCTGGATTCCTGTTTTGCCTCACTGTACCAGAAAATATTTTCATTAACGTAGAAGAATTATTTTTAAAAGTTTACTTTTTCTTTACCAGAACTGCTTTCTGTATCATCATCTCCCAAGTGGAAGATTGATTCTATGTTCATCAAAAGATAGTTGTGGATAGAACGGCATTGCTGAGCATAGTTGATTTTGTGGGTACAGTGTTGTTTTGTTGACCAGGTGAGGGATGAGCTGTGGATTGATGGAGCAGCTGTGGCTTGAGGACACCCTCTGTGCTTGCATCTCCTTGCTTTCTGAGAGCAAGAGAAGTCTGTGCCCATCTTCGTGCAGATCTGTGATCCTGGTAATAAGTGCAGCATTGAGCCCCAAGTAAAGCTATTGCAAATGTGATCGTTTGCCGTTAGCTGTCAGAACAGATAGAAGAGCGTTTACATCAGCATATGAAAGAGCTCTGTTTCCAATTCAGACACAAAGCACATGGGCTTCTTATATTTGCTCAGTATTCCCAATCCACCATTAGACTGTGCCTGTACTGTGCAATCTGTTTTGATCTGCCCCCATCTGTTCCAATCTGATGTTTTTTTCCTGAAAAATGAAGCTGGCAGAGTGTGCTTGTTGCAAAGGCAATCAATTACTGCAGCTGTAAAAGTGTTCTGTCTGGTGGAGCCAGTGTGTGCTCTTAGCAGTCTGTTGCACTTCCTCCACCCCTTCCCCTTGCACAGGTAAACAGCACTGCCGTGCGCTGAAGCCAGCTGTGACGGAGGCAGCTCTGGCTGCTACAGAATGACAAATGGGAGACTGCCTGCTGTAGTTGGGGGTTTCTGAGGGACTTTGTCAGTGAGAACAGCTACTGGTGGTGTGTGAGTGGCTGAAAACTGCATTTGGGGAATAGTTGTAAGCGGCAGCTGTGAAAGAGGACAGGCGTTCCTCAGCAGGCTGGCCTGGGCCTGGTACCGCTCAAGTATGGCTTTTGCTTGTGAATGAATTGAAGGAAGGGACTTAACAAATGGGCACAATACAAAACTTGGAAGGAACAGGATTCAAAATAGACCTCCCCCTGCCAAAGCATCCAATTGTACAGGCACAGTAGATTCAGCAGTTGGACAGGGAGAAGTGTAAGAACAGCATCTGCACAGATACAGGATACAGAATACCCCATCAGAAGAGAATGCTGGGAGTTAGTATGCTCTGTTCACCTGAATTCCAATGCCAGCAAGGTCAAGCTTTTGTGAAAAGTATTAACATTGCTAAGATGTCTGAGGGAGATTTCTATTTCTGCAGGAAAGGGGGAGTCATCTGCCCACTCTGCTTGTCATGCTGCCAGATGGAGCCTGGAGTTCAGGCTCTGGTCTAACAGCAGCTTATAAGCCAAAAGTAGGCAAAAGTAGCCTGGAGGAAACAGAGAAGTGGTGAGAGATACATGAAATATGATCTTGGAAAAACTATGTATGCATAGGTTTGCAAATATGAAATCAAACAGGAAAGTTTGGCAAAGACATCAGCTCTCAGATGCTCAAGAGAGATCTGTGGAGCCCCCAGTAATTATGTGCTCCCTTCCTTATGTTTAGGGACAAGGAATAATATGCCAGAGCTCCTGAATGAAAGACTTAGCCAGACAGCAGGGAAAGTGTGCTAGTGAAGCCCTTTTTTTTTTTATAAAAAAGAATAATTTTTGGCTCTTGGGTTGTGCTATGGGCACTGGGCCAGAAGTCACAGAATCATCACAGGGAAGCCCAAATTTGAAGGAACCTTGGAGATCATCAGCCCCAGCTTTTGTGGGAAAGGGAGCCTAGGTGAGATTATATAGCCCTTTGTCCAGTCATGTCTTAAAAACTGCCAGTGGTGGTCTCTCTGCCACCTCTTTAGGAAAGCTGTTCATGCAAATGATTTTTCAGACTGTAAAAAAACTTGCTTTTTATATTATCATGTGCTGCCATATACTAGCTGGTTTGTGCTAGGCAAAATAACCAGCCCCTGGGTTGACTGACAGGGGCCTCGCCCAGTCACATCTCTCTCAAGGCTGCAGGCATTTCACTGGCCAGAACCTGAAGGGGCATAGAGATGAATGTATCCAGAAAGTATCCAGACCAGGTTTTTACAAATGCCCTATATAAGGAAGGACTTGGAAAATAAATTCTCTCTGTTGCCATGTGAACACTGGAGTGAGTGGTCTTTGTCTCCTGCCCACTGCCCCCACGAAATCATGAAAACCATGGAGTAGATCCATAGTGTTGTGGACCTAGGACTTGCCTAACCCTGCCTCTGAAATAGCAAAAACCTGAATGACATGTATTAAAAAAAAGAAAGTGTTTTCTAGTTTTGGGGAAAGGAAAATCAGATTTTTATAAAATACATCTTGTGTAGTAAAGGCTTGGAATTTGCCTTTTGCTCAAAGAGCAAACTTTGCTGTCTCACAGAGCAGACTTTCCTAGGAGCTAATATATAACAAAACATGGCATTGGGAGGGAAAGTATCAACAGGTTACTGCTTTGGGCTTCAGATCTTACATCAGTAGACTCAGAATGTTTCCATTTACCTCAGCAGTAGTTTAGATTTTCACCAGATGTTTTTGAGAATACCAATACCTACTAACAGATGATCTAAATAAATACTGCTTATTTCTACATTTCAAATTGGTATATTAACAAATACCGCTTTGTTACTCTGGCATATCAATTACAGCATGTATGATGTATGTTGGGCTGGTTTTGCATCACGGAAGTGATATTCTAAGAGAAGCTGCTAGCAGAGTCCTCTGCATCTGACAAAAAGCCAATCAGTAGTTAGTTGTGAGAAGTGACAATCTGTTAAACCACTGAGAAAGCTGACATGCCTCTGTGAACAGACATGTAAAAAGCAACAGACTCCAGGAATTTTCTCTTTCCCTTCTGGCTGGCAAATAGGTAACAAGGCCAGCCCAGCCCCCATCTTGGCTGGGTTGAGTGGCCCCTGCCGCAGGGCCAGGCCCCTTCCCAGGGAGCCCCATCCTGGCCAGACTGGACCCCAGCAGCTGCAGGGCAGGGGAAACAACCGGCCACTGAGTCCAGGCCTGGTTGCTGAGATCCCGGCCCTCCCCACAGCGCAGCCACCCAAAGAACCAGAGCAGCTCTGCAGCCTGCGCAGAAAGCAGCCCCTGGCTGGAACTGAACACAGCAGGGGCTGGCAAACAGCCGTGCGGCCGGAGCGGCTGCCCCGTTCTAGCCCGGGCCCCTGAGATTCTGACACAGCCCCAGCACGGCCTCAAGAGCCATCACCACCAGTGCTCTGGCCACCGCCTGCCCGGCAGGCATCACATCCCTGCAGGGATCACCATCTGCAAGTCCCAGGTGAGATCTTAACTCTTTCAGTGCCCAAATAAGGCTTGTAGACCTTCAATCCTCCCTCAAATGAGAGAAAAGGACAGAATGAAGACATGTAGAGAAACAAAAGGAAAACACCAAGGTCAGTGAAGATGACGTCAAGTGCCAGATAGGAGGGATGAGAAGATGCTTTTAGTTTTAGGTTGAAAATCCTCTTGTAAAGCTATGGAGAAGAATATAATTGATACAGCAGATTATTTTTTCCCTGTAGCACATTGAAAAGTATGGGGAGATGAATCGTTCAAATTGTAGATATACGCAAAGCTAAAGCGAACGGATGTGAAGGTAGCTGTGACTCCATGAGAAGTTTGAACAGAGAGAGAGAGAGAGAGAAGAGTGATGAAGACTCTGTGCCCCCAGGGAGAGAAGAAGACCACCTCTGTTCCCAGAGATGAAGATTATTTCAAAGATAGATAAAGAGAACCTTTACTCTTAAACAGTTAATCTTTAAAATAGTATCCCATAAGTTGACATGGCCCATAAACGCAACTGTGGGAAGAGATGTGAAAAATGGGAGAGCCTTCACAACTGCAGATTTTCCAGGCAGCTGCTATTTGTGAAAATTAAAAGCCATGAGAGAACTGTTTTCTTGTGGAGAAGTCTCCATAAATTGACAAGAGGGACTCCTTCCCCTAAGTGAACGGAAGAAAGACTGTTCTTGAAGTGATAAAGTGACTGAACTGTTTCTATATGTTGTTAGTGGGAAAGAAAATTTGTAAGAGGAGCAGAAGTGTTCTGTAGGTTTTATTCTGATTCTTATTATTCCTTCTTTTAGTTACTGTAAATGGACCTTTCTTTTTAAGACCATTTTAAAGTTTTAAGCCTGCTTTGCCTTCCTCCTAAGTCTATCTCACAGCAAGAAAATGAATAAATAATTCTAAAAGGTACATAGACGTTTAACCAGTGCTGAACTCACCACATATGTGAATATCCATTTACCATTATCCAACTTCAGGCTTTTTAGAAGTTAATGGTTTAAAAAAGCTGCTTACATAAACCACTCTTTCAATGAAGCTGGCCCAATGAGAAGTGAGCAGTAGAAAGCAATTAAATGATGCTGCTGGGCAGAGATGACAAAGATGGATCCAACTGTTCTGATATGAATATAGATTTATTGTGTTACTTAGCTATAAACTTGTTGCAGTTGTTGCAAGACATATTGCTCTTGTAAACTTCATGGGACAGGTGTCTTCACTTTCAAGGAGTGATTAAACACTACATCATGTGGGCTGCTATGTGAATCATCATCTTTGGATTAACATGCACCTAAATTATTAATTTACTAAGTTATGAATATGGGAAATATTTCACCACAATTATGAATAATTAATGCAAAGCTGTATTGGCTACATCCACCCAATAATTCATCCTTATAGCTTTGTGACAGAATGTTGCAGGCTGCCTCCAGGAGGGAATCTGAAGAGTAAAGTCAGGATGACAAAACCCACAACCATAAGGAGGTCCTGTGGACTGATGGCTTTGCAAATGAACTGCTGGTTAATTGGGCAGGGGGTGTATCTCTAGAAGCTGCAAGGACTTTTGCTGTAGCACAAATTGTGTGCCCTGCTGAGGGCTCTCAAGCTTGCAGCTTGTGCAGTTATCACTTCAAGAAAGATGGAAAAGTGAATGTGTCTGTGCTTTGAATGTTAAGGTGCCTGGATTTTGATTAATCAGAATTTAATAAAGTCGGCTGTGTATATGCTATTCTCAGTTTTGCCTTGTCTGCTAATTTTATCCATGTGTAATATTCATATTTACAGCTTCCATTTCCCACTTGCAAAGGATTAGAGTGTATTTCTGTTGTTAGTTGAGCAAAACCCCCGCTACTTGCTGTATCCTTTACAGATGTTTTGGCAGGATAAGCCACAGAAGGCAGGAGAGGGAAAGCATGTTGGAGATGGAAATGCGGAATCTGTGTAAAAGGGAATTGGGACATCTATGCGTGTTTCCAAGCAGTGTGCCCAGGTTGGGAGCAGGCTGAAAGCAGCCTGAAGTGCCCTGGTGTGGCTGTGCATGGGGGCTGGTGAGGCCATGTGTGCTGTGCCTGAGTGGAGCTGGGCTCTGCAGAGAAGCTCCTGGGCACACGATGCTCCCTGTGCACTGCTGTCCCCAACGGTGTCACCGTGTGCCTTTTGTTACACCAGCATGCTACAAGCCAGGCCAGCACTTTATTAACAAGCATTGAGTGTCAGAGTGGAGCACGGTGTGAGACCCTGATCAAGCAGAGGCCAGGACCTGCCGGTCCCCATGTGCTTCCCTTGCTTTGGGGTATTGCACATCCTGCCTTGTCTGCACACACTCAGTGCTGTGGTGCTGCCTGTCTAACTCGTGTCTTTGCTCTTTAGTTTCCATGTGTCATAAAGTGCTCCTTCTCCTTGAGCACAGGTAGGTCACGGGGGCTGTTCCACCGTGTTGGTGTCCAAAAATGGGAAGGGGAGGGGTTTCAGCAGTGGGTTCTGCACCTTGATCAGGCCTGTGATTGCTCTTGCCACCAATGGGATGGAGAAGGCTCATCTGACCCTAGCAAAGCAGAGAAATTAAGTGGCTCCCACTTAAAGGATACACTTGAAGAAGGGAGGGAGGAAATATTAATGAATGCTGTCATGTTCCCTGACCTCAAGAATGGTATGGATGGGATTATCCCAGAGGGTTCCCAAACATCCTCAAATACAATGTAAAATCAGTTGAAATACATATAAAACCGTTTTAAAAGCAAGACGCTTATTTGGTTTTAAGGAAAAATTCTTAAATAGTACCAGGAACTGTTTTTGTTTTCTGAGAGTAATAACTGAAGGAAAATAAGAACTTTTGAATTGTGATTTTGGTTTTTTTTTTTTTCTTCCTCATGTGTGAAGCTCATAAGAATAGCTAATGCTTTGTTTGGATGATTCCCAACCTTCTTGTGAGCAATACTTGGAAAAATATTTTTAAAAGTTCATGACTCCTTAAAAGTTTATGGATCTGATTTCAATCCTGGTCTTAGTCTTTTTCTAAATCTTAGACTTTTTTCTTTGACAAGATCTTGCTTGCCTATTTTCCTAATCCTTCTCCACCTCTGATACTTGTGTTTTGCTCCATCAAAATATTGGCCTCCTTTTGCAACATCTGCACTGAAAGGGCTTTTTAAGCCTCCTGAGTTATTGTTCAGTACTGCTTCTCTTCCACTTCCCTCTATTCTGTATTGAATTTGATAAAGGGTGAATTGCTTTTTGATTAGAAAGGAAGATACAAGACTTGAGAAGGTGCCAGATGGTGGCAGTGGTCTTTCACATGTGACAAATCTGGATCATGCAGTGAGTGTAAGAAGTTTATGCACATTGTACTTCATGCCATCCTCATTTTTTTCTCTTTCAAGCTGCATAGTTGGAATGAGGAAGGTGATATATTTTTATAGTTATCTTGAGAGAATGCCTAAAGAAGATGAGATTTGTATCTAAGAGAGTAGAAAGGATAAGCCTTGGCTATATCTGAGCATTGCTAATACTATTATTTTCTGCATTTGTGTCACGCTGTTGCCTTTCACTGCACTTAGTTGAAATGTAGAGTAATTTGGATGCCAGCTGAGCTATGCCAGCTCATACTGGATGACGCTGTTGTTCTGGTTCTTAAAATCAGACTTGTACCTTACCACTCTTTGCTGAATCTTCCTGCATGTGTAGTTTTTAATACCTAGTTTATTTCTGAATGCAGCAGGTACTAGCTCTATTGTGATGTTGTAGCCATTTACTTTATAATCCTGAAATCTTCACTTTGGTATATCCAGAGGAGCTTAACAGTATTCTGTTTCTCTGCTTTAAGGAGGAATGGCTGCAGAAATCTGTATTTGAAAGAGAGAATCAAGTTCTGAATGCCCCATGAAATGTTTTGTTAAACAAATATTAAGGATAGAAAAATACACTTCTTGGCTCTGGAGCTGAATCCTTGCACTCTGTGCTGTGATTCTTTGCTGTTTGGGCACAAACTGTGAGGGAGGGAGAGCACCTTGAGATGTGGAAGTGATGGGTAAGGGTTGATTATGAACAACAGGCATAGAAATGGCAAAGTTCTTTAATAATGTTGCACTGTGTGAATGTGAGTTGGTCTGTGAATATCAGTGTTAACAGTCCTGGGGCTCACACAGCAGCTGTAACAAGAGCTATAACCAGTGTTAAAACGAAACAGGACAGCAGATAATTTGCTGACCATCCATACTCCCACATAATCTGCAGAGCAAACCTTCCTGCTGGGAAATGTCCCAGCATTGCCAAAGAGATGAGGCATGGGACCTGCAGCCATGAGCTTCATCCACAAAGGTAGGCTCTGATGCCCTGAGGTGTGTTTTCAACAGTGGTGTCATCACAGCTGCTCTTCAGGCAGATAAAACCCTCCTGGCTCCAGCAAAAGCATGATGAGAGGAGCCATGTTTGAGTTCAGAAGGAGTTATTGGCATTCCAAAGCCACCTATGAGCATTGCTTCAGGTTGTTAGGGATTTTTGCTTATATTATGGCTTGAATTAAGGAATGGGGAATGTTTTAGAGTCTCTATGCTGTAATACATTCCTCAGTTACTGAAAGAAAAAGACAAGGTTGGAAAGCAGTTGACTTCACATAGCATGTGGTCCTTCTTCACACCTTTTTTTGCAATTTAGGATTCCTACCCACACAGGGTTTTGTCTACATCTTCTCTATCACAGTGAGAGTGGAAATCTCAGGGATTTGTTACTGAGTTCCTGGGCTGAGATTTTTACCTTTTTTTTTATTTGTGTTAAACTACTTTTTTTTCTAATCTGAAAAATCAATAAATCTTGCATTTATTTCATTAAACACAGTTTTTACTTATATATTGATAAGAGATACCAGCACAAACTACATTGAGGAAATAACCATTGAGTTACATAATTTTTCTGTTAGAGAGTTTGCTGTTGAGTGCATTTTTAAAAAAACCTAAATATGTTTTAAAGTTTCAGTCTGCAGAAAGTATTAGTCCATGAATCAAAATAGAGCCTAAAAGTTGCAATGCGAAATTGGAGTATGTGTGTGTAAACTGTGTGTACTTCTCAACTGACAGAATTTAATAGCACCTGTTACACATTTTCTGCTCTCTTAGCTGCACCTGGCATTCTGTAGTTAGGCCTTTACCAGCCAATAAAAAATAGTCTTTCCACTATTCCCATATTCTCACAACTTGCCGTCCTTTTGTCCTCTATCATGACCTCAGCTGTGAGTAGTAAAGAGAAAGGATAGTCATTCTTGATGCTGTTTGCAAGGTGGGGTCCTGACAGGTGGCACTGGGTTGCAGTATAAATAGGGTTAATGCTGAACAGAACTGTTTGGCCTCAAGATTTATTGGCTTATAGATTTTTTGGTTGTTTTCTTGCAGGAAATGCAGCCGTCCTAAGTTGTTCCTGTTTCTAGGAGCTGCTCTTCTGATTTCAACTTAGGTACTTCCATAATCAATCAAAGTTTTAAAGGTGTAAGGTCTAGGGTTCCTGGTTTCCATCTCAGCTGAGGTCAATAAACTGTTTTGTCAATGCACAGGCATTACATCTTCTTATTGCTCTTTGGCTGAGTGGGACATGTACGGATCAAGTATAAGTATATTATATAAAATCTAACTACGAGTGTCATGGTTTGGCGCTG
Organism: Motacilla alba alba; assembly: GCF_015832195.1. Taxonomy (NCBI): domain Eukaryota; kingdom Metazoa; phylum Chordata; class Aves; order Passeriformes; family Motacillidae; genus Motacilla; species Motacilla alba. Next base: position 605,857 of record NC_052021.1, read on the forward strand.
GCACAATGCCAGTGCCCCCATGAAGACATATCCTCCCTGGTATCTGCTGTGAGATGCGATCAGAGACAGAGCAAAGCAGGCCTCCACTTGTGAACAAAGAAGAAAAAAAACAACTTTATTATCTTACAACTATAATAAAATGAAAACACAGAGAGCAAAATGGAAACCTTTCAAAACGTTTCTCCTCCCCCCACTCAATTTCCCATAGCATAAAACAAAACCTTAGATTTTTACCAGTGCATCACCCTTCAAATAATCAACTCAGTCCATCTCCACCCTTCTGACAATCACCTCTCATTTCATCAAGGAGAGAGGAGTCCCTCTTGCGCCACAGGCCTCCCCTGGAAACACAGACGAGTCCAGTTGTGTTCCCACGTCACTCAGCACCACCTTCGTGACTTCTTCCTTCCATGTCCAGTGCTCTCACCACTGCACATGGACCAGAGCTGCTTTTAGGGTTCCCTTTTCAAGGATGCTTCGCCCAGTTCCAAGAGAAAACGACAGTCTCTCACCTTTTTGGGACACTAGTCCCCCCCAATATTTCACCCCCTGGGGCCGAGGGGTCTCGAGAGCACCATCACCTCATCACCTGTTGTCTCCTCTCACATCACTCCTTTGGCACCAAGCCATCGCCTCCCCCTAAAATGCAGTCTCTGTATTACAGGAAAGGTTCTGTCCATGGCCATACAAGAAAAGTCCAGCCAAAAGCCACTCCATCATCTCCTCCCACCTAGAATTCTTCTCAGCTTCTCTCGGTCATTCTTCACCTTCACAGCTTGCATCACACTTGCACGTTTCCTCTTATTTTATCCCTATCTCTCTTCTCCTTCAGCTCCCGGAGGATCAGCATTTGCAAGGTTTCCATCATCCCACAGAAGGGTTAAAATCACAGTCTCTACTCGTCCAGAACTCCCACGCTGGCCCTGACAGCTGGCCCTGCCGGGCACTCTTCTCGCTGCTCCCTTCTCCTTCTCGGCCAGGCCAGTGCTATCAAATTTCAAGGTAGCACTGGCACCTCTCTCGCTCTATCTCTCCCTCCTGAGAAAGGGGGGCTGCCCGATGCCTCACAGAGTTCTTCCACCCTTCCATAATCTGTGGGGAACTCACTCTTGTCCTGCCGGGGCCAGGGGCCTTCACCTCCATTCTCTGCCCAAGGCTCTGGCCTACCTCCCTCCGGCCTCATGGCCTCCCCTCCCCTGCCCAGCCCGCAGCTGGGCAGGGGAGGTCTGACCTCTCCATCCATCGGAACCAAGAGAGAGAGTTCCCCTGGGAGTTCTTTGCTTTTAACCCCTGTGTTCTCAGAGGTGTATCCATATCCTCAATGGCCAAACCAGGTGCCAATATTCACATCTGAGCACCTATTGGTTTGACCACCACCACCTCCCAAAAACTCACTTCCTCTCAAACCACGACAATGAGTAAAAATAAAACAAAAGAACTTAAGAATTAATCTTCTTGTCAGCACTGATAAGACAAGGAAGTTGCAGCTTGTTGCGGATTGACTTTATTTTATTGATTCCTTATTAAGTGGTTTCTTCTGTTGTACCCCCATATTCTCCCCAAGTTGGTTTGCCCTTGAGTTTTACCCTCCCTCAAAGCTGTCCCTCATGCCATTCCCCACCCCTTATTCCAGCTCTTTCCCTGCCTGTAAAGGCAACCCAGCCCCTTTTGTTCCCAAACCTTCTCTGCCATGTTAACCTTAGCCAATCCCTGACTGCAACACCCTTTTGGTATTCCCCTATTCCTGGAAGCTCCATTGGCCCATGTGACCCATCCTCTCCACCCTCCTATCCCAACTGGCCCTGGGCACTTGATGTAATCCCCTCACTCCTCCCCTGAGAATTCCCTATTCGTTAGCTGATTGTATCCACCCCCTGATTTGTATCTGTATAAAACCCCTTGCACAGTAGTGTCTGGGCTGCTTTGTTTCTGATCTCTTCACTTGCGTTGAAGTTTTCTCTGTTGGAACCTCAAGACCAGACTGCCTCCTCCTTCTCCTTTGCCTGATCCCTGCTGTGGCTGTGACATTCTTCTCTGTAGAGCAAGCTGCTCCTCAGATTCAGCTGCAGGTCAAATCCAAACCTCAGCTGTTCCCCACTCCTAGCGTGGTGCTGGAGTTCTAAGAGCTAGCCCAGTCTCCGGTAGCTACGTCAGTAGCCCACACTGACAAGGACACAATTTGTCCTTGGTAAACAAACTTCCAAGGAGAAAAATAGGACAGGAGAAACAATGGCAGTAATTTTAGTAAGGCTTTGGACATCTCATGAAAGATTGCCTAGAACCAGCAATGGAAACGCTCATGAAATAACTACAGCTAGGTACAGTTTTACCTGAAGAGCAGTAAATTACCCCTCTAGCAAGTCAATAGAGCAGTAGAGCTCATGAGTTGTGAGTGTGGCTGAGAAAAACTGTCCAGAGATGAAGCCTGAATGTGGTAGAGTGTTTGGATGGGGAGAGAATGCCCAAAATGGATTCTGAAAACTGAATGGTCCATGTGTTCTTCCCTCTGTCTGCACTGGCTCAAACAAAAAGTTAAAAAGTCCTGTTTTGGCAAGATACAAGTTAACAGGTTGGGAACTTCCTGGCAGTAAGATAGCCACAAGAATGGGGTGCCTGGGAGGGTGCTGGCTCAAGGCTAGATAAAATCCTGTCACTTAGTACATCCCTTCTAATTGAATTTTGGTGGTAGAAAGCAGGCTATATTCTGCCTTCTAGGGAAATCACTAGTACAGCAGAAAGCAAAGCCTTAGGAGTCTTTTTTTTAATTTGTTTATAGGCAAGTTCTGTAATTATTTATACTGTATGGAGCAAGATGACTAGGAAAGGGGAATCGAAACAGTCCACAACCTAGTCTCTGTCTTGAAAAGAAACTGTGTAGGAGCCTACTCAGCTTTGAACAAATCCCTGAAGCAAATTCATGTTTTGAAGTGGTCTCTGCTGAAAAACAGGAGATCACAAAGTAATTCTGTCAAAGTATCCTGCCATTGCTTGTGTGAGTTTTCCCCCGTTTTACAAGAACAAAACTATTAACAGATAAAAGGACTCCTTAAACTATTTTTCTATTTTTTATTCCTGGAAGAAGAACATTAGTTATATACCCTGAGTGGTCTTTGTTGCTCTCTTAGGCTTAATATTACCAGTGTGTTATCCCTTATTAAAAGTTTAGTCCAATGAAAGTTATATAATACTTGAGTTTATCAAATATCATAGTTTTGGTGTGCTTGTATATAGAGTGACTCTTGTATCTAGGCATGATCAGTTTTGCATCAGGTTGTAAATACGTAGATAAGAAAACCAAGTTTTTGCACAATTACTGATTTTGGGCTGCTTGGCTTATGTAATGAGTTTCTTGACTGAGAGGGCAGTAGTAAAAGCAGCAGTTTTAGTGCCTCCCATCTGAACAACCTCAGCTCCTGCCCCTTCCCAGGTGAGTAAATCATAATCCCAGGTGGGATAACGTTTATCCCACATAGGTGTGCTTCTCACCTGCTGGTATAGTTTAAGAATGGCAAGTCAGTGTATCATTGTGACCCAGCCTGACAGAAAAGGCTGGTGGGCTAAGGAGGGAGGGGAGAGAATTCCTACCTCTTTTAATGCTGACAAATATAATTTCTGGTATTACTGCTGTTGGCACTGTGACCTGAAACTTGTTGGGAGACAATGTCAGGGAAATGGGCTGGGCTTTGACTTCATCCAGAACTCTTTGGGTGCAGTCAGTTGTTGTCTAAGCTCTTTAGCAGAGGCGCCCTGATGTTTCCGTTTTCTCTGGTGCTTGTGTTTTAACAGCCCTTTTCTCACTCAGTTGTTAAACTTTAGCTCAACTGTATCATAATTTGCTGCCTAAAAGTGTTGCAAGTTGGGGCCCAATTTTATAGTTTATTTTGCAAGTTTATATTGGTGATCAAGAAGGTGAGGCACTAGCCTAGCAGCCTTGCAGGTGTCCCAGGGGCAGACACTCCAGTGTCTGGGGAGCATTTCTCTGCAGCCCGGGATGTGTTCAGAGAGATTCAGCCCCCTCAGGATTGCAAGAAGTGTCAGCTGGAGGTGTTTTGATCAGTTAAGCTTGTATGGAGTACAAAGTTATTGCTCTGTCACGTACAAGACAGGTGGATATAGAATGATGATGTGTGTTGGTTTCCAGGTGGAAAACTTGAGTTTGAGTTAAGTAGAACCCATCTGCCTGTTTTATCTCCCCCATGTAAAATAATTGGCAAATGGGTTGTGCCATCTGCCAGACGTGACCACATTAATAGTCTATTTGTTCTATGAACACTTTATGCAATTTTAAGATTCTAAGAAAATTGTTCCAAAAGATATCATACAAAAATCGATAGTTCTTTTCTATGTCATCTTGTTTATGAGCTAGAAGCAGAAAGAGAGTTCACTGGAGCAGGGCTAAGATCAATAGCTCTGTGAATTTTAATGGGACCTTCTTTAACAACTGAGTGCTGTCTTCTTTTAACTCTGTAAAAAAACAGAGTTTTTGTCAACAGGTGCCTTTTACATTCTCCAGTCTCATTGTGGCTACTTGTGGACTATCTTAAAAAGAAAGTGGAAAGAAGGGAATTGAAGAATAACTTGATTCTTACTACTGTCATGTAATTTCACTTAAAATAAACTTTCTCTCAATTTTGTTTAATATATAAGCTTTGTCATTATATTCCTTTTTTCCACTGTTACTTTGTCTTTTTACATTGTCCTTGTTTCCAGTCTGTGAGACTTTCCTCAGTTTTGTCCTCCTGCTTGACACGTGTAGTTGGTGTCACCTTCCTCTACAATATAATGGTCATGTATACAGGGAGTTAATAAGATCACCTTGTTCATAGACTCTCTATGGAATGTGGAGAGAAGAAAAAAAAATGTCCCTATTTCCTTATAAAGAAACAGTTTGCTCTCTTTTTACTTCATCCTTTTCTTACTCTGTGATTGGAAATTACAATGGCCAGAGTGAGTTTGGGTTTCATTTTCTAACCACCCATATCAAAAAGCTCTTCTGAAATGCTCTTAGTGACATTCCCATGTCCTTTCGGTTCCATCCTCTCTCAATCTGCAGAGCTGGAAAGTATGTCATTCCTCCAGAAGCCTTACTGGGATCATTGCCTCTGTAGTTTTTCCTTTGGAATCTCTGTTTTTCAAGTTCTGTACAATTTAATGTGCATATTGCTGTCCTCCTCCTAAAGCCTCTCGAGGCAGCAATTCTCCCTGCTCCCTCATGTGGGTATGAATGGCAGGAAGGCCCTTGGCAACACGTAAAACCTCTCCAGGATCAGTTTGATCAGCCAAAGGTCCCAACCTCTGTGTTGACTGTGCCTGGATTTTATCAGCCATGGACTAGTGGTAAGAGGTGTGTTCATTCTTTCCTTTGCCTGTACACCTGGAATCACACCTAGTCTAAGGTCGCCATTCCCCAAAAGTTTGCTCTAAGAGGAATAATGTAGAGTAATTTTCTATGTCTGTATCCTGCAGATTTCCACCAAAGAGGGCATTCTGCCCACTGACATCATTTTTATGTACACAGCTGATGCCAGGTTGTATTTTTATGGTGTCTGATAAATTACAGGCAGATCTCTGCTCCTTCAAGGACTGGCTCGGAAGTGGTGATGGGATTATCAAAATGGGGTGTTTTTTTTGGTGTGTTGTTTTATGGGGTTGGTTGTGAAGTGGAACTGTTCCTGCTGTTTGGGGTGATTTTTCAGAAGAAATGCTGAATACTGATTTTCTTCTTTAGTTTTTAAAAATAAAAAAATGTGTAACTTTTCTGACTTGAGTGGTATTTTTCCCAATGTATGAGAGATATCTGTGAAATTGAGAGATTCTGTTTCATAGCTCATGAGGACAGATTGCAACTATAGGCAATGATTTATGACTACATGAAATTTCTTTCTTATTTGCATTGATGACACAAATAGTAAAATTTTTTGCTGTTGTTGTAAAAGACACAATGTAGAAATTGCAGCCTGGGAGGGGAAGGCAGGCCTGTCATGGCTCCTGTTTACTGTCCTGCTCCAGAAGGTGCTGTAGAGTTGATAGAGGCTTGATGGTAAAACAAATGAATTTGGGGACTTCACAAATGTAGTGCAGCTCGTTGTTACAACTTTGCAAGGCACAATCCAAAATTGTGGTGCCGCTCTTGGGTCCTTTTATAGCTCAAGTTGCACTTCAATTCCGCAGCCATGTCCTGATCTGTGCCAGCCATCACAGGCCCAGAGCTTTCATGGAAACTGGGGCAGATCTGTATCTTCACACTGGCTAAGGTGCTTTGCCAGGTGAGTTGGAGCCTGGACACAGCTCTGGTTCAGGATGCTCAAATTCAGCTACTAGGGCCTGTTTATGGAAGTGTGCAGCCAAATTACAGATAGTCCAGTTCAGTATTTCTGAATTTGTAATTAAAATGTATTGGCACAAACTGAACTATCCTTAGACTGTGACAACTGTAGAAGGCTGTGGCTTACTCTTACTGTGTGTGGGTTGGAAGTTCCTCCCTTGTGGGAGTTCAACTGGTTGGGATGGGTGGTGAGCTGGCCTTCATTGACAACAAAGGCCTCAACTTAAGGCCGTGGGAAATGAGATGTTAGGAAGGAAAGTGTCTGGCTAAATTATGGTGAGAAGAATGGGGTAAGGGGAATGGTTATGTTAATGTTGTTTTTCCATATAAGATTATATTTCTAGTTCCTCTTCTTGATTGGTTTGTAACATGTTACATATAAGGCCATGTTTTTAGTTCTCTGATGATTGATTCCCTGCCCTCAGATTAAACTCTATATATTGTTGAGTTTGCCCCATTGTCAGGTCTTGGGAGGATACCTAGTACTATGTGCAGCTTGTGTTTTCGTTGCTCCATTATTAAAGTTTTATTCTGTATTCACTAGTGAAGCCCTGGCTCAGGTGCATCAGCCAGCTGATGTGTCTACAGCACTCCTGGACCACAGCTGACTTGGGTTAGTGCTGTGTACATGGCCAGCAGGCCAAGCTCACCTGGCCTGTACCTAACTGTATGGCCAGGCCCTGAGTGGTGTCTGTAAAGTACAGTTGTGATTTCAGGGTTTACGTATGGAGTACTAATGCAAAAATGTGTATTGTAGAGTTCCAGTGGGTTCCCTATAACACTTGGATGGGGGAAGCATATGGAATAGAAAGGGTGCCCTGGAGAAAGGACATACCTTGTTGGTTTGCTAGAACTTTTGATCAGCAGTTGCTGAGGTCTGGAACATGTGTTCAGGCATACTTTTCATTCTTGGTTATAATTTTACCAAGAAAATTATAGTATGCATTCTAAAGACTTTGTACACTAGCAGTTCTTCAAAATATGCATGAAGTGATTTACTCTTCGATCTCTTTGCAACTTATATCTAGTCTTCCGTCCTCTATAAGTTCAAGACTACTTTTGGCATGACTGCTTTTCAATTCAAGGCATCTCATTGACTCTACAATTCAGATTATTTTTCACTGGATATATTTATCAAGTTTCAGGCCAGAGGCTTTCAGACTTATAAGCTTCTTAAAGGAAGGGAAGTGCTGACATAGCCTTAAATTGTGGTATGGCAATGTTACACTATAATTACCTTTATCTATCACCAAACCTTCTTTCAGAGTCCTGGCTGTGTGCCATGGGCCTCTTGATGGAATGCTCCATTAGACTGAGATTTTTCATGGGGAAAAATCTTTAGAGCAAACCATGATAAAGTACTTTTATAAGAGTACATGTAGGGGCAGTGGCAGGGTGGTGAGGAAAAGAGAGATGGTGCTGAGTTGCGGGAGGAAATATTCGGCAGCATTAGTGGTAGATCTGTATTAGAAAGAGGACAAAGTAATTTTTTTCCTCCCCCTGTGTGTCAGTTACATTACTGCTTGTCTTCCAGATGCTTTGACAATCCAAAGTTTAGCATAAGCTGTGGAATTTAGGCAAATTGTATGTGTATTTTTACTATGCACTGGAGTATCGGACAAAGATGTACAAGCTGGCAGACACCAGGCTGGCTGCAGAGTTGAGAGCAATATAATGCTGTCACGGTGTTGCTGCTCTTGAGCTACTGCACCTGGCAGGAGAGGGCTCGGGAGGTTTGGCATGAGGCTGTGATGGTTTCATTACTGATCTGGAGTTTGTGTCCTGTATTGTGTCCTCGGGTCTGTGCTCATTTGATTGCCCTGTCAGCTGACCTGTGCTCTCTGAATTGTGGGCTTGGTGTGTCCAATTCATCTCCTTGAAACAAAGGTAGAGCAAGGGAAGCACTAAATTGAAAAAGGTTAGGAAAAGTGAAATTCAGACCAAGAACAAAGGGATGGGTGCTTTTGTAATGCAGAGCTTTCAGGTACATGAAGAGAGGCCCAGCACTACAGCAGGTTTGTATTGGATCACAGATGGAATCGTGGAATCATCTCAATAGCTGGGATGTAACAACACTCCTGCTGGGTGTCTGGGGTTTACATTAATTGTGGAAAACTACTAGTCATGTAAAACACCAATGAAAGGAACATTTAAGGACAACACTGAAAAACTATTTAGGAGCTTGAGTGTGTGTTCTATATATACACAGAAAGGCTTTTCGATTAGGTAAATATTTGTACTTACTTGCTACTTGTCTACACTGTGGTACAGTTGCTGTCTGCTGTTTAATTGGGAAGGCCATGGTGTATCCATTACTGGAATGTCCATGATTAATGCTCTCTGAGGTGTATGGGAACATTTCCTGTGCAGGGCCTGTGTAAACAGGTGGAGAAGGGAAAGAAGAATTTGTGTGTTGGAGAATATTAACATTTTGGGTGCAGGTAGCTACTGAGGTAAATTAAATTTCCATAGACAGCTAAAGGGAAATGGTTTTATGTTCTTAGGTCACTAGAGGGAGTTTAGCATATCAGATTGATTAATGTCTATTTGAGCATCTTTACATTTCTGTTTAATATTCTGTCTTAGTGGCTAACAAAATTCAGTCTCCTTTAATACAAATCTGTTTTCTGTAGGGTGTATGATAGCAGATATGCTCTTAGAAAAGAGTGCACTAAGCATGTTAGAATTGCATCTCTCTTGCTTTGTGTGCTCAGTCATACATCTCACCACAGAGAATGTGAAATATTCCAGACATGTTTGATTTATTCTTCAAGTGGCAATGGATGGAGCCCAGGGCATTGAGAGTTGTGAAAATGGTTTCTAGTCGATTATGCTGTTACAAAGCAGTGAATGTACTAAATATCGTTAACGATATACAAGAGGAACTTATTTTAGGCAGGAGTAAAACAAATTCAATCCTTTGTTGCAAACTAATGGAGTCAGTTGAGGGGGAGTAGTTGTTGTACTGGAGTGGGGACCCTCCTTCAGTGCAGAGCAGCTCTGTCCAAGAGACGCTGTGCAGCCCCATGGCTTAGACACTGCGCTGTGCCCAGCAGAGCATGAAGGGGGCATCTGTGGGAGGGAGGGGGTGCTGGGCAGGGGACAGCTTGCACTTGAATGTTTTGACAGAAAGGAAGGGAATTGAAGGGACTTGAAATATCATATAAACCTGCCGTTCTGGCTTAGGATGCGCTTCCTATGAGCTTGAGAAGAGGTTGTGGGGAGTGTTGGGAATGGAGGAAGTGTGTTTGCTCTGAGGTGCTCTCTGCTTTCTATCCCCAGAAGAAATGAGCAGTTTGTCCACAATAGGATCCTGTCGCTTTCAAGGCGGTTGCGACACAAAGCAGAGACCACAAGCAGTCTCAGTTGGCAACTGTTTATTATCGAACATGGCTGACCTTTTATACACTCTCTGATTGTTTATGCTTCTTCTACCCTAACTATTGGACACAATAAATCAACATAACACCATTGGTGAAAAGTTACAGTGACTTAACTACCTTTCTAAAAATACTTCATCCAGCTGCGAAGTTCTTATCTTTCTTCTGTTCCTCACGTCTCTTGGTCTCCTTGGTTACAGCCTTGGAGAGAGCTCCTTATCAGCTTCTTCTTGCTTCTCAGCTTCTTCTCGCTCCTTTAGCTAACAGGCCCGCTGTTAGCCCCTTCCACAGGAGCCTGTTAAAGGAAGAAAAACTAACAAAACAAAACACCAAAAAAAACCCCAAACAAACAAAAAACAACAAACAAAAAACCTCCACACCTTCAGTTTTAACATACTGCATGTTGAATCTACTGCAGCTGGAATTTGGAATGGGGATGACATCATGAACTGCCCTCATCCATATTGAACATGGGCACTCTGGCCTTTATTGTGGAAGAAGGGGATGCTAAAAGGGTAGCAGCTTGTGATTTGCACATCCTATAGCGTGGTTTGCTTGAAAGATAAGAGCCTTATCAAATTCTGCAACAATCAGTTAGTGCTTATGTGCCAAATCCCATAAATTATAATTATTTTGGTTTAATCTTCAAATATCTTGTAGCAATTCTACAAGAACTTAACTACTGCACCTCAAACAAATTAGGTTCAGCATTCTGCAGACTGAGGCTTGAAGGCATGTTGTGAACTGGATTCTGGTTCTGTGAATATTAATAGACTAGAATGATTAATTTTCTATTTTAATTATGATCCTCTGTGTGGTGGGTATAGCACTTAGTGATTCTTACCTTGAAGGAGACCAGATGCTTGCAGTGAAGACAGGAATACGTCAAGTCTTCAAAAAAAATTTGAGCTCTGGGAGGGGGAATCCCCGGCACTTATTTTAATTTTGTTTTCTTTTTTCTTTCCCCTCCTGTTTTTTGTTTGGTTTTGAGGTCTTTGTATATAATGTATGGAGGCACTATCAGAAATGTTACTGACTAGGGACCGTCATATTTGCCACTAAACATTTCTTTACAATTTTAGTTGTATTGCAAGCTGACTTCTACACAGAAACTGCAGTTCACAAAAAAGTTTCATAGTGTGGAGTCAAACTGATTTGTAGTCCGTCTTGGGCTTGTGCAATAATGAAGTAACTAGAGCTCTTCCACAACAAATTCTAGGATTTTGCTCTTAAGGAATTGGGAGCTACTATGGGAATGAGCATGAATTCATGAGTCGGGTGTCTAGCTGCTACCACACAGGATGGATTTTCTGGGAATGGGTGCAGAAAGATGTCTTTTCCATGCTGTCACTAATGGGTGAGTGCCTTGCCCTGTACTGTGGAACGTGGCCCTGGCTGCAGGCCACCCCTTCAGCCTGTGCCTGGCTCAGCAGTGCAGGGTTACTCAGAGGATCACAGCTACATGCTAGTTTAAAAATTGTTTTTAAATACAGTATCACATAAACATTGATTTGTCCATAGTCCTTGCCTTCTGCTCATCAGGGCGAATTTGAGAAAGTATTTTCCTTGACATGAGAAAATAATGTCAATATGAGCACATTCAATATTTTATTATACTTCTGTGGTCTGAGGAAGAAACAATAGGATTCAGTGGGGTTGTGCCTTAGTTTGTTCATATGAAGCAAAAATTAGAATCTCAGTAGACCATAGTAGACCTGTTTTTAGCTTTTCTTCTGCTAATAGAAAGAGAAGTTGGCTTCTACTTTAAGAATATTACATGAAAATGCTATCTAAGAAGCTGCATCTAAAAAGACTGCTTTCTCATCTGTAGACCTTGTTGAAAGTTGAAAATATTTTTTTTCCTCAAAGCACTTGGCTCTGTTTTAATACTGCTTTTTTGTTTGTTTGAAATGCTGTATATTTCTAAATATGTACAAACATCAGTGTGCAAATGTAAGAAACATTTGGTATGTTTAAAGTGCTGGAAATTTTTGACTAATATTTATCTAATGTGAAATAGCAAGGCAACTGAGATCTGTTGGGCACATCTTTTAAAAACTTTTGACTTTCAAAAATAAATTCTAGGAATTGTATCTGACACCTTGGAATGCTCTGATGTCACCCTGATTTTCTAAGACTTTGCTAAGCTTTCTGATGTTTGCATTCTTGTAACGAACTTTCTCACATACAGTTCTGTAAACAACTTATGTTTTGCATTCTTTCATGGAGGAGGAGAGAATTGATGGACTCTTGGTCTGTCCAGTGTCATTGGAGAGGTGGCACTGTCACCCTCCAATCCACTGTCACTTTTGGAAAACTATAAATGTTGGAGTCAGAAAATAAAGGTCCCTCCTTTTTGTTCACCTGGAGAGCAGCAGTGTCCGTGTCGTCTTTTCGTGTCGTATTACGACACTCTGGAAAATGTTGATGTGCTTCAACGCATTGCCAATGTTTGTCTTAGAAAATCAAGCTCAAATGTAGGGAGATTCAGATGTTCTTTTCTGTGTCAGAAGTCTCTTTGTTCTGCAGGCTGTGCCTGAGAATGACACAAGACCAAGGGCTGAACTTCAGTCCTGGTGCTGAAGAATCGGCAGTGGAAAAAGCCAAGTAAGGTTCTCACACTTCTTACCTGATAAAATAACGCAACTGTTCAAATATGATTCCCTCCACTCCTCCCAGGATGCAGATTTCTGTATTTTTATTGTCACTTTCTAAACCAGATGGGATATCTGGTGTGGAGATTAGGTCTTGCTAGGATTAACCAAGTATCTATTTGTTGAGGGAATATAGTTTGTTTTCCTTTGCACTCAGACTCCAAATCAATTTATAATAAGAATGAGTATATATTTAGTTCTGTTTACATGTATTAGCTGCTTTACTCTCAATAGGCATTAAAAAAAGATAACATCACAGTTATGCTAAGAAGACTTTAGTCTCTCAACAAGGCAAACATCAAACAAAGGCATATTAACGTAAGCTAAATTTTGGGAACCTTCCACAAGCATTTATATTTAAAATATTTATTTATGGCAAGATGGGGACTTCTGGAGTGACCAGAAATGGTGGGTTTTACTTTGACCTCAAGTAAGTTGTTGTGGTTCTGTATTTCCATTGCCTGCTTTCATGTGAGTGTTTTTACTGACTTATTTGTAACTGATGTCTTAGTTTGTGGTTTTCTTTGTGTGCTTTTTAGGGGGCAGGGAATGGTGAGTTTTTTGGTTTTTAAATTTAATACCAGTTCTCTGGCATGTGCCAATTTATTCTTCATTCATGATGCAAATGAGAGAAAATGGAGCAGGAGAGTGGTTGGTCAGCTGTGCTTTGAAAGGCCATAATATCCTGATAGCATCTCTGGGTAGCAGTGCAATTTCCACAGCTGGACTCACTGATGGGAAAGCTGACTGAGGAGCATTGCTGTATTTATGGAACTGTGTGTGCAGGGAATGAAGCAGCCAGAAAGCAAATGATCCAGCTCAAACGGCTTTATTGCCAGCAAGTATGAACTGCATCTCGTGCATCCTGGCCAGAGCACAGCACACGCGGCAAAGCGCCTCTGTCGCAAGCAGTGTCGGCACTCAGCAGTGCCTCTTCCCCGCGCCACAGCAGCGTCACCAGCACAGGCCCTGGCCTCTGGGTGGCCGTGGGATCTGCTAGGACAGCAGGAGCCAAGGAAGTGGAGCTGCACTTCTCTGCCAGGGAAAGGCCTTTGTGTTCTCTGTGGGGAAGTGAGTGTTCTGCTGATGCTCTTGGTGCAGTTGGGTTGGCTGTGTTTTCCAGCAGCCCTATCCCCAGCCAAAGGCTTCATTGCAGATTTATGCTCAGTTAATACTGCTCTGCAGATTAGAATTCTTCAGTGCTCAACTTTGCTGCTTCATATTGTTGAAATGACCAATATGTGTTCAGTGATCAGGCAGACTGCTTTTTATGCTAGGAATAATGCTGGCAGCTCTAGCTTTAGAGGATGTGGCTCATGCTGGGTGTGTGCAGCGTGGGAATCCAACCAATTTAATGCAGCAGCAGTTTGACCCATGCCCTTCTCCATCTTATTGTTGTGCTTTATGCTGGTTATCATTTGATGGGCTGTCAAAGCAGAATTTGTACTTAATCCTAATTGCAAGTACTATTAACAAAGAAATCCCAAATCCATGGAGAGATTAAAGCAGACTTTCACAACTGCTGTTATTTCTGGATGTTGGTGTGTGTTGTGGGGACTGACTTGGGCTGGTGTAAGTGACACAGCTGACACCAGCTGAAGTGTACCTATGCCATGTGTTTAAGAATTCAGTGTGGGGTGATTGCAGTACTCTGCTGGCAGCAAGATCTCACATAGATCAATAGAGCTGCTTGACTTTTCCATGTCTTTTTGTGATCAGTAGGATGTTACCTGTGATGCTTTGACTTTGGCAAATGATCAGCCACTAATTCTGCTGTTTTCTACCCCTTAAAACCTATTGTTGTGTTAATGAAACAGGACTGATTTGGAGCAGAATTATACTAACATGGGTTCCTTCCAGAAGCATGAGATGTCTTTAACTGGAATGCTTTTATAGTTAATAAAACAAAGGCTTTTGTTTAATCCAAGTGTTGCACATCCCTGGTTTAGAGAAGGTGAAGGCAAAACTGGTTTTGTGCTGTGTGGAATTTTTTGGTTGATTTGCAGGGGTTTGTTTTAGTTCAGGATAGATGGTCAAAAAGCTAGTGGTGTCCAAGGAAAGAGAAAGTGGCAATGAAGCTAAAAGAACTGAATTGAAAAGTGGTTTTTTGGTAAAGCTAGAGCAGGAAAAAAGGCAGGAGAACAGCAGCTGTGAAACAGCTGGTCACTGAGAGCTAAATAAGGAAATTCCAGCAGGCTGGGTTTTGAATGCTGACTGAAATCAGTTGTTTGGGCTACAGAAGGACCTGTGGGCTTACAGGCAGAGCTGGTGGGGAAGGTTGTGGGGATGGTCTCTGTGTCTGCAAAGGGAAGGACAGGAGTTGAATCCCTTGCAGCTCTGGTACCATCATTTTAATGGCAATTTCACTGCTGGGGCTTGTGAAAGAGAGGGTTGCCTGCACTGGTGGGGAGGTTACTGTCTTGAGGTGTGGCATAAAATTATGGGGGTTTATGCTTTGAAGTTGTTCGTGGGTATTTTATTACTCTGTTGGTTTTCTATGTGTGTCATTGTTGAGTCAGAAATGACACAAAGTCAGATCAGTAGGCAAAGGGCAAAAGCAGCCTGTTTAGTCTATCCGCTCCTTTTTATACCTTGGTTCACTACAAGTGGACCTGATTGATCATTTAATCAACACATTTCACATGACTGGCTAATTAAGCAGACACCTGTCAGAGTCTCTCCCTGGTCAGGCTGACTCTGAAAGGTGGAAAAGTCTGTGCTCCAACCTGTGCCTTCAAAGAAAGACTCAGTAGTTTTCAGTCGTCCGGTCTCAAGGTTGTTTATTGTAAATTATCTTAGAGATTTTCTTCTGGGCTGCTGCGGTCTGCTCAGCAGGTCAGCCACAGGCACTCTCTGCACACTCTCTGCCCGCCCCCGAGGCTGGTGCTATCTTTTATACTAAAACTATGTGTACTGTATTTACAATTCTGTTCCAATAGCTATCACCTATGTTAGACAGTCAGCTTCTATTCTAAACCAATCTAAAAGTGCCAACATCACCCAAATCATGGAGGCCAGGAAGAAGAAGGAAAAAAGACAAGGCACGCCCTGATTCCTCCACCTTAGAGCCTCAGACCCCCATGAACAAAATACAAACCCCACTGTACAGAGGTCAAAACCCCCCCTGTACAGCACTCAGAAATTTTTCCCTTCACTTTGTGATTATCTCTACTATGCTACCTAAACTTGTGTGGCTTGTGATTCTTCATACAGAGTTGGTAATTTGCTCCATGGGCTTAGATCGAAACCCCGCGTGTCTTTGGCTGCATGCCAGGGTCTCAGAGCCCCCTGCCAGCAGCTCAGGCCATCCAGGGCACCCAGAGGGATGTCCTGGGTTCCAACATACACCCATCTGTAAACAACTTTATGAGAAAAACAATTTGCTAAAAAACCAAAACCACCTGTGGATAGTTTAATATTTGATTATCATTATTTCTCTCCAGCTCCCTAAATCTTCCCAGACTGATTCACAGGAAAATTGATCTAGTTTTCTCTCTCTCTGACCACACTGTCACATCCACCTATGTGGGCTTTTTTGGTGTTTGTTTGTTTGTTTTCATCTCTTCCCTGTTACTTTGGGTTCTGCTGGGATTGGGCTGTGGTCATGTTTCCTTTTAGCTGCTGGCAAGTATCTGCTGCAACTCCTTACTCCAGAGCAAGGCTCATGTCCCTGTTAAACTTGAAATGGTCTTCTGCAATGGTTTTGCCTAAAGAAGCTGAGAATGGAGTCAGGGTTTTTGCTCTCTGGCAGCTGAGAGATCCTGTGGTGCGGTCAGGACTGGCAGGTACTGGAGGCCCAGGAGGTGAGTGAACAACAGCAACTAACCTGTGGAAAATGGCAACTGAGGGATCCTGGCATCTTCCTAGGGATTATTTAAAGCTGCAGCAGCGAAATAAGAGGTAAAACATGCACTGGAACTTGTTCTGTCTGCAAATGAAACCTGAAATTAAGAAACTGCAGTTTGGGGGTTGACATAAGCTAATTAACAAGATTTTCAAAGGCTTTTGTGTTTAAGTAAGGTGGCGGATCATGAGGTTAGGTTTGTTTTATGATGGCTGTTGGGTGTAGTGTTTTTATTTGATTGGTTTTGTTGTTGTTTTTCTAAGTGTCCATACGAAGTTTGGTGTCTTGCACTAGAGCTACTAGGAATGCCAAGGCCTGAAGCTCCACATACTTCCCAGATTCTTGGAAGTCCTTGGGCTGCCTGCCCCTCAGACCTTGTCTGTCAGGAGAGATGTACAGATTTAGGCAAAGAACCTAAAGATGCTCCAGTCTAGTTAAAAGAATGAATTTGGAATGTGTTGTTGAGTGCAATAAGGTTATGAGAACATTTAAAATAATGACTAAAAGCGTTCTTGCAAAATCAGTCTTAGATTTTAGAATATTTCATCCCGATCATCTTAGGAGTGCAGCAAATGCCAAAAGAGTTTCATATTACAGGTGTGAGGAAAATGGAGACAATCAGTTGCCTGGAGTGGTACCTACATCCAGTAAATATATCATAGAATTGGATTTAGACAAATGGAAGCATGGGCTGTGTCAGCATGCTAATGCTTGTTATACATGTCAATTAAAAGTCACTCTTCTGCTCAAAAAAAGGTAAAGCTATCTGTTCTGCTAAATGTTGTTCATAGTGTTGAGGTTTTTCTGTCAATGGAGGCCCTAATTTGATTTACTGCTTTAAGCAGAACACGTGTAGAATAATCCCTGTATTTGTTTAAGGTTTGTTATCTCTTTATCATATGAATAGTGATTTGTTATACTAATTTGTTGAACAGCATAAGTAAAATGAGCAGGAAGAGGCTAGCATCAGAAAAAAAAAAAAGTAAAAAGTGCCTGTCTGTTAAGCTAAAACAAACTCTGGGTTGCATGAGCTGTGAGTTCTAAGAATAGCTGTTAGACACTAACCTGCAGGAACAAAAAAAGAGGAGGAGAGGGAAGTAGCAAAAAGAGATGGGAACAAATAGAGGAGCAACTTAGCAGAACACTCAATATCCTCCTGTGTCGAGGAATGCCCCAGTGTGTTCCCCTAAACCCAAGCTGATAGAATGGGTTCTGTTCCATAGCTGGTGTAGCAACTGTGTGGCTTTTCCTGCCCATCATTTGCACATGTATGTATTACTAACATCCATGTACAATTCCAAATTCTGGTATGGGCTTTGAAGTTCTGTCAACAAACAAGTGAGCACAGAAGCACTGTGTGTATGAAATTCCATGGTTTGATGTAGTCTTTTATTTGGAGAGCTCTGAGGAGAAATGAAGGAAAGCAGCAGAGAACAAGCAGATGGATTACCGGGATCCAGAAAGACAGAAAGTAAAAGCAGGATTGGAAGTTTACAGAAAGGAGAAGATCTTCAAAAATCCCAACACAGAAATGTTAATGTTGCTTTCTGGAAGGCCTGGGGAGTGCAGCTGAGTTTCATAACACAGATTAGAAGAGAGAAGAAGCATTGTGCTTAATAGGGCTGACTTTCCATACCACTTGGGAGGAAGTGCCTTCCTTTTTTAAATCAGGTCTCACCCCTAAACAAAGCTGTGGAGAATGATTTCTCTTAAGTTGCATGGTCTAAACTGTTTTTCCTCTCCTGCAGTCCCCAGAGTGGAGAGCTGTCAAGTGCCTGGCCGGCTACCTCTGTCACTGGGTGCTGATATGGCACTGATGGGAGAGCTGATTGCTGCTTCTACTCTCTGAGTCTAGGTTTTGCTATCTCAAGGACATTTTTAGCATTCTTCTGTCTTGTAATTCCTTTAAAATACTTGGCCATCTCTAGATCTAGTCTATGCTCTCAATATTGTCTTCTGACATCACTTTTTTTCCCCTTATGTATGTTAATGGAAATTTAATTAGGAGCCCAGCAATTCCAAAAATCTGTTGTACCCAGGGAATTCTTCTTGCAGAGTGTGGTTTTCCACACTAGTTTCCAATCTCATTTTTGTTTTAGGTGCAACTGTTTAATTAAAGATCATGCAACCAATTAGAGTACCAAAGGCTGTATGCTTTGTAGTGTATTTAGTAAAGTTATTAATTAAATTGTTACTAATTGAGGAGTTTCCTGGGTTCACTGGATCATTGTTTCTGCTTTCATTCATGGATTGGTGTTTGGAGAAGTCTTCTAAAGCCTGGAGGGTAGTTAGCACGTAGTTAGAATCCTAGTTAGAATGATTTTTCTTTTTAGTAGGCTGGATCAAGGGAAGTTTTCCTTGCTTTATTATTTTTTTTAATAACTGCAGTGAAATAATAAGTTAGTGTTGAAATTTGATGTATTTTGTATTTATTTGTATCTAATGTTGTTCAAGGGATTTATTTATAAGTAAGAATAAACATTCTACTGTACTGCAAAGAGACTTACAGAAGTAGTTTTGTTTATATACAGTCTCCAGCTGGAACTGCAGACATAAGCAATAGTTTAATATCTTGCAGGCCATCTGGGAATGGGATTTGTTTAAGGGGAAAGCATAGCGCCATAGATCACACATTATGTATTTCTCTACGTATGGAACATCTTTGCCAAATATTCTTCTGGTGTCTTGTCTGTGCCTCCTGCAGAGAGAAACGGCTGCAGTCCTAAAGTGACCATTTGCTCACCATTTTAGAGGCACATCTCTTCTTTCTGTTTTTCTTTCTTTTCCCTCCCGAGAAGCTGGAAGCCTAATGGAGACTTTTAGAAAAGCTGTTTTAAAAAAGACAGCTTCTTGCAGTCCTTCCTTTGGTGGTTTTGTCGTATCTCCTCCACACACCCGCAAAGCTGGAAAATACCACAGTTCAAATATGAATTATCAGCATTAGTGGTATAGGCATTGCATCTATTTCTATATGGGCATAAGAATACACATTGCAATTCATTCTTGTTTTCCTGAGCACTGCCTCTCAAATGTGCAAAATGGCTGCATTTTACTCAGTCTTGTAGTGCATTATAGTGAACTGACATTTGCTGAACTGATTTAAAAACCGTTTTCCTGGATGTTAAAGCAACTGATGAAATTTACTGTGAACTGGGTTAACTGCTTTTTCACTACATATCTGCTGGTGGGGAAAGTTAATTTCTGTGATCTAGATCAATTTAGGAATTAAAAAAATCTGATATTTTGACTTAAAATAGTAAAATTACTTGAATTTGATTGAACAAAGAAGAGCACCAGGGGTGAATGGGGGTGGGGAGATCCAGAATAATACTGATGGACAGCACATAGATGCCCCCACCATCCAGTGTAGTTTGTGCTTCCTGACAGATTGAAATAGTGAGATTAAACCCACCTGTCTGCATTGTGTTGCTTGATTTTTTTAGCAAGCATTGGACAGGATAGTGCCCAGAAGATGACTCTTAAAGGAAACTCCTCAGCAAATGTCCTTAAAGTGTCCTGCAGAGCAGAGCTGTCACAGGGTTTGTCAAGGCAATACCTGAGTCACACAAAGCCAGTGTCATTCAGTGGGCTACAGCAGAGGGGTTTGTGTAACCTGTTCTGAAATGGAGGTACAGAACTTGCACTTCTCTGTCCAGCTGAGACATGGGAAAAGCTGTGCATGCAAAAAAGCCAACTTTGCTAAGAAACCTTGGGGGGGCAAGGGGGAAGAGAGGGAGGTAAAATCTAAGTCCAACAGTAAATCTCATAATGACACAAGAAATTTTTGTTCAAATCCATTCTGCTTTCTCCACATTGAATAAAATCATGCTAATGTCTCTCATATCCTGTTTAAAAATGCAACAGCAAGTGGGTGTTCCTCAGGTGCTGTATCTATGAATTTGAGTTTCTTAGTGTTCATGGATTAATGGTGCTTTGTATTTGAAGTAATTTACAGCACAGAGCATTGTGCAATATTGGTGAAATTCTGTCTTAAGTAAAATATATTTTATCTTAGCTTTTTATTCTACCTTTTGAAGGGGACGCTACTTGATTCTAACTAGCTTCCATAATTAGACACACATTTTGCTGAACTTTTTTCCTCCAGATAAATATTTAGTATGTACCAATAGATGATAGTATTTGATATATCTCTTCTAACCCATGATACTGTTTTGATTCAGTTCAGATTTCTTAAGCTTTGTTTCTAGATAGGATCCCACCACTTGACTGAATCCACTTGTGATTTGTAGCAATTCTTTGGTTTATGTTGTCAAGTACAAAAATTAAAAGGTAAGATTGCTTTATATCAGGGAAAGACTTGTTTTCTCCCAGCGGCCTATTTGCATGACTTCTGACTGCAGAGAGGGAAGAGACAAGTGTTGTGACCAGGTGGGTGGGTATGTGTCCCCATGCAGGATGTTGTGTAGCAGTCCTGAGGAGAAAACTGCAACCACCTCCTTCCCTTGTGTCAAGAGGAGAAACGTTTTAAAAGATTCTACTAATGTATTAATATAGAAAAAGGACAACTTTCTCCCTCTACTTTTTTGCTTTTTTGGTTAGTTTTTGGTTTTTGTTTTTTTTGGTTTTTTTTTGTTTTTTTTTTTTGTGATAAAAGAGGTAAAGGCAATGCACTGAATCTGAAAGGGAGTCTACTTAGTTTTCCCTTTGTGACTAAGAAGTTTTGCCTTTGTGACTAAGAATGAACCTGTGGAACCAGCTATGGTATGAAAATGCACCCAGGGTTAGAGGTAGTTAAGGAGACATCATTGGTACTAATAACTGTATAGAAATATCAAGTCAATATGACTGCATATAGCAAGCATCTGTATTTGTTTGTCACTACATTAACTTATTTACAAGGCAATTTTCCCCACAACATGTTCTTGTAGAAGTGTATTATGTACCTCTGAAAGTGGGGTACACTGAGCCTGCCCTGAAGGAATTAATGGTTTTCCTGCCTTACTGAATGTTTTTTCTTTATGAATGTCTTTTTCGTTAGTACAGATGATTTACTCATAACATTGGATTGATAAACCAGTGTATCTCCTCTGCAATACAGATAATGAGTATATTTTGGGATTCAAGTGTGTTAAATACTATAGCCAGCTATGTAGAACAAGGAGCTATGCGCAAGCTGTACTTTGCCCTACAGGCTCATAATCTGTTGCTTGATCTCAAAGATAAAGGAATTGGTGACTCCCAACATGTCCTTCACAAACAGGGTTTAGAAATGGTTATAGACAAAAGATGGGGAAGAGTAAAATTAACAGGTAATTTTAGTGAAGTAAAAGTAGAATTTAGGACTGTTACGGCTTTACATAACAGTAGGATCCAATTCCATTTCCAAAAATAATATGGTAATTACAATTTTTATTGTTTGACATAATTTAGAAAAAATACCATTATGTATCACTGAGTAAAATTACCGTTTGATTAAAAAACACTCCAAGCTGAAATCGTGAGCAGTTTGTTGTAACTGCAGCAATCAAGTCTCTGGATCACTGCTGCCTTTTTTCATATTGTGTGGGGAGAATGCTTCTATTTTAAAATGATGGAACTGGGCAAAAGGAAATTTATGATCTGAACTTGCTGCAAATCATTTGTATTGATCTGTTTTGTTTCCATTCTGCTGAAGCTAATGGAAATCGTTTGTCACCTGACTTGTCCCAGTAGATTTGGAAAACCACCACACCATTTATCAGGCCAGTTGAAGGTCTGAGCCAGTGTGCTTATGTCGGCAATCACAAAGATATATTTCACTTCCGGCAGGGAAAAAGCACCCACTGAGAATGTTGTTCTTATTCTAATACTGGCTGGAGTACCCCATCTATATATTCATGTGAGTAATTGTAAGCCTGACACAGTAATCGAGATGATCCCTGTCTTGTTTGTGGGTTCCTAAGGTCAACAACAGATCATGGGGTTCTGTAAATCAGCAGTTTGCTACTGCTTTAAACAAGTTGGTAACCATTAAATACATCTTGGTCCTGGTCTATATTAAGATCATTGTGAGTTCCTCATCCTCTTTCCTCAGGAGAGGAAATGACAGTCTCTGGTGTGTGTCCTCCCTTCTGGCATGGTGTGAGTGTGGGGGGGCTGGGCACTGGCCACAGTGCCTCACCTGCCCCAGTCTGTGCTTGCATTTATTATTCATATGGATGTGATTGGGATAACTCCACTGCAACCTAAATTAAGTCTGCTCTTTGCATCTTGAGATTTTTCTTTCTCAGATGGGTGATCTTTTAGCTGTAGCAACCCCTTGCAAGTCCCCCAGACATTTAAAGCTGACTCTTGTGATTTTCATGTGAAGAAAACTAGAACTTGAATTACCAAAGGCTTGTTCTGGTCAGTAAAAATCCCTGTACAGCAGGACTGACTTGGAGTTGAACAGTGTCCCACATGCACATGAGGTTCTATGTGGGTGGAAAAGATTGAGGGGCCAGGCCCTAGAAGCTGGTTTGTTTGGGGTTTTTGTATCTGTCAGTGCTTCATGGTCTATGTGACTTGGAAACTGGAAGCCAGGTTTTATTCTCCACCACAATGCTCCTAAATTCTCCTTCTGCTGTGTTCCCCATTGCAGAGTCATGAGCAGGAATGTGGCAGCAAGGAGGAACATTGTCTGTCTTTCATGATGTTGATTAGAACAGTCTGAACATACTGTGATGAAAGAGTATTGAAACAAGCTGTGAAACCTATAAAATAATTTGATTCACATTTTATAATGTAAGTTAAACCATAGTTCAGTTAATTTTAAAGCTAGGCCTAAACAATTTAGTTTTTAAATCCAACTTTTACAATTCATTATAGGCAGAAGCCTTAGTTAGTTGTCTGGCTGTCTGCTCTGTGAGGTCAGGAATTGACAGCTTTACTCACTGTATAAAATATGACTATAATTTAAAGAGCATGTTAAAATGGTTCTGTAGGTGCCCAGTTGTTTTCCTTGGAACATGAGAAAAAGTTTTCTAATGTCTGATGTTAAATTTGAAGTTTCTATGCACTTCATGTTTTAAAATGTCCTAAACTTCTGTTATTTTAAAATAATAAAACCATTGAAAGTGTAATGTTGTCTACTAAAATTAAATAATTCAGTCATCCTAAGTCTAATGAAGGTTTGTAGAAGTGTTTTCTATAAACAACCCAAGTTTTAGGGCTCATCTGCTGTGCAAGCATTCAGCATTGCTTATGTTCAGTGACAAAGGCAGTGAATGGGAGTGAGAGCTTTAACTCAGGTGTACAACTACAAGACTTGGCTTAGCAGACAGCCCTCAGCTCTTCCTCAGGGCTTGCATCTTGTATTACATGTGCTGCTCATGTTTAGAACTTTCCTCAAATCCAACAGTTACACTAACAATGCAGAATTACCAAAAGGTATCCTGCCAAAAATGAAGTATCTCACAAAACTCAGGAAGAAGTAGAAAATAACTTTGGAAGTAGGGGTTAGTTATCTCAGTGGAAATAAATTTGCTTCAGCAATTGGGTCTCCTTTTAGTATGCTCCATTTACAGTTTCATTGATTCAGCTAATTTCTTTTGCAATCCAATCCTTACTGGCCCCTCTCCATGCATGGTTTCCATGGTTTTTTCCAAGTAGTTTAAGTTCCAATGTCAGCTTTCAGTATTATTTAATATGCAACTCACAGGACACATGGATTGTTTCTAATGTTTACTGAGAGGCCAGTTGGTTCTTCCTGACAAACTCTGGTCCTAAAGAGCAGCAAAACCAAGGCATTTTTTTACATATGCAAGATGGTTTTTTTTCTATCTCTGAATGTTGATCACATCCAGCCACTCAAGGCTTTTTTTGTTCTACTGCTGTAGTTGTAGTCAGCCACTCTGCTGTGATTTATAAACCAGACTGTCACAGACGGCTTTGTACTGCTTAATTAAGGATAACTTCTCTCTGTGGGATTTGATTTGTCTTCTTACTAGTATTTCAAAACCAAACAGTGCAATCTTTTTATTCTTGCGCGGGAGAAGTTCTCCAAAATGCACTCTTCTGCATTTCCTACCCCATTAACCCCAAATCTTATATCCCTTTAAAAATATGTGAGAATGTGTGATTAAAAACACAAGTCTGATGTACAGATATTTTAAAGTAAACAAGCTCTGCTCCCGAATGATGTCTTTTGCTTCAGTATGAACATGTACCCAAACCCTAATTTAAAATTGAGAACCTTCCTCTAGAATCCCTTTCAGGATAAAAATTTTCAAAGTAGGTGACTAAATTTAGGCTTAGAAGTATATACTTGCGTATTTGAGAAGCTTCGAAGTGACAGATTGCTCTGAAGTTGGTATTGAGCTACAGTTTTTCACAAACTTGAAATATTCTAGTGAGATGGAAGAGACAGGATTTAATTAGCATTGTAATGTGTGTAATTTTCACAGCTCTTTGTCTCTCCACCCCCCTTTCTGAAGCTAAATCAGGCAGTCTAGCTCTAGCTATATTTACTTCAGTTTTTTGCATTCTCTGCTTCGCTGACTTTAAACAATGTCAGTTTGCAAGCAGTGAAGGGAAAACTCAGATACGGGAAGACTTATTATGGAATGCTGAAACACAGAGAATAACTCTTGGAGGGATTACATGGAGCTCTGAGCAGGGAAATGAAGGCTCTCAGATCTCTGAACTCGCTGTGACATCAACAATGACTGTGCACAGTCATAAGAGACAGAACCCAAGGAAGTGTCCCTGCATGGCACTGAGCACCTTGGGCAAACACAGGAGGCTTTTGTTTGGCTTTCCCTGAGGTAGATTTTGGCATGGCATGGCGTGAGCATGTGCTGTCCCTGGGCAGCTGTGTGCGGGTGTGCTGTGGGGCAGTGCCACTTGGCAGGGACAGGAGCCTTTCTTTGCTCTGTGCCATTGGACCGATAGATCTGCACAGGGGAGTCTGTGCTCACACGGACACATTTCCTTGGCTCCTTGTCATCTTCTCATGCCCTGTGCTGTGTATGACTGAAAAATCCCTTCCTAGAGTAAATGTATGTCCCTCCTTTTTGCCCCTGGACTTGTTGTCAAGGGTAGACATCACGCATGACTGTGCTTTGAGATGCGTCGTTTGTCCACAGAGTACACTGGCCCTCACTCCTGGATTCTCTAGGGAGGGGGGATTGTTTGTTGTTCTGATCCGCTCAGCCACGCTCTGCCTGCTCTGCTTGTGTGGGCAGGTACCTGTGCAAGCTGCAACAGCTGTGCTTCAGACAAATGGAACTATGCAAATCCTCAGCCTGATTAACACTGTCTAAAGATCTGTCCAGCAGAAAAGACAAAAAACAGTTGGAAATGCAAATAGTTGCTTCCAAGCGGAAACTGCTGTCAAACAATGAGATGAACATGTACTTCAGTAAGTGATAAGTTAAAATAGAGGATTCTTTTTTCCATTCTCTATACCCCCCTTTTTTAAATGGGAATGAGAACTAGAATTTTGTGTAAAACATACCCTAAGATACAACTGCCTCCTGTTTTTAATTTTCACAGTGGTTGTGTTGTGCTTTTCCCTGACCTGATGTAATATGAAATGCATGATCTCCATGTGTGATTGGTTTGTCTATTACCCTGTAACACCAATTTTGAGAGGAACAGCCATGTTCCTTGTATTTGATAGATGACCTCTGTTTATGTGGTACTTGGTTCTTCATAGTCATGAAATCCTTGGAATCTCTACAGCTATGGAATGTAACCCACCCTCTCAATATCTTTTTGGTGCATGAGTCATAAAGTAATATTCCTGCTTGTCTTTAGGGAGGCCAGGCAATTCATGTATCTCTTCTGTGTCAAACTTTCTAACAAAGAACTTCTCCAAAATTTCACTTGATAGAAGAAGAAACTCTTTGCTTGTAAAAGAAAACTGTTTGATTGAAATGAGAGATTAATTGTTTGAAAACTTGTGGATCTTCCTGCCTTCTACTGGGTATGTTTATCTGTGGGTAGCATAAGGGTTTGAAAATATCAAGAACACTAAAGGAAAAATGAATGGCACACAGATGAGGAAGGAAGAGATTCTTGCCTTGTGAATCAGGAATGAGTTCTGGAGGGCACAGAGGTATCCGATGGACACTTCAGCTGATAGACATGAGACGCCTTTACTTTTGTGTTTGTAAAAAATACTGTTTATAGGCAAATGTTCAGGAGTATTGTATGAAAAGTAAAGATGAGCTCAGTGGGTATGGGAGTACTTGCTACCTTTCCCTGCTACATTACCTTTCCCAGAACAATCTAGAAAACATTGATTAAAATACATTAATAGTTAATATTTCAAAGCTCACACTCTGTCAGATTTATCTTTCTCTTAGATGTCTGAGCCAGCTTTGGGAACAGTACAACTGGTTCCTGCTCTCATGCCCTCCAGGTTACTATCTATAATTACCTCCTTCCACTCTTATTGGTATTTCGTTAAACAGGAGACCTACAAGAATTGTGATAAAAACCTTATGGCTATGTTGTGCAGTTTTGAAGTGCTTTCTTGCATTTGTATTTTGAAAATAGCAAGAGTTGTTGGGGATGGGAGCAGAGTTTCTCTGGTTACAAATGTTTGCAAGGAGGACTGTTTAATGGTTTTTTTACTGTAATAAAACCAAAAGAAACAAAGACCTCCAAATAAACCAACAATACAAAGCTTTATGTAGTCCCACTTCTCAGTAACAATTTATATTGGATTAAAAACATTTCTATTCACCATTAACTCAAAATTATAAATGTAGCTACATTTTAACTAATCAAACATATTTAAAGATATATATACAGCAATTTTTTTTCATTTTCAATCTTGATATCCAGTTACTTTAACATCAAATAACATACCCTTTATCTAGTTCAATAAATATGACATTGTACATCTGTTTGCAGGAATATTTAACTCCTGCAAAGTATAGATTTATAGCTATTTCTAATTGTAATCAGATGCAAATTAATATACTTCCCTAACTACATTTTAATTAAAGTATAATAATCTGTAGTTTTAAGGAAATACAGGATTTCGGTGAGACAAAACTTGTATTTCTGATTTTTTTCAGTCATAAATGGGAGAACTGCAGTACTGTGGAATTTTTCTTGCTAGTATTATAGCTGGTAGACTAAACAGGCTTTGACAGAGTGACATTTCATGAATATTTCAGGTTTATTACCAGTTTATGTGGTCTGTATATTTCTTCTACAATGCAGTCTTTTCCTTGTGTTGTGTACTGTAAAATAGGAATTAAGGGCACATCACGACTTTTTCTCTACCTTGCTAGCTATGAATTGTTAGCATTTTATCTAAGGCACCATGACGTTCTTTTTACTTCTTGCTAGAGTGCCACGGTTGATCTTGTAATTTCTCTTGTCCTTCCTTCCACCTTCTCTAGGTTTTTTCTCTGTGTCCCTGAGGTATCTTTTAGGATGCTGGAAGGTGCATCTGCCTGATTAGAAGGAAAATAAAAATTAAGATGTGGGGTTTGTTTTCCTGTCCCCGCTCCTCTTGCCTTCCCCCTGGAGCATTCCCCAGCCTCTTCTGTGGGTGTGCTGGGAGTCCTCACACTGCCCAGTCTGGGGCCAGACTGGGGCAGAGTGCAAAACAGCAAACTAGAAAAACACAGCAGGGTAGTCTTGGAGAATTTGTATCATCTGGGAGAGCAAGGGGATTTAAAAAGATGTGGGAACAAATCTGTCTGTTCTGTTACATCATTATAGGGTGGGTCCTTTGCATTTTAATCCCTGGTTGCTGTATCTCAGGAGGCAGTGGAAACACGCACAGCATTCAAGAAAAAGTCAGCTGTCTCCTCTCTGCGTGCTCCTTGCCACAGGCTCCTGCCACTTCTCTTGTCTGAGTGCTCATGTTAATTCAGTAAATCAATTTATTGAAAAATTAATTCTTTGAAGAAGATTAAGGAAAAAAAAGGCTACCTTCAGTACACGTAGTTCCTGGATGATGTAGTCATGTGAAAGCAAAAAAAAAATCTGTAGGTATGTTAAGAAATTTGAGTTTCATCATCTGATTCATGATTTTCCTAGATTTCTCTATTTGCAATGCAGGTACATAAGAGAAGCTTCCTTTCTGCCCTTCCCAAACTTTGTCACAATTCTGAGCTATGTGATTCCTAACCAGCAGAAAGAAGGGGGATAATCTGGATAATTTTGCCTGGGCAGCTAATGAGTTGTTATTGTCAGGTTTTGTGTAGTGGTATTTGTTTGTTTTCCTCCATGCATTGTTTTTTAGTTTGGTTTTTTTTCAACCCTGAATCACAAATCTTATCATCACTCATAAAAATTTGTATTTGTCAGTCTGTTTGGGCTAATGTAGAAGAGTTTGCTGTACATAATTTACAAACATGTCCAACTCTACAAGTAAAATTTAATATTCTGGTTACCAGGGGGCTGCAGAGTAGGATTGAGACTTCTTACTGATGATGTGAAGTAAGTGTGTGGTGTCCACAGAAATCAGAATGGCCAGGGAATATTTACAGTGATTGGGCAGTAATTCACCTGCAAGCCAGTGCTCCATTACAGTGTTTCATGTCCTCTGTGTGAAGCAAATTTTCTTGCTGAGTCTGAAAAACAGTGGCTGCTGCAGTCCACGATGGGACTTGAAAGTAAGTGCAGATTATGATTCAAAATATAGGGCTATTATTCATTGTGCTTTTGTATTTTGAACTCAGTGGGGGAATGTCAAGCATCTATGAATATAAATGTGGAAAAGTTCCGTAACATCTGCTACTAATTTCTGCCAGATGAAAGAGGTAATTATGATGAATTTTTTTTGTTGATAATGCTGATACATTGGCCTAAATAAATTCACTTGCAGACTCTGAATATCTAATTGAAAATACATGTTTGTATCATCAAATTGTTGACTTAGTTCTCATTTAAATTTTAAATTTGTTTTCATTTGCTGGAGAGTTTATGGCTTGCTGTTTTAGTGCAAAAATATTGCAATGAAATCAGGTGTTGTTAATGCATTAAATGAAAAGAATGGTTAGAGATTCTGTATTTGTGCATTGGATTTTAGGATTGGATTATATTATTCAGTTATTTTAAGTGGTACACAAACTTTGTTAAAATAACCTTGTGTCTTTCAAACAAACCAGACTTCACTGAGGCTTTGACCTTGTTTGCTGTCACCAGTGCAAACCCTTGCTATTATGGGTGGTGCTCTTCCATCTTGCTTTTTCCTGCACTGTTCTGGAGTGCTCATGACATATAAGGAGAGTGACCAAGTGGCAGGAAGGCTGTTAAAACCTTTGAATGCTCAGTGGTGTTTTCTGTCCTGTAAAGGACTTCTCTGGAGAAAACACAGTGTGGACACAAAATATGGTAATTTTTTTAGATTCTTGAGAGAGCACCACAATTCCTGTTTCATAAGGATGCCTGAGATAAGAGACTAAAACATTTAAACTGTGTATGAAAGAAGCATAGCTCATCTTTGTGTTAGAGAGATGCTTTTCTGTCCTTGTTTTCTTAGATATGGGTGATTTTTCATAGACAGCTTCTGAGTTCTGTTCGTGCTCTTGTGGCCCCACTGGAAATTGGGTTTTAGAAGTTGATAGTGTGATGGACAAGACTTGGCTGGTCCTGGTATGATGCTGTATTCATAAAGGTTTTGTCTTGCTACTCTTCTGTGTCCTTTGTATGTTCATGTATGAACACTTAAACAGCATAAGGATTTTGAACTCATGGGCACCTGAGATAGTTACAAAATGGAGAACTCTTAGCAGGAGGGAATTGACTTGGGTACTGTTTCACTGGTGACTTTCAGAGTTGGTCTCTGTTGCCATCTGGATAAAACACAGGCTACAGACAGCTGCCTTTTCTATGTCTTAGCCTACTTCTGGTTCCTGTCCAATATACAGGTTATCTCATGGCTTTCAGAAGTAAGTGTGATTGTAATAGAAAGGTACCTGAGTTGAACTGCTAAAAGTCTCTCTGTAGCAACAGAAAGCACAGGGGAGCTGACTTGCTGACAGCATCATAGACACTGCTGGCAGAACATATGCAGGTGTCAGTGATGCTGGGAGTGTGAACTTGCCTGCTTGGAAAAGCCCTCTTTGGGGCTCCATGGGTATGGAGGAGGAACTGAGGAAGTGAGCAAGACTTCCCTCCCACACAGCAGGATGAAAGGACACTCCTTATGCTTGGAGGAGCAGATGGCAGGGGCTCGGTATTATGACCTAGGGGGAACAAGGTAAGGTGAGGGGTCAGCTATAACATTTAGAGGCTGAGTCAGTCAGAAACTCCTGGAGTGAAGAGAGGCATTAGGTGAGATTCTTGCTGCACTGAGCACGCTATTACAAGGCTGTCTGTAAATATCATTGGCTAAAGGATAGTAAGATGACAGTGTGTACTTGTTTTTAATTTAAAAAAAAGGAGAAAAACTGATGAAAATCCAGTAGTAGGGAATGAAAGGCAATTTAGGTGTCACAGGATGTTCACTTTTGTTTGACTAGCATGTGAAAGAGGAAATTTAAATGTCTTGCAACAGACACATTAGTCTCACAGCCTTTGTGTGACTACTCATCAAACCTGTAAAACGATTCTGGAGCTGTAAATGTAAATTAGCTTGTGTTTTGATACCATATCTGGGGATCGTGCTATAGATTACCTGGGGTATTATCTTGTGACATTTGCATTGCAGTAGTGTGTCTGAACATGTGAATATTTTGTAGCAGATGTATGAATTTGCACAGGAACCTGATTAGTCTTGAATATTTTATGTAACAGAATATATTAAAACCCACAGCAATATTGTCTCTTTTTACAAGTAATTGTAATATTAATAAGAGATACTTCCACATAGTCAGTGTTGATAAAAATGTACATTTTCAGAAGAACAAAAGTTGTGCCAGAAGAACAATTGTGTGACATGAAGAAATAGAATTTTTATGAAGCAGGTTGTGCACAGCAAAGCTGATGGGACAGTCTGTTTCACTTTGAGAAGTATTGTGTGTCATGAGAGAAGGTAGGCAAGAAAAGAGACAAACAGGCCAGGACTTTGTTATAATATTTTGTGTAATGGCTCCCTCTTTATATTTTTCAAATGGATGTTGAGCTGGACTCAGCATAAAAACTCCTACATGGAGCTTTCTGTATGTAGAACTGATGTGGCGTAAACCAAAGACTGGCCTTTCCCTCCAGCCCCCTTTAATACCCAAAATAATTGGCAGATCGAGAAGGTTTTCCTTATTTATTTTGATAGAGCTTTAAATAAAATGTCAATGCATTTTTACTTGCTTGAAATGTCATGCATTTTACTTTCCAATTTTCCCTTGCTATCTAAGGGCAGTTCCTTGGATAATGTAATTTCTTTATTAAAATGTATGAAGGAGTTGTTAACATTGAGGACTGTTTCATATTTCATCTAGTCTAGTTTGCAAATGTAAACAGGAAGATTGAATCTTTCTTTTTTTGTTTCCTATTTCATTGTTGTTGGAGCATCTCTTGAGATTCAAGTAAAATACTTTATGAAAATACCTGTGAGTTCCTAGCTAGTTATAAATTTAAACTGCTTTTAAAAGCAGCTCAGCCAGGTTTGATCTGGATGGGAACAGCATAAAAGCAAAATTATTTAACAAAGATTCACTGAACTGTTTTATTTTGCGTAGCATCTAAACGTTTGTATTGTAGCATTTTCACGTATTTGTTACTATAGCCAAGAGATTTCAAAGAGGATGGCATTTAAAAGCAACTGTTGCTGTTGAGACACCTTAATTGCCCAGATTTTTTGAATGTTAAAAAATGTTGCTTATTGCTTAGCAGCATTCTCAGCTACTCTGTAACTACCATGGAGATCCTGCTTCCTTGTGTTCTTGTCCTTCAGGAAAAATACCTGAGGTTTCTTCCAATGGGATCCAAGTGGAACCCAAACCTTGTAACTTCCATGAGTGGGAACTGTAACTGGAAATCTGAAGTTTAAGAGTCAAAGGAATGTTAGACCACAGATTATCACATTTCTGTGACTCAGGTGTTTTGAAATGGTTTATTGTATAATGAATTGCTGTGCCACAGCGCCATGAAGCATGAGTGGTTCATAATGGTCAGTGTTGTGAGCAAAGCTACTAAACAATACACTATCATGGAAGGAGGAAGTAAGTTCATTACTGCAAATCAGCAAAGCTGAGGAGACTTTGCTGTGGAAAGCTTAAAAGACTTCAGCACAGCATGTGAAGGATGTTTGGAATTTTTTAAAACTTCCTTCCTAAAAGCCAAATGCTATGTCAATGCATTTGTAATGTTGCTCTTCTGAGCTACTCAAATTTTGTAGGCTGGACTAGAATGTAAATGTAGCATTTTAAACAACCTTAGCTTTGCCCTGCTGGATTGTAGTTGCTTGCCAGAGTCTGAGGCCTCCCTGGTGTGGAGAGGCTGATGTCACCACAACAACTCAATTCTTCAAATGTCATTAAATATCATTAAACATGTTTACCCCTAGCTCTTGTGTGAAGTCTTTTAGTCTGCCCCCATCATGAGAATGTGTCTTGTAGCGTCACCTAAGTCGCTGTGTGTGGGAGGTTCTGAGTGTAGCTGTGGTGGGTGTGGAAGCCCAGCTCCTCCTGAGCTGTGCCTTGCCTTGCACAGAGCTGAATCTTGCTGCTGGCTGTGATACCCTCAGTGCACTGGACTTTGAGCCTCTGCATTAGGTACCACTTAAAAGCACTGTTGGGTTGTGGAGTTTGGTACTACGGCCCTTGTTTTGCACATGGCAGTCTGGGCATCATGGTACTAAGGGATTTATCTTGGTATTAAAGTACACATCTCATCACTAAGATAACAACAGAAAAGGAGATTGTTTCATGGCTCTCTTCAGTATGATCACAGTATTTAAGTCTTTGGATCACAATATCCCTAAACAAATCTACTGAACTTTTCACAGACCTGTATCTTGTATTTCTAACATGGTAGCCTTGATGGAGGTGTAAACTGAAGCATATCAGATAGAATTTAGGATATCTGAACCTACTACTATATGACTTTCTTGTGGACATGTGAGAAAAAAAGGAGGCATTATCACCCAGCTGTAACTCTAAGCCAAAGGCACATAAACTTTCTGAAGCTCAATGTGCCTTCAAGTTTGCATACTACACCCTGCTTTTATCAGCTTTATTTTGCATTACAGAAAGCTGCTGATGGATCACTCCTGACATCTCTGCCAGCCCACAGAGCAGTGTCTGAGGTGTGACATGGAAGCCAAAATGCTCTCAGCTGCTGTGGACCCATCCTTGGTGCTGTACAAGGCCTCTAAAGGGTACCTGTAAATCTGTTCCCTTCAGCCTTCCTCATGGAGACGCACAGAGGGAATGGTATCACTGGCACTCAGACGACAAAGGGTCTGCTCAGGCTGTGTCCTGCAAACAGCCCAGACAAGCCACTACATTTTAGACTTCATTGCTCTTGCACTTCATATCTCTTAGAGAGTATTTTGGGTGATTTGATGCCTCTTCTAGCTCTTGCCTGCAGGCCCTTTGCTGTCACTAACCCTAAGTTTGTGGAAATAGCATAGCACTGAAAATAGTTAAAGCTTTATGAGAGCAAAAGGCTTTCCTGTATTTCAGTAGGGTGTAAAGAAAAGTCTTCTGTGTAATGTCAAGAATTTCAGAATTGGGTAGAAACCCAAAAGTTGTTTTACCAGGAGAAACACTAAAGAAATCTGCAGGATGAGTTTCTGACAGAAGAACATGCTGGTTTTATATTATTTTGACAGTGAGAACTGAAGGCTATGCAATAGGGAGCCATTTTTCATCAGCAAGAGTAAGCTTAATTTAAAAGTGTTCATAAATGTCATAGTTTCAATCTTAAAGAATGCCTGTCAAAATGTATAGCAAAGTTTATTATAAGGAAATAACTGTACTACAAATTATAGTTTCTGTTATCATAAATTTCTCAATAATTTTGGATTGCATACAGGTATGTGAGAACCAACTAGTTTATTATTAAAAATAAGTTTACAAGGAAAAACCCATCAAAGACTGACTTCAAGGATTTTGAAGTGGATATAAGGTAAAATGCTGTAGAACAGTCACAGTGTGTATATATTGTGCTATAAGGTTGTCATCAGTTTTGTCTAAAGTTCTTTCTTTCTGTCCCATTTTTCCTTCAATCATGTGCAAGAATGTTTTTTTTTTTCATGACAGTAAGAGTGAGTCTCATTGCATTAATACCATCATCTGAGCTATAAATACACAACAAACCATAGCTGGAGTCAGTGTAAAACTGAGCTTTAACCAAGATTTATGGGTTTATTGGTAATTTCTGGAGCAATATTATTGAAGTATCTATAGGAGTAGGTCTTCTGTAGTAAATGTCATAGAGTATTGAGGGCAAGGGGAAACACATTGTCCTGATCACTGAGATGTGATCCACCTGTCTTGTGGTAAAACTCAGAGGATCTTTGGACTTTCACACACTGTAATGGGGTAGTATTAAATTGCATCTGATAGTAAAAGATAATGATCTCTCACAGTGGGTTGACCAGAAATTTTGAAAATTATAATCCAGGGTTTCTATCTGAAAACTAATAAGCAGTTTAGAGTTTAGGTGTGGTTGAAGACAATAGGGCCATAGATTTTAAAAACTTGTTGCTTTTTTGAAACCGAAACCTTGACCCTGGAATTGCTTGTAGTTTTTTTTCTTTCTTCTCTCAGCCTTAAAAGGCTTTTATTCTTATTTCAGAAACATAATACTTTATGTCTTTAATTGTAAGCTTCTTTGTAGATTATGTTCTTTACTGACTTAGAAAAATAACTTTACAACAACATTCTGAGGCAATCTAAAAGCCTGGGTCTGCAGTGGCACATGTATAATGGCTTATATGACACCATTTGCAGCCACTCTTTCAGTCCTTGCTGTACTCTTGTATTGATCATATACAACTTCAAAGCAGTGAAGAGGGATCAAGGTAGCACAATGAAGTACTTTGTTTATGGGGCCCTCAAGGAATGCTCCTATCGCTCAGGAGCCCCTGATCTCCTTGCATGTAATTTCCATTAGGTTACGTAAGCTGGCTTCACACCATGCTAGCCCACTTAGGGCAACTCCATCAGTGCTGCCGTGCTGGAGGGGGGAGAAAAACAACTCTACGTGACAGTTGGTATGTTTATTCTTTTCTTGTTTGCTTGGAGTTGAGTGGTGTGTGACGGCGACATAACTCAGGCTGGAGGTCTGCGTGGCTTGCTGTGTTCTGTGTGGGACCTGATCTCCAAGGGGAAATCAACAGTCATGAAATGGAGAATTATGGAAAACCTTGCAAAGGAGAGCTTTCATCCTGACTCCTGTTTAACTGATGCTGCCTTGCAAACTAGAATGATAGAAATTTTAATTGTCTACCAGTGGAAAAGACTGAATGTTATCTCCTGTTGTAGCTTGGATGTTTCCCTCTTCCCTGTGAAAGATCTGTTTTGTGGAATCTTACAAAAGTATGATATGTGAGTAACCTAACTGAATTTTGGGCTGGACATATGAGCACTTTGAGATGATGTGCTGTGTCTAAATTGAAAGGACAATAAAGGGAAGCAAGGATGGTAAAATGTCATTTGTGATAGAAGGGATGTCTGGTGTTTCCCAATTTGTCCTAGTGAACTGTAAAACAAAAATATGTAGTAAAATATTTGACATAAAATACTGTAGTGTTAAACACTTGAGTTTGAGAAGGCACTTAAATTAAAATTATAGAGCATAAGAAGTGTTCATTGGCATCTGCCAATAAAGTAATTTAATTACTGAGTTTTCAGCCAGACATTGGATATGCAAAGCTTTGGGAGACAACAGCCTACAGGTTGGGCATCCATTGATTTTTAGCAGCCTTTAGCATTCCGAAGAAATGGGCTTTGCAGTTTCAGCTTTCTCACAAAACCTTTGTCTAATTGGCAGATTCCTGCAAGAGAACAATGTTGCCAGGAAGACAATGATAGCATGCGCCAGAGTCATTGAGCAGAACTACCTGGTGGTTTCTGGAGACACTGACACAATTCAGTTCCCTGCCGGCTCCTGGGCTCCTAACACAACCTGGTTAGTGCTGCCAAATGCTTTTTGCTGCTGCTCAGCAGATCTGTCAAAGGCAGCAGAAACACAAGCCATTTTCTTTGTATATGCTGGAGGCTTGCTTTCCTGAAAGATTCTGCAGTGCATTTTGGGGAGAGATTTTAGGTCTAGGAAGACCAGCATGAGCTTAGAAAACCTTTGGGATTTGCGCTGCAGAAGTTGGTGTGTTACCCTTCCCCTCTGCTGTTGGTGACCAGGGCTGTGGATTCCCCATGGCCCCTGTTTGAAAACAAAGATTTAGAGATAAGGAAAACAACTTCATTTAGTTTAATGTTTTCAGGTAGCACAGGAGCGTGCCATTTCTACAGTGTAATGGGATAACTGAGTCTCCTTAGTGCAACTGAAAAGATACTACTTGAATGTTAAGAGCATTAGAGTTTTGAATAAAGTAGTGATAGACAGGAGGCATTCGTGAGCATGCAGTCAGATAGGGAATATTATAGAAATTCATAACAGACTAAACATTCATTCCCAGAAAATGGGTCAGAGCAAAACTACAGCAGTGAATATACAAAAGGGTTAATTCTCCCAGGAGGATTTTTGCATTGTTCCTAATCTTTGGTTTATAAAAAGATCTTTGAAACTTTCTTCACACTGGTGAAAAATTACATTGACCCCAAAATAGTTATTAATTTGTGTAGATTTATTCATGTGGTTGAGTCATTGCAGCCAGGGGATCTTAAGTAGTTCTGGTTGCATTGAAATTTATAATGAACTTCAAAAGAATTACAGTGACTATTGATTTTTAGCCATTACATTTACAGAAAACTGTAACTATGGGAATCACTATGTTTACAAATTGGTAGGAAGAAATGCTTGCTCAAACAAGTAAAAGGCAAATAAAAGGGATGGTGATGACCTGTAGTTTCCTAAGGTAAAACATAAAGGAGTCCCAGGAGATGTAATTACTAGGTGAGTTCACAGTTTTGTCTTGTGATCATCCTGATTTTCACTGTGGTTTCATTAAGTATAATCAGTAGGGGAAGAGGTAAAATGGGGCTCTTTGTTAATAGGGGAATTTAAGGCAGGACTTACTCAGAACATGCTTAAAATCAGGTCCCTTTGTAATAGTAGTATTAATGTAATAAGCCATGCCTTATGTTATATACTCAGTTTGTTACATACCTACTTGTTAATGTTCAGCTTTCATGTGCTTCTAAAGATGGAAGATAATAAAGTGATATTTAACCATAAGGCTCAGAGAGCATTTGCTAGACAGGGGTGAATGCTGCTCTTTGATTTACTCCCCTCCATTTTCATAGACCAAACAAATATTTTTGCTTGGCTTCTGAAAAATCTCCTATTTAATTCTATATGGCAGCAGTGCTGGGAGAAGTTCTGCCCACAATGATATAGAGTATAGGCATATTGCCAAATGTGTATTGAGGTTGCTGGCATGGGATTTAACCGTTTCAAATAACTAGGGCAAGGAAGTTCACTCAAAAACTTTCTTGTATATTTTTAGTCTGTTATTACTGGTAATATATGCCTTAGAAGGAAAAGTCTTAAGGGTAAGAAATCTATTTTCAAAGATGATGCAGTTTTGTTACATAATTAAAATTTCTTAAGAGATAAAGCACTTCATGAGAAACAAAACAAAAAAAAAAACTGATAGAAAAACACCCTCCAACGCATGTACAGAGATAGAGATAATATACTTCTGGAATATATCAAGTTTGTTACAACCAGTTTCTTCATGTTGATTGGAGCCCAAGATATCATGAAAGGAGTAAAAGCTGTATTTTGACTCTGTCCAGAAGTCCTTACTCCAGTACTGGAAAGCTGACCAGATAATTCAGAAAAAGTGTGAAGGCTTAGTCTTTTGAATGTTCTTGTATCTTGGCCCTGCTGTGTGCAAGGAATGAGGTAAAAATCTCAAGTAGAATGTTTGATTCAGTTTAACTCCAGTGTTGAATGTCCAGATTGCATTGTTATGCCCCAAGTCTTGTTGACAAAAAGGAAACACACCTTATTATTATGAAATAATTTATTGCTAGTGTAATAGAAACCTTCACAGTCTAATCAAAGAATCATTATTAGTCCACATCCATTTACTGCAGGAAAAACAGAGGAAATCAATGCTGCATACAGAACTATACCCCAGTAATTAATAACACAGGTAAAACTGTTGCATACACACAGCACTAGGGTGACGTTATGATGCTTTTATCCCCAACTGTCTGTTCTGTTAATGCTGGAGATTGTATTCTGCACCTTCAAGACTGGTTCTGAGAGTGAAACCAGGGAGAAGAAGTAGTACAGGTTTGTCCAGCCTGCACTCACTCCTCCACATGCTGCTGGAACACAGAACTCCACTGTGTCGTCTGAGCATGGATCGGACAGAACAGAACAGGGCCCTCCTTTGCTTCTTAATTAGTTTAGCTAGCTGAGGCAGAGAAGTTTTCCCTGGATTGTTTTTTTTTTTATTTTATTTCCCTTTTCTTAGAACTGTTCAAACCTGCTCCAGACTGGGACCTGGGGAGCACCGAGAGCTTGTACTTTGTGGCCTACCAGGGCCTACTCTGGGCAGCAGCCTTTCCCAGCGCCGGAGGGATTGGTAACAGAGCAACTATCCACAGGAGAGACTTTCTGAATTTGTCGTCTCTTGAGAGCGGTGAATGAGTTTTGTCATCTGGTATTGTTCACTTTTTGTGTTGGGGAGTGCTTTGTCTGTTAAATAAACAGGTTTTGTCCACTTCTCTCCCAGGAAATTTTTCCTGAAATAGTTGCGGGGAATCTTCCCATATGGATGGGCTTTCTGGGGGGGCCCCCTATTGGAGGTTTTCTCCCAATTTTGCCCTAAACCAGGACACTGTTGCATACACACAGTACTAACTAGTTTCAATCCCTTTTCCTGGTGTTATTCTCATCATTCCTTGCTCCTTTGAATACTAAAATAAAAAGCTTCAGTCAGGTATTTGAGGGTAGGGATGATGTACCCCTTTGCCCTGGAGTATGTTCGGTTGATGGTATTTTTTTATTTTTTCTCTTTTTGCTTTGTTGTCCCTTTTAATTTACATAGTAGGAAAACTACTTATGGGGTACAAAATAAGAGTTTTTAAAGCAGATCCCTTCATCTGTTAACTTTTCTTCCTGCTGGATTTCTTACCTCCTGTTTAAACAAACATGCTTTATTTTCTCCCTAGGAAATCAGAGACTGTGTCATGTTGGGATATTTTTCAATGACATTCTTGCTTGGAATAGATTCCCTTTCTATGTCAGGGGAAAATTTCAATGGTAAGTAGATCAGAAGCCTCCAGGAGCAAAGAGATTTGTGCGCTGTAACTTTCCTTGATACCTATTCAAGAAAACTTAGGAAGAAAGCTTATGAGACTGTATTTTAATTTTTCTAGTGACAATTCCTTTTATTGTGGAACACTTCCTTTTGTTCATTGAAAGAGTATCAGCAGAGTTGGGAGCATTGGGTGCCACCTCTTCATGGTGTCTGGAGAGTCTCTGTGAATCTTGAAGCACTGGCTGGGCTCAGGTGTTGGGCTGTCTGTCTGCTGCTGTTAGAATAGGAATCTACTGCAACTTTAAGAGAAAAAAGTCTTTCAGGGAAGGCAAGAGAAGACATGTTTTAATCATTAAAATGGCATCAGTAGAGGTGTGAGAAATGACTGCTCACTTTTTAAAATTTTATTAAACTTTAACAAAAACTACAACAAAGGACTAAATAAGGAAAAATTACAGCACTGGGGAGCCCCCCATGACTACCAGCCATATGGCTTCAAAATGGATACTCCCCCTTTTATATCTCTAGCCCCTCCTAGAATCCTGTCAGTTGACTGTCCAGTGATGGAGATCACTTTCTTACACCTTGGTTGGAGGTCAAGTGTTGCTGTGCTAACAAGCCAACCCTCCCAAATGTCTCGACTACCAAGGCCATCCCATTATAACAATGCAAGGGGAGGACATGTTGCAGTAACGAAACTATACAACTACAAAACTTCTCTTAACATATACATAATGTTCACCCCCTAATTGACAGAGCCAACCATCTCATTACTCATCTGTAACAACCTCCCCTTTTTCTTTTTATAAGTCATTTGGTTCAAACAATTCACTCTTATTTTCAGTTCTGATAATTTACTCTTCTCAAAATAAAAAATTTTGGAAGATTCATGCTAGCATCTATTGATATGGGTGGGGACAGAGGGAACAGAAAAAAATCTCAAGTTCTCCTTAGGTCCACTTATTGATGAATTGGTTGGACAGACAAAAAAAAGGAATCATAGAGGTCCAGTATGGCTTTTTACTCCTATATACTGTGCCTGTGGGGTTGCTATCCATAGCAGGTGTATCTTAGTACTCTTAAGGGAGTCCAATTTGGTCTTGCCCTCTAGTTCTTGTTAATTGCACCTGTAGTGGGTGTTGAATAGAAAAGACAGCTGAGGAATGATAGAGGTCCAGTATGGCCTTTTTGTCCCCACCTTACCATGCCTATGGGGTTGCTGCCTGCAGCAGGGCTATGGAATCTTCTCAGTGGCGAACACAGGGGCCAACCCGGTCTCACCCTCTATTTCTTGTCTTCCTAAGCAAACCACCCCAGCACCTCTCAAGATTCTCTGTGTACCTCCCTCAACAGATGCTTGCAATCTCCACCTATTTAAGAAGGACAATTACATCAATAACAAGTACAGTTCAAACTCCCTGTCCAAAGAATTACTTAAAACAATCCTCCAGCTGTCTATTGGGAGCTTGACTCATTTTTTTCTTCTGCAGACTTCTTGGGGCTTCTTTGGTTATCTCTCCAGCTCTGCTTGAGAGTCACACTGCCAATTCAGTGGTTGGTAGTACCTGAAAGGGACCGCCCCACCGAGGGTTTGGAAGCTGGTCTTTCCATGATTTGGTCAGTACTTCATCTCTAGGGTTAATATTAGAAATTAATGCTTTTAAACCCTTCCCCTTTTGCACCCATTACCTGTATGTATTTTGACTCTTCCCATGTCCCCTTTCAATTCTATAAACACAAGTTGTTTGTTCTTAATTCCTGTGCTCACCAAAAATTTCAATTGTCTCAGGGACGTATTTTGTTAAGGGTTTCTGATGATATTTTGTGCCCAGGAGGTAGAGCCCTTGACATCTCTAGTCTTCTACCACCCCTCTTTGCTTGTTCTTAAAAACCTTCAGGTCCCCTTCCCTTTGGGGGCAATTTCTCTTGAAGTGTCCATTTCTTTTACAATAAAAACAAATTTGTCCTTCTCTAGTGGCATTTAACATTACTCTGTCCTTTTCCTTTGCTTTCTCTTAATCTCTCCTGACGTATAGTTTCTGTGCTTCTCTTAAGAGATCCTCCAATTTCCTTTCTTGCCAGTTGTCTTAATTTCTCTAATTTTCTCTGTATATCAAGCCACGCATGGGTGATAAAATATGTTTCTAGTAAGATCTATCTGACTACTGTTTCTGGGTTGATGCCTGAATATTGCCTCATATTTTTCCTCAATCTTTCTAGCCATTCTGTTGGAGTTTCTTCTCTCTTTTGTTGTTCATCAAATGCTTTATGAGTATTTTGGCCCCACGGGGCCACTTCTTCGATACCTCTTATAATTAATGTTCTATACTACATTGTATGTATGTTAAGAGAAGTTTTGTAGATGTGTAGTTATATTACTGTAATATGTTCTCCCCTCCCCCCTCCTCCCCCCCCCCCCCCCCCCCCCCCATTGTTACCACGGCATAGCCTTGGTAGTTGGGACATTTGGGAAGGTTGGCTTGTTACTATGGTAACACCTGACCTCCAGCCAAGGTGTAAGAAAGCGATCTCCATCACTGGACAGCAAGGAAGAAGTTGACTGACAGGACTCTAGGAGGGGCTAGAGATATAAAAGGGGGAGTATCCATTTTGAAGATGAGCCACGTGGCTGGTAGTCATGGGGGGCTCCCCAGTGCTGTAATTTTTCCTTATTTAGTCCTTTGTTGTAGTTTTTGTTAAAGTTTAATAAAATTTTAAAAAGTGAGCAGTCACTTCTCACAGAGGAAAAACCTAAAGAAGAGAATTGCTGTAAAGCAGCAAATCCCTTCCTTTGGTGTGGGATGTCTTGTTTAGGAGCATGTCTTGTTTAGAAGCTGTATTTCCTTAGGCAGGCCGAGCCTTCCTGTGAAGACAGGGGCTGTGAAGTGAGGGTTTTGCTGGTCTCCGTGTGTTGTGGGAGGGGGGCGCACCAAGGGCTCTTTCAACATGCACCTCTGGGGGCAGGGCATTAAAGACTCTCAGGACTCCATGGCTATGTATTACACTGCTGAAACGTTTTACTGCCATTGCTGTAGCAGGATCACTGCTGGCTACTAATCCTGGCATGATTTTTTTTAGCTGTATTTTTATTTACTTAAATAACTTGAAGTTAATCAGATTAATTTTTTTCTTTTAACTGCAAGTTGTCTTCTTTCAGATTGAATATATTTTTGCATATCTAAAATATGTAATAGCATGATTAACCAGCCCTAATCTGTGTATAAATTAGTTGATGAAGAAAAACTGTGTATAGACTAATTAATTAGGAATAACAGCATTCATATTTGTAACTCTATGCTTTAACTGCAGAGGTTGCTGCCAACTCTTCCCCTATAAAATCAGATGGTGTAGCAATATTTTGGAGGGGAAAAAAATTGCTGTACCAGAAATCCTCAAGTCTATCTTTGTGCTTAAATTCCAGAAAATGTAAACCAAAAACAATGACTGTAATACAGATAGGGAACTGCATATTCTTTACTGCCTTTTAGTTATGCAGGAATATGAATCACATTTGCACAGGTCACTGAGTTTTAATTCATTTATAGTGGCCCAGGCTCATTCTAACAGGAATGGAAATTCCCAACAAATAAGGCCAAAATATAGGCCAGATTTTAGAGGGAATGCAGGTCTGAAATCAGTCATTCTTGAAATAACCTGATAATCCATAAAGTTAATTTGCTTTTATTTGTTTGTTGTTAAGTATTCTCTTGCCAGTGCATATACCCGTGTCTTGCCTTTACAGGTGCACAGTATTTTGAATGTACTGTGTCTTTGCAAAACTTCATTTATTAATATCAGGAGTGATGGCTTGGTGTTGTAAACCATTTCCTTAGTTGGAAGAGGTTAAAAAGATTCCAGCACTTATTAGAAGTGTACAAGAAATACAGAAGAGTGCCAGTGAGGTTTGGAGCTGTCTAAGAGATTGAATTTTCTCTCATCTGGCCAGGCTCAAGAGAGTGGGTTTATCACCAGAAAAATGGCACCTTTGTTTAGAATAATTGTATATTTCTCTTTTAAATAATTCTCTCAACACCATTAACTATTGTTTTGGTCTGGTGATCTTTACGATCTAAATTCCTAGAACTGATAAATGGAGCATGATTGACTCCAGCCAACAGATGCAGTGATTCACTTAGGCAGTGTCTAATTGTTATGGCTGTTGATATAAGCAGCAAAAAGAATTCAACAGATTGAGGTGAACTAAGTATGCATTATGGTATTGAAGGGATTGTATGCCATAAAGGTCAAATGGTGAAGATTTGCTCCAATTTTTTTGGCTATGTCCCCAGCTTTCTGTGCATTTGACTTTCTGAGACCTAATTGAAAATAGGCGTGTGCACAGATCTGGGCAGTAGAGCTGCTGAGTGGACTGCAGTGGTGCTGTCCTGGTGTGCTCCCCTCACTGCTGGCAAGCAAAGAGAGTTGTTCCAAGGTGGTCCTCTGCTGAGTAATTCTGACTCTTGTTCTTCTCTGCAATCAAACGCATACAGTTTGCTGTGGCTCTAAATCTACTTCAGCAGGTAATTACTTAGTGCATGTGTATTTTGAATGTTTTTCTTCATGTGAGGTGTTGGTACATTGGAACCATCCCTCAAAACCATGTAACAGCTACTAGACTAATTTAAAGTTCAAAATTTGAAACTAGGTAGGCAGTTGTGGGTT
This sequence comes from Motacilla alba alba, assembly GCF_015832195.1. NCBI lineage: Eukaryota > Metazoa > Chordata > Aves > Passeriformes > Motacillidae > Motacilla > Motacilla alba. Next base: position 649,958 of record NC_052021.1, read on the forward strand.
ATTAAAATAGATATGGGAGACAGTGACTGAGTCTCAACAAAGATAGTTTGAAACATCAGCAATTAGAATCTGACACTGTTTCCTTGCATTGATAAGGTTGTCTTTTGTCACAGAATTGACATGCTGGTAGCATAGGTTTATAGCAGACAAGAAAGGCAGGAGTCTGCTTAATGAAAGCAAAAACATCTTATCAAACTTACTTCAAAACGATTATTGGAGTTTTTCTCTATTTTTCTCAACTTTTTGATTCCAGTAACTGAGGATTTTACACTGAACAGTTGTGTGCAATTACACCGTGGCCCTATCCAATTAACCACCCAAGGTAACACTGCTCAAAGAGAGAACTAAATGATGTGTCTCAGCAGTGGTCTGTGTTTGTTAACCAGGGGGCTGGAGCAATGTTCCATTGGAGTGCTGAATTCATTTCATGGTGCCTGCATGCTGTTTTAAGAAGAACAAATTTCCTTGGTGTCCACATGTTCATGCTAATGATGTCTGTATCTGTTTCTAATTAATTCAGACTAGAAAGTTTTTCCATAGTGTCTTTGTTGCTTCTTTCTGCCCGGTGTGAGTACATGGAAGATGTGAATGATGTGATTTCAGTGCCTTTCTCCTGCCCATCTGAAATGAATAACTCTGCTTCTGAACTTCTCCAACAGAAGAGCAAATGTTTTGCATACCTTGACCCTACCCACTCTCTTCCCTTCCAGCACAAAGTTGATTTTTTTTGGCCCTTGCAAGATTAGTAAGCCAGTGCTAGAGCATTGTGCTGTATACAATCTCACCAATTTCAAGTCTTCAGAGTCATCTTCTGTTCTTTCTGCTACCCTTTTGGAGGACCTCCAAGCTCATGCTTTCACTTTGTTGGATCTGTGACATGAAGTAATAAGGCACCTTCCCTCATACCCCTTTGTCCCCACAAAAAACAACTAGCCAACTGAAAAGCCAGTCGAATGAAAAACTTCCCTATTCAAACAACTCAATAACCTAAACTAAATTTAAATCAGAATTGAACACGATTCTAGATAACGTGAATACTCTGTCTTTATTGGCACGAAATTCAGCTTAGTAAATAAATAAATTTCCTCATGCTATGTCATGCTATGAGATTTGGGAGGTTCCATGGAAAGAATTGTGTAAAGTAAGGCAGAAGGCTTTGGAGACCTTTTGTATGTGTCCACTAGCTCCTCCTTTCGGCCTGGGGGATGATAGAATAGCCCCCATCTTCCCCATCTTGCAGCATTTGTTGCCAAGATACTCTACTTCTGTACAGATGTAGATGGCTTTTTTTTTCTGGAAGGAGCTTTACCTTGTGTTTTTGGAGCTGTTCAGTTAGTCCCATTTCTGTTGCCTTCTGACTCACTTGTTTGGTTTTTCTTCTCCTTTTTTTTAACTGAGCTATCTCCTCTTTTCTTCTCTTTTTTTTTTTTTTTAACTGAGCTACCTATGCAAAACACAGATGTTACGATTCGCTTGGATGAGAATAAAGAAATCAGTAGAAAGCTTCCCATTTACTTCAGTCAGCTTTGGGTTGTAACCACCAACATTCCTGGTATTAGTTTAGAAAGGCAGACATTCCCTCTTGCATATTTTTTTTTGGCCCCTTAGGAGGGGGCCATGTGTAAGCCTTGTGTGGAAGTCAAATCTGGATGTTCTGTTCACATAACTACACTTAAATGATTTTCAGAAAGCATTTGTTGACCTTGACCTTAGCTTGGTATGCAGTAGAAATATTTTTTATGATAAAATAAGGCATTTTATTATGAAAAATGAAATTTTTTTGCTTTATTTTGACCTGTGGCAGATGTAGTTGAAAACCCAGTAAATTGATGTGATGTATGTCACATGCAATAGGGAAAGAAAGCCCTGAAAACATGACATGGTTAATTTAATAAAACTCATACATCCACGAAGTGCATTTCTTGTGAGTGTCATAATTAGTTTATCTCTAATTAGTTTGGAAAGACTGTAGGAGCTGTAATGCCAAGTCAAGCAGTCAGACTTCATAGAATTTATAACTGGTAAAATATTCCAGTTTTCTTCTGATGCTGATCATATTTCCTTGCAAAAGCAAAATAAGCTAGATTTTAAGCTCACTTCACTGTGCAAGTAAAACACTTACATACATTTAAGTTTCCTGAGCTGAGAAATGGTTGTAACTGCTTTTGAAAGTGGGTCAGTGTAATGTCAGCTTTACAAAATGATGGCTCTCTTGACAGTGTTCTTGGATAGCTGGCCACTCTCTTACAAGAAGGCAAAGCATGAATTGTTAAGCTATTACTTCTTTCAAATGTGCTCATTAACCAAGCACTTCATGTAGCAAAATACTTCTTCCCAAGTTGCATCTGTCCATACTGACTGTGATCTTGTGTCTGTGTGTGTGTGTGTGTGTGTGTGTGTGTGCAAACAATATTGTACTCTTGCTCTTTACTGACGCTGTAGGCGGAAGTGTTGCCTTTTGCTTCAAAAACGAAATCCTTGTCTAGGGAAAGGAAATACATAGAGAGTTCTAGCCATGTGTTTAGGATGATAAACCTCTTGCAAAACTGTTCCAGGGACTGAACAGCCATCTTTATTGCTAAGTCTTTCTTGTATCACAGTGTATTGTGTTCAACTAGGTACCGACCAGCTCTAAATTCTGATTTTGCCCAGCAATTAACTTCATGTTGCAACCACTTTTTAATTCCAGTGTTGGTGTAATTTCTAAAGTATTGAGTCCTTCTTTTAGAACCACTTTCTGCTGTATTTTATTTTATCTTCTTCATTGTATTCAGATCAGCAGCATCTTCATTAATAAAATTATTTCAGAGGTGCTTCCTATTGGATCCTGTGGAAGGTCTTAACAATCAGTCTGGAGAGATGGACACAACTGCAGTATCAAAGGGTGTAGTCAAGCAATGCTGATTTTAGGAATGTACAATGTACTGTATATAAAAACTGATCACTTTTGTTTGTTGGTCAGATTAGACTAAAACCAGACTGCCCAATTTTCTTTGCCTTTTCGCAGAGTTTTCTTCTGACATGTCGTTGTAAAATTGTTAGAGAAAAGCACAAGTTCATTTCAGCAGAAATGTAGCAGTACCTTCTGGTTATAACAGGAGCCTGGCACAGTCTGTGGGGCCAAAGGGACAAACAAAGAGATCTCTCTTTAAGCATTCTTGAGGCACCTTTTTTTTTTTTTTTGTACTTCTTATCTCTAAATATATAGATATTTTCGTTTCATGTAGCAATAGAAATTTCCCTTTTGCTTGGAATGCTTTTACTGTTAGACATTTGCCTAAGTATGTTCTACTCAGACTTCTGTTGCTAGTTCATTGTTAACCAAAACACGCTCTTAACAATCTGAGTGGGCTGCCTTGGAGAGACCACTTAGAACAGAGAGAATTGATTTTTCACTTTCAACCAAAAAGGTTACTGTAACCTTTTTGACACAATGGATTCAGTATGTCAACAGACTTCTTTTAGGCTTACTTTTTTTTTAATTTACAAAACTGATGAACCTTTCTTATGGAGGGGTATGTAAGAAGTAGATGCTAGGTTGATGGAAATTACAGAAGTTACTAACTAATCTTTAATTTTGTGATTTTTTAATGCTCTTACATCTTCAATTTCTAGGATTTTTTTCTTAATGATATTACTGAGCATAAACTGGGTTTTTTTAAAACAATATTTTATAGTTAATAAAATAGTTAAAGTGCTGCTCAATCTGAAAGTATTTTCTTAAGCTTTCAGATGAGATTTATAATGGATTTGTTGTATCTAAGCCAGGGTCCTATAGCTTCTACTGACCTTATGTCAATTCCAGACTGATTTCTAATTAATTTAAAATTGTATATTAGAAACATATCTAATTTAATCTATTAATTATATGATAATGGATTAATAGATTATTATTATCTAATAATCAATTTAATATTTGATAGCAGACTTAAAAACCCCAACATTTTAAAATACACGAAAAGCATAACAAGTCCAAATGGGCTCTACAGCCAGAGAAGACATATTTGTAGGAATACATCAACACTACATCAATACATCTACTTTCAATATTCTGCTGAGATTACTCATGTATTGAAATTATACTTTAAAATAATTTGATATTTATCTGGAAAGCACTAAGGGCTGGGGAGAAGAACACTTCTGTAAACCTGAAGTTTTTGTAGCATTCGCAGTCCATTAGTTAGAAGATACATTACTCATTTTTCAGCAGTGGAAGATTTATATCTTTCAGTTAATTTTCATACTTACAATTTTAAAGCATATAGAGCAGTCACTTGAGATTATTCCTTTAGATCTATATGAAAAATACAAATTGTAGAGCTATACAGATACTCCAGTGTGTGTGCTATGAGGTACAACTACCATGCACGTTTGTTAGTTGGAGTGGGAAGATCCTCAAAAGTCTCTCCATTGTGTGCTTCTAGACTGTCAACCCCTCCCTGTGTATACAATTTGCATCTTGGAGAGTGAGCTGTAAGGAGCTAAGAGGTGACCTGCTTTTTTCTGCTAGAACAGTTACTGGGAGCTGCAAAGCACAGATCCTGTGTCTGTGTTGCAGTTGTCAGCATCATAAATCTGCTACTTAATAAGAAAGTAGGAGTTAAACATGGTCTTAAAACTTGCAGGATTTATTTTCAAAGTATGAAGGAAGAAAAATGGCAGCCTCGTGGAGTGATGGTAGTTACTAAAAAGAAATAACAAAGGAAGGACTTTAACAAATGCGGGTGATGTTTAGGGACAGATAGAGTCACTCATCCCTTTTAATGTAAGATAGCACTGCTGTGTAATGCTTGTAAAGCTTTAAAAGACACGATAATATGAAATCTGATAAAAAAGTATTCTGAGTAGCAATTAGAGCTGGAGTAATTCCTGTTTGTGCTTTTGAAAGTTCAAAGACAAAGTACAAAAATTATGATGAGTTAGTTACTTTGAAGTAATTATGTCAAAATGTGAAGGCATTTCCACTGGTTTGCTTTATTTTCTTTTCCAAGATAGTTGTAGCTCTTTTTTTTTTTTTTTTTCCTGGAACTTACTGTTTCTTCTTCATGCAACTGCAGAATTCACAAAGCTGTGATGTAGTAATAAGCCCCGTGTTTAGTGAGGGGTGACATTTGCGGCTCTTGTGAGTCTCCAACAAGGGCTGAGTGCAACAGGTTACCAGGGCCTGGCCCTTGTGGCTCTGCCCTGGTCTCTCAAGCCTTTCATCTAGGTTTGACATTTTAAATTTTCCAGGAAGGAATTTACCAACACCAAGCTATTGTATGGGGGAAAAATTAAAGAGTTTTGTTTTTTGGGTTTTTTTAATGAGCTTAGACCAGTAATCTAGAAATAGTTGAGTTATTGCTTAGTGATCTAAGTGACACATTTGTCTGGGCAAAGGCAGTGCTGTGCAGTGGAAATACAGCCCTGCGTGTTTCTGTGTAGTGATCCTCAGCTGCTCAGTCCTGCATTGACTGAAAGCTCCTTTGAATTCGTGGTAGTGCTCATGGGCTTATGCAGAGTAACTGCATGTGCAAGGAAAAGTAGGAAAGTAAAAACTGCTTGGAAATTCATTCCTTCTGCAGATAACTTTCCTCATGAAAGGAGGATAACTTTCCTCATGCCTTCACCTCTGAAATAATCTGGAAAACATTATTTGGCCAATGTGCTTTGATAGAATTCATCACCACAAGTGTTCTTGTCTGTCATGAACAAACCTAATAGTTTGTAAATTACAGTCTGGGAGAGAAGATTATTTTGAAACATCTTTTCAAAGGAAAATAGTTCCATTAAAAGATCCTTTTCTTTTAAAGTAATCCTGGCTTTAAAAAAAATAAAATTTTATCTCCATATTTGAAATAAAGTCGTCAAAATATTTGACAATGAGAATCAGCTCAGTGCATGACTTCACTGAAAGTAGTTTTCATTTCCTCCTGTCCTTTTTCTGCATGAGTGGGGGTTTCTTACTTGATACTGGTGATGTCCTGGAGATGGTCTTTCATGTATATTACTGTGGGGACTGGGGGAAATCCATTAAAGCAGATCTTGCACAAAGACAAGCCCATTGGTAGGGATGCAGGATGAAGTACCTATTTGACAGCAATCTTTAGCCAAGTATTTTAGCTTTTTGAAATTATTTTTTTAATAAGAATTTTTTCCTACATAATTTCCAGTCCAGTTGAAACCTAGCATTTGAAATCCAGGTCTGATACCTTGCTGTTCCTTACCAGCACTTCAGTGCTTTTAAAATTGTTTTTGAAGTGTAGAAAGTTGTCTTAGGAATCTACTGGTTTGTGAAATATTTTGACTGTCATATAAATCAAGAAACCAATCTACAAAATCCTGTAAAACAAAACACCCACCTTCTTTTAGCAAGTTCCTGAGGATTTCAAAGTGTGTAAAGCCCTGAGAGCACCTTGAGGGCTTTCCTGGAGCTCATTGTATTTGTTTAAAGTGCATGGATCGTTTGTGCTTATGAGCTTCCTAGAGAAACTCAGATTTCAATTCTCAATATTTTTGTCATTTTTGTCTGGTACAAGGGCTAGATAAGTTGTTTAAATGTTGTTCCCTTCTTTCATGTTTTACCTTTAAAATGCACAGGCCTAACTCTGTCCTGTGTCCGGAAACTTCCCAATTTGCCTCTTCATTTTGCAGTACCGGGCTGCTAATACCTGTCATGCATTCCTGGTAATCTAGGAGGGACTTTCAAATTAAATGTCTTCAAATGTCAGGAAAAGAGCCACTAACTGACTGGGCAGCACTAATAATATTTACTGTCATAAACCTCTGAGATTTTGCCTACTCTGCCAGAATATTGTGACCTCTCTAAGGGGCTGCTGGTGACTCTGGTTGAACTGATTTTCTCTGGTAGCCCTACAATGATCCCCCAGTCCAACCGCTGGAGCACTTTGGGGCTGATCAGAAGTTACAGCATGTTGTAAAGGGCACTCTCCACATGACTGTTACATAGCCAGGCTTGGTGTTCTGAGGTCTCGCATGATGCTGCTTGCAGCAAAAAGCTTGGGAGCTGCAGCTTGACATTCACCTCTGCAAGCTTTACGGAACTCTTAGGATTGCCTTTGGATCCTGAGCTGCACTGATGGCACCTTCCCACAGAGTTAATAGGCTGCTGATAATGATGACAATTCCCCGGTGAACATGACAGAGCCTGTTTTAAGATGCCATGGGAAAGAACACAAAAACTTGGTGGATTAAAAGGTCTGCAGTCATCATTGCAGTTTGCTTCATTGTTCTTTAGCTACTTTAGAGGATTGCTTTGTATGAAGCATGAATTCCAACATGAATGTTCTTATACATCTTTAAATTATATATGGAATATATGGATGGATGGCTCAGTGACACATTGAGAGTCTGATGGGAGTCTGGTCATGAATAGTATTGCCAGTTGAGCCTGAATTTAGCACAGGAATAAGGCAGTGTACTTGAAGGAGTGATTAATTACATCTGATAATATTTAATAATGACATGTCCGTTTCTCTGTACGTCCTCTTTGACGTATATCTTATGTTATCGTTATGTATCTACAGTATCTGCAGTATTTTTCAGTGGTCATTAGATTATGTGTAGAAGTGGAAAGGGGTACATGTATGTGAATGTCATGTAAAAAAAGTCCTGAAGCAATTGGTTGTATAATTAACAATTACTTACTCATTCTAGTGAATGTTAATTGCATCATTTGCCAGAAAATAAAGGACTGTATTCCCAAAAGACATTTTTTAAGTTTAAGCTCAGAATAGCTAGCAAATTATTGCAATAATCATCTGTGGTTTTGCTCTCTTTTTTTTGAAAGTAGCATGATTAATTAAAAATTGAATCAAATACTTGATAACTGACAGACAACTGAATAAAACAGAGGAGGGTATACATAATGATAACTAGTTTCAAATCTTGGCATCAATAATTCACAATTACTGTTACATCATATAAAATTGTTTCTGTTATTTTGGTGGGATTCTGGGGGGAAAATGTTGCAGTATTTCAGGATTCTAGAAAAAGAAGTAAATGAATAATTTTAAGTATTGCTCTCTGCATTAAAAAACCCACAAACGGACATTTGCACCATCAGATCATGCCTTGCTATGTGAATGATGAATGCTCTGAAAGAAATTTGCTCTGGATATTTTTTGACTAGGTCTCTAATTTTGGTCCTGCTGCTGTAACTTTGTGTGTCCTATTTTAGCCCTGTATTCCCTGAAGTCCAAATGGAGCAGGCTGGAGAGATTTAATGTCTCAGAAATGGGGTTCAAATTTATTTGTGCTCTCATGGACAGAACACAATATAGCAGGGAGTATATGAAAAGTAAGTTCTTTTTTTTCAAGTCTACCTCCAGGCTGGCAAAAAAATGCCTGATGAATTTCTTTGGCTCTGTCTGATCTCTTCCACCTCTCTGCATGGACCATCATCAGCATGCTAGAGATTAGTTCTTCTGAAAAGAGATATTGTTGAGAAGAGTGAAATTCCTATAAAGAGCTCTTAAGCACTGGTAGACTAGCAGTATTGTCTTTCTCCTACACCATTGTAACAAGAAAACATTTTTGGCTTTAAATAGAAAGTTGAATCAAGTCTCCAGTCATACTTCCTTACAGTGGAAGCTGGAGGAGGTGGTCTAAATTGGTGGAACAGCTTGTGCCAAGTAAGAGATGATATCTCACTCCTTCCACACTTCTACCTGTGTGGCCCTCTGACCCCTCAGGGAACTGCTGTGGCTCCGTAAGCTGCAGGGAAGTGACACAAGTGGAAAGCATGAGCAGTTTGCAGCTGTGTCACTGGGTCAAAGTAGTCAATGCGGCTGCGGCATGGGGGGCATGGAAAGAGACAGCGCTGCAGAGCCAGGCACCAAGCAAGTTGGAGGGAGACAAGCAGTGAAAGCAGACACTTGCTGTGCAGTGATTTCTCAGGATCAGCTTTGCTGTCCTCTGAAGTTTTTTTGAAGCCTGAGTACCAGGATTGCCGTCTCTGGTGTTAGAACTTGTTAGGAGCAAAAGACAGCTTTTTGTTAAGAGGAGAGGATATTGCTAAGCAACTGGTAGTACAGTAGTGGTTTGAAATATTTATATAATGTCAGCTTTATTTTTTGTGTGAGAGTTTTGTATTTTTTAGCCGGCCTCTCCTACCCCCAAATCCGTTTGTTCTAAATTCTGTAACTGAAGCTGCCTGGTGGTCAAGTCTGTTTGGAAGGTTTTCTGCAAAAGCCTCATGTGATGTAAGATACTTCCTGCTCTTTCCAAATCCATAGGGCTAGTACATATATTCTGGCATTGGTAGTTCTCATAAGCAGATTAATGCTATTTTGGGAGATGCAAATGTCCATACCAGTTAAGCCAGTTTTAAGGTAGAGATTGTAACTCTGGCTTCAGAAGGGTGTTTCTCCTATTGTTTCTAGCATTTTTGTGATCTAAATGAGACCAGTGATTCCCACCTCTTGACAGACCTCATCTCCTGATACAAACAATCATACAGCTGGCCATAGGTTCTTAGAGTGTAATATTCAGAATTTGTGGAGATCCTCACAAGCATTTAAATGGGGGCATAATGTGAAGGGAATCATAGAGCAACAGTATGGATTCTGAAATTTACCCTTTAAATTTCATCTATATGTTTACTGAATGCTCTTTTTGCCTATCAGAGAATGGATATGTGGCTACTGAATGAAGGGCCAGGTTTGTTCTCAACTCCTTGACTTCAGTGAAGTTGCTCCTGACCTACACTGGTCAGTAGTAGTAGTTATTCTACTCCTGGAGTCAGTTGTAGCCTACTTCTGTCACAACATTTGAGATTCCTATACAGGTAATTCTGTCTATATATAACCATTTTAGATTTAGAAGAGTTACTGGATATTTGTTTCTCACTGCAGACAATGGTGATTGATATACGTGTTATGTAACTTTTGTGGGTATTTTTTTTTCCTTTTCATTTAGTAATGCAGTAATTTGAATGCCAACAATGCCAAGACACGTAAATTGATTTTTTTTTTTTCGTTTATTTGACAAAGATTTTTCCCTAGAGTTTTAATGGTTCATGTATTTTAGATTTTTTTCAGTATTATTTGTTCTTGGTATTAGCTTCCCTTTTTACTACCTAAAGGATATACTTTAACTCTCACACTGCAGAACTTCTACTGTTAACAGACATCAGGTTTTTTACAGTACTATGTTTATGTGGTTCCCTAATTTCTAATTATGTTGGCTTGATTCTAGAGGACAGAATAATACTAACTGTGATTCTTTTCCCTCCCGTTAAGTTTTTAATCCTCTATGGCTTTGAAAGTGTGGACGTCTCTGAGGCGCAGGAAAAAATGTGTAGGCAGATGCATAGTTTAATGACCTCATAGACTTGCAGAAGTCACTGTGCAAAGTATGTGAACTCTCTGGTGCGGGCAGGCTGGTGAGCTTCTATCAGCTGAACTTTAATTGCCAGGCAAGAAAAACAAGGGAAAGATGGATCTTGCTTGGTTTTGTGTGAAGGTAGTAATGTTGAATAAAGGTATCAAGTACATTAGATTTTAGGTCTCTCATTTTCCAAAGGTTACTCACAGAGTTCTGATGTTATTTCATAACAACAGCTTGTGGAAGGTAAGAGTTCCATAGCAAATCTATCTAAACAGGCAGGGATTGAAAGGGCTGCTAAAACAAGATTATATGAAACTGGTGTATTTGAAAATCTTTGGTTTATTCTTAACTTTCAGAGAGATTCAGCAAAATCTCCAGAAATAAATGAATGAGAAAAATAATTGTGCAAAGAGGTGGAAGTTGAACACTGAAAAAAATAGAAAGTGAATTATTGGGCTATTACTTCATCAAAAAGAAAAATACCCGACAAAGGGAAGCAGAAACTAATTTGGTTTTGGTGCAAATGTAGCAAGTGTTGAAAGGAAAAGCCCAGAACAGGAAATAAGTTCTGTACATGGGGAGAAATACGATGCAGTGGGGATAAATGAAGTACAGTGAAATAAGGAAGCGAAGTTAAGGTGTTGAAACACCAAGGTGAAGTACTAAGAAAGTAAGAATTTGGAGAATAGATGGCAAAATAACATCTGGCCAGGTTCTCAGACAGCTGCGGACCTGCAGAGTGACTGCAGGTATCTTGTGGCTTCTGTGATGTGTCTTCAGCAGCATGGGAGGGCAACATGTTAAACTGAACTGAAACTTTAATTATGTTGTAGGAGTGGCAGGAGGTCAATAGTATTTGTAATATGAACATTTGTGACAAATCAATTTTATAATGAAAGTGATTATAACATCATTAGAAGTCTGATAAACCAATAACTTTGTGATAATTACTTCTCAGTTACAGAAAATAATTTACCACAGGAGATGCTGAAAAACAGTATTTGAACACTAATAGCAGTAGTCACATCTGAGGCATATGTGCCATTTAATAGCAAGTTTGAATCCCATCATTCATTTGGGCATTGTAGATTTTTGACAAGCAAGGCCTGTATTTGGAAAGATAGTTACACACATGTATGGGTCTTTGGGTTCCTTAAAAACTTGAGAAATATAATTTTTTTTTTGTCATTGAATAGCAGGATGATGTGGGTTGTTCTGATATTTGAGTTGGTGTTTTTTGTCAGATCAGCATGTGCACTAGGGCAAGGGGGATTGTGAATAAGTGCATGAGAGTGGAGGATGAGAGTGATACTTTGCTTTTCTGAGAGCAATTAGCAAGGTCACAGGATTATAGCCAACATGAAATTTTACCACTTTCAGTTCTGAAAAGTGACTTACAACTGTAACTAACTTTTGAGATGCATGCCTCACTTTCACTTATTTCACTCTGTAGCTGAACAAACTGATTCCTTGAAACTGTGCCTGTGAAACAAATACTGGATTATGCTCTGAAATGAATAGAATCACAGAATAGTTTGGGTTGGAAGGGCCCTGTAAGATCGTTCAGTTCCAATCCCCTGCTATGGCCAGGGACACCTTTTGCTGTCCCATCTTGCTCCAAACCCCATCCAACCTGGCCTTGGACACTTCCAGGGATGGGCCAACCTCAACTTCTCTGGGCAACCTGTGGCAGTGAAAATGATATGAATTATTATTTATTAAACTGTCCTATTTGAATAAAGGACAATCATTACCTTTCAGAATAGTTTTTTATTCCAGAATTACGATCATGATAAGAAAAATTTTTTAGTCCTGCAAATTTAGGTGGGGCAGTTTCCTTTATCTCTTCCATGACCAATCCTCCCTCCAGGGAGATATCTTCTGTTCATGGGCCATTGAGTGTCTCTGCAGTACTGATAAAATTACATCATCCCATTGGAAGGTGCTCTGCCTAGGGGAAGGAGCCAAGCATTCCTACCTGGATATAATCTGAGATCTGGAACACCACAGTAGCCTTTTCCCACTGGATTCCCAGAGGTGCAGCTTTCTTTTCCACTGGATTCCCAGAGAAAAAGCCAGGCCCATCTACATCACCGCTGGACTTTCATGGGAAAACTATACCCTTCTACAGGATCACTACTGCAACAGAACCACTCCAGGAGGACTGCAGCCACCATTTAATGGGACTGCTACCAACACCTTGACCCAACGGGTATCAGGTCATATTCTGACTCTGTCAGTAGTTTGGGTTTTTTTGTACTATTCCATTTTTATTTTAATTTTCGTAGTAAAGAGCTGTTTCTCCTATTCCCATATCTTTGCCTCAGAGCTCCTTAATTTCAAAATTGCAATAATTCTGGAGGGGGGGGAGGGTTTACATTTTCCATTTTAAGAGAGGCTCCTGCATTCCTTAGCAGACACCTGTCTTTTTCAAACCAAGACATAGCCCTTGGTCTCAAGGTTGCACATGGGATGTGTTTTTGAAAATTGTTGTTTTGGACATGCTTAAAATGCTGACCATGGCAGCCTTCAAGCTAGAGATTTTAAAGAAAAGTTTGATAGTTAATGAGAAAAGTGATATTGGAGTTACAGTAATAGCTTGAGAAATAACAGAATTTTGACTTATGGGAAGTTTTAATTATCATCAGCTGAGTTTTTGTTGTATCTATTTTGTAAATAAATTTCCCATTCCTCAAGGGCATGTTGGAGAGGGGGAGTTGCTGGTTGTCACTGATTCTGGCAGACTGTTTGGAGTGTAATGACACAGGGATGTTTGATTTCATCCCTCACCTAAGTAAGGAACTTGTATCCATCAAAAAATGTATCATATCCCCATGGCAACATGTTAATCCTCTTGTGTAAATGGCATGTGTTCCCCTCTTTGTTACCCCAAGGAAGAAGGTGCTGTTCTGTAAACGTGCATGTGCGTTGAGATGAGTGCACACATGCACATAGACATACAGAGTAGCCATTGGAAATCAAAAATGTTAAAGAGCTGAAGTTCCCCTGTAAGAAGAACAAGCAAGATTGAAGCACTTCAGAGCTCCTACTGTTATCCTGTGACACAGGAATTCAGAAAGATTCTTTCTCCCAGTGTTAAGTGTGCCAAAATGTTTTGCTTGTGTTTGTGGTTAGAAGTATTAAAGTGCAAGCTGCTCTGACTGGTATTTGTCCTTTTACATTTATGGCACACCCTATTTCTTGCTTTTTCCTCTGTCTCATCTCCATATTTTGTTGTTATTTTTTCCCATTGGGTAGCTAATTGTAAAAAGTAAATTATTAAAAGCCTGTAGAGCCTCTAGGAATCCATTAAAAGCCTTGCTCCCCATATGAGGATTTTCTGCTGAAACTTTCAACTGAGATTTGTTACTTAATCAGTTTTTAATTTGATTAACATGTGATATGTGTTTTTTTAATTTCAAGATCTCAGTCAACATTTCAGAAAGTACAAGGTCTAATTTATCCACATAAAATTCTAACTACATCAAGCAATTTTCTTTTTATTATGAACTTTTAATTTCATCAAGTTAGTTGAGATGCTTTTCCCTTAGATACACCCTGGTTGGCATTAATTATGTTACCATACTTTAATTCTTTGTTTATGAAGATGTAACTAGATTGCAGTTTATTCATGTAAACTGTTTTGTAGAGTGGAAAATAATAAAGTTAAGATTTCTGGAAATAATTCTTTTTTCAGTCTGTTTTCAAACTGATACAGTTTGAGGGTATGCATACTTTGTTGGTTTCCTTTTCTTTGGTGTTTTTGGGGTTTTTTTTTGTTTTGTTCACTTGTTTGTTTTGGTTTTGTTTTGTCTTTCTTTTTATTGCATCTTCTGTCACTGAATCAAATGTCCTACTGCTAAAGGTGGTAGCATTGTCACACTTGGAATAGAGTATTTAGTATTATGTGGGATTTGGATTAGCAAAGGGCATAAATGGGACTTTTTTTGTGACTAGTAATAATTTTTGGTTTTTCACAGGTGGTGGAAAATTGTTCGTAGGAGTTGCAGGCCGCTCGTGGAGCACTTATGACTGAGGCAAGAGCCTTGTCTCACCTTCCTTTTGGTACTGTAGATGTGAAAAAGTTCTATGACTTCAGGTTTGAAAAAGATAAACTACATTACCAGATATTTATCCTCTCTTATAGCACTGAATAAACTGAACTAAAAATTTGCATATAGCTTCTGGTTATCCAAAATATTTCTGTCCCCATGTCTCTCTGAGGCCCCCTCCCCACCCCAAAAATGTTTGTTTTTGCTTACCTACTCTAAAACTAGTAAGATATGGTTTTATGTATGTCTCTGTGTCCTGGGGTGATGTTATGGTACTGTATCCCCTATCATCTTCTGTATGCCCAGATGTGGGTCCTGTACCTCTAAGCTCAAAGGGGCAGGAAGGTGGTGAAATTTTTTTGGAGCCGTGTGTTCAAAAACAAGCTGTAATTGCAGACTGTGGTATTCAACAAAGAGGTCCTTTCTTTTAGAGGAGACACCCTTTTTAGAATGTTTCCTCCTAATTTGTTTCAAAACCGAGACTGTCTGAAATTACATGACTTTTTAGATTAATTAGTGCATTAAAACTGTACTGAATTTTTAAGTGTAAGGCACTACTTGGATCAAAAATTAGGTAGAGAACCGTAGTGAAAAGTGGTGAACTGTGTAAAGCAGTAGCCAGATTTTGAAGGCACTTCAGCCACTGGAAGATTTGAATCTGCTTGGCTGGCATAAATTAAGAAGTCATTGGAAAGAGAGCCTGGATGCTCCTTAAAATGCTTTCAGGAAAAACTGTCTCTTGTAGGCTTATGGGTCAGCTTGACATTTGAACCATTTCACATTGGTTTCCTTGTAACATTTTTAAGGAACCCAAAGGTGTGATGCCACTATGCTTTTGCATTAGTTGAAAGGAAAGGTGAGTCCCATTTGTTTCGGATATGTGAATAGTACTTTGCCAGAAAGTGATGTGAACACAGAGCTTTCAGTATGAAATTTAGTATCAGCTCATACTCAAGTAGTCTTTCCTATGTGTAATGGTGTTTCTCTTCACTGTGGTGTGTTTCCAAGATGTTAATTTCCCAGCAGAGTTGATTGTAACTGTGGCCACTTTAGTCTAATGTCCAACAGTGGAAGGGAACATTGAGATATTGAGATCTCTCCTCTTCCCCTGCCAGCTGGAGGAGATCTGTTTTGCTTAGGATGCTTTTGTTAAACTGTATTTATGGCTAAGCATCAGCTCACAGCAAAGGGTTGCTGCACATCGTCCCATGCATCCTGTGGTAGCATACAGCGCTGGAAATGGTGAGGAGCAAGTTGCCATATTCTGTGTACCACATGGTTTCTCCCTTTGAGATTTTTTCACAACTTTTATCTTACCAGAGGTTTAAAGTCAACTTTGGCACCAGTTCTTTATTATCTAATTTCTGGTATTTCTTGTGTTACAATGTTAAGGTGGGCACCTGAGATTCTATAAGCTGAAGCTGGCATTAGCAGTGCAATTATATATAGTATTAGCTCAAATACTTACCACAATAAAATGGTTCTGTGTTTTGATTTTATTCCTAGTCCATCTTTCAGCCTCTCTTTTGAATGATGGCAGACTGATTTACTATTTGCTCACACTGCTATTGGATTTCAAAAGACACCACAGAAGGGAAAACTACTGTGAAAATAAAACATTTATGTTTTGAATTAAATGAAAATGGTAGAAAATGTGAAGCTTTTAGATTAAGGATACATAATTAAGGCTGCATGGACTTTTTTGTATTCTTTTAAGTTCTGTGTCCAGTATGTGTGAAGTGACCAAGTTAACCAACCACATGTCCTATCTCCCTCATAGGAGCACCATCTCTTCAGTGTTTCTAATCACAGTGTTTCTGTGAGGTCTCAGGCATTTATTTGATTGGAACTGAAGCAGCCCCTACTACTTGTGAATTTTCTTTAGGAAAAAATGACAGGAGCTTTTTTTAGAAATTGTTCTAAAACATAAATTCTATTCTATTTCTTCATCCTATTTGAAAATTCACTTCATTTAAACATGAGTAAGTAGTGAGAGTTTTCTGCCTTCAAAACCCTTTTGCATTCCTTTTCTGTTCAAGAGAAACAGTATGTGGGCCTGAATTAAGGGCGGGACAAGCTTTGAAATGCAAGGCCAAACATGCAGCTTAAATAGAGTCACAGAATGGTGTGTAGGCTCTAAAGCATCTGCGGAAGTCATTATGTCTAATTCTGTACTCACATGCAAGCCGGTTTACAACTTTGCTCAGTAAAATCACTGTTCAGCTTGAAGATTTATATTTCTTTGGTTGTGTGGCTTTGTTGTTTCTGTGTTTCTCTTCACTTTTTGACATGGAATTTGTTATGAATATAATTGTTTGGGAACAAGAATTACACTTTACTCAGGGAAACCTGCCCATTTTTTGGAACCAAAGAATTTATCATCCAGCTTTTGTTGCAATACTCAACTACAGCCTTAGAGAGCTGTGCTGTCCCATTTGCTATTCTGACCAAGGGACAGCCAGCCCTTTGTTTGGAGTTTGCCTCCGATTTCATCACCCATAGAGTCTGAAGAGTACTAAGCAATCTCTTAAGTTGGTGCATTGTAATCAGACATCAGCATCCAGATATCTTACCAGGACATCTCACACTTTTTTCTCACTCCCATCTAGTTCACGTGGAGCTATTTCATCCAGTCGCTATAGCAACCACCTTCTGCTCCATTGGATTTTTATTGTATAAAGAGTACTGTTAAATACTTGATAATGGTGTATTCCAGAATCTAAAGTTAGGTGATGTGATTTATGTAAGTGTTAGAGAATAATTCTACATGATATTTACTCACACTATCCTCTGTTCAAATAATGCTTCATGACATTTAGATAAAGAACTCCCAATATCCTGCAGTTTTTACTGGGAGCTGATAGCTGGTTAAGAAGAGCCACTGTGGGAGATGTGCACAATCCATTTGGACAACAGAAAGAAATCTACTGTTGCTGTTACTCATCCTCACTGTCTACTGTACACTTCCAGTTTTCCTAGTAATTATCACATGGTTTCCTTTTTTTTTTCTGGGTAGTTTAGAATTACACAGTAGTTTGTATTGTACCCCTCAAAGAAAATGTAATCAGGAATGTACAGAATCAGGTGTGGAGTTCAAGGAGAATGACAGAAGTTGATGTGACCGACATTCTGTTTAAAGGCTTAAGTCACAACTGCTTTGGTTGCTATGCTGTAATTAATAAAAGGTAGCCAAAGGACACTTTCTTAGACAAACTGATTCAGGGTAATTGAACAATGGGCAATCTCAGTTTTAGAAATGTCAGTTTATTACTGCAGTTAGGGTTAATAGGATCTGTATTTAGCACTTCCAGAAATCACGTCTGTCAGCTTTATTCAATGCAGTAACTTTGTCTGGGTAATGTCAAGACAACAGTTTATTTATCTAGAACAAGTTGCTAGTCAGAAATTTTTTCTGGCTCCAAGTCATTTGGATAAATGATCCAGTCTTGCATGTGAAAGTAATGAATTTTTATTAGTAGCAGAGCTCACAGTTTGCCTTTATACTACTAAGTTTTGTTGCCATATTTGCAGTAAACTCTACAAAATCAAAATACTTACAGGACAGAAGAAATGCTGCAGCCAACCTGAATGCAGACTTTCTTCATGTCTTGAGCTATGAACTGCAGAAATTAAGTCCTTGCCATGGGCAGACAGAGACACAATTAGTTATACCACTATCAGTAAAGAAGAAACAACTTTAAATGTATGTAGATAAAGAAACCAGCAGCAAAATTCTTGGCTTAAAAATTTTGATCTTGCCGGTGCTTTTAATGTGGCAGCATAAGACTTCTTGCCTGGTTAACATTATCATGTGTGAACAGAAATCTTGACCTAAGAGCTGGAGAATGAATTATTCAGTGCTGAGGAGAAGCAGCAAAGAAGAAAGTCCAGCCAAAGTTCAGCAACCTGTTAGGAAGGGAAGTCTAGATAGGGGTTGTGTTTGTGTCCCGCTCTGTGACCTTGGGCAAGTAACTTTGTCTCCAGCTTCATCCATTATTTTGCCTACCATTTGCTAGTCTTGGCTATTTAACCCATAATCTCCCTGAGGCAAGGATTGTGTCTTGCCACAGGAGCCCTGATCTTAATTGAGGCTTCCACATATGACTGCAAAGCAGGGAAGAACTAGCACAGTTCGGAAGCTGAGAGAAATAAATAGAATAGCTGCATCAGTAATTTGCCCTTTATCCTGGCAGTAATACATATGCATGCCTAACACTGACATGGGAAAATGAAGGCCAGTTGTACTTGTGACATTAACGCACTTCCTAAAATTGTTATAATGGATTTCTTTTAAAGAGCCATTCTGGCCGCCCGACAAAGCACCTTTTAGCTTTAATGATCAGTTTGATGTTTGTTCTGAGCAACAGATTTGTTGATTGCTTCAAGACTGAAGTTGCAGTTGTGTTAGACTAGAATAAATTAGGGAATTGAAGTGCAGGGGGACAGAACAGGGTGCTGAGAGGTCACTTTTTCAAAGCTCCTTGCAGATTTTGGAGATTTGCACCATTCTTTTTCTGCCATGTAGAGTTTTTTCATACCTTCTTTTTGCATATCATCTCTGCTGTCCTGTTAAAACTTTGAGCTCCTTGTGCACCTTTCCTATTTAATCCTTTGCACAGCACAACTCTCTAATACTAATTTCTGTCCATACTAATTTCTCCATACTAATTTCTGTCAGTATTCTCCACATTTCAGTGTCTCAGAAGAATGCAGCTGTTAAATACATACTGGGAATAAACTGTTTCCTATTCACAAATTTAGGGTTTCATTCAGAAAAACAACTAAAAATCTTATGCATGTTATGTATTTAAACAAAATAGGGATTGGTTCCAGCAAAAGCCCTTCAGAAGAAATTAACTAAAGCGTATTAAAATCAGTGTCAAATCCCGACCAAACAAAACCCAGCAAAGCTAAGCAGATGTAAATCCTCTGAATATCTGTCTCCTGTGTGGAAAGTCACCTTTTAACTGATGCTTTAACCTTGGCTCTTTGTAAATAAACTGTAAGCAAGTTGGGGCATAGATCTCTTTTCCCCTCCTTTTAGGAGGGTAAGGATAGCACATCAACCATGTTGTGACCCAAACTCTTTCACTCCTGGTGTGTTTCTGTTGTAGCTTTTGTTTGTGCAAATGTTTATTTACATGAACTTTTCAGAACTGCTTATTCTGAACTTCATTCAAGGAAAAAGACAGAATAATTAGTCAGCATGTTAGGATAGAGAACACTGTGCATGAAAACACATTTTCCAAGAACTGGACTTGGTAACAAAACCAGCAAACTGAAAATCCAATTAATATGTTTTTCTGAGGGATCCTGTAATTTTGTGAGAAGGATAAAATCCTCATTTTCAGTCAAAGCAGTTAGCTTAGCTCTTAATGGATTAGCTGTGTATGTTTCTGTGGAGTTGGGAACACACTGGGGAGAAGGCTGACAATTTTTATCTACAAATTTTATATTTAAATATATATCATTCAAGTCAGAAACAGGGATAAATTCAAGTGTCTACAGTATACTAGTCCAATCCTTTCCATATTCCCCACAGAAACAAGTTTCTTTTGCAGCAGTTTCCTGCCATTTCTATAGATCTATTAGGTATGATATGTCTCCTGAGTGAAGAAAATTTATTGGAGTAATTTTTTCATATACACTTAATTCCAAAATACCAATTCCTATTGCAGAATGAAGTCTTAGTTCATTCTTTTTGTGCATTGCTTCTTGCCAGCTGTGCCAGAAGATAACTTTATCTTAGCTGTTTGTCCATACAGTTAATGTTATTTTCAGTGTTTGGAAAATACAGCCAGAGAAGTGAAACAGGTAGAAAAAGGTCACTTTATGTCTTTATAAGATGCTACTCAGTTCAAGTTTCATTTGTTTAAGGGTGTTTTTTTGAGTTAATCTTGGTACTTTAAAAAGATGGATGTATTGGGTGAGGAAAGAACTAGAACCTGTTAAAACTCTAAACCAGAATATATTTCTGTGTTCAGCCACCTGGTACTATGGACTGCTGTTTCTATATAGTTCTTCTTGTCCCTTTCTACTAGTATCTACAGATGTGTTTTTAAAGCTTATTAATAGAAAGGGAAATTGGTGGTTTTCCTTTCAAAACTGTTTGCTGCATCGGAGTTTAGAGGGTGGGACAATTTGATTTCCACATGGGTTTGGCAATTGCTATAATTGGTATTGTCTGCAAACTGTTGTTTAGGAGAAAGCTACACTTTCATGTGACCTGGAAGGTGGGCGGAGTGGCACTACCGAAGCTATTCAGAGTGAAAAAACTGCCTATAGGACACAAGAGTTCTGTGAAGTGTCCGCACTGTTCCTTCAGGCTTACCAACCTGCCTTCTAGTTGCTTGTTTTCAGTTTGTGCCATCTATCCCAGGATCTAAACTGAGCTAATGCTTTATAAAACCACAGAACTCTTCATGATGCTTACTCCCTTTTGGCTTGAAAAATTAATTTTTCAGTATCAGTATTCGTAATTTACTTATGGAAACATTTTATACAATTCAGTTACACTTACTTCATTTAGATTGTCACTGTTTGTTGCCTAGGAAGAATTGTTTGCAGTTATTCTCACAAAATAATCTGTTTGGCTTGACTGGAATGTGAAGATTAGGACTTTGCATCCAAGTGGAAGTAGGAATTTTAAACTAAATTGTCCACTTACATACGAGGAAAATGTAGGCAGAGTGGAGATCTGGCTCTATTCTACTTAGCATGTGCTAATGTAGTCTTCTCAGTGTAATCTTTTACCTTGCCTAAATAAACTTTTAAATACATGTTTCTCTCAAGGTGCTCATAGAAGTTTATGTTAGTCTGCATTGTGCAGCAATTCCCAGAAAAATAATACCAGAAGTCACTGAGAATTGTGTTGCCATAAAAGCCAGAATCACTTATTTCCCTTTACAATTTAAAACATTGCATAGAACTCTCCAGGGTAGAAATAACATCTCCAGCCAGGCTGATTTGTGTTACTGAAAGTAACAACACCAAAAAAAAAATTGCCTTCTATAATTTAAAATTGAATGTATACCTTATTACCAGAGTAGGAGGAATGCATTTCACTGTAGTTCTCATGTCAGTGTCCATCAGGAGAAAAAAAAAAGAAAAAAAGAAAAGTCCTACCCAATCCTAGAATATCCTGGATTAAAAACATTTGGTAATGAAAAACAGAATTTGTTGAAAATTCACTTGAAACGGTTAAATTAAAAGCAGTCGTTATGAAGGGTGAGTGTGTGATGCAGCTTTTCAAAATTAGTCTTTTAAAATCCTGCCTGTTTTGACATTCTCATCTGACTTTGTGGCTTCTTTGTGTCTTGCTAACATGAAAATATAAATCAGCCAAAACTTACATGAATTAAGACAAGGTTCTGCAACCCACGGTGTGTGTGTGTGGGTTTGAAGTAGAGCAGACAGGGCAGGGCTGGGGGCTTTGTGTTGCACACCTGATCAGAAACATGAAGTGCAGGGAGAAGCAAAAGCTGTAGGGAATACACCCTGCAGTGCTCCAGGTTCCAGGCACTAGGGTAGTACCTCTAACCAGTTACATAAAATCCCAAATGCTGTTACAGGTGAAGGGGTACAAGTCCATCAGCATTTACACTGTCAAAGTCTCCTTGATGTGAATGAGTTTGTTCAACTGGGTAAAAGCTGATGTCAAGGGATCAGAGAGGAATGGATGCTGTTATACAGCAGCACTCTCTGTGTCACAGAGAATGGAGGCCAGGATCCACCTGCGTTGCTTTGTGACCCTTGTGGAGAGGTCCACAGGCAGGCCCAATGGATCCAGTAGTTACGGCTTAAATTGCTGTCTCAGATACCAGCTGTGCTACTGCACCCTTGTGCACAGGGGCGCTGCTCCCTCTGTAGTGACTGGAGGTGGGAGCTGCATTCCAGCCTGGATTCCCTCAGAATCCTGTGAAGTCTCAGGCCCTTCAGCAGTAGCTCAGGCTTTCACATGTTTTCTTCAACCAGCACTTCTATGGGGTTCCAGTTTGAGCAGAGAGGTGGAGCAGCAGCAGTTAAAATTTCCACAAGGGTTTGGTTGTGTTGTTGTTGTTGAGCAAGAGTGACAAACCTTCAATTAATTTACCATCCTGATTGGTCTGAATTAATCCACAGTGCAACTCCCTTAGCTTCAGCTGACCTTGTGACATCATTAAAATTATAGAAAGGTATTGATATTTCCCTAATGCAGCCAAGAGTTTGTAAATGGAGTTGTACTAATTCTTATATAATGAAGCTAAAAATCTATATATACCTTACTTTCTCTTTTGTAAATGTATTCTCTTAAATAAATCAGGGCCTATTTACCCTGCAGTACGGGGTTTCTATTGGTATCAAACTCATTCATTTGCAAAGAGATGTTAAGTGCAGTTTACGTAGATAAGGAGAAAAGCATAGGCTCTTCAGCAGGGCTTAAAAACCAGTAATGTTTTAATGGCAAGCTAAAAAGTGGGTGCATTGACCTGTTCAGAGTAGGCAAAAATATAAAATTGTCTTTCTCAAATTAGAGTGAGTTTTCTGTTTACCCATAGCTGCCAAGGTTGTACAAGGGTGAACCGTTTATGCAGAATTTTGGAAGGGTTTGGGAAATGTTGTTCCTTCCTAAAAGAAAATCTTACATGCTCCCTACTGAGAACACATTCACCTTTGTCTGTCCTGTGCTGAAAAGCAAGATAACCTGGTACATGCTTGAATCTGTACTTCCTTATGTTTGTCTGCATTATTTTTCTTTTCAAGAAATACTCCTCCAGGAGGGTTGTATTTATGTTTTCAGTGGTCTTAAGTTATATTTGTGGTAGGATTTTTTTTTTGTTTGTTTTAAATTCTCCTTTCTTTAAAAAAATAGTTAACTCAATTGATAATTGAAATTTGATCAGTGCTGCTCAACTCAACTCGTGTACCTTGGAAACTGCTCCTTCTTTTCCAGGAGTGCTGGTTGGGCTGGTGAAAGGTGTTGCTTCTAGGTAAGACACTTTGTCTGTGTTTATTATAGCTGTTACAAAATATGCTGCAGCAAAATATTTTGGTGCTGTTGCTACTAGAATTCATTTACAAAACCAGCCACATAATTTGCCATTGTTTTTTCAATTAATATATTTTTCAGAAATAATCTGACACACTAGAAATCTGAATCCTATATCAAGATTCTAAATGGTAAATCAGTATCTTTTCAGTGAGCTTACTGAAAAAATAGTGAGTCACCTGAAAGGTGTTTTAAGCCATGTTCATTGCACTAAGCATCCTTTTGGTTTGGTGATTAGTTTCCTGACACCATCCTTCAGGTCTGTCTTTCTTTTTAAGTATCTGCCAGAGACTGAGACTGCTTACAGATCTGGAGCAAAATTGACTGTTTCAAAGAGACGTAAGAAGCAACTTTTGAAATGTATGTTTCCAGAATAACAACAGAGTGGAGTATTTTTTTTCTTGACCTTGCAGACCTTGGTGCTAGCGTAGCGGTGTAGGGTTGAATGCAGCAAAAGCAGGAGAAATAGTAAATGGGATTTTGCCTGAGGCAAGCAGTCTTGTCCAAAGGATCTGAGGGTGTGCTTGGTCACTTTAAGTGGTGATACCGGTGAAAACAGATATTAGTGGATCTCCACTAACTGCTGTATAGAGGGTGTTTCTTTTGAGCTGTCACAGCCTCAGACGTTCTTTTCCAGAATCTGTGAATTAGCCATAAAAATCTGTTTGACTAATCCAATTCCAAGATGGGAATAGTTTTTTTTTCTATTTTCACCCCATCCAGAAATCTGGATGAGTGGAATACCTCATCCTAATAATAAAATTGAAGGAGAAATAGCAGGGAACAAGGCAACCTTCCTACTCTGGGTTTAACTCTAGGCTAACCACCATAGGTGAATCCTGTATGTCCTTCTGTGCCAAAAGCAAGTAGGTAAACTCCTGACTTTCAATATTAAGGATGTAACACCTCTGTTTGCCTGAAATGCAGATTCTTTCTTGCCCCCTTACATCTGGAGGCAGTAGAAGCAGCTGTCTTTGCAGTAGCAGAGGGGTGTTTCTAATGTAAGACTTACTACTTATTTTCTTCTTAGCATCTGGAGGAGAATGTTAGGTTGTTTACTACTTGTCACAGCCCCATTCCTGGCTTTGCTGAAAATGTTCTCAGGGTGCTTCTTCAGCACAGCTTGTTCTGTAGTTTGAGGTTTGTCCATGTCCTTTCAGGGAATGTGGAGAGCCTTTTATTCTGAATAAGTAATAGTTTCTTGCACAACATACCCTAAAAATGGCAAGAGCAGCATACCAGTCTAGAAAGCATACCAGAAGAAAGACTAGGGTATTGAGGAAGGAAAATAGAAATCTGCTGGCAGGATTGTCCTTCATTAATTCTACTTGCAATTGAGAGAGAGGAAACATTGAGTAAAGACCTGTCTTCCTTTCTTCCCTCCCTTAACTGCTTCTGTCCAAATAATAAAAAAAAACAACTATTCTTTTGCTTTCTTTTTCACTTCTACTGTTGTTAGTAGAATAAAAAAAAGGACTCAGTTTGGTACGAAGCCTGCACATATATTTCCATCAGATTTATCTGAGATTCTCCCCTCAGCTGGCAATGTTACTTTGGTGGAAAATCAAAACTGCTGTTCTTTCTGCCAATCTGTAAATGCTGTGTAACAACTGGGCATAGATATTTAGATTTCAAATATATTTCTGTAAATACATTGCTAGTGCAGACTGTTTCTTGGTTTCTTCCTGTTACTGTAGGTGACCCCAAAAGCTGTGTTCCAACCTTCTGTGATTCCATTTGTTTTTTTGTGAATGCTTGTTTTATTTATGGGAACAGAATCAAAGTTTCAATGACTAATGCCGAATAAAGTTTTGTTGTACATATAAAGAATGGAGAAAAAAACTTTTCACAAAATAAAAAAGAATAAAATTGTTTTGTTGCATCATAAGGTCATCATATAACTCATTTTGGAAAGGATTTATGGACGGCTCTAGTCCAACCTTCTGCTGAAAGTGGTATGGAGACTGCAGAACCTCTCTGGGTAAACTGTTGCCATACCTGGCTGGGTGTGTGGGAAGTCTTAAGCTCTCTTTTCCATCTCCAGTGTACTGTGTGATATAATAAATTACCTCCCTCTTAAACTTGTTGCTTGTTTTTGCAAGCAATCCTGGGGACATGTCCTGGAAGTATAATGCCATGTTTGTTCTGACTTTGGGGTCTTGGGATGCCAACAGTACAAGGTGGGCTTGCTCAGTGTTTACAGTTGGTTTTCACTGCCACAAAGTAGGTGACTGTTAATACCCATCTGGTGTTGTGGTTAGGAGTTGCTGTCCTGCTTTGCTTCTGGAAAGTTCACATAAATTTATGAGTGTGTCTTAGAAATTATATCAGTGAACTCTCCCAGTGTGGAGATAGGGAAATATTTCACTACTGATCATTTTGTTTTGTGGCTAACAACATGAGGATGCAGGGGAAAAGGAACTCCTTTAAATTGGTTTTGCTGTCAGCATAGGGTTGGAAGGAACTCTAACTACAGAGAGGAGATGTAAACACTACAGAAAAAAACAGCCTTTGAGAGGAGTTTAATGTGCAAGATAAAACTGTGGCTGAGTGCAGAGAATAGCTCAGACTGGCAGGCTGACCAGTTTTGATTGACATGGGTTTTAGGCATAAATGTATCCTTTGAAAGAGGAACTGACTCCAGTGGAGTTTTCATGACTATACTAAGCAGTTTATTTTCTGAGACTGTGGTAGAGACAATACTAACACAAAACTCAGTTTTGTTTGTGATTTGTTACCATGGAACTAATTTAATTCACAGATGAACTTCCATTTATGGATTCTGATGAGTATTATGATGAGAAAGAAAAGCAGGTAAGCTGGAGGTAGTTCTGTGAAGCTGAGTTGGTTATTTCTGTCTGTCCCTTCTCAGTACTTCTATGAGACCCATCAAGGTTGAAATCAATGGGTTTGTAGAAATGAGGCATGAAAAATTTCAAACCAGCTTTCTTCTGTTAACACTGAACTGAATTCCTGTAGAAGTTCCCGCTTTCTGACTGGAAGTGAATCATTAGTGATAAAATTATTTGAGATAAAACCTAATCAGTATGTAAAATGACCAAGAATATGTTTCTCTCTCTGCTAGGTAAATCTAAGATGATATGTTGATCCTAGATGTAGTTTGCTTTGAAAGTATGCACAGAGCACACTTGATTGTTGTGGTTGGATTTGTAGCTCATTAAAAAGAATAGAGATTTCTTTCCCCAAAAATTAAAGACACCCTAAGAAACTGGGCAAGGTTGGGACAGTGGAGGCGCTGAACACAAACTCACAGTACAGCCTGGGTACTGGGAATACTTAATCTGAGGAAGACAATTGTCGGGGTTTTAATTTAGTATGGGTATGTGCTGCCATAGGGTCATTCTGGGGGCCTTTGTGCCTTTCTACAGTAGGATCTCTGTTCAGTTGAAAGGGAAGATGAAGAATGGTATGGAAGTAGTTTTACTGGAATGGAATAACAAATGTATAATCCTAGCATTGTCCCCATTCAGCTTTGGAGTCAAAATTCTCCTTAGTTATCAACAGCAGCTGTGCTGTTCCCTTGCTAGTCTTGTGTGCAAAGGAGCAAAGCACAGGAAGTGCTTTTCATTACAGCACTCGAAGGCATTGAAGTCTTGTCAAGACTTATAGAACAATCTCCTCAAAAAGCCATGTACTCTGGGTAGGAAATCAGTGCTGCATATTAGTTGCTCCATGACGAATTTATAATAGCCATCTTTAGTTTATACTTATAATTACATTAGATAGTGAGAACAATGTACTAGAGGGGTGTTTAGAAGCCTGTTGTATTATTGTTGCTTAATAACGCAAATTTGAAAGATTAAATGTAATGGTCAAAAAGAAGAATCTGTTTTTAATGTCTCATGCTGTCAAAATGTGTCAGTGTTTATGCTTTAGCTGGCCATACCAGACAAAGGGGCTTGCAAAAAGAATGATCAAATGTACTGTGAACCAAAATGTAACTTCTGTAGGGTTATGCTTCTGGTGATGTTCATATAATTTCAAAAATTAGTCTGATGGCCTTGGGAGAGAATTGAAGGCAGAGGCTGCTGTGACTCAAATGAAGGGACACTGCCGGTGTGCATGGTGTGATGGGGCATGTTGGACTCTTGTGGCACATCCACAGCTCAGTGGTGCACTGAGGACTCAGCACATTTCCCAGCCCCAAGCTGTGCTTCAGCTTCCATCTGCTGTGGGACTTGGTATGCAGGACTATCTGCATCCCATATACTGTGTTAGAGAATTGGAGGAAAGCTGCCTTTGGCAATGTGTGGCAGTGCTAAGGCATAGTGGGAGATGCAGCCTAATGATCCTCATCCCCTGTGCCTCCCATGTTCATTGTGTGTCTGATTTTGCCTAGTCACACCAGCGGCACTGGCACCATAGTTGGAAACTTCTGTTTTACAAGTGAGATGCATCTTCCTCAATGCTTTTAAGCCATCAGTATTCTGAGCCCACTGTGTATCTAAAGCAGCTGTGGGACAGCCATCCCTGGGTGGCACAAGCAGTGTGGCTTCCCAGGGAGGTCTCTGGAGTTGGGCATGAAGATGCAGCAAAGGAAAAATACTGCAAAGAATGGAATGCAGATGTGTGGATATCCTGAATATCATGTAACTGTGTCACACCATGCTGTTAATCAGACCAAACTAATAGGGAATATTCAAATCCTTTACAGAGAACTTTTGTGTTCTGAAGGAGCTATAGCCTCACTTTTGACTGCAGAGTAACGTCAATTACACTTATCTGGAACAATATTCATTCTAATATTTACCAGATTGTAAGAGATTTGCAACAGGAAATTGAAATGCAGTAAAATTTGAGTCTCTTTTGCTTTTAGCTGGGAAGGCAACAGAGCAAAGTCTAAAATTCCACCTTCTGCTGCCCCCCCCACCCCCTTGTACCTGAAGTTAAATTGATCTCTTCAGAACAGATCTTACAGGAAGTGTTAAGAGAGGCAGGTTGATAGAACAGTTTATGCTTTCCTGTCATTCAGGTTGCAGTATCATCATACTGTATTTTCTTGGCTCTCTCCTGAAGTGACTATAACTTGGAATATGTGAATCGGTTTGGTGTCATGTGCATGTTGAGCTGTAACAGTCATGCTGTTGGTAAATGGAGGGAATCAAGGCTCTCATCATTCACAGGTCACAGAAAGATGCAAGGCAACTAAACATGTTGGTTATATATTTGCTAGACATGGGCCTTATTCTTTCCTGACACCACGACATTGTTGGGTGCTATGGTTATCTGCTTTTATAAATTCTGATGTCAGTGGGGGTGATTGAGCATAGCATATGTCTTTGTATAATCATCTAAAGAGAACAAAAGTGATTTTTTTTCCTGCTAAATCCCTGGAATGCATTACATTAGTGTATTATCTGCCTCATCAGGAGAGCCTGTAAATTGTGATATACATCATCAAAACATTCTTCTTGTGATGATTCATAATGGCACACGGTGTATTAGAGGTAATACATTTTAACAGCTGTGGACCACCATAATAATTTAGACTACATTTTTTCTGTAGAAAGGAGAGAAAACCTGCATATTCTCTAGTATATAGTACTTACACCAAAGTTCACAATGATAAATGTGTATTTTTATTTTGCAAAATCTACTCATGTGTTAAGTACACATTGTACCAGAGGTCAGTAGTGTAAAGCTGCCTTTGCTGCAGAATTGTTAAAACTGTTTCATCATATTCATTTAGGCAGATACGGCATGGAAACTAAACCAAACATTGTACCTAGGGTTATCCACTTTGTATATCATAGAGAGGAAAATAAACATGCTTTGATTAACTATTACTAATTTGTGCATCCATGCCATCACAGAACACTTGAAAGAGGGACCAAATAGATTTCCCTCTCCCCTCTTTTATCTTGTGTTTCACTGTGGTCACATTGTTTGCTGAAAATCCCTGTCCTGTGACCAGTTCATTATCTTGCGAGGAGAAAGCTGGGTGAATTCTGCTGACTTGCAGAGAGACATTTCTGTGTCTACCCAGGTAAACAGGCTTCTGAGGGAGCTTAGAGCAGAATTGCATCTTATGTGGCATCTTTTGTTTAACTCATGTTCTGGAGAAATAGCATAGGAATTTAGACAGCTTTGTTCAGAACTGTGGGCAAAGGTAGATTTTCCCCACAAACAAAAAAAGTTATTTTGCAAACACCAGCTTTGGTGCAGTTACTTGGAAACATATCTGAGCATTAGGCATGTAGGTTTGAGGATTAAATCTTTGGATATCATAAAGGAATGGCATGGTTGAAAGAAGGTAAAGGAAGTTTACTCTGAAGGAATCTGAGGTTTAAGCAAAGAAAATCCACATAGCTACAACAATGGAATTGGAAAGATAAGAATTCTGTGTAGAATCACTTGTAAATTGCTAAGGTGCTTAAGGAAAAAAAGGAAACTGAGATCCTTTTTACTTATTTACTCTGGATCTTTTACTTACAGCTACTTATAAATGAAAACTAGCTATTTTGTCATGCAAGTTCTTCCTTCCAATTATGCCAATTTAATTCCTTACAGCTTCTTTGAAATGGTATGTCAACTGAGTAGTCCTTAACTGTATGGCTCCTAGAGAATTCCCATGGATTGGTGCCGTGTGATGACTTTTACGCAATCCATGCTGACCTTTTCCCAGTGTATCACACCCATCTGTGAGCTCACAGATTACCCTTAGAATGGGCAGTTTCTGGAAGCTCTCCACCTACAGGTGTCAGATCTGTTGGTGTGTTTTTGTCTCTCTGTCCTGGAACTGGTTTTCAAAATGTTGGTTGTGGCTAATGACAGCACTGTTGCGCATCTTCTTTGGAGCTGTTCAGTATCATGATTTGCAAGTAATCTTATTTGTCATCATTTATTTTTTACTGATAGAAATAGATCTAGTTTGGAACACATCCTCAGATTCCTTGGTGCTCTCAAGCAATGTGAGGTGAATGCAGTAGTTTGGGAATTTGCTTTTCAAGTACAAGTACTTCTCCCTCACCTGAATTAGGTGTTCCTGCTACCATAAAAGATATTTTTGAACTAGCAATGCTGTTTGCCAAATCTGTTATGTCATTTTCCAGATGCATTTAAACTTCTATTTAAGCTATTATTGAGTATTACAGAATGGTGTGGAAAGTCAGTGTGAAACAAATTTGCAACATTATTTTTTACATTTATTGGTTTTTATTTTTATGCGTTTTTATGCTCCTTAGCATTAGGTGGCACTGTTTTCCAAGCTTACCTTTCACAAGCAAGTCTGAGAATTTGAAAGCTGAAATTGAAATGCCATCAAGTAATGGAGATTTTAGTGTATTTACTGTAAGATAATTTAATTAAAATGTGGCATTGTGAATTGGAAATGTATTGACCACTATCAGTTTGAAATACAGAGACTTTTTACAATAATGTTGTTACAGTTCTGGATTAATACAGCATCCCCTTGATACACGAGACTTTGTACCACTCTAATACAGTGCAGTAATGGGACCTTGGGATTTACCATTCTGTACTTAAGCCTGTGTGACTGACACTGAACCAGGGAATAGTTCATCCACATTTTTACCTGACTCACTTGGGTTTTTTTTCCTTTGGTTGTGTGTGAGATGCTTTATTTTGTTTTTCTGGGGTTTGGTGGGTTTTTTTGTTTATTTTTGGAGGGGTTTTTTTGAGAGGTATTGATTTTCTTACTTGCAGTCTGTAGGGTTCCTACAGGAGCTTTGCTTCTTTTAAGCAAAGCTCACCTGTGCTGTCTTTAAAACAATTTGCCTGTCAACCATTGCATGAGTTGAAGTGCAGTTAGATCAGCATGCTTGGTCAGCACAGCAACAAGAGGAAGAAAAACATCCTATAGCTCTGCTGAGAGAGACGTGTTCCTCCGCAGTTGCCTTTCCCTGCTGGGCCGTTGAGGGGGTTCTCACACCTTTGTCTCTCCTTTCCTTCTGAGGCAAAGCCACAATGTTCACCTGAGCTGCAGCAGGAGCTGCAGGTGTGTGCTGCTGCCAGGCTGGAGTGGGGCTGCAGCAGGGCAAGGGTTGGAAGGGCTGAAAGGGTTAACTCAGGCTGTGCTCAAAGCCTGCCTCATGCTTCAAGGACTGGACTTGGCAAAATATTTCTGAGCTTCCCACCACTGCTCTGGAGGCTTTCTAGATCCATATTTCTTGTGCTGTGTAGCAAGGCACATCAAACCTGCAAACAGGAGTGTGAGTTGGAGCAGTGCAGCGCTGTGTCCAGCAGATGAGAACTGCTGGCATCAGGAATCTGCTTTCTGCTGCTCTGAACCAGGACTTGGCGCCTCCAGGAATCATCATCTTGGCTTACTGGTCCTTAGTAAGATTTGGATGCATCCTCATGTATGGACCATGCTATCAATATCTTAGCAAATTGAACTCTGTGGTGAATGTGTAAAAATAACATTGGGGATAATAATGTCAGTGTGTGGCTTCAGTATTTAATAGGAATAATTTGATTGCCAATGGAAATTCAAGTATGACTGTTTTTAGAACATTCAATAAGCATGAAAAAAAATATCAGTGATATTGTTTCATTTTATTATCTAAAAGGTTCAAAACCAGAACAGGAAGATTATTTTTGTTAACAAATCTCCAGCTTTACCATTCTGACTATTATTTTATATAAATTTTCCTCCTCTTTTGAGATATCCTTTTACTTTCTGATTTAAGTAATGAAAAAGAGAATACTTGCTTTCTATAGTGGCCTATGTTACAAATACCTAGGAAAGAGTGAAGAATTACTGTGTTGAGACCTGGGTGGTTCAAGAAAAGTGATCTTGCTACAGGAAATGACTCCTTTACTTTACAAATGTCAGCAGTGTTTAAATTAATCAGTGGATCTCTACAAGAGTGTGGCTGGTCTCTTCTACTGTGAAAGCATTGTGTGATGGTGTCATGGTAAGAAGATGGCTGGGTGTTAGGGGATTTCCTCCTTTTGGGGCAGTAGCCTTTATCACAGCTTTCCCACTGTGACCGTCACCTTGCGCCCCTTTACAGTCAAGTAACAGCTTTGATACAACTGTAGTCAGTATCTTGAGTTCTGGAACAATTTGGGGATAATGACAGTTAATGAACCACCTTTCCCAAGATGTGGTCTTTATTTACAGCAGCCAGCAGTGTGGAGTGGATGAGTGTTGAGTCAAGAAGCAGCTCCCCTGTGGCGGTGGTTTCCCACTGCCTGCACAGTCCTGCCATGTGCACAGGTGTAGGATGTGCACCACAGACAAACAAGAGCTCATTCCCCACCTGGTCTGAGTAGAAAAATGATTGTTTCTGTAACTGAACAAATGCCCCCAGTGCAGGACTGGGTGAGAGACATGGTCCATTCTTCCTGGGGAGGAATCTGGCCCTAGCTTGATCACACATGGCTTTCTCCTGACATGGAGCACTGACAAGGTTTGCTTGTAATTGCTTACAAAGCACAAAACAAGGCCGTCCCTGGATACACCAGTCTATCAGTTTGTCCTTTTTTTTTTTTTTTTGACTCCGTAAGCATCTGCATCAGGGCTAGTAGCCATTAATTCAGATTGTCTTTTGTGTTTAATTGACTTACTTTCTTTGGCCCAGGATGTCTGTCCCCTTGCAGGGGAAAGAACTGAATAGTCTTGTCACTTGCTTCTGTAGTTTATATTAATTAGCTTCTCCTTTCCCCTCAGACTCCAGTTTGCACAGAGAATTAACTTTGAGCACGAGTACAGATGATTGTAATCCTTGCTATACTGAATATTAAAAAAATTGATCATTGTCTAGGGTATCAGAGGCCTCTGAGTGTATTTGTCATGTGAATGCTTTTAAGACTCTGACTGCTCTAATACAATAGCTATCCAGAGTAATAATGTAGT
Source organism: Motacilla alba alba (assembly GCF_015832195.1). Taxonomy (NCBI): domain Eukaryota; kingdom Metazoa; phylum Chordata; class Aves; order Passeriformes; family Motacillidae; genus Motacilla; species Motacilla alba. The sequence goes on from NC_052021.1 coordinate 683,211, forward strand.
GTTAAATTTCTCTTTAACAGCATGCATGTGCATTTGCTGGGGTATGTTTCAGGTGCATAATTTAAAATGGTTTATATGATACACCATTCTTCTTGCAACCTCCTCTGTGTGTGCATATGTTCTTTATGCTCTGCTCAGAAGAAAATCTCAAAATTCACTGAAGTACTGGGAACTATTCTATAATTCAAGAAAATTTTGTATTGCCCTAGCTTACTTAATGAATTTGTGTTACTAGTTGGCAGTTAAGTACAAAGTAAGGTGGGAGGAAATAACGTTTAATGTAAGCTGCTGTCTAGTAAGTACTTCAGAATCTTTAATAGATAATGCCAATACAAGAAAATGCCCAAAAATACACAGCAAACCCAAATGCTTTGGAGAGTTTCTCCTAGTTGCAGTAGACTACAGGCATTTTCTGACTTGCCTGACTTATCCTGAGGGAAAAAACACCAGCAGTCAATCCTTCACCTCAAAGAAAACAGTCTGTAGTTATGTAAGAAGGCTTTGCTTCAACTACAAAATAAAGTTTTGTTGGTTTTGAGAAGGTTTTTCTGTTGCAGAATGCACAGGGCTATGGGGAAATATCTAACTGAATCCGCTGGCCCTGAGTTCTGGAAAGTTGCATGGTTGAGCTTGCAGAGACAAGACAAGAGGCATAAGGTAGCTACTTCCAAGGAGTCAGGAAAGAAGCTAATTGGGATTTGTGTCTCCACCCAAACAGGTGATGCTTTCTCCCACCCATCTCAGCTGGTGGGTACAAGAGCAGTTGCTGTGGAAATTGTTCAGGAGGGTACTGGGAGGAACTGTGTAAAACTTGCATGTTTGCTCCTTTTCAAATCTGTTGAAGATGAGGGGTTACTGCAGTTTCTGTTTCTGTCTGTCTGTCTGATATTTAAAGAAAATCTGTGGAATTGGCTTGAACTATGGTAGCCAAATGTGGGTCGTTAAGGATGACCCTAGGAAGAACTAGACTGGCACTCTCCCAAATCAGAAGGGTTCACTGGGTGTCTTGGTACACAAATCCTTCATTCATTCAGTTGTGATTAGTATGGAACCTTTAAAATTACATTCCCTTTGCTTTCCTGTGCTTTTATTTAAAATTGAACTAACTGCCAATTATCTTTTAACGCGTTACATGACGTATGACTGCCTGCATTCTGTAATTTGGGGAAATTGAATGGGGGTCAGAAAAGCATTTGATACACTTCTCCCGACATACCTCTTGCAAAGAGATATGCAAAGATGTCTCTTTGCATATCAAAATAAGTAGAGAATCTCAGTTTACCAACAGCTTGGAATGCAGTTCATTGAGCAGCAGAGAAACCTGCTAGTGTAGAGGAAAACCAAAAGCATGTGAAGGTGCTTCTATTTTTCTCCTATACAGCTGGGTAGCTTTTATTCATCATGTCAGCATGTGAAGGCTAAAGGTGCCTGGAACAGTATCTTTGGAAAAAATACAGACTTAGATGAAATTTCTCTTAAGGCTAAATGACTAATCAGAAAACTTGGATGAAGATCTCCACTTTCCTAAAATCTACATGTGTTTGACATTTGGTGAGTGATTCTGTCTCGCCTAGGATGTGGAGAGTCAGCTGTGGGGTTTTTTGTTAAAATTGTGTTCTGTTCTCATTCATGTTGTGATTTATTTGAGTAACTATGCTGTCATTAATTTTAATAATTGGTGCAGAGCCTTATGCTGTAAGTGATTTTTTTTTTCATAATGTTAACTGTAAGACCACAACATCTCAGTGGGAAAAAAAGCCATGTTCTTAATGGTCTTAGGATTTCTCAGCAACATCCAGCTGTACCAAGATTTTCTTTTAGATGAAACAATTCATCTCCCCCCACACCCCTTGTTTGTTTCTTTTTTTCTCTCAAGGCTGTTGCTTGGTTTCTTACAGGTAAGAACTGTCATTGGGGCAGAGTAAAAATCTGTATAATTGATATGTGTGCATAATTGGATATATTGGTGCATTCAGGAAACAGTTTTCACATGTGCTGGACAAGATTCGATCTTCCCCTTTCTTATGCATGACCCTGAGAACTAGCTTGCCTTTTTTTCGTCATGCTTCAGGTGACCAAAACCCAGTATTTGCATCAACAGCCAGTATTGTAGTCAAAATGGGGTTACAGATTAACAAAAAATGAAGTAAACTGTGGGCTTAGAAACAAATTAAAGAGATTTCATTCTGTTTGGTTGCTAACAGTCCAGAAAACCTAAGCATTCTATGCAGTAAATGAGTGACACTTACTTAGAAAGTATATGAATATCATCTTAAAACAGAGCTGTTTGTCTTGTTTTTCCCTGCTTCTTGTCCATGATGCTGCATTCTGAGACATGGGTTGAAGGACAACTGAGAGTCTGGTGGTTTTATGTTGTTTTTGTTTTGGTTTGGTTTTTTGTGGGGTTTTGTTTGCTTGTTTGTTTGTTTGTTGTGTTTGGTTTTTTGTTTGCTTGGTTTTTTGTTTTTTGGTGGGGTTTTTTTGGGGTTTTGGTTGGGTTGGTTTTGGGTTTGTTTTTTTTTTTTTTGTATCTGAAGATTATTGTTGCATCAACATGAAAAAGTTCGTCCATTTCTTTTATTGTAAATGAGTTTTTTCCGAAGTCTAGTACAGAGAGCTCCTGGTAGAAAAGCAGACAAGTGTAGTAGTTGCAAAAAGAAATGTTTAAAACCTGGGTTGTGCTCTACAGCAATGTGTATCACAAGGATGAATGCCAGAATATCTGCTCAAATGGTGTGAAATCTCTGGCCATATTAGGTATGAATCATCTTTGGGAAAATGTAATAGCACTAGGCATCCTCAGATCTTGTCCTATGGATTGTGCTTGCCTGTGAAAGTGCTGGCTGCATCATCTAATTTTTGCTAAAAGTAAACCAGAATTACAGGAATCTGGTGTGTTTTAGTGGTCAAAATGCTTTAAAATAGATGATTGAAATATTAAATTGTATAGTTCAGGGTAAATATTTATATTTATTATGTAATTTATTATATTTTAGTTTTGGTGCTGTTTTACTTTAAGGGGATCAAATTCAAAGCTTAACAGCTTGACTCATACTTGTTCTTCCCTGTTCCTCCTGTATTTGAGCTCAGTCTCTTGAATATCAAGTGCTTATGTTCCCAACTGCTTTTCTGTGTAAAGCATTCCAGCACTGCATAGATGTTTGTATCCAATAGCTTAGCCTGCTTCTTTCACACACTCCAGACAGCCAGATGACTCCATAATGTGCGTCAATATTCAGGCATAAAACTTACTTCAGTAGTGCTCTACAGCTCTGTACTGGCCCCTCCAACAGCCAGGTTTTCACAATAGCCATTATTACTTCAGAGCAAAGTGCTTTGATAGAATGTGTTCCATGAAGGTAGTTCCACCTTTCTTCTTGGATACACATTGAATCATAAGGCTGTTTTCCTCCTTTTTTTTTTTTTTTTTTTTTTTTAAATGAGAAAACAGTTCAGTAACCTTCTTTCTTAAAAGAAATCCTGCTCCAAAGTCCCTTATTCCACCAGGAGTTTAGCTGTGATGGTTCTTATACTCCGGTTTCCCCATGTGTTGTAGTGATAGACACACAGGCGTGTTTGGAGGGATGAGTACTGGGGGCTTAGGGTAACAGTTCCAAGTTGATGGTCTTACTGCAGGGACCATGGGAAAAGGGTGCTCAGAATGACTGAGTTGCTCAGAATGGCTGCTCAGAGGGTTATATGACAAGTGTATACAATATTATTCATAAAGGAAGATGGGATTTTTTTCAGGTACTCAACTTCAAGGGTGTAGTGGGGACACGGAGTCCCGAAATACTGTTTGTGAAGTACAATATTAAAACTTTTTCTAATCAAAATTTTCCTTCCCCTCCCCCTTCCCTTTAAAAAGCTGGCATTCCTGTGAATCCGTGTGCTAAGAAAATGACAAGATGCATCCAAAAAAGTAAGAAAGATTATTTAGGAAAATTACCCAATGTATTTTTTTGTGAAGTCTGTGGAAAGGTGTTTTGTTATTGTGTGGTCTTTAACTGTAAAGCTTAACAAAAAAACATCCCTAACTTAGGCTGCGGCCTTGCTGATGTGGTACCAAAGGCAAACAGATGAAAAGTGTGCAAGTACTGGGGTTGCCCCTTGCCTGTAGTATTGCTCAGATAATCACTGTGCTTCCCCATCATCTGGCTTTCTCTCCCCTACCCCCAAGCATAAATGTGAAAATGTTTCTGAGAATCAAAGTCATCCTTACCGAGTGGATGTCTGAAAAGCACCAGTACCTCAGTGATATAGTGCTCCTGAGAGCTGATGAATCAATAATGATAAAATACTTCTTTAAAGGATAATTCAGCTTTTTAGGGAGTTTCAAATATACTATGCCTTTTCTTATCAATAAGGGCAGAATAATGGTTGTAAATGAAATAATAAAATACCTTGTATTGTTAAAACCTTCTCATGTTTTGAATCTGATCTTACATTGTCTTTGCTTTTTTTGTACTTGGAACCTGGCATGGAAAAATGTTTAGGGACCTGCTTGTGACCCTAGCTAATGAATTCTGTAACCTGAATTCAAGGCATTGTAACTTGAACTTGGAAGTTTAAGCTGTTTCCAGTGCTTGGATTCTAATCAGAATTTGAATCAGTTTATACTAGTGCATTAGGATTTAGGAGGGAAGATCTTAAGTTTTAGAGGGTCAACTTCTTAGAGTAGGGTTGGGGAAAATTAACCAAAGGAAGGAGTAAAGAAAGTACTTACAGAACCTGTCCTGTGGTTATATTGTAAAGCAACTAAGGTGGAAGTGAGAAAAGGCACAGAATTTGAAATGCACCTGAAAGGCCTATCCCTATGAGCCTCTTGAGATACCTCAGACAGGTATTTTGAGAAATAATGAGCACTTGGCAATTGCCACTGACAGCACCCCATGGCTCTCATTCCAAATTAGTAAATTAGGGAATGTCATGCTCTGAGAGCCATATGTAGATTTACCAGCCTAATTTTAGTTGCAACTTATTTTTTAACTGGTTATATTAAACTAAGAGTTCTACTGCCTGAATTTAGAATTTTAAGGACATCTATTGACTGTGTGCAAGCTGCCAGCTGTGAAATGAATAGGCAATTAAAAGGTTTATTTTTATGTTTCTGTTGTGGCCCATAACATAGAGCAGTAACAGTGATGTGGAGGAAACAGCCATCGCGTGAGATACTGAGACATTCTCGTGAGCTCTGTTCTTCCCCTAGCCTTGCTCTGCCTTTGCTGTCAATTCAAGGCTTTGGTGATTGCTTTCTTATGTTGCCTCATATGAGGACTCTCAAAAATTGGTCTCTTTGTGGGATTCAAATAGTTTTAAGTCTTTGACAGGTTGTCTCTATTCTGAGGTGCAGACCATATTGCCCAGTGCAGTTTCTGTTTTGTCAGGCCTTTTAACTTAGTGTAATTGTTGATGTGATTTCTCTGAAAAACGATGGATCCATTGACTGAATATATACCAATGCATACAAAGTATGCATTTTTCCTCATACTATATAGTTAAAAGTCTATTCCCCATAAGAGAGTACAAGCCTCTTTTTTCAGTTTGAGAAATAAATAGTTAAATTATCCAGATAGTTTTAAAATCCGTTATCACATGCTTTAGCACACCATTCAGTCTTTCATTTCTCTGTTACTTCTTTTCTGAAATGGAAATATATTGTTTGCTCTATAGAGAGGATGTTTATGTGTTGTTTATTAAGTGTGCAATAGAAATTCTGAAAGAAATACAGTGCTGGGGTACATTAACTTGGAGTATTCTAAATTTTCTTCAAGTAGTTTTGGTGAAATAAAATTATGTTTTTATTTAAAGGAAAAGGATTGCTCTGTGGTGTTTAAATGATGGTTATATACTACTGAAGATTTATTTGTGTTTGTATGTACCTGTGCACCCTTTGTATTTTCACAATTTTAGTATACTGTGGAATAACTAGAAAGCATAGGAATTTCCAGTAGGTTGTGCTGCACTGTAGTATACCTGCAGCAGAGTACATGAGTAGGATAGATAATTTTGAAGTATCTTAAGCAGTTATTTTATTCTATTGTGGTGTGTTTCAAGAAAGGAATAATTGTCTTGGACATCTGATGTAAGCAAAGGCCTGTGATATGTGAAAAAACTGTCTCCCTTGGAAGAACCTTCAGATGTGCCCAGATTTCCTTAACTGCTTGATTTAAAAGAATTTGTGGTATTAATGTCCAATCTTAGTCTTTCAAACTTTGCTTAATGAACTTTTCATAGGAGAGTGTTCTTTGCTGCTGTGAAATGTATTCTTGGAGTTTAAACTGACTGTTAGGCCCGAGACCTACCAGGAGCCATAGGCTGGAGTGCAGAGGACAGATGCAGGTATTGCCATCTTCTATTACCAGAGCACTGCTCAGCAGAGTCATGAAAGAAAAATCTCCTTGCATGTGGCTGTGCATGTGTATGTGTTTGTGATTACCCTGTCAGAGCTGCGCTGTTCAAACACAGACTGAAGGCTGTGTCTGTCTTCATATCTGTGCACATGGGGGAATAGGTTGTAAAAGGAGTGCAGCAGAGTGAACGTCGAGAATCTGTTCCGCTGCTCAGCTTTATGTGCTGGGATAATAAACAATGGATTGGGAGGATCAGTTCTCCTTCTGAAAGCACGAAATTATGGTGTGAAATTTGAGACTAAATCTCCAGTCTTTCCCTTTACAGTGTTGTTGCTACTGATACACCAGCACTTCATCATTTAGCTTATTATTATTTTAGTGATTATTAAATAAAGGTGACGTATGGTGCATTTAATGAAACTGGAGGGATTTCATTCTTCTTTCACAGGCCCTGCCTTGCAGGAAGTAAGCTTGCTGCTGCAACACTTCAGGTGGCTGGGGAGATGGGAAGCATTCTTACTGCCTTTGATAATGGAAGTTTCTGGACACCTCCAGTGATGACTTCTATCTTACAATGAGGCAATCAAAGAATATGGCATTTGGTAATACTTGTAATGGCTTATGAATATGGAAATCTGTATGAGTTTCTTGTTAGATAAATGAAGACATAATTATTTATCACTTGTGTTCCTGAAACTGCCCTTGAGATACCTTTTGTATTAGATGCAGATCTACAATACTAGCTATATTGTATATAGTAATGAGGCATTTAGGAAAAAAGTAATTTCCCTGTTACTGTGTTACTGCATTATTTTTAATGCTGCACAGAAATTTTTGGAGATGACAGCCGGATACAATTTTAGGGATAAAGATGAATGACTTCCTACAAACAGGCCTGATTTTTCATTAAAACTTAGGTAGATATATTGATGCTGGGTGAGTGGCAACATAGAATTTTTACAAAGACATTGCAAGAAGCCAAGAGAAAAGATTTTGCAGTGCACAAAAATACAGTAAAAAAACTCTCACATTAACAAAATACAGGAAAAACAGAGTAACAAAAATATAAATGAAAGGTATTGCAACTAAGGCAAACGGATGTAAGTTTGAAGGGAAAGTTGTTTAAATATCTTTTCAATTGTTTACAATTACTGAGAAAAAGTGCTTGAAAATTACAAGCCTCTGTTAATTTTTTGGGGGAGTTTCTTCAATACTTAAAGGTAGGTAAGGCCTAAATTTGTGGGGAGGGACATAATTATTTTGTATGTTGTTGCAGAAGTAAAATTAATTATACAGAGTGTAAGTTGGAAAAATGCCACAAAATCCATAATTTTAATTATGGATTGCCCAGCTATTTTGGAAGAAGGTGTGCATGTGGAAGAATGTGTGCATGTGCAGAACGTCAGGCTGTCCTGCAGTGTTTTTCCTGGCTTTCCTATAGCTGGTGGCCCAGCTGGTGGCCCAGCTTTAGGTTGTTTGGTCCCCTGTGTGGCATATAGGACTTGAGTAACAAATGTATTTAAAGATGGTAACTTAGGGAAAGGACCCTACATTGGGCCTGGTGGGGCAGCTTGCTAGGCAAGAATATGAACTGCCTCGGGCTCCTGCTGTGTCTCTGAGTGCTGCCATGATCTGTGTAAATGTTACCTTTTCTGTGCAGGGCTTTGACATGTGAGTACAGAACTCTGCCCTCCCTCTCCTCACTGCTTGGGTTTTTGATGTGGTAACATTCCTTGACTGTTTAGAACTGCATTCGCATCACTGAAAAATAATCCACATGTGAAATGGTATATTTTGTCCACTGGTTGAACCCTCAAACCATTTCAGAAGACCATTTATCAGTGACATTTAATAGACTGTTTGTGCTGTATAAAGCAGAGGTAAATCCTCCAATGTTAGACCCTCAGTGAAGCCTAATTTCATGGTCCTTTTAAGTTTTTCCTAAGCAAGGAAATAAAATGTGATTACTGTCTTTGTTCTGGTACATCCCGTTCATTCAAACAAAATGTTGTAAAATAGTTAATAAACTGCCTTTTGATATGTATTTTGTCATGTCTGTGAAGTGTTAATTATTGCCCCTAATGATATGATTCAATGGTTAAATGTTTCACTATTTATCTTCTGCCATAAAAAGATTCCTTGCCTCCACTCAGGGCTCTCAGATAACTTCTACAAACTAAAACAAAGAAATCATTCACATGGGATATCAAGAGAAAAAGCTGTCACTGACTTCTCATTTGCATCTTTTAATAACTAAGCTGATTTCCTTATCAGACATCATCTTCCATGTATATGAAATCCTAATATCTCCAGTTCCCAAGTAGTTCTAGAGTCAAATAACAAGATTTTTAGCAGCTATGAAGTCTTGGAGGGCTGAGACAGTTGATACAGGGTTCTTGATGCTGGTTGTATGAGAACTTCCTCAGCAGCTCAGGCTGAGTTGGACCAGAGGACCCAGTGTGTGGAATCCTTTGATTCCTTCCCCTTCAGAGAAATCCCCAGAGCCTTGCCTTGGAGAGACTTATCATAGAGTCTTTCCCCATGTGGGCAGACAGAAAGGACTTCCTCATGGACTCTTGCTTAACAATGATCCACTCCAGTTCTTTTCCCCATATGTTCCTAACTCCTGTGGTTTCTCCTTTCCCTGTTTCCTCATTGGTTGTGGTATCCCTGGTGGCCAGCCCCATCTTCCCTGTTGGGCAGTGCCCCTTGCACCACCCCTGTGCCCTCAGACCATTGGCCGCTGACCCCGAGCTTAACCTTGAGCATACCCATGGCCAGGTCTCAGGTCTCTTGTCTGGTTTCCCTCTGGAGTGCTGCAATAAACCTCGCTGGAACCTGACCATATAAAGGCCCTTCTGCCTCTCTTGGCTGAGCTAGCTGTGTGAGTGTGGTGTGTGGACTTGGCTGCCTTGCCTGAATGCTCACCCAAGCGACTTTTCTACAGGAGATGCTCATTGGGAATTAGGTAGCAGCAACCAACATCTAAACCCCACACTGCTACACCAGTGTAGATCTATTTCTTAGCTGTGTAGCATACAATGGATAAAAATCCACATAAGAGAAGCAATTTCCCCAGCTGTCATCAGTTTCAGCAGAAAAGCTAAAAGCTGAATAAAAATACAGACTATGTTTTTCCTTTGGATGGGTTTTTTAATTTATCACTGAGTCATACTGAAGAGACAGAGGACAAATAGTAAACATACTGTGGAGATGCTTGTTTATGAATCTTGGCCCTCCCTAAGCACTCAATAAACTGATTGTGTAATGAATAAATGTATGCTTCCAGAGAAATGAAACAAAATGACCTGGATTTTTTTTTCCCTAGGAGTGTTTGTCTGATAGAACCTGCAAGGAATGCTTGACACTAAAAGGATTCTTCAGAGCTACTAGGATATGCATATATGGATACATACTTACTTTTTTTTATATATATACACATCAACTTCTTTTTCTCCTGTAGTTTCTCAAATCTGGACATAAAATTTTGTGAATGTGGCAGGAAGTTTATGGCAAATGTTAAAAAAATCAGTATATGAAAAATGACCGATTGCTACAAAAACACTTAGAGCAACTTGTCTGGCCCTGGTGGTTTTTAACATGTTCTTTATTTCAAAATTTTTCATCCTGTAGAATAGAGTCAGTAAACAGGACTTTTGTGGGAATACAGCCTGAAAGGAAGTTGAATAATTTCTTAACAAGAAGACTGGAGGATTCCAATGTACTTAGGTATTCATCTTGAATAGGTTGATTAGAAACACGACTGTCAATCAGCTTTCAGACTAAAACCTATTTGTGTAAATCCTTATCAAGAAATAAGAAACAATGTCATTATGAAAGGCTGTTGAATTTTGGAGGATTTTGAGAGATTTAGTGTTTTCCCTTAAGCCTCTTTTCTGTGAAGCCAAGCTACTAGTTCTGGAGTGCCACTGCAGAGCTGATACTTTCTCCCAGGGTAATTACAAGCCTTTCTAATAAGGACACAAGTTTGAAAATGCTGATGAATTTTCTGTGAGCAGCCTTTAGGTTTTGGTCTACAGTATACTTCACACACGATGCAGAGGATCAGTGGTAAGGCTTTTTCTCTGGTAATGTCTGCTGGTTTTGCTCCTTCAGAAATGTTGGCTTTTCCTTTGGACTGGCAGAACAGCACTGTGAAAGGAGAAGCCTTAGATTCTCGTATGATGATAGTTGCCAAAGGCATCAATAAAAGTACTTGCAATCTAATTTTTTTTTTAAAGTACATCGTGGTTGTGTGTATTTCCAGTGCTTGAATAACGGGACTTGAGACAAGAGGATGAGAATAAAGTGTGTCCTAATCTTGCACTTTCTCTAGGCTATGGGCTGGTTTTGAGTAAAGGCTGACTGGATGTGTCAGTATAAACTCGGAGAGGCAAACTTGCATCTCTCTTGACATTGCTCCCCAGATCACCACGTGCTGCATTTCCACAGAATTCATGAGACACTCATTTCTGTGGTTTTCAGGCAGAGGGCAGGTATGTCCTGTGGTCTATATAGTCACAAACCTAGCACTTTGAACTGCTTCCCTTCGCCGGGTTGTCAGTGCCTTTGATGTGAGCACATTGGCTCAGGAACTCTATAGGCAGCAGTTTGGTGTGTTTTTACTGGGTGTTGGTGCTGCTTTTCAGTTTTTGTAAGAGATACCAAATCATAATAATAAAGACCTGCACTCATGTTCATAATTGTCAAAAATACCTACTTTGGGCATTCCCTATTAGACTGTTATTCCTAAACTCAGACTTAGTAGCATCTGACAATTGTTTGCTTGCAATTATGTTAAATCCTGTGGTTGATCAGAATTTCAAGTTTGTTTATCATTGACATGATTCCATAATTTTTTTATTCTGTTGTTGATTACTGCAGTGAAACTTCATCAGTACATTGTGTCTGTTCTTCAGATCTTAGTGTTGATTGGCAGTCACCTATATTCTCACAATGTTGGAAGTAAATATATGATTCTTTGATCAGAGAGATATGAAATTAATTGATAATAGTCTTTGAAGAATGGAGAACTAGCAGGAATTCTGAATTATTTGAAGTCTGTCTTAATAGAGATTTTTCTGTAATCAGAGTGACATTGAGAGAAAAAAAGCTCTGGGGGCTGGGAATGGGACAGCCTTTATGAAGATTTAATAACATAATAATCACTAGAGGAAAGTATTTTCTGTGATCTTTTGTCTTAATTTTAAACTTAATTTTAAATTCCTCTCTTTGGTAGCAATCTATTGAGTTTGTAAGTTTTTTGCTATGCACAGTTGTGGAATGAATGTTTCATCCATTCATCCATCTTTCTGTAAGATAAAGAAATCTTCCCTAGCTTCATCCCTTCCAACACCTCCCATTCATAAAAGTCAAGGAGAGATGGATGCCTCACTAGATATTCTGGTTTGATACCCAAAACTAACCAGGCGAAGTTGGTACTGCTCATCCTTCTCCTTAGAGACATATGGAATTGTCTGCAGTACTTACTGTGTCAAACTACATTGGTTTCCAGAATCCAGATTTCATGGCTAGTGAGACTCCATTTCTCTCCATGATTCACATACTAATGGCATGGAAAAACAAAATTGGTAAGGCAAAGCTTACAGGAATGCAGTGAAAGCTCTCAGTCAGACTCAGAAGCAGAAGGGAGGTTAAGGAGAGATTGTGTGTTTACAGTTTTTGTTGTATTTGATGGATTTTCTTTCCAGAGCGGACATACTCAAAGTTTGCTGAGCCTTAGAATGGAGCAACAAACAGAACAGCTGGACAGCTGTTGGATTTCACAATGAAGTTGTTTCACTTATTTTTTAATGGAATTATTTGAAGGTTTTTTTATGTGGCACAGTGGAAGAGAGCTCTGTTGGTGGAAGAATGAAGGAATTTGTATCCACGGGATCTGCCTGTGTGACTGTCCTCTGCTGAACTGCAGTGTAGATGGTCAGAGGAAAGCTTGTAGCTAAATATGTAACCTTGTGGTTTGAATCCATGCCTTAGTGCCTTAGTGCCATCAGAGAGCTGCTGTAAACTGCTGCTGGGTTGGTTGAAAAATTAAGTGGTTACTCGGTGCTTACAGTTCACATATCCAAGAAAGAACAGTTCATTATTACTCATCTGGTGAAATTACCCATTTTTCTCTTCCACATGAATTCTGTGTAATTTTCAAATGCAAAGATGATTTGTTGCCATATATGATTGATTATGCAGGCTCTCCTGTGAAGAAATGTTTCAGTATCTTTGAGTATTAATTAAATACTACCCTTCTGTGTTTCAAACAGTGTTTAACATGGTATCCTCTGGAGAATGTTTTTATGTGGAAACAACAAGGATTCCTGAACACAACTAAATCAGAAGATTTAAAGCAAAAGTTGTAAAAATGCTGGAGAGCACTGTGGATCAGGTTTTAGTTGGTGATACTATAGCAGCTGGCTGTGAACAGGCACAGCAAAAAGGTCACTACCTTGCATTGCTGGTACACATTAGTTTAGAATCTTTCAGGCCTTAAGTGACACGTTTGGCCTGCTGACTTTCCTTCCAGACAAAGGCTCCCAAAAAATAGTGTTTGGCATTTGCAGTGGAAACCATATACAGTTTAATTCATTACATTTTAAAAAATAATTCCTATTTCAAAGTGATTTTTGTTTTACTTTGCTGAAGTTTCTTTTGCGTCTTCATTTCTGTTTCTTAAAATATTGAAATGAAATGTAATTTTCAAATAACAGTTTGTAGAAAACTTGAGTGGTTGAGCAGGTGTGTGAAAAGAAATTGCAGCACAACAGAAAGTTTACTGCTTTCTGTTTCCAATTAGAAAACACTATCTGATTAACCCAGTTTTGTGGTTGGAAAGATTCCTAGCTGCCTACATTTCAATGTTCTATCTTGTCTAATGAGTTAGTTATCTTTTGTAGACAATTATTTCTTGTACATTGAAGGTTCCACATAGTCTAGTAATGCTATTAAAAAAAAAAAACCCAAGCAACTAATCCAAAACCCAGCAAAACTCCCAAAACATAAGTATCACTGCCAGGTAACAGCGCTGGTAGCTTGCTCAGTGTATGAATTCAGTACTTTTAACAATACTGTATTTTTACTGCACAATGCATAGCAAGGATATTGGCCTGCGTACAGGGGAGGTTACCAAGATGATGGGAGGATTGGAGCAACTCTCCTGTGAGGAATGCTGAGACAATTGGGTTTGTTCATCTTGGAGAAAGGATCACTGAGGAGTTACCTAATTGTGGCCTTCCAGTACCTGAAGGAAGCCCTTCAAAGAGATGGAGAGAGACTTTTTACAGGGACATGTGGTGGCAGGACAAGGGGAAATGAATTCAGAGTGAAACAGAGTGGGTTTAGATTAGGAAAGAATTCTTCCCTGTGAGAGTGGTGAGGCACTGGCACAAGGTACCCAGAGAAGCTGTGGCTGCCCCATCCCTGGAAGCATTAAGGGCCATGCTGGATCTCTGAGCAGCCTGGGATAGTGTAAGGTGTCCCTGCCCATGGCAGTGGGGGTGAAACTAGATGACCATCTTGAAGTGTCTTCTAATGCTATTCTGTGATTCTCTGAATGTCTCTAAGTGCTTGTGCAGTATAGTGGAATGTTAAAAATTAGTTTAAATGATTGAAGCTCTTCACGTGTCACACAGCCTCCAGATCCCTCGCATACTTCCTAGTGGGCTTTACAGTAGTGCCTTTGCCTTCACCCTGCACTGGTTCTACACAGGTATCATCGTTTGGCACCTTTCTAATTAAACAAAGGCTGTGATTAGGCTGATAAAGTTTGCAAAATCCAAATCTTAATGATTTGGTTCCATAGCCTATTGCTGTTGGAACAAGCAGTATGGAATGTTGGAATAAACCAATATTGATCGCTATCTCTAGATTAAGCCAGTTTAAAAGTTTTTACTCCCAACTGGCTCATGGCAGCCCTGTAGTATTTATAGATAGCAACACCTACCTAAGAATGTCCCTTTAATTAAAAGTCTTTTAGTAAGAGTTTTTTAAAAAATACTTTGCAGATCTCTAAGCAGTACTTGTCTTCCATACAGTAATAATGGCAGTTCACTTTCTGTGAAGTAGAAAGATTGATAAACCAAGTACACAAGTAGAGGGAGATAGTTGAGAACAAGGTTTTCAGTTTAGAAAAAAAGAAAGAAGAAGAAGAGGAAGCTGAAAATGCTCTTCTGCTTCTGTCCATCCTCCCCTTTAGATAGGTCATTATCCTTTTTCAGCCTTTTGGAATTCAGTTAAAAAATGTTCAATGAGAAATCATCCTACTATATTCAGACATTCAGAAATGAGGAGGTGAGCTCATAATCTCCTGCTTCTGGGCAATAAATAGAAATAGGCATTTCCTGAGGGCTGTGTATTTGACCAAAATGAGATGAATCACAGCCCTGAGAAATGTTTTCCTCCTCTCAGATTACTTTGAATAGCTAAAAAGTTTATTAGGGGTTGTCATCCTGCTTCTGAAATGCTTTAAGTGGGTCTCTGGAAGCCATATTTCCCTTCAGTACATAGGGGACCTTGAACATTTCCATGTCAAATTTAGTCTGACTAAGGACTGTAGAAGAAATGTGGAGTCCTAACCTTGTGCTTGGCCTTCCCAGCAATGTGTAGGGACTCAGCAGGGTCACAGTCAGATCATTTCAGGGGTCAAAAAGCCCAGGAGTTTCTGGTAGATCATCTGAGTAGTTTGGGTTGCCCTGCAGCCCTCTGAAGTTTGTACTGGATGGCAGCAGGGAGTAGGACAGCCTCAGCTGAGCATGGTTTGGTTGTGCGGGGCCAGAGAACTGCCCTATTCAGCATGCAGGTGGAGCTGGGTTAGCTCATCATGAGAAGAGGCATCCTTTGGCTCTTGACTTCAGTACTCAGCATCTCACCCAAAGTATGTGTGCAACAGATGCTTCAGGCTCACTAAATTGAATATGCAAGAGCTGTATTTTGGATGCTCTGAGTAGGAGATTGACTGGGTAGGCCCTAGAATGGAAGGATCCTTTTCACCTTATCTTGGCTCTTGTGTTCTGGGCTTTGAAGTATTTGTGTGTGTCTGGGGAGCAGCAGTGTTGAAAAGAAACTTGCAATTCCGCTGTCAGATGCCTGAACGAAGCAAAGGAGCCTGTGTGTAGTTAATTGGACCAAAATTTAAGCCTTGGGAAGTAAAAAGGGTCCTTTCTGGCAATCAGAACTGTTTTGACAGGAAGGTGCACCTGGAAAGAGGACAGAGGTTTACCTCACCTCAGGCTCTGCAGGTTCTGGGTTTTGAAAGAAAGCTAGAAAGAGCCACTCTGGATTCAGACACGGCTTTGAATTTGGTCTTGTGTTCAGCTCTGTCTGTATCCTGAGCCTTGGGGCTTTGTTTAATAATGGGAGCTTTCAGAGGCTTTTGGAGTACTTTCTTCCAACACAGGGCTACTTTGTTGTCACATTCCCAGGTCTAGAAAAGGAAGCTTGGACTTTGTTAGTTCTTGGCCTTCAGTGTATTGTACCAAGTGTCAAAAATAACCATGGGTTTTTATCTTTTTGAGAGCAGTAATGAAGAGTAACTGTTTACCCCCTATGCATTTTATAAGGTAGCTGACTTTTTCCTTATGTGCATGGAGAAAATGAGCTGAAATCCTATTGGTTGTGATTTACAATTATTTTACTTTCCAGTACTGCAGAATTTACAACTCATTTTATACTTTGTCCTTCTATAGAGTGTTGTTTAAGCTCTGCAAAGTGTGTCATCCATATTAGGTAACAAGCTCTGCAACAGCTTTGTAAGGTTATATTTAAGGATTATTTCAGTAAGCTGAGGTCAGTCTATTGCCATTTAAAATACTTGTCTTAAAGATGAACTCTCCCTGGCAAACTCAAGATGCACTGTTACAGGTTTTGAAGATACCAGCCCTCCTGTAAATTCCGAACAGCTGGGAGTCTGTGATCTTGGCACTGAATTTGGGTTTGTATCTATCCAATTTTTCCAGTTCTTTTGAGGCGAAATGAATCCCTCATTACTGAAAAGAGTAGCTTGACACCTTACTCCATTTATATTGCAAATCTGGCCACCTGAGTCTTGTAGATGTGATTTTCTGAGGGCACTGAGTGGTAGCATCATTAAAAGTCACCCACAGCTGATGTTTCAGTTCTTCATATAATGGAACTGTCAGCTGGAAGCCTTGTAAGTTTGGGAAGAGGGTTAACTGAAATAGTTAAAACAAGATGCAGATAGCAATGGACACTTGCATTATCCTAGAAAGTCCAACAGATTTTTCTCTGAGCAGAAGATGAGTGAAGTATACACCTGCAAGCTTTCAGAATCTGTTACCAGCAAAAAATTCCCATAAAGGCTTACACTGACTTCTTAAAATTTTGTTAGCAAGTATTTGTATTAGATACCAAGTTTTATACTATTTATTTCAGGTGCTTGTAAAGATTGTTGTACTGACCCAAGGGAAAATAAAAAGTCTGTTGCATATGTTGCCCCTTGACTATCTCTTTGCTTTCTTCGAGAAATCCTATTTTTGGTAATGAGAGTAATTTGGTTTCTCTTTTCATGCAGAAGTTTGAAATCTGATCAGTAAACCAGTTTTATTAATAGTTGTGTGATAATGCACCTGTCAGTTTGAAGAACTGCAGGAAAAAAAAAAACCCAATGTGGATATTTTTGACCTAAAGTAAAAGCATTTCTGTTGGAGTAAGTTTTTTCTTTGTTTCTTACCAGTGCTTAAAATCAGAAAGTATCTGAGATTTTGAAATCAAAACATGGACTAACTTTTAGAAGGTATGGAGGACGGTGTCTGGGGAATAGGCTGTTCTGAAACTTCTGTAGAATTTAGAAAATAGCATAGTTTGAGAAGGACCTACGGATGGCATCTGGTCTGGCTCACAACTCATATTTTCTGCATTTATGAAATGTAAACTATTGTACAGCTTAGACAGATTTACTAATTTCTAGAGTCAATTTATTTTTATATCCAAATCATCCTTCCTGTTCTTCATGTGTGCAGCTACTGTCTCCTTTCTCAGTGACAGTAGTTGATAGAGCTGCCTTGGCTGCTATTCTGTCTCCCAGCACATCTCCTGGGTTTCAGAGTTGCTCTCTACTGTTCTTTTTTTGGAAAAAAAATATGGGTTTGTTTTGCTGCTTTCTTAATTCATATTTATAGCCAGATGGGGAGGGGGTGTGAGTGCAATTTTAAAGTTATTTCAAGTATGAAATGGGAAATAATTGAGAAGTTTAAATATTTTTTCACTCTTTCTAGGGAAAAGATCCATTTTGTAAGAGAGCTGATTTTAACTTTTTTTTCTACTTTTTTAACAAAAGTTATATTGAAAAAAATATACAGATGTGGAAGAAAGAAACCCAGTACATATTGTCAAATATCTGTTTTGACACAAATGAAACAGTAGTCCTGGACAGTACCATGTCCAGGACAAACACTGTTTTTCAGGTTTTATGACCAAGCTGAGTGTAACTTCTTATTATGTAATAATACAGCAAGAAATAGTTCAGTAAGTACAAGTATCTGTGATAGGGTGAAGTTCACACTTGCTTAGGGGAGAATGTGAAAGATTAAAACACTGGTAGAGGTGGATGAGTAAAGCAAATAAAATATAGGTCTGAATCAACACCATTACTCTTTTCTTTCCACCAGGGAAAAAAATCCAGGAAGCATCATAGACTCTTCTGGCCAAGAGCACAATATTAACAATTTAAATGTAGGTGAAAAAGTGAGAAAGACTCACACTAGTCTCCCTAGAACACTTGTAATTTATCACTTTAGGTTACTTAAAGTAAAACCAACGTAATAAGGTGCTCTTGAAGTAAATGAAACCAATTAGTTAAAGTTTATCCCCATTTAGATAATGATTTGTGAAATTCTGTCACATTTTCAATATCTGCTATGATATGTATTTTTGGAAAGTAGTAAAATGGATCTGATTGGACTCAGCAGGTTTTTAATAAAGATCTCAAGTGAAACACCTGGAATTATCAGGGCAAAGTGTTGTGTGTGACTTTGGGTTTAGAGGCACAGTGATATCCTGGCCTGTTGGGCTGCCATCATTGGTGGCAATAAGCACTTCAGATCTAATTCAGGTCACATGTCTTCATTGCCAGTAAAGCAAAATCCTGGTGCTCTTTCAGTGTAAAATGTCTGTAAATTAGGGAAATGCCATCAACTATTTGCAGCGCTTTTTGAAAACCTGCTTGGAGTTTACCTCTTGTTTGTGCTGCCATGCAATTCAGCCCTTTTTTCTAGGTTTGGGGGCACCAGGTGCATTTGGACACAAAAAGGTAATTCTAATCTATATATGGAGTGTGTGGGAGTGAACTGAGAAAGAAAATAGGAGAGGGGTCAGGTTCTTGTCTTTAATGCGTCATGCTTATCTTTTTGATATGGTAACATGCAAATTGAATTCCATAGATGTTTGCATTTCCTTCCGAAAAACAGGTGTGAATTCTGACTCTTGTCCTCACATTTTATCCTCATGTATGAGGGACAATTCCAGCGAGGCAGAGTGGATAGCTTGGCATTATTTGCCAGTTCTTGTGTCATGATATGTTGGAGTTAGGAGCAGAGTATCTTTGCTAATGAAGTACTTAGTTCAGCCCTTGTTCTTTGTCTCTTCCATAGCTTTAGTAGGGATCAGAAGAGCCCCTTTTTCTTGCTGCTCTGAAAATTGTCTATTTTTATTGGTGGCATATGTGCCTCAGAGTACTGAAGGAAGTGTGCTGTGGCAGCCAGCAGTGAGTTTTGAAGAACCGCCCCTTGGCTTCTGGGGCTTCCTGCAGAGCCAGACAGCCTGAAGGAAGTGCCTCAGTGGCTCCACTGCAAAGCTTCAGCCCCTCTGTGCTCCAACAGGTGGAAACTTGGGGCCAGCGATTGTTTAATGGCAGGGTCAGTCATGGTACTACTGACCTTCCTGGGAAAGCCTGAAAAATACCGCCAGTGATTTTACAGAAGTGCTCTTGTAATGCTGGTTAGAGGTTAAATATAGGGAGAGACATTGTTCATGTGCCTTTTAAAATGTAACTAAGAAATCTTACAGGACACTTTAATTCTATTTACTTGGAAAACTGTTTGTTAAAATTTTTCTTCCATAAACTTCAAAATGAAAGTCATTAAATTTGAGATCTTAACATGAAGAAAAAAATGTTTCTACACTTGATTACACAAATGCTGTCCCCTGCACAAGCACTGTAGGCAACGTTGGATTTCATGGAAATAAGTCCACCCAAACATATGGAGACCGTGTAACAACAGGCAAAATTTTGACCTCAATAAGAATGCTAATTAATAATGTGTTAACTCTACAGATAAAACTAAGAATCATACTTTGGATTACACTTGCTGGTCTGAAGTGTTAAAAATTATTACTGGCTGGAAACATGAGGGATTTCTCTTTTATTAACTAACATGTGTTTGTGTTTCATGTCTGTGAAGACATATTAAAGTTGACTCTGGTTTTCCTTTCTAGTCTTTTGGAATGGAAATCTCCCTTCAGTGTCTGTGCTAATTCAGTATTGAACATAGGGATATGAGGATCAGAAATCTTAAGAGAAAAATTTGAGGTGTGTGCAGTTGTTTAGTTACTGGTAATGCTGACGTAAGTGAAGGTAAAAAATTTAGCATAAACTAGGAGGGAAAACCTCGTGTGTATATGGCTCTTCAGAGAAATATGTGCTATTTCTGTAGTTATACCTCATGATATGAAAACCTCTCTATTGTGGTAATTTGCAAACAAAGTATTGTTCTTCAAATAATTAAATATTGGTATCTGTATTCTGATTTAGTGTTTCTCTGTAGCATTGTGTTACAGTTACTAAAGGGGGTTAAAATTGGTGGACAAAATACACTTGTGAAAATTCAGTGTATATTACCTTTTTTTCAGTATTCCTCCCATGTATGAATGCTACACAGAAACCACAAATAGAAGTTTCCAGACGTGACCTTGTTTTTGTTTGTCTAACCCTGGGCAGGAACCATTACTGAATGGGCTGACATGCCAGCAGTGGGACCCAGCACATTTTGATCGTGCTTTGTTATTTAAAGTGTGCTGAGAACCATATTACTGTAAATTCCTATTTATCCATGAGGTCAGTCTTAAAAGAATAGATCTTGTGGAAATGATCCTATCCTCTGTTGAAAGTTTTAGTATCTTCATGATGTTTACATGTTCAAACAAACATCTTGGTTATTCCTTTAGATTTAGTGCATTGTTGAATGCTGATTTGAGTAAACTTTTTCATAACAAGCTATTTATGCATCTTTATAACCACTTGCAGTTTCTTTCATATGTGGCAAGAATAGTGTAGTGTAATGACATTTCACAGTCCAAAAGAATTGCTTTGAGAGGCAGCTTTCATAAGATTCTTAATCAATCAAATGAAAAGATTGAGCACAAGCAAAGAAATCTATTAAGCTCCTTATTTTAATCCACCCTAAATCATTCAAATATATCCATATTTGCATGTGAAAGCTGCTGTATTAGCATTGCAGTAGAATTGTTGGTATAAATAATGCCAGTCACTGTCACAGTTTTAGCTGGAGAAGCCTCTCTGGAGAAACACCAATTCCTATTTAGTTGCCTTAGAATTTTACAGATGGAGATGAACCCATTAATGAATCATGTGCTGCTGTGAGGTGATAGGATTGCTGAAGTGCCATGTAGTCCAAATTTGCCATCTTAGGAAACAAGTTTACAGTTTTCAGAGCAGTGGCTGTGTCTATAAATAAAGTGGCTCCTTGCTTGTGTTGAAAACCTTTATTTGTTGGAGAGCATGATGCCGCTTCCATCCTCCTGTATTTCCATGTGGGATTACCTGTAGCACAGGTTTTGACACTGTAATCACAGGAAGGCTGGTCCTGTTGTCAGATGTGTTAACGAGCTGGGAGGACAGCCTGGCACAGAGGGGTAGGAGTTGAGGATTTACCACTCTGAGTGGAGGGGGTATCCAGTTGTTCTCAAGGAGATGCAGAAGGGTGGACGGAAGGATGGGAAGTTGCCAATGGATGGAAGTCCATTAATTGCTCCCAGAGATGCTGCAGCTGAATGAGACTTAAGAGATGGTTCTGAAAAGAGGAAGAAGGGAAGGACAAAGGGCAGCACCTGGCTGGATTGAGAAATTATTATCAAAGAACAATTTAAAGAGCGAAAAGTTTGGAAGCTTAAGAGTATCCTAGTTTTTACAGTACCTTTTCCTAAATATGGGAAATCAAGAGAATCCCATGTAACCTTCAGATCTTGCTTTAAATCTACATTTACAATTGCATACTAGAAAATAAAATCTCCTGCATTATAGTTGTGTAACTGCCTCTATCAGCTGTAGAGAAGTGCTGCTATTTATTTTGTTCTGTTAGAACTTGCCAAAAATCATTGATGAAGAACTGGTTTGAGTTGCTCATTTTATGTAATTAATTTCAATTTCTTGATTTGCCCATGTGATCAAAGATTTATCTCACCAACTCATGGTTAGATGGAGCTCTGGATTTAGTGGCTTTCCTGTTTTTTCAGGAAAACATGAGGGCGAGGACAAGGATTTGCAGCTGATGGCACAACAGAACTCGGCCTTTAGTCAGTATGCTTTCTGCAGACACTAATGCCTTGTGAATACTCTCCGCTGATGCCCTTCAGGACATCACAGAGGAAGAAATCAATCAGCCTCTCAATTAGGAGGACCTCTTAGAAAGAAATCTTTCCTTGATGACCAGGTTGCCCCATCAAAACCTGGCAGCTCCACAGCAGAGCAACCCATGAAAGGCTTAACAGTGAGGGGCAGCTGTACAAGTCCTATTGAGGACTCTACATCTGACCTAACTTGTTAAACAGAGAGTAAAAAGTGAAGAGGAGGAAGGGAACTCCTTAAAATCATTGTCCCAGAGCAGCTCTCCAAATATTCTTTCTCTAACTTCCTGGAAGATTTTTTAATGAAAACATTGTGCTGAACTAAATAAGGGGGTTCTCGGGTAAAACTACTCAACTCTTCCTTTTTTTCTAATGTGTATGTAGAAGTCCTAGAAAAAAAGAGTAAAAGAGTAAAAATTGCTTTAAAAAGTCAAAGTCTCTGCACTCAAACTGAAACCTAACATGTAGTAAGTAAAAGAAAAAAAAAAGCATTAAATATGATGTAAAATGGAAACATTCCCCATTTTAATTATATAAATGATAGTAGGGGAAACTGAGGATGTAAAGGATCATCCTTGGTCCATGAAGTAATTAGGGAGCATTTTAGTGCCTCTTAGCCTCTTCTTTTGAGTGGTGGCAGCTTGAATTGATGAAGAGCAGAGAAGTTTGGTTTGCTGACTTCTGCAGCTCACCAAAACTGAAACCATTCTTTGATTGTTCTGATGTTCCTACTTAGGGGCATTGCCAAGTTAAAGCTCCCTGTCTCCCTATGTGAGACCTCTTCAGGTACTGTTCTAGCAGTGTCTGCAGTGCAAGCTGTGCCTTTGGAGAGAGCTCCAGTTTGGTGAGGTTTGGCCGGGATTCACTAATCCTGGACCCTGGGAATTGGATTGCCTACAAAGAGAGGGCACCTAGCTCTGCAGAGACTTCTGCCGGGATGCTGCTGTCTGCCACCCCTCAGGGAGCAAATCAGCTGGGCAGCTCTGCAGCTGCCGGGTTGGGGTGCTAGGGCTTTGTACCATATTGCCTTTAGAAACTGTGCACATTCTTTTCATGCTTGATACAGTGTCCTGAAATTTGTCTACTTCACCCAAAATCCATAGTTTCGATGCTGGGTAAATACTAATTTAAAAACTTGCCCAAAAAACACCCAAACAAAATCAGTCCTCAAACTACTGCAAATCAGTTTTTACAGCAGTTCCCTGTGGAACATCACTGTGAATTCTATTCTTCATTCTTTTAGGCTGTCTTGTATTCATCAAGAAAAAAGAAATTGAACTGATCACACCCAGGGTTTCTTTTATTTGTGTGGGGGTTTGTTGATTTCTTTTTAACCTTGGTATTACTTTTTTCCTTGGCTGTATCTCTGTAGATTCACTGTTACAGACTGATCTGCAGAGGGCCTCAGTAGTGTGCTTTATCTGTCTAAATTTCCACCATAAAAATTCATTTTGGTTTCTAGTTGCTGGTACTTCCTACAGTGGAAATAAATATCAGTGCCCACTGCTAAATTGTGCATATTGGATTTTCCTTTTTGATGGAGTTAGTGTTGCATTTTTGAGAGCAGTCATTCTAGATGGAACTAAATAGCATGGAATTTGAAACATATCTTAAATATTCATTCTTTAATTAAGCATATAATTTTACAAATTATGTTTTGTATTTCCAACCTCTGCGTGTCCATCATTCCTTTGGTGATGGTTGAATTATTTTAGTAATTACTTCCCTTTCTATTGAGTAGCTGAGCAATTAGTAGAATAATCATTCAAGTAGTTACTTCTTTATTGATTAAGAGCAATCTTGATCGTGAAAATC
This sequence comes from Motacilla alba alba, assembly GCF_015832195.1. NCBI lineage: Eukaryota > Metazoa > Chordata > Aves > Passeriformes > Motacillidae > Motacilla > Motacilla alba. Next base: position 706,988 of record NC_052021.1, read on the forward strand.
ATTAGATGTTAACAAATCAAAATGTGAGAGCTTTTCTGGTACAGAACTGGTTCACCACACTATTATTTGATTATTTGATGAGATGGATTGAATCTATGTCATCAACAGGGGGGTCATTTCTGTGTCCCCAAATGCAAATTGTATGCTGTAATATTTATTTACAATGAGGCTAGAGGTAAGAAATTAAGCATCTGTTTGTTCTTTTTGAAGTAGACACATCAATGAGTACTGCAGTAATAGAACTGTTCTCCACATTTGGTAGCATCTCATCCTCCCTCCATTTCTCAAAATGGAATCACTTGTGAAATTTAAAATTGATAAAAGCACAACAAGATTTTCATATTTTATATAGATTTCTATGTGTATCTGTTAAATGTCAGGGTATAGTAGGTATATGAAGTATTATATGCCAAAGAAGGCCTAGTTCATCAGTGCAACAGGCTGCAGGCCATATGGAGGCAGCGCACATAGCACCTGGAATTTGTAGAGCTGTACCAGCCCTGCTTGTGGATTGTGCACCATAGAGATGAATTCTGCCATCTACTTTCCTTTGTCCCCTGGGACAGAAGCTGTGCCACAGCTTTTTTTGTGTCTCAGAATGTTGTTGACTCAGGTCAGTTACAAAGAGAAGAAAAAATCCTTGAGCTGGGCAGCTTTGTCATTTTCCATAATTAGAAGCTCTTACACCGCAAGTATTGGGCTACTGTGTAGAGCAAGACTGTTGGAGTGCTGAAAGTGCTGAGCTTGTGATGCTCACACAGTACCTCCTGCAGTGTTGGAACCCAGGACATCCCTCTGGGTGCCCTGGATGGCCTGAGCTGCTGGCAGGGGGCTCTGAGACCCTGGCATGCAGCCAAAGACACCCGGGGTTTCGCTCTAAGCCCATGGAGCAAATTACCAACTCTGTATGAAGAATCACAAGCCACACAAGTTTAGGTAGCATAGTAGAGATAGTCACAAAGTGAAGGGAAAAATTTCTGAGTGCTGTACAGGGGGGATTTTGACCTCTGTACAGTGGGGTTTGTATTTTGTTCATGGGGGTCTGAGGCTCCAAGATGGAGGAATCAGGGAGTGCCTTGTCTTTTTTCCTTCTTCTTCCTGGCCTCCATGATTTGGGTGATGTTGGCACTTTTAGATTGGTTTAGAATAGAAGCTGACTGTCTAACATAGGTGATAGCTATTGGAACAGAATTGTAAATACAGTACACATAGTTTTAGTATAAAAGATAGCACCAGCCTCGGGGATGGGCAGAGAGTGTGCAGAGAGTGCCTGTGGCTGACCTGCTGAGCAGACCGCAGCAGCCCAGAAGAAAATCTCTAAGATAATTTACAATAAACAACCTTGAGACCGGACAACTGAAGACTACTGAGTCTTTCTTTGAAGGCACAGGTTGGAGCAGAGACTTTTCCACCTTTCGGGGTCACTCTGACCTGGGGGAGACTCCAACACTGCAGACCTAGCCCAATGGATTTCTGTGAGACAGTCACTCAGAAATTAGTACATGAGAATTCCTGGCTCTCAGACCTGTACCCTTGATTAAGTAGAGCTCTTCAGTACCAACTTAAGTGATTCAGACCTGAATCACCTGACCTGAGTTCAGAAGGGCAGGGAGTCTTTCACAGTGGCACAGTGGTACTTTCTGTGCTGGGCTTAGAGGAAGATCAAAGCCTTATCTCTGCCTTTCAAGTGTGCTTGAAAACTGGAAAAAAATAGCTACCGGCATTTGTCACCCCCATGCCCCATGTGCATGATCTGATTGAGGATGAGACCCCTTTATGATACAATAGACTTAGCTTTGCAAAGCCTTCACTGGCCGTGAAGTTTATGTGCTGTCTCCTGGTTTCCTTATAGCTTCTTTGGAGAAAACTTCAGGGTTTTTTTGTGATTTTAAGAATCATCCAACTTGCCTCCTTAGGCATTTTAGGCATCCCGTATTTGAAAGCTTGCTCATGGGTGGGCTTTTAAAGTGCTGTAGCTAATGTAACACAGATATTGCTTGCATCACGAATATCACAGGAGCATGGTCATTGTATGGAATTTTACAGCACTTAGCTCTTGGAAAGAGATTTTCTCTTGTGCTGTGCTTTCGTGACTTATTGTGGCTCTCGACAGTCTTTATGTTGACTGTCTGCCTTAGCATATCATCAGCTATTATGTCCTCCCTGTTTACATTTTCTCTTGAAACCTTTAACGGGTGTAAAATCCCAACTAGCATTCCATTCATAAGCAGAGATGTTCTGGGATTGTCACATGTATTCCAAGGGACTGCAAGCTCTGCGATGCCAATTTACATGGCAAGCATAAGCACATTACCTCAGTAACTGACAGCCTGCTGCGAGAGATGCAGAAATCCTCCCAGATCGTGGCTGCACTTCCTTGCAGGTGTCAAGGATTTGAGGTATCAAGCATTTGCATTTACAGTAATTTTGCAGGTGTCAAGCATTTGCATTTACAATAAAGCTAACTAATAATGACTGTATCTGAGTTATCTGTGTGCTGCTGATTAAAGGCATCCAAAAAAAAAAAAATATTTGGAAACAACAGGTTGCTCAGTGTTGGCTTTTGACTGGTGTAAACTGAACTTGGCCTTTTCAATTCTTTCAGGTTTCTTGAAACAACTCTTGGTCTCTGGTTTCTTGCAGTATATTTATTCCCTGAGTACCGCACTATGCGTACTTCACTTTTACAGTTAATTGAGGTGGCTGGAGGTCAGCCAATCTGGTCAGGCCTTTAGAATCCTGAGGTACTTAGCATTGGAGATTCTCTTCAGAGATTATAGTACTGAATTGGAATTGTTCTCCATATATCCAAAGTATATTAAACGTTTATGCTTGAGTGACTGGTAGGGCAGGAAGTGTTTTATCTATGTTGAATTAAGATTGTTCTAATTGCCCACATGGGTTATCAGGGACAGGATCATGAAGCCTGGGGGAATTGAGAGCCAAGTAAAGGAAGTAAAAATCCAGCTAGAGTGTTGCTTTCAAGGGTTGCAGCCTTGCCGCCAGCCTTTCCTATGAACTAGGGAGGGGGATGTCTCTCACGGATTTGGGCTGCAGCTGTAGTTGGCTGTATAATTTCACAGTACTGTAGAATATTTGAATGAAAGGATGACTATTACACCTTATCATTCAATTAATAATGAATTTTAGTCCTTAACTTGTAGCTCTTCTAGAAAGTGAAGCTGCTAAATACAACTATTATTTTTGGAATGGATTTCATTTTTAGAGAATACTAGAAAAAAACATTAAGAGACAATAGAAAACCATGTAAAAGGAATCAAAGCATAGAAAACCAATTTCTGTATACAGTGTGTTTTCAATTACTTTAAGTTTCAAAATACTCTAGAATTCTGATTGATATATATTGTACTGAGACCAATCTCTCAGCTTATTATTGAAACTTTTAGATCAATATTTAAAAATAGTAGCAGCTTAGAAGTGGCTTTAAAGATAGGTTTCAGTACATCATTTAAATAGGGTAACTCATAGAAATCTATTCTTAAGGGCAATTAGTGATTTTCATTAGTTTGTGAACAACAGTGATATATACCTGCATCAACAAAGACAGATTTTTTTTAAATTATAAAAATAGTTTCCTATATAAATTTAACTTTCCAAGGCCTCTATGTGTTATTATGATAAAAGAGCCTCACCCAAAATATCAAGTTTCTGCATAAATAAAGTACAGTAGTTTTGTCTGAAACCTTGTGTTTTCCCAAAATAGAATATAAAATGCCCAGTATATTTCCCACTATAAGATGCCTAGTAATGTGAGCTGAGTTGCCTTCTCACAGTGGCAATAAAAGGTATTCTAGAAAATCTAATAAATTTGATTATAATGGGAATATAGATCATAAAAATCCCAGTAAAATCTTCTTTTGTTTAAATATGACTTTCTGGGGGCAGAGAAATGGTCTAGAGAAGAGGAGTTTGTGAACATGCAGCACTGTCTTTTCAAGTGTTCAAACTGTTCTCATCTGGGGAAAAAAGTCTGTGTTCGCGAGCCCATCAGGCTATTTTTGCTGGCTTTAAGGCGTGCTTCCAACTAGGCATTTTTGGAACGAAGCCAGTATTAGGCCTCAGGAAACCAAACAAAGTAATGAAATGGGAATTCTTGGGATGGCCGCATTCTAAGGTTGTTTCTTAGGCTTTCTGGGGTCTCAGATCATTGCAGCGGAACAGCGCCAAGCTGATGCCTGGGATCTGAACAGCCCCTTTGCTCTGGGCAAGGCTGGTGCTTGTCTGCAGCAAGGCAGGAACTTGGCTAAATTCCTTGGTCCCTCAGGGGGGACCATTCTCAGGTGTTTGAGCCCTTCCTGTTCTCCATATGCTGGTGGTAGGGTTCACAGCTATTTGTTATTGTAACTCAGCTATTTGAGGAGGTAACCCACTTTTAAACCATTAATCTAGGAAAATATGAATGAGTGTATGTGGAAATCTCCAAGTAATAAAAAGGTATGTTTCTAGAATATGACCAGTGCTTGTCATATCTATATTTCAAATCTGTATTTCCTGGCTCAAATTTATTTAAATTTAAAATATTTGTTATCTTTTGGTTTACTTGCATAGTATAAGGTCAGTACTCTGTAGGTGAGTTCCTTATGTTTAATGGACTCTGCCAGATCCATGAGACTTGTGACTGCTAGTGTGGCACTATGGGGTGATAACTTTTTGGCTTAACATAATGTTTGAAGTTCTCCATTAAAATCAAGATGGATTTAATTATGTTTTATTGTATGGTTTGTTGAAGATTTGTAGACTTTAATTTTTTTTTTCATGGCTTTGTAGAAACATGACAGTGAATAGGAATATTACATGGATTGTATCTTCAGCAGCTCACAGAACTTGAAGGATTGATAGCTTGTGGTTTTCAAGGCACCTGTTTTTGGCTAGGGAATTTCTGAAACTTCTCTGTCCTTTGCACCTTTGTTGAAAGGAGCAAAATGAGTCTTGTGATGGTGTTTTTGAATTCTGCAGGCCTACATTTCTTCCCCTCACCCTTTCATGTGTCAGGATTTCCTTTTGCAATTTCTGATTTGAACCCAATATATTTTTCTTGAATAGTACTGGAAAATTAACAGGTTTTTAGCATTATTAATCTACTAGAAAGTTTTATAGTGATCTTTTTTACTAGAGATCACTCAAGTGGGCAATTCAGTTCTTCAAATTCAATGAAGCATAAGGCATCAGGGCTCCTAATGTAAATAATGATATTTATATTCCACTTTTGTCCAAGTTAAAAAAAGAAGTAATTTATGCTTCAGTAGGTAGGCAGTGAGAGTCTTCTCTACCAAAACATTTTTATAGGTTTAACAACTGTCAAAATTTTATTTTTCTTCAGGGTTTTATGTTGGTTTTTTATACTTCCAATATTTATTACCTAATAAATAGCCTCTGTAATATGTCTATTTACACTTTTCAGTGCCAATCCTAAATACAATCTTTTGTCAGAAGTACAGGGAGCTTTCCTGCTCTAAAATCATAGCTAACTCTATGGAGTTAGGAAGGAAGACAGAAACCCTTATAATAGTAGCACTGCTATCCTGGGACATGCTGAAACTCAGGCAGTGTGGAATGGATGGAACCAGTGTAAAACATTCACTGCTGTTATTGACACTGTGACTGTATGGTCAGAGAGAGCAAGGGCAGAGGTATGGCCAGAGCAACAAAGACAAAATCACAAAACCCAACAGTGTGTAAGTGTGTGCATCATTTGATTTGCCAGTGAGCATTTCTGCAGCTTCAGCAGAGTACTACATTGTGTGTGCAGAAACCTTGTGACACCCTCACAGTCATTAGGAATGACAAGAAAGTTATGCTGTGAGCAGAGCAGATCTTACACTTGCAAAATTGCGTATCTGTTCCTAGGCTGTACTACAGAAAAGCAGGGACTTCTCTTGTCAGGATTCAGCTGGGATGGCACTGAAGTCTCTGTGAGCTGCCTGTACTTCTGGGCAGTGCACTCAGCATTTAGTTCTCCATGAGCAATTTGTGTGGACTGTGCAGATCCCCTGCTGCAGCTGGGGGACTCAGTGCCGTCTTAGGTGGGGTGGACCAGGCCTGGTGAGTCCAAGGCACCGCAGCAGCTGAGCAGCAGGAACGCTGCGCTCTGCTCTTTGACAGTCAAAGCATTTAACTCAGTTCTGCATGGATTGCAGCCTGCTCCAAGGAGCCTGTCAGAATTAAACCCCCTTTCACCACAGCTGGGCAGTGTCATTAGTTATATTCCAGGTGGTGGAAACATAAAGAACTAAACTATCTAAGTTTAATATGTTTACACTATTAGCTGAACACTGGCTGAATTTGTTAGGTATAGTTTGGCATTAGTTTCATGTCATATTAGGCATTTGTGCAGAGCTGTGCCTACCCCAGGACTAGATCACCTTCTTCTCTGGGTTTTGGAGGTGTTCTGTGGTGTAAGGGTGGGAAGATGTGCACATTCTGATGAACTGAAACAACCCAAAGTAGTACAGGATTTTAAATCTTATAGCATTATTCATATATGGGTTTATTTCTCAGGGTACTTCCAGCTCGGGCATGCAGGTGCACTGTGCTTTGCAATGTCCCCTGTTATTTTTGTAGCTGCTGTGTTGTGCTGTTCGGGCTCTGCCTGTCCATAGCACCAGTAAGGGAGCCCTGACAGCCCACAGGTCCAGGCAGCTGTGAGCAGGCAGCGCCTCTGCCCTCTGCAGAGTCAGGAGTGCGCAGGGCAGAGAGCAGCAAGGGCAACAGCATCTGAGCGTTGCCTCTGGAGCAGGTACGAGGTCTGAGGCCATGCTGTGTCCCACCAGCACCTTTGGGTGTGCAGTGCTGCTCCCCTCTGCTGGCCTGGGGTAACTTGGGTGACTGGGTGCTGCTGTGCTCTCCCTCATAATCAGCTATCACAGATGGTTATCCCACTGGCTGTCTCCATAGGCATCGTGACATTTCTCCCAAGGCACTGCCTGTTGTCAAATGCTTAGTCAATTGTGTCATTTGCTTTCACCTGTTGGAGTTAATCTCCATATGTAGATAGGTCTCCCCATTTTAATGACATGCTAACAATGTCAGGATTAAGTCAGGGCCAGCTGTAAATTTAACTGACTCCTGTGATGACTTTTGAAAAGACGGCTGTTTCACTCAAGCTTTCCATTTCACCCAACTTACTTTTGTGGGAAAGAAGTGGGATGTAAAATTCTGTCTGTTTGGATTAGGAGCATAAATCTCCTTGAGGGATGGTCCCAAATGACATGCCATTTTAGAAAAATCTGTCAGAATAGTCATACAGTGGCATGCCACATATGTATGAATTCTTCTGAAAAAATAGTGTCTTTGTCATTCTAACCCTGTCACTTGTCACCAGGTAGATTCACACATTTCCTTATTCTGGGTTGGAAAACTCACAGTAATTGCAGCAACCTACTGCTTCATATATTTTTAAGCAAAATGTGGAGATCTACATCTAGAGATTTCATAATTTTGATATCACATGAAGAAACGAACTAGTATTTAAAAGCAGTGAACTAAAAAAAAAAAGCAACCAACACACAACAGAATAAGTTGTTAACTTAATTGAAATAATAAGGGGAAAATAAATTCTTCAGACATATTTCAACTGTTTCTTCAGTTCATTTGCTTCTTACCTTGCTCTTTCCCAGCCTTTCTGGCAGGCTTTTAGCCGATCTGTAAGAGAGAAAAAAAATCCAAACCTCTTTAAATTCAGAATAAAATGACAAAATATTTTTTTGACCTTTCTAATTCTCTTTGCTAAATAGTGCAGAGTTGTTTGAATATTTGATATTATATCCTGTAATTAGGCCTTTGATTTTAGGCAGTTTTAATATTTGATAAGAAGTTTTAAAATCTTGCTCTGAACTTTTCCCTGTCAGCAGCCTGTGTCCTAGGCTGCAGATTGTGCTCTTGGTAGAGCTTTATGAAAGGATCAGTCTCCTCATCTTTGGCGGCACTCTGTGGAGGGGCAGCTGTGTTTATTATTATTTATTATATTTTGTTTATATAGTGGACATGTGTGTACAAAGAATTAAGGAACAGTTGAACAATCAGTTCTGAATAGCACTAAAGTTTACCTGGGGTATCAGACTTTGAGTGCTGGTGAATTGACCATGAAGGCACACTGAAAATTTAATGCAAGAAGCTAGTTTTTATGATTCAGGATGCCCCTGAGAATATATTTTGACACTTGTTGTTCATGTGGACATTTCACTGAAAGCTAGTGGAGATGTTTGATAAAGATAAAATATTCAGTTAGCACCTCTTTGTACAATAAACTTCTGTGTTTGGAAGGAAAGAAATTCAGTTCACTGATGTATTTCAGTTAGCTGGAAACTTCCCTGCTTTTGACAGAGCAGCCAGAAGGAGAGGAAGGTTTGGCTGGTGCTTCTGCTGTGAGGCTGCAGTGCAGCCATGCCAGGCTTGATATGTCAGCCAGAGCAAATGTTATTTTGTAAATCACTATCCTGTTGCTGTGTTCAGGTCTGTCTCCTTTATCAACCATTCTTTGAGTGGACAAAGCTGAATGTGCTGTCTTTTGCCTTGTTTTTCCCAGAGTCATGGGGGCCAGAAGAGACCTCTGGAGATTTATGTCCCACTACCCTGCTCAACCAGGGCACTCAGGTTCTGATTATCTCTAAGGATAGGCCCCCACAACCATCTCTGGGCAACCCATTCTAGTGTTTAACCACCCTTACAATAAAACAGCTTTCTTGTATGTTTTAAATGAAAATTTCGATGGAAATTGCCTCTTGTCCTAGTCCCTGAGAAGGATCTACCTCCATCTTCTTTCTCCCTTCTCAGGTGTTGACAAAGTCCCTCTGAATCTTTCTCTGCTCAGGACTGAACAATCCCAGTTCTCTTTGCCTCTTTTTTTATGATCAGTGTTCCAGATTCTTAATAATAATTGTGGCACTTTCACAGACTCTTTCTGCTATGCCCATGTTTCTGCATAGCTACTTTCTCACCATTTAGACCCCATGGCCTGTGCTGGCTTGGGTTTAATCCTCCTCAGCTAGAGGGAACTTGGATGAACTTCACCATGTTCCCATGGGCCCATTTCTCCATCCTCTCAAGGTCCATCTGGTCCATGGGCCATTCCTCCCCCCATAGCACCTGCAGGCTCACAGAGGTGCTGTCTCATCATCCACTGTATTGGTCCCATTACTCTGGGGTACTCTGCTAGCGACCGGTATCCAGCTGGACTTTGTGCCTCTGGTCACAGCTCTTTGAGCCTGACACTTCAGCGAATGCAGCACACTGTCTGCTTACCCCTCCAAAGCTGCTCAATTTGTCCATAAGGATGTTACAGGGCACTGTGCTGAAAGGCTTGCCCATGTCTCATCATATCTGCTGGTTCCCCTTGTCCACCAGCCACCCATCTTGTCACAGAAGGTCATGACACTGTGCAAACGCAATTCCCCTCCGTAAATCTGTGCTAGCTACTGCCGATCACCTTTTTGTCCTTTCTGTTGGGAAGTGGTTTTCAGGATTATTTGCTGCACCACCTTCCCTGTGAGTGAGGTGAGGCAGGTCAGCCTGTAGCTCCTGGCTCTTGCTTCTTGCCCTGGAAAAAAGGAGTGGTGTTTCTTTCTTCTGGTCCTCTCCCAGTGACCATCATCTTTCTCAAAAGTAATGCAGACTGGCCTGCAACGATCTCAGCCAGTTCCCTCGGCACTATGGAATAAATAAAATACAAGAAACAGTGGTAAAGTGAATGAACTGGGTTTTCCGACATCAAGATAGAAAATTAATGTTTTATGGTTGTTGTAGTTAGTTCTTTTACTACAATAAATAGCATTTTATGCATTAAGGTGTTCATAGTGATGCTGGCTAAATTACTATCTAGGTAAGAATTCTTTCTGTCTTCAAACTATATAGGAGAAAGTTTATATTCATTATACAAAGAGAAGGGCTGAATATATGCAAACTCACTGAGAGAGATTATTCTCAAGGTTAATTGAGATATATCAGTTTGCACGTGCTTTCTCTCACACAATTTTCTGCCTGATTACCAGTAGTAAATGGTCAAATATACTTTTATTCAAAGCAGTTTCTCTAAAGTTAGGCATCTTGAGAAAGATGGATTCAAGAGGCTTGGTTCAAGGCTGACATAATTAATAAAACTGTGGAACACATTATTTATAGGCTCACAGAAAACTAACTGGGAGGGACACTGAGCATGGCTCTCCGGAGTCATAGTGCCTCAGTTGGCCTTGGTATGTAGGCACTTCTGGCATGGCTTTCTCCATCTGCACACATCCAGATTTTCTCTTGAAGTGGGGGGACCCTGAGAGGCATCCCCTGGATTAGAGAGACACAAGAAGCTTCCCTCAAAAGCTATTAAGACCCCATTGGCTCCTTCCCTTGTTCCTATGTCCCTCCCTATTCCCCCATTGGCCCTCGTCTTTGTACAGCCCCGAGACCACTGGGCAGCCCCACAGCTCAAGTCAAACAAACCTGGACATTCCCCATGAGTACCCCGCTTTGGACCTTGAACATCTCACTGCACAGCTGAATTAAACATCTGTGGATACTGTGCAAAGACCCTTTTTGTTTCCTTACACTGGACTTTACTATCAGCTATTCCAGCTGCAACATGGAAGAGCTCTGGAATTTAGGGCAGGAAGGGTTAATTTGTGATCTGAACTGTAGATTGCTTCTCTCTGTGGCATCATGGTTCAGCCTGAAGGAAAGAACTTTCCCTGAGACTTAGTCTTGAACTGATCACTCTGCACATGGGAGCTCCTTTACTCTATTTACTTGGTGCTATTTCTAATTTCATTTCAGATTATCTAATTTCAGAAATAAGGACTTGAACTTGATGAACCAAGAATTTTTCTCAATAAAAGTATGTTTCCACTTGAAATCAATAGACCTTTCATAGCCACAGCAGCTTCAGACTCAGCTTCTAATGCCCATTGTCGCATATTTGGATAGAAACACTGGAGGTGATTAGATGTGGAGATTCTCAGTTCAGTCGAAGAGAATTCTCCCAGGCTTCAGGCCTGGGAAACTTAGAGAGGAAGAATGAAAATAATTATTATCTCTCTTTCTGTTCATGTTGTTTATAGATATGTACCTTCAGAGTGTGCTATTCACAGTTCACCAATAGTGTGAAAGGTTTTTTTACTTTGAGACCACTCAGGTTTCACCTTAGCGATCCTGGTTATAAAAGGACGCTACCTCTTAATAAAGTATTCTCTCTTTTTCACCTTCTGAACCATGGAGTCATTCAGTCCGTCCCTGACTCAACAGTGTCAATTAGAGAACAATAATTAAGCACCTTCTGAAAGAAGTGCATAATAGAAGATATTTAAGTGTTATTTAATCAAATACAAACATGTACCAAGAATTAGTATTATCTTTACATATTTCTCTGGACCAAACTTGTCATTTTAGATGTGGAAATGTGAGTTATGGATTGTTTGTTCAACCAATTCTACCAGTGAAGCAGAATGATGGAAAAACACATGGTAGCCTGGCAAAGGGCAGACTCTGGTAGCAAATGAATGCTGAATTGAGCAATTAGGCAGGAAATCAAAACTGAGGATTCAGTGTGAGGCAGCACATGGCACATGATCCCGAGCAGGTCTAGAAACAACTGGAGAAGCTGGAAGAGCATTTTCAACACCTGGTAGTGTTGTCTACAGCCAGCATCCTACACTGGGGACTTTGGAATGGCATAAACATTTATCTTGTCTCCTGAAATATTTTGAGGGCACCAGTTTGATCAGGAATAATTTTTTAAAAGACAAAATATATAAGGACACAGCTGGCCCTGCTGGCTCTGGAGACTGTAGCTCAGATAGTTCCTGGGCAGAGTGCAGGGCAGAGCCTGGTAAATGTATGTGGGACATTTTCTGTCTTAGTGTGATGGACAGGAATTTTGGCCTCATTTGCAGTGTTCCTGGGGATTTCTAGTGTTATGTATAGCCTGAGAGAGGTAAAGCTGGCATTTAGTGAAAAAATTTGACTCCTGGCATAGTATCATCAGCATCACAGAAAAACAAAACTTCTGCAAATCCATAGGGCTTCTTTATAGCCTTCCATATCTCCTTCCATGTACTTCTCCTTTCTGGTGCTTAACTGCTAGGAAAAGTGAAGCCCTTCAGCAGAACTGTGTCACAGCATCCTTTAGCTGTGGTGAGGTCAGGATGAGCTGTGAGACTCACGTGTTTTCTCATTCTGGGTAGAGATATATGAGCAAATAAAAATTAAAAACTATTTTCATGAAAAATGACTGGCCAGGCTTGGTATAGTATCTCCTCCCAGAATTTATGAGTGTGGGATGGTGACCTGGCACAAATTCTCACTTGGCAATCAAGCACAAGTGTGCTGTCTGGGGAACTGCCATGTACTAATAAAGGCTGTTCTTGCCCCATTGTGCTGCAAGAGAAAACGATAACTAATTCACATGGCTGGAAGAGCGGGGGGGGGGCTGTTCCACCATTTGCATTCCAGGAGAAGGAGAGATTCTTTTAACCTGCATGTTAAACAGAAGGGCCTAGAGGGGATTACAAACCAGTGAGACTGTGTAACAGATAAGAAACCCAAATACAGTTCAGAACACTGTTCAGTGATTGCTGCCAGCTAATGCTGTCTGAGCCCCTCCCTATTGTGGAATGGAACCTTTTCACAGCATTGAAGTCAATAACTGTTCGAAGGAAGGGCCTTCATCTCAAGATGTGTTGAAAGCATGTGCTTTGATAATAGAGCACTTCAAAGTCAGGTTAATTGGCATTAACTCACTTTGCTCATACATGTTAGGGAACTTTTCATGAAAAGAATGAAGTTCTAATTATTCAGATCAGCAAGAGTAGTTGGGAAATATTTCCTGCCTTAATAGAATGTGGGAAAGATCTTACCTAGAGCAAGATCGATTCAGGTTATCTGAATGGGAAGACTTCCTCATGCATTTTCAGATTGGCCAGGGTGGCTGTTTTTAAGGGAACTGGTCTCAATAACTCAAAATGTTGCTAAAATTCTTAAAGAACACTCTACACTTCAGCTTTCAACAATGACTGCAGAAGGGACCAAACCCTTCACAATAATACACTGATATGGCTCCATCATGCAGCCCCTGAGAAAGGTTCCATGTTTTGGTGTTTCCTAACTGAGAAGACATTTCTGTGGCACTCCCATGTGCTTTTGGTAGTGCTTCCTCTTCAGGTTCCTTGCTCACCTCCAGGCATGTGCTGCCTTGTAGAGTCTGTGCTGTGGCAAAGCACTAAAGCTTTTGTGGCTCTCTGCTCTGAGTCACTTCTGCACAGCCAGCATAGCTCAGTGCAGTTTTGGAGATGCTTTGATGCTGGATTGACTTTGAATTTTATTTTTTTTCCTTGATGACAAATTACACTTCTTCAGGGTACAGCTTGTGCAAGACAATAGTAATGTCACTCTCCTAAATAAAGACAGAGCAAGCAAAAGCAGATGGAACTGCATTATTGATGGGAACTGAGGATATTCAGAATAAGGAAGTGGAGGCTGATAGAGACTACGTCTACTCGATCGTTGCTAAGGCAGGAGCTATCAACGCTTTGTACAGGAAAAGACTTTCAGATAAAAATCTCTGGTAGGTTTGGGCTCATTAAGAAGATCAAGACCCAAACCAAACAGTTATTTTCTCAGAAGTGGTAGCTCTAAACTAAAAGGTGAAAATCTAACTTTTTGGTGTATTCCATTATGTAATTTCTGACACCTTTGAGACTTCCACAGATGGTAAAGAAGAGTGAAATTTTCTTAGGTTTTTTTTTTTCTTCTCTGTGCCAAGACATTTTATAATATTCTAGGCCCAATATTCTGCTAATGTTAAGAGTATTCACTAGGCAACTCTTGACCTTCTCAGTGACATGGGCTTTGCTTTGCTCACTAACCAAAGGAACGTGAAGAACGTTCAGGGGAAAATGAACTTTTAATGCCCGCTCATCTCAGGTAAGGAAGAATAAAGGTTCACCTGCTCCCAGCAGATGGTAAGCTTTTTTAGGTGTCTGTACAAATTTATTTCAGCAAGAGGAGAAATGCCCACAAGGTATTTGTGCAGAATCCTGAACTTGATACCTAGATAGAAATTGACTTGAATTCCATTTTTTTCACTGAGTAATGGTTACCAGCAATCACAGAAAAGAGTGGTTTCAAAGGTACGGCGGGGTAAGCCTTGTTTGGATTTTCCAATAAAACTGTCCTGTTCTTCAACCTTGTCTTATTTTTAAGACAAAATACATCTATAGTTTATGAAAAGCATGATTTAGACAGGAATGAAAAGGAAAACTTGCCCTATTCATCTAAGTACAATTGCTTCCATTGTGCCAGCGGAAGGCCATGAAGGTTAATAAGGGCCTTTTCTTTGGGATTAGTGGAATTAGGTCAGTTTCTTATTACAGTATATCTGGCTTGCAGCTGTAGACTCAAAGCAGTTTGCTTGCATGTTCCTCATTTATATTTGGAGGATGAAAATACAATTTCAAATAGAATGGATCAAAAATCTTTATATATTCAGTAATTACAGTTCCTTCTATCCAGCCAACCTGAAAGTTGTAGCTACCTGGGTAGCTTCGAGATAGATAAAGAAATTAATTAAAACTAAGCTAGAGATCAAAATCTTACAAACCACTCCATCTGCAAATACTGATAAGATGCATTTTGTTCCTGCTCTTCAAACAATAGGTGTAATTATTTCTGGAATTTTGTGTTTGCCACCCAGAATAAACAGTAAATTTTTTCTTCCCTGACTAAGCAGCTGATACCAAGAAAGCCAGTGCAGCTAAATTCCTTCCCTTGGAGTGAATGGCCAAGTCAAAGGCAGTTCAGTGACTCAAGGCTAATGGCTGAGTGAGGGTGGCAGTCAATTCAGAATTTGTTTCTATTTGTGGGTGTGTGTGGCCAAGGACAGCGTGCAAAGGCAGCACAGCTCCATCATGCTCCTGGCAGCTGAGGGCTGCTGGCCCTACTGCCTCAGCCCTGCTGAGTATCAGTACTCTACCCACCACTGGAACACTCCTGTTCCTTCACAAAACCCACACTAGCAAAGGTTTTAGAAGTGCTGCTCCTTTGAAGAAAATAAGATAGGAGGGGAATCAAGGTCAGTTTTCATGTCCCAAGTTGTCTTGTGAGGTCACAGAAAATGACTTTGTCTTTCTTCTTAAAACTGGAAACAAAAGAAAATTCAAGACTGTAACTACAAGCTACATCTCAGCTTCTTATAACAGTGTGAGGCCATTTATAACTCTTGGGACCATTCCCGAGTAGATGATAGTAATGGATAATTTGGTGATAAGAGGCAGAGTCTGACCAAAGTGCTTTTCATACTTGACAAGGAGGAGGGCATAGGAAGGAAGGTTGGCACAGAAGGATAAGTGTACTTAAAAAGAATTTGTGAATTTAACTTCAAAACGTCTGTCTTTGTTTTGATTGGCTTGTATTTTGTCAAGGTATAAACTAAAGCCTATACTGTTGTGAAGATGATAATATTTCTCCTACATTTTTATTGTTACATTGAGTTGTGGGTTGGAGACAGACACATGACACAACACTGTGAGTCCTTGGCAAAGAGCCATGAGTTTAGTATGGCTGCCCTTTTTATAGGACATTGTATTTCCCAGGCTCTGAGAGCTGATGGGATGGGACCTTGCTCTGCCCAGCTCTCTGGACAGTGGTGTATCTTCAGCTGGAACAGGGTTGCTTGGGTTTGAATCCAACCTATCCCTGCCTTACTCGGGGACTTGTTTTCTTCTAGATTGGTAGAGTTTAGGGGGCAGCTTCAGATCAGCTGCAATGCGACATTGTATGAAGGAAAATTTGAGGCATCTTTGTAGCCTGTTTGAAATGCTCATGTATTAGCAACTGAGGTGGTGCAGGTGAATATAGAAAGAAGTACTGTAGAGGGGGAGAACTAGAGGAAAATATACTGGGTACCTCGAGGAAGTTCTTGTTTTGGATCCCATGTGATTTTGACAGTTTAGAGCAGTCAGACTGCCATGGATGACAGAAACCAATACACTTGTGAGCTGTAAAACACAGAAAGAATCAAGAAACAGATGGTAGAAAGGTTAGTGGGAAAGACTTAGAAGTTCAGTTTTCCATAACTTGAATAATCTCCTGTATGTTTGGAGCAAAAAAGCACAAGCAATGCTTCTTCTGTGGCTCTGTCTCAATGTTCTAGTTTTTCTTTCCCCAACCTTTTCAGTTTTGTGTTTGCATAAAAGGCGATTTGCTATAGCTTCAGTTTGTGTTGTTTTTGCCAGAACCCGAAGGGGCAATGCACAAAAGATGGTGGCATTTCTTGGATGTACTTACAACTTGGGAGAAAAGAAGTGATGACCTTGACGCCAAGGTGGCAACAGCTGAGTGATCCATGCTGTTTCTGCAGAGGCAGCTACATCTTAAGACCAGCAAAAGAGATGTACAGATCAGTGCTACTTCTGCCATTGTTTTCTATAGTCGTAGTTTTCTGCAGTCTGCATCAATCCCAGAACTGCTCCACAAGCACTGAGAGTCAGCCAAGGGCTTAGTCTCAGCAGTGAGCAACAAGACACATTCATTTGGTGTTGTAACTAGGGAACAGAAATACAAAATTTATCTGCAGCTGAGCTAGAGTGTGCTGGCTTCCAGTGCCTTCTGTTGAGCACTGCTGCTCTTCCCAGGAAGGAAATGCTTGTGTGTTCTTGCTTGGTTTTGACAGTCTTATTCTGGAAATTAAGGATTCCAAGAAACACAGAAGGAAGTGCATAAAACTTGTCACAGAAACCTGAGCAGACAGTGCTGGTTCCTGGTAGCTTGCTGGGTCGGTATTAGTGCTGAGAATGCAACCACCCCCCCTGGTTGTTTCCTCTGCTCTTTAACAGTAGGAGCCCAGGGAGGAGGAGGAACTGGGCTGTTTTCCTCCATGGCAGTAGAAGCACCTGTGAAGTTGCTGTTCTGATAAAGTTGTTGTTTCTCTTATTTTCCTTTTCCTTCAGATAATGAAGGTAACTAGAAGCGGATCCAAGTGTGAAAATCTGTAGTAAAATTCCTGTTCTTATAAGGGGCTTTACTCCTTGGCCTTCATTCTTCCAAGAGTAAGGAGTAACTGCATAGAAACCTGCCTATTCCCAGTACTGTTACACAGACACAACTGGGCTGCAGTGGTTTCCTTTCAGAGTGCCTCTCTAATAAAATCTTCATCATTTTAACAGAGTGTGGTTGCCTTCTCAAGATTTCAGATTTTTCTGAGGATATAGATTATAAAAATATTACCTTTAAACTGGAAGATCCCCAGAATATCAGCTGCTTATTAAAGCCATGGGGTCCTTTGTTCAGGATGTGTGAACTGTCAAACCTGTACAAACCTGTACATTATCAGTCTTCCCTGAGAGCAAGATTTTCTTATCTGACAGTACTTCTGAGCAGGTACTGGCGTGAAATCACTACCAATTGAAAGAGTGAGATTCTTGCTTGAGCTAAGAATCAAAATGGAGCATTTCTCAAAAAGCAAGACTGAAAGGCCTCACTGAAACAATTTTAGAATGTGTGCTTAAGGTGGTTCATGCCAATTCCTTTTTAGCCAAAAGAACAGTGAAACAAAGCAACAGATTTTAGGGATGAATGAGCATTGGAAAAAAGGCTGTGCCTTGATATGATTCTATGTGGGATGAAGAGAACTGGATCAAACAACCCACAAGCTGTCTGCCTATCAGTAAAGACCAAGACTTCTAGTGAATTGCTTTTCATTTAGCATTTTACTTTTTATTAAATATAGCATGTTCACTGTATTAGAGAAGCAAGTGATTTGTTTATAAGTTACTCTACATTTCAACAGCTCCTTTTCTTTCATTTTGCAGAAGCATTGTCATGTTAGTTAAAAGTACAGAGATGTGTATTTATGTAGAACCTTTGCTAAATATAATTTGTAGTTGCAGACATTTCTCATGAACTGCACTTCTAAGAAACTTGAAAGTGAACATGATTCATTTGTTTTGAATGGGATTTGAAAATGGTTTTCTTGCCTTAGTTTTGCAGGTTAAAGAGTTAAGACTTTGCCTGCAGCAGATTTATGAATGTTGCTGCAGGCAAAAATTAGCTTAGCAGTTTTTGCTAACAACTCCATCCTTTTTCTTCTGAACTCCACTTTCATCTAACAGAACTGCAAATTGTGTCCCAGTAGATTAGGTGAACTGAATGTTGTAGAGGAGTGTAATGTGCTGAGTCACATGGCTTCACTTTCATGAAGGTAGAAGAACAGGTCATAAACAAACTGAAAATTGTGGGGGTCAAAACCCTTTAGAAAAAGTAAATAACTTTTTTCCCTGCACCTTTTATATAGTTGGGTATATGGTGGTGGGGGTTTTTTTCAGTTTTCTTTCTTTGTTTTAAAATTCTTGGAAAAGTAAGAAGCAAAACTAGCATACTTAGTCAACCTTGTGTCTTGCTGCATTCAAATAACTGCTCATGAAAATTACAAGTATAGTCACCTAGCATAGGTTTTATCCATGGTACATAGTACTTGTGGAAAACCCCTGTCCTTTTTCCTTTGAAGGTGCTCTAAGGTCAGGTGCAATAGTATTATAATTTCTGTTGTGCTGAACAAAGCTCTTTGTTCTTTAACTCTACATTGATGCTTAATGGAAGAAAAAAATCAGCAAGGCTTGGAATTAGATTCATAGACTCATTTAGGTTGGAAAAGACCTTTAAGATAGAGTGCAACCATAAATCTGATGCTGCCAAGTGCACCACTAACCCATGTCCCTAAAAGCCACACCTACACGTCTCACAAAGACCTGCAGGGATGTTGATGCAGCACTTCCCTGGGCAATCCTTTCCACTTAGGAATTTTTTTTTGTTTTTTTAATGTTAAACTAAACCTCCCCTTGTGCATCTTGAGGCCATTTCCTCTTAACCTATTGCTTGTTAGTAGGGAGAAGAAACCAACCTCCCAACTTACTGCAGCCTCCTTTCAGAAGGCATCCAGGAAATTACACCATGATTGGCATTGTGTTTCTGCTTCTGTGGCCCACGGAGAGCCTGAGAAGGTTGAGGACTGCAGCTCAACCTGGCCCGGTGCTGGCAAGCTGGAAATACATTCATGTCTTAACTCTTCTCAAGTATGCACACAGAGTTTGAGTTAGAAGAAGTTTGTTTTCAGTGCAGATGTGGGACGGCTAAAGACTTTGGTATCAGATTTATGTCTCCATCATTGCCATTTGCTCTGTTAGTGGCCAGGAGCAGGACAGTCAGTATTTCTCTTATTTGAAGCAGACTGTCTTTGAAACAGCTTTAGGCATTTTCTTTTTCTCATAATAAATGCTGAAATAATTTTTAGTGCCAGGAGTCTGGACCCAGTTTTAGCAACTATGATCCGTAATACATTTCCTCATTTTCCTCTCTACAGTAATAGGGCAAAGGTGAGTACTTATTTTTTCTATTTTTATAGCAGTCACAGAGTCTACGTAGCTTATTCATGTGGATGCTGAACAACTTGCAGTGATAAACTAGTGATGTTTTTTCAGGTGTTCTGTGCTTTTTCACTTTGACAAGAAGAGACTCCTAATTTTGTCTCCAGTACAGATATTTGTGTGTTTCTATTGTCAGTGGTTCACTGTTGTTGTGCTGGTTCTACTTTATTTTTGCAGCATGAATAACAGAGATAAAGATCTAGTACTCTTAATATGCTGTGAAAAAACCAAGCAAATAATAGCAGGAAAAGCAGCTCTTAAAGTGAAGTCCTTGCTGAGGGGTAAGGTCTCCTTACAGGATAGGGCTGCTTGCTGTTCTGAGGATGCAGAGCTCTGCCTTGTGCCAGACATGGCAATGGGGCCTCTGGCAGGGCACAGTGGGCATCATCAGCTTGGATGCCACCAAGCACGGCCACCAGCCTAGTGACACTGGGGCTGTGCAGTGCTTTGGATGAGTTGTGAGTTGGTACTGCTGTTTCAGCACCCTGGGGTTAAAGGTGTGATAGATGAGTGATGCAATGATTAATAGACAAATTAATAGACAAATATAATGTATTTACGTTAAGAAAAGTTTTATAGATTTATAGTTATGTTTTACCCCCTCGTGTGGTTGTCAAGGGACAACTGGAGTTGGGACATCTGGGAGGGCTGGCTTGTCACTATGGCTACATCTGACCTCCAATCAGGATTTGAGGAACAAGTCTCCACCACTGGACAGTGAAGGAGAGGTTGATGGACAGAACTTTGGGAGGGGGTTAAAGGGTAAAAAGGAGAAACCTCCATTGTGAAGGGGCTGAGCACATGGCGGGGAAAATCTTTTGGTCCTGGCATTGTAATGGTTTTTCTCTATTCAGTCTTCTGTTGTGTTTTGGTAAGGTTTAATAAGCCTTCCTAAACTAGGAAAAGTGAGTAGCAATTTCTCACAAAGGGGTTGTAGGATTTGAGGCAGGTTTGTACTCCAGGCTGGAGGAGCACTACTGATTACAACCACATCAATTTCACTCTGTTTGGGAGGAAAAATAAAAGTTAGGTTGATTTTCACTGGCGCTGAGTGAAACTTTAACCTGAGTATGAAAAGTCTGGGTGGCTCATGGAAGCCCTCTCTCTCTATGTTCCCTCACTGAAGGGAGGGTGTTTGTTTTGACATGTTGAATGAGACTGCAAGTATCAGCACTGCTTTTTGACTCAGTCTTTTCTTTCAGTGCTTCAATATCTTTGATTTAGTTGAAAAATAAGTTTTTAGTTATTATGTCTTTATCTCAGTTGGGCTACTCTGTTGTTTGCTGCTAATGCTGAGTGAAGTACCATGATTGCTGGCTGATTTGACCTCTTTTGTCGGGGGAGCCTTTCAGTTGATATTAGTGGGTTTTGAAAAGGGCACATTATGCACAACTTAAATCCTATTGCTGGCTGCCTGTGAAAGAGCTGATTTATTTAAATATCTTTGTATTTTAAGGGCCTTAATTCTGTTGTCTCTTTGTTACTTAAATCCAATGTTTTCAACCTTGTTTGACTGTATCTGAATTTGAATACCAAATTCTGCCAAAAGCCTATCAAAGCCAGAGAAGTTTTTCTGTCTATTAAATGCTATTAAAATGCCTTCTATTTGTTCTAGAGCAGTTTTATAATCTTCTGTGAAAACAAAGCACTTCTGACGTTTTCTGTCATTCCGTAATACCTAATAGTATTGATAGCAAGAAAACCTTGCTATTTCTTGCTTATGGTTTTCTCAACTCGGTTTATATTTTAAGTAAGACTGTAATGTACTATGTTACTGTTTATTCCTCTTAAAATTTGTTTATTAATGGAGTTCTTATTGAAATTAAAGATCATTATTTTATATTTTCTTGCAGGTGTTTTATTTAATAACCTAAAATTGTAACAACAAAGTTCAGCCTCCTGCATTCTGTAGATTTCAACTAAGTAAACTTGTTCTTGGGCATTAAAATCAAGAGGGCTCAAATCACTGTATGAGTAATCAATCAAAAGTAGAAGAAAAAGTAAAGTGTTTAAATGTCAATTATAAATAATAATGGAAAAAATTCTTACCCACTTTTGTAACAGTAGTCCCTGAATATGTTCAAAGCAGAGTCATTAAATATCCATTCACACTCTTTCAAAACAATACATTGGAATCTCTCCTGGGCCTGCATTTTAGTAGAGGTCTGTACACCAGTACACTCTCTCTGGGTGCTGCTTCTCCTGGAGACGTTAGAGGAGCTTTAGAGATCACAGGGGACCTTTAGTTCCAGCTGCACATAATGATTCTCAATTAGGTCAGGTAATGGTGAGTATCAGCATTCTGCAGCAAATGGAGCTTGAAATGTTTTGGACATGGAAGGTGGGTTGAATTTCTCCATGAGATGCTTTTGCTGAAGTTCAGGAAGCACTAGAGAAACATTACTTTAGGCTTGATTATGTAATCAGCCCCAAACAGGATTTTTGGTGGGGGTGGGGAAGCAGGGGTGGGGAATGCCCTTTGTTTTGCTTTACAAAAATCCAAACACATCACATAACATGACCTCTTTTAATGCTTTGATTGATTAGTATTGAAGTTATGTGTCATGTGCAGCTGTGTTAATGTAGTTTAAAGTATTCAACTGTGTATTTTACTAAACATTCTGATGCCTTCTCACAATTTGATGTGTTCCTAAGAGTTAATAATTTCTGCGCTATTTATGCCCAGTTTAAGGATTATCATAAGTATTCCACAAGCAATTTTTTTTCTAGTCAGATACCAAATGGATTAAGAAACTTAGTTATGAAAAAATAGTTGTTAAAATCTTACTATCATGTGGCTGGTAATGTTTTCCTATAATAGGATGCTTTCATGGTAAAGCAAGATGCACTCCATCTGCAGGACTTGCATCATTTGTCAGGTTTCTTAAGTGGTGGCTTGCAAGTTTGCCCATAGAAAAAACTAAATTCTTTTAATAGATTGCACTGATGTAGTGCATTTCATCTGAAAGCCTCGTTGCTTTGATAAACATCATTATTATTCTTTATCCATACTAAATAACATTGTTATGGGTAAAAATCGAGCCAGCCAATTTAATAAAAAATAAAAAAAGTAGAATTTATTTTGTGACTGCTATATAGTCCTGAGAGCCAACAATCAAGGGACAGTGCCAACCCCGGGATCAGAGCTGGGTGAACACTGGCCTGACCTCTATCGCATCAATAGAACCCCATGGTTTACGCATGCTGCATGGCAGAGTCCATTTTTGTACTCTTTTTCTAGCCCGAGGCTAAGTTCATTGACTTCTTTCAGAGTCCTCCATATTCATGTTGGTTTCATCCTATGTCCTGTGCTGCACAAAACCTTGTCCAGAAGCGATGTGTGTTGTCACTCAGTACCGGAATCGGGCATTCAGATGTATGTTCCCGATGGCTCCGATCATCTACATTGGACATCTTCATGGGCCATCATCGCTGGGTAGCTTCCTGGCCATTCCAGCGATGATGGTTATCTTCTGTTCCGGACTAAGTCCTGTTCATATGTTAATTCCTTTCTCGTCCTCTGCTGCCAGCCGCGATTCTGCCATCCCATGTGGCTACCCTCTGTCCCCTGACTATGGTGTTTATTAAGATTTTTATCGTTTGGACATATTTCATACGTATGCAGTTTCAACCAGCACAAATTACTAAATTACTCATAACAACATCTAGAATCCCCTGCTGAGATCCCTTTGGGGTTAAGAGCTGTCTAAAATACTGTGTGAAACAAATTCTTTGCATACGTGCTCCTGTCAGGGAACATTTCCTGCGTGTGTGTTCTGTGCTTAGGAATGACGCTGGGCACAGAACTCCCCTCCTCCTGCTGATGGAACTCATTGGGCTGGAGAAGGGGAATTCTCAGATACTGTTGCCATAGGGTAGTGTGCTTGGGAGATACGGATGTAGAACTTTTTCCATGTAATTCTCAGTGAACCATTACAGGTAGACTTCTAAAATGATTTATTCTCATGTAAAATGAAATGGTTAGAAATGGAACATTTAGGATGATTTTTTTCCAAACAAAGAAAAGTGTGTAATTGATAGTTCATGTTATCTCAATGTTGCACCTATACATAAGGTACAACATAGTAAGTTAAGTTCACTGAGGAAAGGGGAGGATCTGCTTTTTCCTGCTGGGATTACTTTTTTATTGTTGTGAGAAACATCTGCTCACTTTGAAAATTTTTTAAAAAGGTTTATTAAACCTTGACAAAAATACAACAAAAGGACTATATAAGGAAAAATTTGCAGCACTGGGAACTGCCCTTGTGGATACCATGTGGCCAGTTCGTCTTCAAGATGGATGCTCAGTCTTTTATACCCCTGGGGATTGGATCAGCCAGCTCTGGGGTTTCCCAAAGTCTGTCAGTCAGCTCTTATTTGCCATTTATCGGTGGAAACTGCTTTCTTGTAACTGGATTGGAGGTCAGGTGTTGCCATGCCACATCCCCTCAGCACCAAGCTTTTCCATTCCCAATTGCCCCATACAAGGGGCACATGTGCACACCTTCTTTTTACCTGTCCTAGACAAGCCTGGCTGTCTGATGGCAACAATACGGTGGGGGAAATGGAACTATGAGGAGAACAGAGGATATCTAAACTACACTAACATAACTACACATCACTGAAGTTTTTCTTAATGTTCACAAAACAGTTATCCTTTAATTGCGAGAGCTAATCATATTATAATCCATCTATAACATTGTCTTTCAGTGTAACAAAGGGGTATTTTAGTAAGTTGATAAACAAAGTAAATTAATTTTCATGTGCTTTCCTAGAGACGGTATTTAGGTAAAATCATTACATGTGTGAATGCTTGAATGAGTACTGAAAATTCAAGGTCCGTTCTCTTTAGTTCCTGCTGAAAATGGATGGTAGTTTTTAATGTGGATGTGAGTGGATCCATTCTCTACTTGGAAAGCCACAACAGCTTGTCATTGAGGTATGCTGCAACCTTTCTGAGGGCATTAATCTCTGAGGGTGGAGATGAGAGCAACCCCTTCTTCTCTTAAAATTACTTTTGTTTCTCCCTAACACTTGCTAGTATCCAGTTACCATGCATGCTGAACAGAGAATACAACAGTGAGACAGAGACCAGGACAACGTGGAACTGCAGCACCACAAACTGACTTCCAGCATTGCTCTCCCTGCTTGTGCCGCTCCTTTGGCTATTAGCAGGGATAAGTGAAAAGATACTGGTTTTCTTCATTTTTCTGTCAGATGCTTAGGTGCTATCTTATTTCATGGTAAACCTTAAAGTCTCCTATAAGCTGTTATGTCCTTGTTTTCTGATTTAGCTTAGATGCCCATATGATGATTATGGCCAGGAAATCACAGGACAGATCTTGACAGAAGAGATTTGCAAAGAAAATCACTTTTATATTTCAATGTCTTTTTCCTTGGGGACTTAATTTTTCTTCACTTACAGTACTCTACAGCGTGAACACGGTTACATAGTGCCTGAGGTTTTCCAGGTATTGTATTCTCACTTTCTTAAATACCACCCTATAACAAAAATCAGATGACTTGGTTTTCGAGTTTTGCCTCTCTGTGTTGCTGAGGGCATATATGTCTGAAACAATTACAGAGGTGGTTAAAATAATGAATCTTAATTGTGTTGGTCAAAGAGTAGGAGCTGCTCATGTCTGTTAAACAGCTTCCAAGGGCTATAGCTCATTGCTCCTTGTGAACAGATCTGAAGTTGAAAAGGTCAGTTTAAAATGGTTGTCAGACTATGGGTTACAGATAGGAGTTTTTTCTGGATTTTCTATTGAGGCTCATAATCAAACAATAATTCCTGGTGGTTTTTTTTTTCCCCAGCACATATTATGAACCAGTAAATATTGACACCTAACATTTGACTGAAACCATGAGAGGCCATCTGAAGTAGGGACTTAAGGGAATGAAAGGCTCTCCTTTGAGGCATTTACCATCCAGGCTCTGTGAGATAGCAGTGATTTGGCAACTGCTAAATATGTACTGGACTGGTGAAGTCCTGTACCTATATCTAGAGAATGTCACTGCAGTGATTTCTCCAACAGCCAATATTTGGGGTATCATTAATGATACCTAGGTCTGACATTGGCTCATGCAGTCTGGAGTAGACTACTGCCAAGAAATGTGGCATAAGAGACATCCTTGATCTTGCCACATCTTGTGGCCACTCAGGCAAGTGGTTGAAGTTTGCCAAAGATAGGTTTTGTGACTCGGTTCCCAGTGTCTTGACTGCGGTTGTGACCCCCCTCCTGCCTGCTCTGTGTATGCTCTAACCTGGCTCTCAGGGGCAGGGGGATCTTGCGTCTTGTCCACATGCACCAAATAGAAAACATTGTGAGTCTTTTGTCTGGGTGGTTCATAGGGATGCTCCTGGAAAAATAATCCTGGGATAAAAAAACCGTAAAATCCTGTCTCATCTCCTGAATCCACTTCTCAGATGTGCTTCTAGAAAATGAAAACTTTAAAAATCATTCACCTCTGAGAACACAATGTTAATCACATCAAAACAATCTGAAATCCAGTGTTGCTTTCATTATCCTAAAGTCAGCAGTATGCTCTCCTCATTGTTCCTTTCTGTAGTGGAATTTATTGAGGCTATTCATCCTTCACACACACTGCAGAAGTGCACTTCGTAAAGCTGAGAAAGCTGTAGAGTTAATAGTGTAATAATTCAGCAAGAAAAACTGATTTGCAAGTGACCCATGTATCAGGCTGTCAATGGTGCTTAAAGCTAGTTCATAAATTTTTGCCAAAGAAAGGTGTGAGCTTAGGGGACCACCCTTTTTTATAACCAAAATGGCCTTGTAAGAGTCGGTCACAGGAGCTTAATGCTGACTGTTATTCTTGCATGTAATTTACATACCACCAGAGGAGAGAAGGCAAGGAAAACAGTGTTTTGTGATGAAGAGCTGACAAGAAACAGCACATCTCAGAGGATCAAGCATTTACTTGACTGTAAACTGTGTCCAAGGTACTGCAATACTCCTTCTACTCTATACTAGTTCCTGAGGATCTTCAGCAATCGGTTTTCAGGGTCATTGTTCTTTAAATCATACTCAGGCATGTGACTGCCACGTGGATGTGACATGAGGCCATCATTTTTCTGTCTGGGAGGACCTTATTAGGTCAGTAGTGCTAATAAAAAGCTGTCTCTCTACCTGCTAATAATACCACATTCAAATTAAAAATCATCTGGAAACCAGAATTTGCCAGAATGGAAGTTATGTATAAATGTCTGGGTTGCTATGCAGGCTCTAGGCACTTACGTAAAGCAAGATATGCTCTGAGAAGAGAAAAAACAGGAGGAAGGATTTTATTCTTATCAGCCAATGTTTGAACAGGGAAAGAGTTGTTTTGCTTTACATTTCTCTGTTGAGAGGGGTCTGGCAGGTCTCAGGGTGGCTCTGCAGCACCCTGGCCAGGGACCACATCCCACAGTGTGCTGGTTACAGGGCACACAGAAATGGACCTTGCTCAGAACCTGCTTCCTTGCAGGGATCAGCAGCAGGGGGTTTCCCCCAGCTGTGTGTGTGCAACCAGCTGTGTCATTTTAGAAGCAATTCCTATTGCTTCTGTATGAATTCAGGGTAGAGGTGGGTTTCTCATATTTAAGGAATGTGTGACAAAAGCATGTTTCCATGAGTTTATAGCCCTCCTATGTATAGAATGGATCCAGCAGCTCAGTAATTGCTGAAGTTACTGATTGCTGTAATAGGCCATTAGTCTCAAATGTCCCATCAAGTCAATCATTACCTCATGTGATTTCAGGCAAAAATGCTGCTTGGAAGGTTTATACACTTTTTAGCAGTCCTGGGATACATAGATGGAAGACTTTCTAGTAATTGAAGGGCTGAAAACATAATGAAAACATAAATCAGGGGTTTGCACTCAAGCAGTATATTCAGATTGCTCACCTGAATTTCTGCATAGGGCACTGGGTGATTGCAGATACATTTCATGATGTTTCCTACAAGGCTTTTTCTAGAAACAGGAGCTAATGATCAAGGTACTGAGATACGAATTGTACCTTGAAGGCATCTCCAGAAAAATTTATTGAAGGGCCTAGTGGGAGAAATTATACAATTTGACAAACAGGAAGTCAAATGACATCAGATGTCAGCAACACCCATACAGGAGTCTAAGAAATTGATTTTCTTTAAAAGGATTTTTATAATTGCCCTTTAGAAAATGAGTATAATGACAGTGTGCATAAAACATGCCTGTTTCAAACAAACAGAAGGCAATAGGAGAAGGGCTTTGCTTTACACTATATTTTAATCATCTCCTTATCCTCCACAGGGCTGCAGAGGTTAAGGTTAAAAAATGATTCCCCAGGATGGTCTTTAGTTGACAGTACAGCACCAGCTACCAGAACCTCCTTATGGGTGCTTTCAAGGATAACAATTAAATGTTCTGCCTTATTTAAAATTTGCCATTTAGGTGCTGTGAAAAGTCGCTACTGCATTCAGTAGCATAATTGGAAGTGGCTGGACATGACTGATGTTTTAGAGAAGAACCTGAAATTTTTATTACCCCCACTAGAAATGCTAAAATTCTGTTTTACCTTTGTTCTTTTGTTTCTGACTGTACTATTGTTTCTAGATGGCAACACTTCAAGTTGTTGCTCAAGAAAATGTGTCTGTGAAGGACAAAGAATGTGGCTTGCTGTGTTTTGTGAGGGGTGTTTTCTGAAGGGTGGAGTGCCAGCACACGGATGGCCATGTATTCCTGCTGTAGATATACTCCCCTTTGTGACAGAGTTTTTCTGCTGTCCATGTGAGCAAGAATACAGGAAAAGCTCAGGGTTCTTCCATGTTTGTATTCCAACACTTCAGGTCTTCACTCATTTGGTATTTTCTGGAGGAGCTGCATAATGCAGAGGGCAGTCATCATGAGATCAGATTTAGTGATTTAATTTCATGTTCAGATCAGTGCTTTCCAAACTTTTTATGATTGCTCACCCCTATTAGTTCAAAATATGTTTGAGCACACCTCCTCAATACATTTATGTATTTATTATACTACTGTACTCATAATTATGTATAGTATAAAGCATATGCGAAAATAGAAGTTGAAAAATAAGAAAATAATACTAAAATAGACGTAATTAAAAAATTATATCCTGTTTCATCTCATAATTTTGGAAACACTGGATCAGACCCTGTCCAAAAAAAACCAACTCCCCATGTGTTTTTAAAAGCCACCACACCTCTTCCTAACTTCTGAATAAACTCGTTCTTTAATGCTCATCTACTAACAATTGTAGATGTTTGAGAATCTATTACAGGCATAGGAGATTTTTTTTAAATGTTTGATTATTTGACTAAATGCATGATTGGGAACTTCAAAATAAATTTTAAATAAAGTGAAACTACTTCTTTCAGGGCAAATTATCTATTTTATATGTAAATATATTCTTAATCCTTATGGTTTGCTGAGAAAATTACAAATAAGTATTTTTCCAGTGAAATACTATTTTGCTGGTGGAGCAGTTTGAATTGGGAAAACTAGTCATTAAGACAGCCGCACAAAGGCAGAATCCTTTTCACAGTGACCTTCAAGAAAGTCTGTGTTTCCTGGAGACAAGAGCAAGGGAGCATGGATTTCCTGGCCAGGAGAGCTTGGGAGCTCTGGGCTCCGCCTGGCCCTGCCTCAGTCCCTGCTTCGCACTG
This sequence comes from Motacilla alba alba, assembly GCF_015832195.1. Classification (NCBI taxonomy): domain Eukaryota; kingdom Metazoa; phylum Chordata; class Aves; order Passeriformes; family Motacillidae; genus Motacilla; species Motacilla alba. The sequence continues at coordinate 736,071 of NC_052021.1, forward strand.
GAGGCACGGCTCCAGGAGCCAGGAGGCTGCAGAAACAGCACAGCTGTAGTTTTCCTGGCTTTTTAACAGGAGTTGCTAAAATTCTAAGGCTTATGCTCATATAGGAATATTCTTTCCATTTGCACGGATGTTTTCAGTGGGTTTTAGTGCTTGCTGGGAGACTAAAAAGAGCAAAATAAGTAAAACCCCCTCAAGCCTGTAGCTCTGATGAAACAGCTCCTATCATACTGGCACAGGGCTCTCTCTTGTACTCATGGGTGGGAGAAGGTGCTTGTCCCTGCTAATGTATGAGAGGAGCATGTATTTACCATAATCTTTTGCAAGCACTTTTTAAAAAAAACCTCAGTGTGTCCGTGTGTGCCTGTGTCTGTGTGCACATAGATTTATAGCTGTGTGTGAGCCTTGGTCAGCCTGGAAACCTCTTTGCAGTGTGGCCCTCACACACAGTCAGTTGCTGTGTGGCTGGCGTGCCATCTTTTTACATCCTTGTCTGAGGAGACTGAGATGGCTTTCTTGGCTGTTTGGTGGGTTTTTGCTCGTCTCAAGGGTCTGGCTTTTGGGGGAGGTGGACACCTGTTTGTGGGAATCCCTGTGCAAAGGGGGTCGAGTCTGTGCCGTGGAGGGAGACTATACCAGGACTCAGACTGGTCCTGCTGTGTGCTGGAGAGGGGCACTGCCAGAGACAGGCTTCTGCCTTCCCTGACATACTGATCCAATGCCAGATCTCAGCTTTGAGATTGGACTAATCAGACCTACTTGTTAATCTCATGTAAATTCTGTAATAATTTGGGATTTTTAAACTCACTTTTCTCTGAGCAAAACAAGTTAGCACTTCTGAAAGAAATATTTGGGTTTTTAATAATCAAAAACTGTTCACTCTTTCATATTTCTCTCCTCCTTTCTGGGGGAATTGAAATAGCCACCTGAATCAGTGAACAGTGTAGGATTTGGAGATTATTTTTTCAAACTAATTTCATTCAGATCTGGTTTTTATGCCTATACCAGCCTAACTATACTACTTAAGATGCTTCTAGCTTCATGTGGAGGTTCAAGAAGGACTCCCCTAACTTTCCTGAGGAGGTTGTTGTATATGTTGGTGCCGTTTCAGGGTAACATTGAAAGGCTTCCCTTATGGTATGAAGCATATTGAAACATATAGAGGACAGGAGGAACAAAGGACATTATGTAATACTGGGATATGTTTGCTAAACTGGGTCACTGTAGTGAAATGAAAAGTTTTGTTTGCAGCCATTATTTAATCACCAGCTCAAACCAATTATGAGTGAACATCATTGCTTGCATCAGGGACAACTTTATTACCGTGCTGCCTCTAGAACTGCTAAAGATTTTTCTTTTGATCCATTGCGAGCTGCTACAAAATGCTTGTAATGCTGAGTTTACATGAGGAGGAAGTATACCAATTCTTCATAATGCTCGAGTATACAGAAAGGTGTATCACAAAGCCATTTAATTCAAGTTGTGAAATAAACATAGTATGGTATTCTTTCCTTTTTTAGAAAAGCTTTCAAAAAAGGAAAGTTGACATGGTATTAATCCTTGTGCTACCAAGGAAATCACCATGAAACTGAAGTTTTTATACTGCCCTTCTTTAAGGGCATTGCCACAGCTCCCTCACGAGTATGATACAAACTGACTTAAAAGGCTGCAGCTTCTCATAGAAACTAAACATCAATATCCTTTACTAGAAGAAGATTTTCTTGTCCTATTTTCAAGGATTTATGTTTCTGTCTGTTGGGGACACCATTGCTTGAAACACAGAAGAAATGCTAAGCTGACCAGAAAATACAGCCATCCTCCAAGAAAAGAGTTACTTTTTCAGTAACATATTGACTTTAAAATTTATTATAAATCCAAAAGCAATTACTTACTTATGAACTCAAGTTAAAGCAGATTGCAGGGTAGTTTGGATTTAAATAGGTGGCAATACGTATCCATTATTCTGTTCAATATGTTAATGGGAAACGAGGTCAGAATAATGAAGCATCCAAAGAACAAAAAACCTTGAGAAACAGTATCTGATCTATGTTTAGCTTACTTAATTACAGGAGGAGCAGTAGTGAAATGCAGCCTTTCATCAGACAGTATTTCATTTAGCAGAAAACAGAGAACCAGGATGCCTAAGTGCTGGAAACGTAGCCAGGGTTCTGCAGAAGTAAAAAGGTTGTGCAAAAAAACCACTGCATATGAGACTAGGGGTGGCAGGAATTGTCCATCCTTGTGGCAGTCTGTTGCTGAAAAACTCAATACTCACGTTCCCTTAGATGGCTCTGCAGGCTTGCAAGGTTGACTTGCCAAATACACACAGTAATGAAGAATAATGGTGCTACCAAAAGGCAAGACCCTGTCCACAAAGGAGACATCAGAGGCATGTGGTGTTCCACCAAGGAAATCCCAGGAATGACGGCAGTGGGTTGAGACAGATGATCTCCTTGATGTGAGGCTGTCAGAATCTGCTCACACCATGGATGTTATGTCTTGTACGGCTCTGGTCACTGTAGGGGTGGCAGTGGGCAGGACAAAGGTCTGTCAACCATTCAGAAAACTCCTCAGGAAAATCCAAGGAAAGTCAGTTTTCCCAAGTGACGGGGTAGGTGAGGATGTTAGAAATTAACACCAATGTCTGTTGTGAGGAAAAGAGATAGAAACCATAAAAAGAAATAGAATGAATGGACACAGAGATTAATACAATATCTTAGGGAAAAGTCAGCGTAGTTTCAGAAGACAAGTCAATGACCACAAATCCATGGCAGTTCCCTGAAAGAGTAGCTAAGCAGGTAGATAAGATAAAGCCTGATGATACAAAACCAATTTAGACTTTAGGAAAGGCATTTAACAAGTTTTAAGGCATTTACCAATTTCCAGTAATTTTTAAAAAACTTAGCCACACTGTATTTGTTCAAGGACTAAACAGTCAGGCATCCAAAGAAACGGTCAGGAGATAAACCAGTGTGATGACTAAACTTGCATGTGAGATAAAGTTATTCAGGAAGGCAGTGAAGTGGACCTGGATGTGAATATGAGATGAAATCTCTCATGATACTGAGTGGCTGGGTGATAATATGTCAAATGAAATCAAATGTAAATAAAATGCAAAATAATAGACATGAGAAAGAATAATTCTTTATAAGTGCTTTGTTCTGATCTGAACACAAACACTAACAAGGAAATTTATGATAGCATTTCAGAAAATTTCTGGAGTTTTGCTCAGTAATGATCTCAATAAAGAGGAGTATTAAAGATTATGGTGGGAATAGAAAACAGAAAGAAAATATGTCATTGTGTCCTTATATTTACTTAGGATACACATCCATGACCTAAAATGCACAGTTCTGATGAAACTTAAGAGTCAAAAAGATGTAGTAAAATGAGGCAGTATAGCTAGAAGTAGCAAGTGTGATCAAAGATGGAGTATAATTTGTATGGAAAATTACTAAATTGATGACTCAGCCTGGAGAAGAGCTTTTGTTTTGCAGCTGATGAGTGGTTTGAGATGTAGTAGGGGAAAGTTCTTCCTCAGGTGATTCCTGAACTTGTTGAAGGCAGTGTACCTACAAATGCAGACTGAGGGAGGGGAGATAGCAGAAAACCTGCCCACCCTGTTCTGTGTTACCTTTGAGTGCGAGCTTTACAAAGTGCTGTTACAGGCTGAGGGAGGTAGAGAAGTGTCAGAAGTGGAAAGAAGGGAGTAGTGGTCTTAGAGTGACTGAACGAGTGAAAAATGTCTCCAGACTTTCATGAGCAACTTTTTTAGTTGTTTGAAATAATCAGCAGGAGGATACATCTGTATACCTGAAGCACTTGCAAAATGGGCTCATCTTTAGAAATGAACAAAAGAGGAAATCAATGGTCTTTGGGTGCTTGGAGTAAATCCTTCATCTCCCTGTACTATCCCAGGCAAGTGCTGTGGGATGGAGGTGGCAGTGTGGGCTTCAGGAAGTGGCAGCTGGGTAGCTGGGCCAGTGTTTTTTAAAAGAAATGGAATTTTATGAATGATTGAAGAACACTGAAGATACATTAAATATGACTTGCACAAGCAAAGCCTCATCTGCTTCCCCAAGAGTATCCATGATTACATGCAGTCTTTTTTGGAAGTCCCACAGTGGGAAGAAGCAGGTTTCCCCTCAGCGCACGAGTGTTGGTGTGGCTCTAATTCTGCTGCTTTTCTGTGCAGAGGAAAGAAAGGTTCAACCCAGTAACAATAGAGTTGAATGAAATGGTTTTGTGCTCTGCCTTCCTGGGCCTTCTAATGTTGAAAATGAAGTTTAGGGGAAAAAACATATGAATTTTCCTTTCTCAGCATGAAGCTTTTTCTTCTCATAACAGAGATGTAAGCCTGACTCCCATGTCATTTAAAGCAAGCAATTACTTTTTGTGCTTGCTTGGGGTGCATGAGTGCATCTTGTATTGTTTGATTTCTCCTTGAAGAGGAATAGTGAAGAATGTGGCTGCAGCTGAGATGCACTGAACTGGCAAGTTTATGTTGCCACCATGGGAAGGAAACGAAGCTGTCACCTGTTTATGTGGTTCTTTTTCTGTCTTTGTACCAAAGCACAGTCCTGGCGTGCAGAAATCCTGGCTGTGCAGTGCATATAGACACAGAGCTTTCACAACTGAATTCCTGTTACCGTTAGGGAAAGAATTTTTTAGGCTTTCTCTCTTAAGGTTTTCACAAATTTGGACATGTCTGTCTATTGTCTAGGTTACTGCTGCTTAGCTCATTTTTTCTATCTGCATTGGTCAAACCACTTCTCTTGGTGGTTTTATTGTGTCAATTACACTTTTTGCTTCATTAAATGATACCATTCTCTCACATACAAAATTATGGTTCCTAAATGGAGTAAAGCTTATGCCAGGCCCCCACCTAACTGTTGTGTTTTGAAGATGCACCTTTGTTCCTTCTGTCCTGCTACTCCTTGCTCTCAGGAGGAGGTGCTCTTCTTCTTTTCTGCTTGATCAAAGTCATGAAATCAACCTGACTATCCTGAGGCTGCTGAAGCTCTGGGGACATTGTCTCAGCACTGAGCACCAGTGTCAGACCACACTGCCATGTTGGTCTGTTCCTTTCTGCTGCCCCACACCTCACATCATTCACACAAAGACTGGCTATTAATGGGAGGGTTTGGTCTTTGCATACCACCTGCTGGGCAGGATGCTCATCCCAGTAAGGGCCTTTAAAAAATTATTTGAGCAAAACCAGCATGCCAGCCAGCAAGTTTCAGGCAGTCTGATGTTCACTGAGCACAGGCATCTTACCTGTCATGAACACAAACATGGAAATGCATGAGAAACCTGTAATAGTAAATAGTGAAATCACATGCAACTGAAACATACTTGCACTTGGAGGTTTTTTAGAAACAGTTGTCTTCTGCCACCTTCTACCTTGGAATGAAACAGACAGCTGCCACAGGGCAAACAGTACTTGTGGTTATTTGGCTACAGAAAATATACATTCCCATCTGGGAAGCATTAAATTAGATGTCATTGCCAAGTTATTATTAGAATAACTATAGTAAACCAGTATCAATATTGGGTTTTGCTTTTACCTGCTAATTATGTTGAACTGATCTTATTACTCCCATAAATCTTGCTATACTTCAAGGAGTACAGAAAATGCCAGGAGGACTGGGCATGATCTGTGCTGTTTACCAAAATATTTATCTTCAAAATGTGGCACAGCGTTCTGATCCAGGATATAATCTGACAGACTCAAGCCCTTGTCAATCTGGTTATACCAGCACTTGGAGAAGGGGGCTGACAGTAGGAATCAGAGTGAGTATAGATGTGATACCTCTTGCTCTTCTGCAGCATCAGATGGATTCCAGAAACATCTCCAGAGAAGCTGGAAGATTTATTTTTCCACTGCTAGAGAATTCAAGAGTTGTGTCAATGTGCCCTGTTGACAACCTTATCTGCAAAGGCTAGTGATTATACTAGATCCCATGAATAAACTACCAAACAGAATGTTGAATGGAATGCAATGAATTCTAGCTGAATTTTAGTAGTTTTGGAGTAGAGAAAGTAGAGTCTGTGTGTGTGTGTGTGTGTGTGTGTGTGTGTGTGTGAAGATTGTTAGTGCCAACCAGCATGTGGCTGAGTCTCATTTGAGACACCAATTCTGTCTGTGGGCTGTAACGCAGTGAAACAGTTCAGCTTGGGAAAAAGGGAATAGCTTTTCCTCTTAGCTGTCCTGTGGATAGGCACATGTAAAGGGCAGTGCTTTTAGGTTTTAAAATCTGATCCCGATTTTTCCTGATGTCATATGGACTGACTTGCTTGCAAACTGTATTTACTATCCAAAAAAAGCTCATTACTTACCTCATAATGAAATCCCTGAAAAAGAATAGAGCATTATTATGCCATAACCCTTATGGAAACTGTTTTGCTTGAGCTGGACTTTTGAATTTTCTCCTAGACAATTAGATGTGGTGAGTATTAAGACTAGTTGTAGTTTTTATTGGTTTACAATGACCAATAGTAAAGTTAAAATTTAAAGATGGTGCTTGAAAGTATGTGTCATTGACTCACAGATGGCGTATTTCTGTTAGTAGAAATACGCAGTACATGCAAGGTATTCCGAAGTTTATAGGAAACATACAGGATAGTGTAAGGCACAGAACTGCTATTCATTTTAATGCTTATCCATGAGTTGGAATCATATGTATAAGGTTCAAAGCATCTTTCACCTTTTCTGAGATGAACACAGATACTCAGAAGTATATGGTGATTTACTCTGTAGGTTCATACTCCATGTTCAGCAAGGCAGGTATGATCTCAGCTGATGTTAAGAATAGGTGCAGGGTGAAATACTCTGCTGTTCGACCTCAGACATCCTGCTGGATGCCAGAAATCAGTTGGGTGTCTGCAAAGCCAACCTGAGTGTCCTGGAGTGACTTTATGATGTCAAATTGTATCCCCATTCATCTGATTAGCCCAGAAATAAGATTTGCACATTTAAGCATTTAAGACTGCTTCTGAGAACCTGGGGGGGGGATGGGTGAAGAGAGGAGGAGCGATGAAACATCAGAGCACCCCCATCCACCTGAGGACACGGGGCTCTTTAGACAAGGGCACACTCCTGCTGGACCCAGGCACGGGAGGGGAGCCCGCGTGTATCCCCGGGCCCGGCAGATCCCATGGGAGTGGCGGCTGTGGGCCCAGCAGTGTCTGGGGAGGGGCGCGGCAGTGCCCGGTGCGGGTCCCACCGTGCCCAGTGCAGGCAGCTCCCAGCTAGCTGTTACTGCCCCATGAGGATTCCAGAGTTCAATCCATGTCCTGGATTTACAAGCAAGTTTAACAGTCTGAAACCTGCTTTGCCTAGGTGGCTCTTCCATTAATGAACTCTATTATTATTATTATTATTATTATTATTATTATTATTATTATTATTATTATTACTAGGAAATGGCATCTAGAGATATTTAGGAAAGGTTTAATTTTGTAGTTTGTGTCTTTCCAACCATTGAATGCTTTTTCAGAAATCTGAATTTATGAGAGCTTAATGTTCCCAGTATTCTAGCAAACCCATAACTTGAAGACCAAACTGTGAATTATATTTTAAATAAACAAGAAGGTTTCTCTGTTGAATATTTCAACACTAAGTGCTGGGTTTTTTTTCCATTTCACCAGGTGTTCATGGAGATGTGAATGACACCGTCTTTTACAGCAGGTGGTCAGGTGGAGTCTCTTCTTTCTTTTTAAGATGCCATCTTGCTCTCAGGGTGGTAGAAGTGTTGATTTAGCTTGCCTGCATTTTTAGAGTTGGAACTATATCCTGAAGATTTAACAATAAGAATTTCCGTTTGGTTTTTTTTGTTTGTTTGTTTGTTTTTGTCCAGAAAGGACTCTGAATGAGAGTGTTTCTCTCAGATTACTCAAATAACTCAGTTGTGCGGCGTAAAAACTCATGTCTGAATCAATGAGGGAAGAACAATGCATTCATTAGCTGCTAATATTTTGATGAATCCTGAAATGTAAAAGGGCTGCTGAGCAAGTAAGGAATTTCATAGTCTTAAACAGTTCAATGGCTCCTTAGCCCCAAGCATTGCTTTTAGTATGTTACCTTCGCAGGGAGCTGCACCAAGGAGATATTCCAGTCCCAGATGTAATCATAGTCTTTACAGACCTTTTTATTGGAAAATCCAGTTTTTGGCTGCTGGTGATAACTTCAGTAACTGTGTAATTCAGTTGTCTCT